>NC_052074.1:34723110-35370208 GCF_015852505.1 Tachyglossus aculeatus | reverse complement strand
GGCGAGAACGAGGCACGGTGAGGAGATTAGTGACAGAGGAGCGGAGGGTGCGGGCTGGGCTGGAGAAGGAGAGAAGGGAGGTGAGGTAGGAGGGGGCGAGGTGATGGACAGCCTTGAAGCCGAGGGTGAGGAGTTTCTGCCTGATGCGTAGGTTGATTGGTAGCCACTGCACACCATCCTCCCTATCTCACAGACCTGTAACCTAGGCATTATCTTCAACTTATCTCTCTCTTTCAACCCACATATTCAATCTGTCACCAAATCCTGTTGGTTCCAGTAATAATAATAGCAATAATAATAATTAAGCACTTACTACATGCCAAGCAAATTACTAAGCCTAAATCCCACGTAGGGTTCACAGTCCAAGTAGGAGGGAGAACAGGTTT
This sequence comes from Tachyglossus aculeatus, assembly GCF_015852505.1. NCBI lineage: Eukaryota > Metazoa > Chordata > Mammalia > Monotremata > Tachyglossidae > Tachyglossus > Tachyglossus aculeatus. The sequence continues at coordinate 35,369,822 of NC_052074.1, read as the reverse complement.
TGAATCCCCATTTTGCAGATGAGGGAGCTGAGCCACAGAGAAGGTTGTGACTTGCGCAAGGTCACACAGCAGTAAGTGGTGGAGCTGGGATTAGAACTCAGGTCTTCTGATTCCTTGAGGCCATGCTGTTTTCCAGCATTACAAAACTCTGCCCTTTCCTCTCCATCCCAACTGCTACACCTTGATCCAGGTGCTTATCTTGACCTACCTTGACTACTTATCAGGCTCCTTGCTGACCTGCCCGCCTCCTGTCTCTCCCTACTCCAGTTCACATTTCACTCTGCTGCCCAAATCGTTTTTCTACATAACTATTCAGTCCATGTTTCCCCACTCCTCAGGAACCCCCAGTGGTTGCCAGTCCAACGCCATATCAACAAGACAATCCTTACCATTGGCTTTAAAGCATTCAATTACCTTGCCCCCTCTTATGTTACCTCACTGATTTCCTACTACAAAATAGTATGCTCATTCTTCTCCTCTAAAATCAACCTACTCACTGCATCTTGATCTTGTCTTTCTCACCATTGATATCTCACCCACATCTTACCTCTGGCCTGGAGCTCCCTTCCCCTTCATAGCTAACAGACCACCACTCTCCGCCTTCAAAAGCTTATTAAAATCGCATCTCTTTCAAAAGGTCGTCCCCGACTTAGCCCTTATTTTCCCTACTGCCCCTCTCTTCTTCATCTCCCTTGCAGTTAGATTAATACCCTATTTTGGCAAAAATGGTCTCTTTCTTGCCAAACCCAGTGGCGTCTACTCTATCCCAATCCTCCTCCACCTCTGAGCTGCCTTTGACACTGTCGACCACTCCTTTCTCCTGGAAACATTATCCAACCTCAGCTTCACTGACGCTGTCCACTCCTGGTTCTTCTCCTATCTCTCTGGCTGCTCATTCTCAGTTTCTTTTGCAGGCTCCTCCTCAGTCACCCATCCCTTAACTGTGGGTGTCCCTCAGGGTTCAATGCTGGGTCTCCTTCTTTTCTCCATCTACACCCACTCCTTTGCCACCTCTGTGCTGATGACACCCAAATCTCCAGCCCTGATCTCTCTCTCTCTGCAGTCTTGCGTTTCCTCCTACCTTCAAGACATCTCTACTAGGATGTCCTCCCATTACCTTAAGCTTAATATGGCTAAAACCGAACTTCCTATCTCCCCACCCAAACCCTGTCCTTCTGCTCACTTTCCCATCAATGTTGACGGCACCACCATCCTTCCTGTCCCATAAGCCCGTAACTTTGGCATTACCCTTGACTCCTTTCTCTTGGTGAACCCACATATTCAAGCCATCACTAAATCCTGTCAGTTGTACCTTCATTCACAACATTGCTAAAATCTGCCCCTTCCTCTCCATCCATACTGCTACCACATTAATGCAAGCACTTATCGTATCCTGTCTTGATTATTATATAAGCCTCCTTGCTGACCTCCCTGCCTCCACTCCATTCTGCTGCCCAGATCATTTTCTTTCAGAAATGTTCAGACCATGTTTCCCTACTCCTCAAGAAAATCCAGTGGTTGCCTATCCACCTCCGCATCAAACAAAAACTCCTTGTCATTGGCTTTAAACACTCAAACACCTTGCCCCCTCCTACCTGACCTCTCCACTCTCCTACTACAACCCAGCACACATGCTTAGTTCCTCAAGTGCTAACCTTCTCACTGTACCTCAGTCTTGCCCCTCTTGCTGCCATCCTCTCACCCTCATCCTACCTCTTGCCAGGAATACCCTCCCTCCACATATGAGACAGATAATTGCTCTCCCCCACTTCAAAGCTTTATTGAAGGCCCATCTCCTCCAAGAAGCCTTCCCCGACTTAGCCCTCCTCTCCTCTTCTCCCACTCCCTTCTGTGTTGCCCTGACTTGCTTCCTTCATTCATCCTCCCTCCCATCCCCACAGCACATATGTATATATCTATAATGTATTTATTTAGGTATGTATGTATGGTAATGTCTGTCTCCCCCTCTAGACTGTGTGCTTGTTGTGGGCAGGGGATGTGTCTGTTGTTGTACTTCCCAAGCGCTTAGTACAGTGCTCTGCACACAGTAAGCGCTCATCATTCATTCCATCGTATTTATTGAGCGCTTACTGTGTGCAGAGCACTGTACTAAGCGCTTGGGAAGTACAAGTTGGCAACATCTAGAGACGGTCCCTACCCAACAGTGGGCTCACAGTCTAGAAGATTCACCTCACCTTCAGCTCCACAGCACTTCCGTATATATCTCCGTAATTTAATTTATTTCAATCTCCCCCTCTACACTCTAAGGTCCTTGTAGGCATGGAAGAAGTCTACCAAATTTGTTATATTGTACTCTCTCATGTAAGTATAATGCTCTGCATACAGTAAACGCTCAATAAATACCATTGAATGATTGATTATCGTTAATTTTTGCAGTTTACCCGCTCTGGTGCCCTTAGTGGTATGGGCAGGCAATCACACTCCTCCCAGTATCTTCTCTTTTGCTGAAACTGATCAATACTTGAGAATTTTAGAACTCTAATTGCTTTCTTTGTAACTGATTCCCGCAGCTCATATTAGTCTCTCCATTCAGTGTAAACTAATAGTAGCCTTCTCTGGACCCCTGCCTTTCATTCTGTTCCCCTGGTCCCGGATACCTTCCCTTCACCTGCTCCCCTGACCCAAATTCACCAAATCGCAGCCTTCCTCATATTCAAGGCCCTTGTAAAATTTCATCTCCTCTAAGTCTTCCCAGAACTCCAACCTATATCAGTCAAGCAGCCACTCAAAGCACCTACATCTTTAGCACTTATGTATATTTATTTGAAAATTCAAGTATTCTGGCATTCTATTCATTCAGTCCATTTAATTGTGTTTATTGAGCGCTTACTGTGTGCAAAACACTGTATTGAGTGCTTAGTACTGTACTAAGCACTTATTCTACTTCCTACCGGATCCATGTCCTCCTTACTCCTTAAGCTATTGGTAAATATTTTGTATGTCTAGCTCTCCTCTAGCTCTCCCATCAGATTGTAAACTCCTTGTAGGTAGAGAGCATATGCCTTGATTTTGTTGAACTTTCCTGAGCCCATAGCAAAGCTCTTTGCACCCTGTAGTTCCTCAATGACTACCATTACCACTATTACAAATATATATATATTTATATTATATATTTATTATATAAAATATATATGTATATATTCCTTCTAAATTGTTTGCCTGGGTTGCAGTTTAGTTTGTACATTTCTAGAGGTCAAGGAATGCAATAACGAAGGCACTTCAGTAGATACTATTAATCCCGTGGATGCCAACATTTGATTTTTACGTGCAGGGAGTAGGGCCAGAAAGGGAGTTCATCACAGGGCCAGAGACAAGAGCATAAAGCTAGTAGAATGGAGCTTTTTAATCTCCCTCTATGTTTTGCCTGAGTCTTCGTCCCACCCCACCCCCTATTCTTCATTTTTACCACTAGCTGGATTGTGTCCCTGCAAGCTGTTTTTTTAATGCTATTTAAGTGCTCTTTATATACCAGACACTTTACTAAGCACTGGGGTAGATACACAGTCCCTGTCTTACATCTTACCTCCTTCCCTTCCCCACAGCACATGTATATATGTATATATGTTTGTACATATTTATTACTCTATTTATTTTACTTGTACCTATCCTATTTATTTTATTTTGTTAGTGTGTTTGGTTTTGTTTCTCTGTCTCCCCCTTCTAGACTGTGAGCTCCCAACGTGCTTGGTAGGGGACTGTCTCTATATGTTGCCAGCTTGTACTTCCCAAGCGCTTAGTACAGTGCTCTGCGCACAGTAAGTGCTCAATAAATACGATTGATTGATTGATGATTACATAGGGCTCACAGTCTTAATCCCCGGTTTTTACAAATGAGGGGTAACTCGAGTGCGCACAGAGAAATGAAGTGACTTTGCCCGAGGTCACACATTCAGACAAGTGGTGGAGCTGGATAGAACCCAGGTCCTTCTGACCTTGGCAGGCCTGTGGTCTATCCACTTTGGCCATACTGCTTCTCTTTTGACAGTGAATCACTGGTCCTCTCTTAAAATCCTTGAAGATGACAAGCTTGTAAACCTTACTTGCTGCAGCTCTGCAGAGCCAAGCGAATCTAGGATGGCAGAACTAATGGCCTGAGCCTGCGAGGTGGGAGTTGAAGTGAAGTTAACATAGTGTGAGCCCCAAAGATGGGAGTGGGGATGGCACTCATTGATTGGACTTTTCTTATCATTCTAGTTTCTCAACACTCTAAAGTGGTGCAAATTCTTTTTTTCCCCTAAGTAATGGGTAACTAAGCAAAAGGATTGTCCCAAACAATTTATACTGCGAAAGCATCCCCACACCACATTGTAGCAGAATTCTTAATTGCTGTTTTGGATTCATTGTATTTTGCAGATGTTCTATTCAGAGTGGAGGGCTGTGTCCATATACATTCACTCAGTCCCATATTTATTGAGTGCTTACTGTGTGCAGAGCACTGTACTAAGCGCTTGGGAAGTACAAGTTGGCAACATATAGAGATGGTCCCTACCCAACAACGGGCTCACAGTCTAGAAATAAATTAGACATTTTGGCGGAATTAAGAAAGCATTTTGTTCATTTCACTCTTCTACTTCTCCTTCATCACCCTCTAGACCATAAGTTTGTTGCGGGGCAGGGAACAATGTCTGTTGTAATCCTCCCAAAAGCACATCTAATACAGTGCCTCCACATCATAGTACGAGGTGATTTAATAAATATCATTGATCTAATTTATAACGCCAGTTTATTAGTTCCCTGCTAAATCTCAAATTGGATTTGTCTAACCTTGACTTCACTTGACTTCGTCCTCTCCTCGATCTTCCTCTTTTCGCTCAACGTCTCCTTCGGGACGGCCTCCCTCCTCCTCCTCCTCCCATCCCTGACTGTAGGGTCCCTCAAGGTTCAGTTCTTAGTCCTCTTCTATTCACTTAATTCAGTCGATATATATTGACGCACTTCTCTGTGTGCAGAGCACTGTACTAAGCACTTGGGAAAGTACAAGTTGGCAACATACAGAGACCGATCCCTACCCAACAACGGCTCACAGTCTAGAATGGGGAGACAGACAACAAAACAAAACATGGTGTGACAGGTGTCAAGTCGTCATGACCAAATAAGAATTAAAGCTAAATGTACATCATTAACACAAATAAATAGAATAGTAAGTATGTACAAGTAAAATAGAGTAATAAATCTGTACAAACGTATATACAGGTGCTGTGGGAAGGGGAAGGAGGTAGGGCGGGGGGACTGGGGAGGAGGAGAGGAAAAAGGGGGCTCAGTCTGGGAAGGCCATCTACACTCAAATGCCTTGGAGAACTGATTCGCTCCCACGATTTCAACTGCTTCAAGGACTTAAACTACTCAGAGATCTATGCAGATGACACCCAAATCTACGTCTCCCCGTTCTCTCTCCCTCCCTTTAGACTCACATCTTCTCCTGCCTTCAGGACATTGCTACTTGGATGTCCTCCTTCCACCTCAAACTCATCATGTCCAAGACAGAGCTCCTTATCTTCTCTTCAAGCCCTGTCCTCATTCCTTGAACCTCCATCATCTGTAGATGGCAAAGCCTCCTTCCCATCTCACAAGCCTGTAACCTTGGTGTTATTCCTAACTCCCTCTCTCATTCAACCCACATATCCAAATCCGTCACCAAATCCCGTCAGTTTCATCACCTTCCCAACATCGCCAAGATCCGCCCTTTCCTCCTCTATCTGAACCACTATCACCTGTAGCACGCATCCAACTGGTTTCACAGACTCGTCCTCTCCTGTTCTCTCCTCTTATCTCTCCGGTCATTCATGTCTCAGTCTCTTTTGCAGCTCCTCCTCCCTCTCCCATCCCCTTACTGTAGGGGTTCCTCAACGGTTCATCTGGTCCCCTTTCTGTTCTCGATCTACAAACTCACTCCCTTGGTGACCTCATTCGTTCCCAACTGGCTTCAGCTTTCATCTCTATGCTGATGACACCCAAATCTACATCTCTGCTCCTGCTCTCTCCCTCCTCCAGGTTCGTGTCTCCTCCTGCCTTCAGGACATCTCCATCTGGATGTCTGCCTGCCATCTAAAACTCGATATGTCCAAGTCTGAACTCCTTATCTTCCCTCCCAAACCCTGCCCTCTCCCTGACTTTCCCATCACTGTAGACGGCACTACCGTCCTTCCCATCTTACAAGCCTGCAACCTTGGTATCATCCTCGACTCTCCTTTCTCATTCACCCCACACATCCAATCCATCACCAAAGCCTGCCTAAATCTCACCTCAACATTGCCAAGATCTGCCCTTTCCTCTCCATCCAAACCTGCTACCTTTGCTGGTACAATCTCTCATCCTAGCCCGACTGGATTACTGCATCAGCCTCCTCTCTGATCTCCCATCCTCCTGCCTCTCCCCGCTTCAGTCCATACTTCACTCTGCTGCCCGGATTATCTTTGTGCAGAAACACTCTGGGCATGTTACTCTCCTCCTCAAAAATCTCAAAGTGTCTGCCTGTCAACCTACGAATCAAGCAAAAACTCCTCACTCTCGGCTTCAAGGCTCTCCATCACCTTGCCCCCCTCCTACCTCACCTCCCTTCTCTCCTTCTACAGCCCAGCCTGCACCTTCCGCTCCTCTGCTGCTAACCTCCTCACTGTACCTCTTTCTTGCCTGTCCCGCCATCAGACCCCAGCCCATGCCCTTCCCCTGGCCTGGAATGCCCTCCCTCTGCCCATCCGCCAAGCTAGCTCTCTTCCTCCCTTCAAGGCCCTACTGAGAGCTCACCTCCTCCAGGAGGCCTTCCCAGACTGAGCCCCCTCCTTCCTCTCCCCTCCTCCCTCTCTCCATTCCCCCGCCTTACCTCCTTCCCTTCCCCACAGCACCTGTATGTATGTATTTATGTTTGTACATATTTATTACTCTATTCATCTGTACATATATATTCTATTTATTTTATTTTGTTAATATGTTTTGTTTTGTTCTCTGTCTCCCCCTTCTAGGCTGTGAGCCCGCTGTGGGTAGGGACCGTCTCTATATGTTGCCAATTTGTACTTCCCAAGCGCTTAGTACAGTGCTCTGCACATAGTAAGCGCTCAATAAATACGATTGATTGATAGTACAATCACTCATCCTGTCCCGACTGGATTACCGCATCAGCCTCCTTTCTGACCTCCCAACCTCCTGCCTCTCCCCACTTCAGTCCGTACTTCACTCTACTGCCATGGATTATCTTTCTACAGAAACGCTCAGGGCAAGGTCGTACCCCTCCTCCTCAAAAAATCATCCAGTGATTGCCTAATCAACCCTTCGCATCGAAGCAAAAACTCCTTACTATTGGCTTTCAAAGGCGTCTCCATCACACTTTGCCCCCTCTCCTACCTCACCTCCCTTCTCTCCTTCTACACAGCGCCTAGGCCTCGCAGTCCCAACATCGTTCTGCCGCCTAACCTCCTCACTGTGTCTCTCGTTCTCGCCCTGTCCCGCCATCGACCCCTGGCCCACGTCCCTACCTCTGGCCTCGAACACCCTCCCTTCTCAAATCTGCTAATCACTTCTTCCCCTACTTCAAAGCCCCTCCTGGAGGGCACACCTCCTCCAAAGAGGCCCTTCTCAGACTAATCCCTCACTTTTCCTCAGCTCCCCCTCACCTTTCCGGCACCACCATGACTGTACTCCGTTTGCTCTTCCCCCTCTCACCTGCCTCACAGCATCATCATCATCATTCAGTTGTATTTATTGGAGCGCTTGACTATGTGCAGAGCACTGTACTAAGCGCTTGGGAAGTACAAATTGGCAACATATAGAGACAGTCCCTACCCAACAGTGGGCTCACAGTCTAAAAGGGGGAGACAGAGAACAAAACCAAACATACTAACAAAATAAAATAAATAGAATAGATATGTACAAGTAAAATAAATAAATAAATAATAATAAATAAATAAATAGTGTAATAAATATGTACAAAAACATATACATATAACATATAACACATATAACATACATATACACAGCACTTATGTATATGAGCATATATCTATAATTCTATTCATTTATATTGATGCCTGTTCATTTGTATTGTTGTCTGTCTCCCCCCCCCTCTAGACATGAGCCTGCTGTGGGCAGGGATTGTCTCTATTGCTGTATTGTTCCAAGTGCTTAGTACAGTGTTCTGCACGTACTAAGCGCTCAATAAATACAATTGAATTTGTCAGCTCTCAAAATGAATTCATTGACACCTTCCAAATTTTGAGGCAATCTATAGTTGGCTGGAAAGAATTGCAATATTAATCTCAAAGATCTTATTATGACAAGGTTAAGGGCAAATTTAAGCCTGAATGTTTATTTAACTTATTTTTTAGAAAAACATTTTCCAGATCGGACATGGGCATTCAGAGCCTTTGCGTACTAAATATGTGTGGTTGAAATAATGATTCTCTTTTTTTCCACAGCGCATTTATTATCTGTCTTTGGAATTCTATATGGGCCGTACCCTGCAGAACACAATGATCAACCTGGGTCTCCAGAATGCCTGTGATGAAGCAATTTATCAGGTATAATTGAGCTGACTCTCACTTTGAAAGACAATGGGAACTGGAAACAGTGACTCAGAGAAGTGCCTCCAGGGGACAGAGGCACCAAAGAGCAAAAAGAAAACAGGTGCAGACTTCCTCAATGGTGACCAGGATTTCCTTATCTGACTTCTGAAAGTGATTGTTAGAGGGGGGTTCTCACCATAGTTTCAATTGAGGAACCCCATCTGAATTGTTGGTTATCTGCACCTCCAATATTCTCACACCTTCTGCCAGAGCAGAATTTCTCTTAAAGGTTAAAGGAGATTGTTACCATGGTTGCAGTTGGGTGTGGGTGGGGGGTAGGTACACGTCATGGTTGGAGGTGGGGATGTTGAATCAAGGGGATTGTTTATTGTTTATCTTTTCCCCATTGGTACTCCTGAGTAGTAGTAGTGGTGATGGTACTGTTTTAAGTATTAGGATGAATACACGTATTCAGTGGGGAAAGACAGACATTTGGAAAAGAGAAATAAATTATTGACAAAGTATGGACAATAAGAGCACATAGGGGACAAAGATCAAAATCAAGGACAATAAAAATATTCATGAACATCTAAACAGTCCTTGGAGGGGGCAGTCATGATTATTTTAATTGTGATGTTTATTAAGTGCTTATTGTGTGCCAGGCACTGTGCTAAACCTTAAGGTTGATACAGGATAATCAGATCGGAAACAGGTTATGCCTTAGTGGAGGGAGTCTCTTGGTACCCTCCCCAACAGGCTAACATTTCCAAAAGCCAGCTCCATGATCTCAGGTCTTCCCAGTTCCCGACCTTGACTCCTGGGAGGGAGGAGGGAGGGAGGCACCAACAGTGATTGACAGGCAGACGAAGGGTATTTGGAAGCCTAAAGAGGCCTTACAGAAGCCTGAGCACATGGTGGCATGGCTGCTCCATGAGGGTTCTTTCTGAGGACTCTAAAAGGTTCTCATCTCTCTTCACTGGAATTGACCTTGCTCACATATTCCTGAGGCTTATCTAATGGTGGGATATTTGGAGAATTGTGAACCCTCCAAAGGTTCCAGCAGCAGTTCAGAAGGTTCCAGCAGCAGTTCAGAAAATGCTGAAGCAGAGTGCTGACTTGATAATAGTATATAAAACATAACAAAAAGTTGCTTTTTATTATCTGTATAACCTAGTATAATTTTCAAAGTCACAACTCTTGGAACAACCCACCAGATTTGGGATCATTTGGGATCAAACCAGAACTGATTGTTTTGTATTGTCTTCAGCTGTCTATTATATCTTTCATTATCATAATCTTGTCAGGGATAATGTCTTCAGTGTTTTGCGCTCAGTAGATATTCAGTAAATAGAATTGGCTTCCCATTCTAAAGCCTTGTATTTAAGTGATTTGACTCATTATTAATCCTTGATTCTCTTCTATCATTCATCACATTTCTGTTATTAACATGAAATGCTGAGCAAGTTGTATAGAACATAAAATTAGATGTAATTTCAGCCTGCAACTTCAAGTAACATTTGTAAAATATATGCCTGAAGTTCTAGAGTAGCTCTCATACGGTTTTATTTTGCCCATTAACATAAATTTGTTCTTTTAAATAAGCTCCCTGTGGGCAGGGGACATATCTACCAAATCCGTTGGGTAGGTACCATCTCTATATGTTGCCAATTTATACTTCCCAAGTGCTTACTACAGTGCTGTGCACATAGTAAGTGCTCAATAAATACGATTGAATGAATGAAATCTGAATAGATTGTACTATCCCAATATGCCACTTATGCAAAACGAACTCTGCACACAGTAAGTGCTCAACAGATATGACAGATTGAATCAGGCAAATATGTTTTTCATATATTTTGATTGTTAGACACTCTGCCCAAGCACTATTGAAAAACGTCGTCTAATTTACAATGTGTAGTTAAAATTAATACCTGCAGGAAATTTTATGAAGAATCAGTGACTAGAACAATAACTCCAGAAAGTGAAAATGTTGATGATCACTTTTCTGTCCATAGTGATCACTGTGTAGGCTTTAATGTGTGCTGGTCATAGTTACATACATTTGGCATCGACCATTCAAATAAGTTTCTTACTATGTAAAAGTTTTCATCTTTGTCACTGCAACATATGTGTTGCTATGGTAAGGGCACAAGTCAACTAATAGACAACACCCTTCCCTAGCAAAGCATCTAGCTGCTATTTGCTATTGTAGTATCCCCCATTTCTTAACACAATCCCTACTGGTATCTTTAGGAAATTCAAAGAAGTACTTACTAGCTGATCCACAAAGCCCAGCCTACTGGTGACTAATTCTTTGTATGTGCCTTTAGGCCAGCCTCAGTTCCCACTGGAAATAATGAAGTTGAGAGGTCTTTGGCTCCACTGCATCAGCATGGCCCTCTTGGTTTGGGAGAGAAGTTTAGGAGGCGGAGCTTGGCAAGTCGGAGCAGGAAAGGCTGCCCTCCTAGCTTCCCTGGCCTCTCCTGGATGTCCTTCCTTCCATGGCAAATCCCAGACAAGGCAAAAAAACAGACTGCTAGTGGGACGCTACCTACTGGACTCACTTTAAAGAAATAGACCTTTTAGAGTATTTTTCCAATATTCCTGAGAAATCATCAATAATAATCTCCTTTTACCAAAAGAGGAAAAGGGGATGTGTGCACTTTCTGAGAAGTTAAAATAAGATGATAATGATTACAGCTTTTAATATTTATACACCCACATTATGATACACCAAGCTCTGTACTAAGCACTGGAGTAAATACAATTACAGTCAGATAAGACACAGCTCCTATCCCACATGGGACTCACAGTTTAAGGGAGCGAGAGAACAGGTATTGAATCCCCATTTTACAGTTGAGGAAATTGAGGCATAGAGAAGGAAAGTGACCTGCCTAAGGGCACACAGCAGACAAGTGACAGAGCCAGGATTAGAACCCATATCTTCTGACTGCCAGGCCTGTGCTCTCTCCTAGCCACACTGCATCTCTCACTAACTCTTTTTATTGTACATTTACATTTTACATTTTCACTCTGTTCACTCACTACTATTACTACTACTCTCCAGCTTGTTTCTTTCCTCCCAAGCTAATCTTCTAGCTGTACTTTGCTCTTGACTCTTCTGCTTCTGTTCCCACCCTAATGCTGTTCCATCAGCTGGAACTGCCTTTCCCTTCTAATCTGACAGACAACAGCTCTCTTTACCTTCAGGGCTCTCATAAAATCTCTCCTCCTCCAGTAAAGCTTTCCTCATTGATTCAGGCACTGCCCTTCCCTCACAGGGGGCTCCCCTGAAAAGAAGTGAAGGAGAAAGTGAAGACAGTGAGACGAGGGGAAAAAAACAACAATTAGAATCCCAGCAAAAAAATTTAATGTCAGTAAGCTCACAGTCCATAACTACTAGGAGGAACTGTCCAATAGTCAGAGCATCCTAAAGTCCCAAACTCCTAGCAAGTGCTGAATGTAAATTGAAGGCTCAGGGTTCTGGGACCAAGCTTCTAGCGGATTACTTTTGTGCATCAGTGGTATTTATTGAGTGCTTATTATGTGCAGAGCACTGTACTGAGCACTTGGGCAGAGTACAACAGCATTAGCAGATATGTTCCCTGCCCATAATGAGCTTACAGGTCTAATGTAGAATTTACAGTCTACAGTCTCATGCTTCGTTTGCAAGATCCTCCCCTGATGATGACTGGCTGGTTTTGAAAAGCAGTGTAACCTAATGGAAAGAGCTTAGAACGTTTTAGATTGAACAGTACTTGGCACATAGTAAGCACTTAACAAATACTATTTATTATTATTATTATTATGTCCAGTTGCACACAGTAAGCTCTTACTACTACAGGAAGTCAAGAAGACCCAAATTCTAATTCCAGCTCTACTCACTGAATTTTTGTTTGACCCTCTCTGAGCTTGTTTCTTCAGTGTTTACGGTTTCCTCATTCTGTAAAATGGGGATAAGGTAAATCACGAGCCTTGTCATATCAGTCAGGGATTTTTGTCTGATATGATAACCATGTGTCTATCCCTGCACTTAGCATATAGTAAGTGCTTCATAATACCCATGATGATATAAGTCTCCCCAGTGGCCTGGAAACTCTGGACCTTGTGCAGCTATTGCTCCACCCTTCCACTCCTGCATAGGCTTGAGGAGGATGGGCAGAGGTTTGCTCCTGACCTTCAGATGACCCTCCCTGAACTTTGAAGCCCTAAGAACCTCAGGAGCTGGGAGGCTTGTTTCTTTAATCTGGGAAGCTTATTCCAAATGCATTTGGGCTGCTGGGAGAGGTTGAACTCCTGAATTAAAAACTGAGACACGAAATATTCCACACCCTTGGGGTACTTGGTAATTCTTTCCAGTTATATTGTACAGCTGTTTTATAGATTCTGTAGCACCTTGGAGCATTTGTGACAATTGAATAGCCCTCATTGTCTCCCTCAATATTGTATAAGCTCTTCTCAAACAAACGTATCAACTTGCTTTAATTTGCATTTCTACTGAAAGCAATTAATCCCAAATGTTCTTGTAACAGCTTGTTGACAAAACTATCCAAACTAACCTAAAAATAGCACATGAGGCTTCTTTCAGTGCCATTCTTACAAGTCAGAGATGTTGTCTTTACTACCCCCTCCTTCAGCCCTCTCCACATCCGAAACTCCCATGGTCCCACTCCGTATACCTCCAGCCCCATTTCTTCTCATCTTTTACAAACATTTACATCCAGTTTTCCTTAGTGATTTGCCATCTTCAACCATTCTTTGATGACTAGTTCCCCTCTGCCTTGCCATAATACCCTTATTTCCTCATCCTAATAAAACAAACAAAAAAAAAACCTTCCCTGGAAACCACTGCACCACCCACCCTATCCACCTCATTTCCTTCCCTTTTTGTTCATGTCCACACTCCTTGAGTGGGAAGCAGATTTCACTGCTTCCCCTTCCTCTCGTCCAACTCCCTTTTTGATCCCCTGGAATATGAACTCCACTGAGACTGCTCTCTCAAGGGTCCATGATGACCTGCTTGCCAAGTCTAACAGACTTCAGAATGTCCTAATCTTCCTCAACCTCTTGATGCTTTTGACACCGAGGACCAGTTTTTTCTCCTGGAAACACTATCTAACCTTAGTTTTCTTCTTATATCTCTGGCTGATCCTTTCAGATACTTTTGTTAGTATCCACCACTTGCCCACCCACTAACTATGGGTGTCACTCAAAGCTCTGCTCTGGGCCCCCTTGTCTTCTCTATACTCACTCCCCTTGGGGAACCCTCATCTCTCCTATGGTTTCAACTGCCACCTCTATGTTGATGACTCCCAAATCTGTTTTTGCTAGCCCTGAACTCTCTCTTTCTCCTTCAGTCTCTCATTTCCTTCTGCTTCCAGGACATTTCTACATGGATTTCCCTGCTGGCACCCTCAAACACTACATCCAAAAACTGAACTCAACTTCCCTCCCAAATCCTCTTTTTCATCCAACTTTCCCTTCACAGTTGACCACCACCAAGTATCCCTCCCTTCTCTCAAGCCCACAACACTGGCATTGTCTTTGTTCTTGTTCAGCCTCCCACATTTAATCTGTCACCACATCCCGTCCATTCTTCCTCCCACAAGACTCCAAGACCTACTACATTTTGGTCAGAAAGGTCCCCCATGCTGGTCCAGGCACCTTGTCATATCCCAGCTTGACCATCCTATTCACTACCTGTAATCTCAATTTTTTCTCCCTCTCCTCCTCCATTTGTCAGTCTGCTGCGTAGGTCATGTTTCTAAAACATCATTCCACACTCATATACTTATGCCTCGGAGCCTTTGATGGTTACTCATTCCTTTCCACATCAAGCCGAAACTTCTGACCCTTGTCCTTAAGGTACTTCATCAACTCTCTTTCCTTTTTATTTATCCACTCTCATCCCCCCTACTCTACAGCTCTCACTCTTCATTTCTTTCAAGGCAACCTACTCACTGCTGCTGTGCTTTTGTCTCTCCCAACTTCAACCCTTTGTTGTTGCCCTTCTTGTCTGGAATTCCCTCTTCAAGACCACAGCTTTTTGCCATCTTCAAAGCCCTTCTGAAGTTACATCTTCTCTAATAAGTTATCCCATGATTAATTTTTCTTCCTTCCCATATCTATCCCGTAACTGTTACCTTGGCACTCCTGTGCCAGTTTTGTACTCAATTATGCACTTGCACCCACCTATAACACTTAATGTATTTGCTTAGTAAGCACTTAGATACATACTCATTTTTTCTTTCTCTTCTTGTATTTGTAAATTCTCTGTAATAAGCTTTCAATTCGTTCAATTCGTTCATTCAGTTGTATTTATTGAGCGCTTACTGTGTGCAGAGCACTGTACTAAGCGCTTGGGAAGTACAAGTTGGCAGCATATAGAGATGGTCCCCTACCCAGCAGTGGGCTCACAGTCTAGAAGGGGGAGACAGAGAACAAAACATATTACAAAATAAAAATAAATAGAATAAATATGTACAAATAAAATAGAGTAATAAATACATACCAAACATATAAACATATATACAGGTGCTGTGGGGAGGGGAAGGAGGTAAAGCGGGGGGGGGAGGGGGGAGGGGGAGGAGGAAGGGGAGAGGAAGGAGGAGGCTCAGTCTGGGAAGGGCCTCCTGGAAAGAGGTGAGCTCTCAATAGGGCTTTGAAGGGAGGAAGAGAGCCAGCTTGGCGGATGTGCGGAGGGAGGGCATTCCCCTGCTAGATTATAAGCTCCATGAGGTAGGGATTGTGTCTTCTAACTCTGTTGTACTCCAACTAGTGTTATGTACAGTTGCTCTGCATAAAGTAGTTTCTCCATTTATTTGGTTAACTCACTGACTGCCCATTTTTCCAGGGCCCCTACGATTAGAATCACCTCCCACCTGCTTGGCTGTTGTGAAATTTTGTCAGCTTAAATTTGGTTTATCAGTATGACATCGAATATCTTTGAGCTCTTAAGGTGTGTATGAGGGGTTTACAGTGATTTGAAATATCTTAAGACAATTTCTGAAGTTGGGACAAGGGATATTTGCATTGAGTAGGCTACCAAAAAGGAAAAAGTATGCTTCTTTTTATTCTTTGCAGCAGTGGGATTAAATTATTTTCCTCTTAGATGATTTATTGAATTCAGCATTGTGTTTATTTCTAGCTGGGATTGGACTTGGAAGAACTGGAAGAATAGAAGAAGATGCTGGCCTTGGAAATGGAGGCTTAGGGAGATTGGCAGGTAATTTATTTCTAAATCCTTCAGCAGGGAGTACCTGCTCTGTGGGCCAGAATTGCTGGACCGCCAGACCCTCCTCAACTAGATTTCGATCAAACTTGACTGTCCCCCAGAACAGAGAGACGAGGGGAAAAGGGATGGGCCAAGTCAGTCGGTGCACTTCATCATCATCATCACTAGTATTTATTGAGCGCTTACTATGTGCAGAGCACTGTACTAAGCGCTTGGGAAGTACAAATTGGCAACATATAGAGACAGTCCCTACCCAACGGTGGGCTCACAGTCTAAAAGGGGGAGACAGAGAACAAAACCAAACATACTAACAAAATAAAATAAATAGGATAGATATGTACAAGTAAAATAAATAAATAAATAAATAGAGTAATAAATACGTACAAACCATATATACAATATATACAGGTGCTGTCGGGGAAGGGAAGGAGGTAAGATGGGGGGGATGGAGAGGGGGATGAGGGGGGAGAGGAAGGAAGGGGCTCAGTCTGGGAAGGCCTCCTGGAGGAGGTGAGCTCTCAGCAGGGGCCTTGAAGGGAGGAAGAGAGCTAGCTTGGCGGATGGGCAGAGGGAGGGGTTCTCCAAGTCTTCAGATCCGCCTAATCCTACAAATTCAGCAGCCCATCCACAAACTCCATATGGTGCACTCGTGTCACTATGATCACCAAACTTAGTTTGCTCCAGGGAGTTGAATAGGACTCTTCTGCCAGCATTCCTATTAAATCCCATCATTTGAGTTTGGTCCAGCCCCATGGAGCAGAACAAATGCTAGAAAATGAATATAAGCCCTGTGGGGAGCATCTAGAGCAGTTGCAAGATATTTCTATTCAAAACATTAAGTAGATTGTCATGGGTTTGGATGACTTCTAGACTGTGACCCCCTTTCGTTGGGTAGGGACCGTCTCTATATGTTGCCGATTTGTTGTCACCCGTCGTCTGGGGATGGGTTCGTTCAGTGATCGGCGAGGCGAGAGAGAGAGAGAGGCCAGGTACAGAAAGCCTGAGTTTTATATAAAATTTATTCCACGAGGCGAATTGAATTTATGTAATTGTTTAGGCGCAATGGATTAAACTTCCCTTTCAGGAGGAATATAATCAATTAGCAATATTAGAGCTTCCCTACATGGGAGGAACACAATCATACCATTAATCGTGCGTGGGTGAGGCGGCTAGCTCTCACCCATGTGCACTTCCCACTCAGGAAGAATCCACTTACTTTCCCACATGGGAAGAATTCATTACATTACCCGCGCACGTGGTGGGCGACTAGCTCTCACCATGTTCTCTCCCTACATGGGAGGAATCCACTCATGATTCCCATCAGCAGTGGGGTACCTGGGTCCCACCCACGAGACACTCACCTGTCCCGCGGCCCTTGCCTCAGTGTGTTGGTTCTGGTTGTAGAGCGGGCATCTGGCCTTCTGGGCAGAGAGAGACTCGTGGGCTGCTGCTGCTGCGTGTCCTGGTGTTCTGACCCCCGAAGGTCAGAGGCGACAGGTATTTATTGCCTGTGCCCCCTAGGCCATTCCAGCTTCTGGCCTCAGTCCTGTCCAATCTCTGCCCTCCCCCCCTCCTCCATACCTAATTTGATTGGCACTGGGGGCGAGGGACACCTTCTGTATTCCCGGCTTAGGCTGTCGATCTAGCAGTTTTGGTTGTGGGGGCAATATCCCATCCTCACTTCCAAGTTCTACCTGCTGGATCAGGTGGTCACAAAATAGTATTTGACCTTGAGATGGCCGTTACCCCAGGGTCACCTCGAGACACTTGTACTTCCCAAGCACTTAGTATAGTGCTCTGCACACAGTAAGCGCTCTCAATAAATATGATTTAATGAATGAATGAATGAACTTTCTTGACGTAGTGAATAGAGCATGTGCCTGGGAGCCAGAAGGACCTGGGTTCTAATCCCAGTTCTGCCACTTGTCTGCTGTGGGACCTTGGACAAGTCACTTCATTCCTCTGTGCGTCATTTACCTCATTTGTAAAATGGGAATTAAGACTGTGAGCCCCACGTGGGACAGGGGACTGTGTCCAACCTGATTAGCTTGTATCTATCCCACCACTTAGAAACAGTGCTTGACATATAGTAAGTGCTTAACAAATACCTTCATCATCATCGTCTTTTCTTTAATATTCATGAGTGGTCTGAATTTTTCTTTAGTCTACAGTAGGTGGGAAGGAGCTGATTTCTTTTGGTCAATCCAAAGGAGAGAGTTTGGAAGTCTTTCTACAATGAAAAAAGTTTGTTGTTCCCAAATTATCCAGAATCTTCATCTCTGCAGCCACATCTCCTCAGGGTCTTAGAGCCCTAAAAAGTAGCCCATAATGGCCTCTGATCTCCCTCCAGCAACCTGCTTTGCTTGCATTTCAGTATTTCATTGACTCCCATTATGATGCTGAAGCAGGAAATTCACAGATACACTGTGAAGCAGGAAATTCACAGGAGCCCAGTACACTTAGCTCTTCCATAATGTGTTTTCATGTATGTATTTTGGATAGATTGCTATTGGGGAATTTATTTGAATGGATTGTGATGTCAGAAGAAATGGTGGTATCCATGCAAGTGGTGTCAGTCAAGTCCCATGTACGGTAACATGAATTTTCCTTCAGCACAAGGACTCAACACAAAACATTACCTTCAGTGTTACAGGAGAACAGAATGAATTCTAATTCCTGTTTTCTCTCTCCTTACAAAACTACAACCAGAGGGGAGTGTGTTTGAAAGTTGCAGTTGCCCGAGTATCTTACTCAGTATCTTACTGAGTATCTTACTCACATTTATGAGCTGTAGGGAGAACCATACTGTTCAGTAAAAACCAAGCTAATCTGTTGAGAGATTCCTGGTTGGAATCGTCACAGCTTCGATCTGAGAGATAAGCTAGGTTTAGTCATTCTTCAGGTTTATTGTTGTTTTTATAGTATTTGTTAGGCATTCACTATGTGCTTGGCACTTTACTGAACTATAGGGTGGATATGAGCTAATCAGGTAGGACACAGTCCATGTCCCACATGGGGTTCATAACTTCTGTTGGGTAATGAGAAACTCCTTTTTACTTTGCTTTATTTTCAGCCTGTTTCCTGGACTCAATGGCCACCTTGGGTCTGGCAGCCTATGGCTATGGGATCCGTTATGAATTTGGCATTTTTAATCAGAAGATTGTCAATGGCTGGCAGGTATGTGGGGATATGTATGTTTCCTTGTATCTGTTTCCCTTTGTTGTATAGGATCCTTATCTTAAGGAGTTTGCCTAATTTTCCTTCTCTAGAAACTTAATTATCTTCAGCAAAATGGAGAAAGGTAGGTTGAAGATTTAGGTGTGTTCTTGTTTCATTAACAATACACTCTGTTGAACTATCAAGTGGAAGTCACCAGTGCATATGCCCAAACATATATTTGTTGATATACACACTGCACCTGTGCTAAGCTTGACTGTTTGGATAATGTTGCAAGGGTCGGTGGACATTAGTTGAGGAATGTGTTCTGGAAGAGGTTGGTTCTCAGGAGGGATTTCTAGGCAGGAGAGAGGCAGTACTTACATGACATGTTCTCCATAGCCTTGTCTTTCTTCTCCTTTTTTGTCTCTTATTCTCTTGAACTCTGATTTCTTCATTCTTTCTACTTGTCTGTCTTCCCTCCCTTCCTTTGCCAGTGTACTTTTGTGGTCCTATTTATCCAGCTTAGGAGAGTGAAAATGAGGGAGGAGGTTTGGGAGATGGAGGTGAAGAGTAGAAGGAGATTTGGGGAGGATGGAGAAGGCAGTGGAGGGATGAAATTGGTGGGGTAAAAGAATGGTGGTATTGTCGGGGGAGTGAGGGCTTTGCCTTCCCTCTCCTTTCCTATAGACCTCCATTGACTATTGGCACATGCTCAAGTGGCAAGACAGCCAGCTAATTCTGAAGTCACAGAAAACAATATTTCCCTGACATGTTAGATCATGCATTACAAATATTTTCCTGTCATGTTGGCTAACGACCAAATAAAGTTTTTATTTTAAGCAGTGTTTGTGTTTTTTCTCTCAACAACACACTGTAAGTACCTATTGGGCTTGGAGGAGTCAACACCTGAGCCCCTGGCCAACATATTGATTACTTCCCTCATCTCATGTTTAAGGGTGAACTATCCAACATTTCTAATGTTTCACTCCAGCAGCCCACTGGGGACCTCATGTCTTTATTTAGCCAAACAGTTCTTGACCCCAGTGTTTTTGCCTGCACAGTTTTCTGTGTTGACAAATTTCATATGCTCGCCATCTGCTAGTTTTGTGTTTTGACTGTCAGGTTTTTCTGGCAAAGATTGTGTCTGCTTTATATATTAAGTTATTTTCTTGTTTAAAAAAACCCGAAAACAAGTTAAAAAAATTCACCTACTACCTTAGTGTTCTATGTTAGTATTAACACCAGATTCTGTTTGACCACTAATCATTTGATTTATGAGTGGAATTTTTCTAAATGTGCTAAACATTTAGGCCCCTTAGCATTTTGTATTGAATTAACAACATAGTTGTTGTAAACAGGAAATAAAATCCAGGCTGCTGATCCTCTCTGGGTTTGGCCTAATACAGGGTAGTGCCTTGGTGTATGGGCTAACTTCAACCTCTGACAAAATGGTGGGAAATTTTGTGTCTTCTGATTTTTGAGTGTGTGTTGGTGTCCCAGCCTATTCCAGCTGTATCTGGTCAACCTTGTAAGGGATTCTTCAGCCTGATCACCAGTTGCTGTTGGCAACCTGAGGCCAGCAATCCTAACAAAGCTTCACTGTTTCCCTACTTAGTATATCTTGCCCTCTTCTGGCAGCTGGTAAGTCACACTACTGCCAGGACCTACTCTGGACCTACTGCCAGACCCTTGGGCCCACTCTGCCAGGCAACTGTTTTTTTTTAGGGATATTGCAGGTTGTTATGGTTCCTCTGATTGGGCTGTTAGTTAAAGTCATTTAAATGTGCTAGGCCTTGTAGGCAATAGAGTGAAGGAATTTGACCTGCCCTCTATGGACCTTACTGAATTATTTTTGATGTTGCTGTTCTTCTAGGTTGAAGAAGCTGATGACTGGCTGCGCTATGGCAATCCCTGGGAGAAAGCTCGTCCTGAGTACATGCTTCCCCGTGCATTTCTATGGGAGAGTGGAGCACACAACAAGATGGTGTAAATGGCTGGATACTCAGGTTTCAAGATCATTTAGCTCTTAGAAAGGAAAGGAATTAAGGTGGGAAAAAGGAGACCTGTTGATTTTGGCTTGAAAATTGGTCTGTGCCTTGAGAGGTACTGTCACTTCAATGTTTACCTTTCCAGAGCTGCCCCTTCTCCTCCACCCAAACTGCTGCTACTCTGGTGTACTTACCCTGTCTAGGCTACTGCATCAGCATGGCCTAGAGGAAAGAACCCTGGGCTTGGGAGTCAGAAGACCTGGGTTCTAGTTCCAGCTCCTCCACCTACCTGCTATGTGCAGCCAAGGGCAAGTGACTTAACTTCTCTGGGCCTCAGTTCCTTCATTTGCAAAATGGGGATTCAATATCTGTTCTCCCTCCTACTTAGAATGTGAGCCCCATGTGGGACCTGATTATCTTGTATCAACTTCAGCACTTAGTATAGAAGCACTTAGAGAAGCAGCATGGCCTAGTGGATAGAGCATCAGCGTGGGAGTCAGAGGGACCTGCGTTCTAATCCTGTCTCCACTGCATGTCTGCTGTGTGACCTTGGACAAGTCACTTCACCTCTCTGTGCCTCAGTTACTTCATCTGTAAAATTGGGATGAAGACTGTGAGCCTCATGTGGGACATGGATTGTGTCCAACCTGATTAGTTTGTATCTACCCCAGCACTTAGAGCAGTGCTTGACACATAGTAAAAGCTTAACCAATACCATAATTACTATTATTATTATTATTGTGCTAAGCACATAGTAAGTGCTAATAAAATATCACAATTTTAATTCTCCACCTCCAAGCTGTACTCCATGCTGCTACTGCATTGATCGTCTTCACTAAAACATCACGTATGGCCCACATCTCCCCTCCCCTCAGAAGCCCTCCTTTGGCTCTCAGCATCCATCCCTTCGCATCAAGGAAAGAATCCTCACCACTGGTTTCAAGGCTTTCATCCATATGCCCCCACTATCTGACTGTTCTAAGAGTTAGGAGAGTTGAGGTAAAGTCTAACGGTCACTCATTAGGAAGTCAACCATGGCCAAACTAGCAAGGGTTCTTGTCTAGTTCCATTTTGAAATTCCATGTGCCACTGTCTTGAGGTCCTAGGATTTATACAGTCACTTTAGTTTCCAATTGGGGGATTTTTGGGGTCTCTATTTAAGTGTCTTCAGCTTACGTTTAACATTTTAAGGAAATGATACTAGTACTACAACTAATAAAAAGCTCTGAGCTACATGTGAAATAATCAGATTAGAAACAGTCTTTCTCCCTCATGGGGCACACAGTCAAGTAAGAGGGAGAAGAGGTATTGAATCCCTATTTTGCAGATGAGGAAACTGAGGCACAGAAACAGAAAGTAACTTGCCCAAGCTCACACAACAGACAAGTGACAGAGCCAGAATAAGAATCCAGGTGTTTTTTGACTCCAAATCCGGTGCTTTTTCCACTATGCCATGCTGTGTCTTAGTTCATTTGAACCTATTTAATGATTCCAGAAGCAACAGAGATTCAAGAACAGGAACGCATTTTCCTCGGAAAGTTCCTAAGCCTGATGTGATCTTTCCAGAAACAACAGGAAAAAAAATGTATAACTACGTGGTGGGTAGGAGATGGAATTTTTAGGTTGACAATATGCCATTATTATTATGACAGTGTACAAAATACTGGGCAGTAGTCCAGGTTTAAAGTAGTTTAAAGCAGTGAGTGTTTAAAGATGAAAATTGCAGACATGGAATACATCCCAATAAGAAATTCAGTGAACACTTTAGCCCTTCAGACCTTTGATGACTTGAATTTTTTTCAGCTGTGAACATTTATATTGGTGTTTGGTTAATGTGAAATCAGAACCTACATCTCTCCTTTTGAAGCAAGGGTCTTCCATACCTTTCTCCTATCCCTTTATCCATGACTGAGAAAGCAGTTGAAGAAAATCCTATCCAACCTTTAGAACATTGGGACAGTTGTGGAAATTCTCACCAAAGACTCTTTGGCCTGAAATGGTCCCCTGGAAATTGTGCCTTTTTTTTTTTAATGGTATTTGTTAAGCCACTTACCATGTGCCAGCACTGTACTAAGCGGTGGGGTAGTTACAAGCTAATCTGGTTGGATACAGTCCCTATCCCACATGGGGTTCACAGTCGTCATCCCCATTTTACAGATGAGGGAGCTGAAGCATAGAGAAGTGAAGTTGACTTGCCCAATGTCACACAGATGATTGGTGGGGCCAGGGTTAGAACCCAGACCCTTTTGATTCCCGGGTCCATGCTCTATCCACTAGGCCACGCTACCTTCCCCAAATAGTAGTTAGCTAACATATTTTACTAATGGTATTTTAAAACTGTTGAATTTTAAATCTTTTTTCTTGTTAGTGTATATTTTAATTGTACCTGTCATTCTCCACTCAGATTTTGAATCTCATGTACATGAGGAACTGAGTCTAATTGAGCTTTAGGTATTCATAATAGTAATAATGGTATTTGTTAAACGCTGTGTGTCAGGCACTGTTCTAAGCACTGGGGTAGATACAGACTAATCAGTTTGAACACAGTCCCTGTCCCACATGGGGTTCACAGTCTTAATCCATATTTTACAGGTGAGGTAAGTGAAGCACAGAGAAGTGAAGTGACTTGCCCAAGGTCACAAAGCAGACACGTGGTGGAGCCGGGATTATAAGCCAGGTCCTTGTAACTCCCGGGCCTGTCCTCTACTCTCTATAGTAATAATGATATTTTAATAAATTTCTTTGATAGCCTTTAATAAGGCATACTATGTGCCAAGTGTCCTGGGAGATGCACATTATTTGGAGTTGACAGTCCCTGTCTCACGGTGTAAGGACAAGAAAATTAAGAGAGTTGTAGACACAGAGAAACTAAGTGACCTACCAGGTCACAAATCAGGAGAGCACCTGAGCTGGGGCTGGAGCCTAGGTCCACCTGACCCCCAATCCTGATCACTAGGCTGTGCTGTCTCCTTGCCTTCCAGTCCACAGTGTAAGTGCTTAAATTTTTGTTAGGGAGAGAGCAGCTCCTTACTGGATATGTGGTTGCTGACTCTGGAACAAAAAAAACAAAGGATTCTTTCTCCTCACAGGTGGTGCTAGCCATGCCATATGACACTCCAGTGCCGGGCTACAGGAACAACACTGTTAATACGATGAGACTGTGGTCTGCCAAAGCTCCTAATGATTTCAACCTCCAGGAATGTACGTCCCATGTCCTTGCATTCTGATACCACTTTGCACCTCCTTCTTCTCTCCCTGGGGTCATCCTGAACTCTTCACCTGCCCAATGATTTTCACTTCTTACAGTGTGAAATCTGTCTCAGTGACTCCCGGTCCAGGGCTGGATGTTCAGAGCCAGAAAAGATACTCAGAATTTTCACTACATTCCTCTTTCTCGAATGGAGATTCAGTGAATGCCCAAGGGCACTGGATCCAGAAGGGATACTCCTGGTGACATTCCAGGGTCTACTCAGCCCTTCATCCCACCTGAAAAAGGCCCTGGAGCCTCTTAGGAGAGTCCGAGCCCTGCATAACATCCTTGGAGCCCTAAAACCCTCCAGCTTTTCCCTTCCAAGGACCCGTAAGATTGGGACTCCCCACAGTCTTACACTCCTTTGACCGCTATCCCCTCTGCTTGTCCCGCAAATAACCATCCCTCCTGAATGACACAGGGATCTTGCAGGAACTTCGAAGGAAGACCCCAGCCTTCCTCCCCTCCCTCAGTTTCTACTGGAAAACAGGTCACTCCAGCACCTTGGAGATTTCTGAGCCTGTGCCACAGACAGGTTGATTTCGAACAGACAAGATGAAAGTATTGACTAGGCAACCAGTAGCATAGAATTCCAATCCAAAGCAACTTTCCCTTTTAACACTTTCTCTTTTCTCCAGGACACTTTTTACTTAATAGTGACAATACTACTACTGTATTATTACTATTATCATTATTGTTTCCTGTTAGCGCCTCAGGGCACACATTGTTCTGGTCTGTGCCCTTCTTCCCCTGGGGACTCCCAGGTTCCAATGTGGAGTTCCAACTTTCTGGAGTTGCAGAATTTAGGCATGATCATTTTCCCCACCTACCTTCAGTGGTAGGAGCCTTTCTTCTCTGGGATTCTGACCTCTGGACCCCAACTTGGAGAATATTTCTTCCATGACCTGGCTCTCCAGGATCATTTACCCAAACATTATGCTTCCCGCCTCCCCCACAAGTGGCTGAAGGGTTTCTTCCCTAGTTAAGTAGTGCCCCTACTTTCCCAGTCCTCTGTTGTTATTGGCTTTGTTCTAGGGGGAGACACCTTATAGTCCCTGGTACTTAATCCTTAGGGAGGGGGTCCCCAGCAGTGAATTTCATCCTTTTAGATATCTCCATAGTTTCTCCTCCCTATTTCCTTTGAGTTTGGGGCCAGCTTTGTGTGTCCTGATGGGCTTGGGGAAAAAAATCAGGTATATTTTAAATAATGTTTTTGAAGTTTATGATTCACTTTAATAAGCCTGTATAACTTTCTCAGAGCCTCCAGCAGAAAAGCCTTAAAGATGTCCAAATGTAATCATGATAATAATTATGGTAATTGTTAAGTGCTTAGTATGTGCCAAATCCTGTTTTAAGCACTAGGGTAGATACAAGTTAATCAGGTTGGACACAGTCCCTGTCCCACATGGGCTCACACACTTATCCCCATTTTACAGAGAAGTTAAGTGACTTGCTCAAGGTCACACAGTAGACATATGGTGGAGCTGGGATTAGAATGCAGGCCCTTCTGACTCCTAGCCCGTGCTCTATCCACTAAGCCATGCTGTTTCTCACTGTAATAATAATTATGGTATTTGTTAAGCTCTTACTCTGTGCCAAGCACTGTTCTAAGCGCTGGGGTGGATACAAGGTAATCAGGTTGTCCCATGTGGGGCTCACAGTCTTAATCCCCATTTTACAGATGAGGTAACTGAGGCACAGAGAAGTGAAGCAGCTTGCCCAACATCACACGACAAGCAAGTGGCGGAGCAGGGATTAGAACCCACATCCCCTGACTCCCAAGCCCGTGCTTTTGCCACTAAGCCATGCTGCGTCTCCTGTACAGGACCAGGTTCAGCGAAGCAGATAAATTTCTATCTAGAGGTTCAGATTGAGCCCCTATCTTTTAGATTGTGAGCCCCCTGAGGGACAAGGACCGTGTCTAATTCCCAACTGTGTATTGTTTCCCAGTGTTTAGTACAATGTTCTACACACAGTAAGTGTTTAGTAACTACTTTTACTGCTTTCCCAAGTGAACCTGGATGACATAGAGAGAGGGCCATGCTCATGCCCTCACTCTATCCAGCTGGAACTCAAGTTCTAGGGAAACCATCCCTCCTCCCTTTCCCCTCAGTTCTGAGTTTTTTGTGGGAAGGGAACATATCCTCCAACTCTGTTATTGTACTCTCCCAAGTGCTTAGCATGGCACCCTGCACACAGTAAACAATAAGTATTATTGATTGATTTTGAAATACTTGGTTACCCATGGTGTTGAATGACCCTAGAGTTGAATGCTTGTCTCCTAAATGATAAGGTCACTGTAATGTTAAACAAATTCACAAGTCATGCTGTTTCATGAACATGTACTTTCCCTTTCTCTAGTTAACGTAGGGGATTACATTGAGGCTGTCCTGGATAGAAATCTGGCAGAAAACATCTCCAGAGTACTGTATCCAAATGATAATGTAAGTAACAGTTTTCTTTAGTCTTTATGTTGGACCTTTTTTTATGTAGTGAGGGAAAGGAAACTGTGATTTAGTGAATGAGAAGTGAGTCTGCCCTTAAAGAGAAATCTTCATGTCTTTAGAAACGTCTTTCCTCTGATAACAGGTAGGATTCTGATTTTTTTTTTACTTGACTTTTGTAAATTTAGATAAGCCAGAATGGTGGGAGATTAATCCTGCTGTTTGTAAATGTAGTTTCATGTGAAGATTTCTATCAGTGGGGTGGACAGAAATCTGTTTCTGCTTTTTAGGAGCTGCTTCTTAAGAAGTTATTCTCTATTAAACAATTAATTATTATTATTAAGCTATTAAGATTTCCTTCCCTTTTCTGTTCCAGTACCTGACAACCCATGTCACAGATTCCTGTTGCTGTTGGACATAATTGTATTGTTCAGCGCTTAAAACTCTTGGAGAGAGTAGAGGGCTGAGCTCTGAAAGTGCTCAGCCTCTAATCCCAGCCCTGCCTATGGCTTTGTTTTATTTCCCCTGCTTTAAAATGGGTGGTACTTTTGAACCCCCTTAGAGTGCTCCAGTGTTCTACATTGTCAGGTGCCCTGGATATGTACTAAACTGGGATCTTTAAGAAAGCCTCCTGATCTGATCTCTAAAGGCTGTTAGGGCTATTATTAAGTATTCAATTTTTTTTCTTATGCAAAATATCTAAGAGGTGGTCTAAAAGAAGTGGCTTCTATGTGACATGCCATTTTCTTTTCAACATGATCAGAAAGCATTTGGCAGGTTGGTGCTTCCATGGTTTCCCTCAGGCTCCCTAATTAAATGCTACATTGTGTCCCATCCTCATTGGAAAGACCTGGATTCTCAAACAGGATCCAAAGATAAGGATTCGGTGAAGGCAAGGGACTAGGAAGATACTGGAAAATAGTTTTTGGCCTTGGGTCTGAGTAACTATATTAGGGGTTGATTGTTTTTCCAATATGAGTCAACAGCAGTAAAGTGAGATGTGTGTCCTTCAGGAATGGGATTTGATGGGAAAGGGAGAATGCCCTAGGAAAAGGGAAGTGGGAGTGAGAGAAGCAGAAGAAGAATCCAGAAGCCAAAGAATTATGATTTGTGGTTATTTTAAACCTGAGTAATGATTTGGAGAGGAAGGCAAACCTGTCATTGAGATTGAATGGATGATTGAGATTGAGTGGATGAGCTCTGGAGCCTATTCCACCTTTTCCTTCTCCTCTTCATGTGACTCTAGGTCTTGGTCTCAGCCCAGGTCCTCTTCCAAAGTCTCAGCCAGGTTCTTCATTTTCCTCCAAATCATCCAATCTAGAGTGGGCAGAGTAGCAGGGAGAGGGTGGATGGGGGAGTTGGGGAGACAGGGAAGAAAAGCAGGAGCTATTGTAACTGTTGACCTTCCTGCTTATCCCAAAGTTGCCCCCAGATGGGAAAGGTGACAAATGAGAAATAATAATGATGGCATTTGTTAAGTGCTTACTAGGTGTCAAGCACTGTTGGAAGCGCTGGGGTAGATACAGGGTAATCAAGTGGTCCTACATGGGGCTCATAGTCTTAATCCCCATTTTACAGATGAGGTCACTGAGGCCCAGAGAAGTGAAGTGACTTGCCCAAGGTCACACAGCAGACAAGTGGTGGAGCCGGGATTAGAACCCACGTCCTCTGACTCCTCAGCCCGTGCTCTTTCCACTAAGCCATGCCGCTTCAGGTTCCACTGGGTCAAGGTGACTAACTAGACAGAAGAGACGTAAGACACAAAAGGGCTCTAGGACATGTTCATCGCAGAGCAAAATGATTTTAAGTGCTGTGTGAGAGAAAGTTCAACAATTTTAACCCATGGACCAAGTAGTGCTCTAGTTCTCAGTGCTAAACATGTTTAACTTAGCTGTTCTGCCCTTGTTGATTTTGCTCCCTGTTGAAGGTGGGGATTGGTGGGAGTGGGGTAACCTGTCTGTCTAGTTTTTTGAAGGAAAGGAGCTCCGGTTGAAGCAGGAATACTTTGTGGTGGCTGCCACACTTCAGGATATCATACGCCGCTTCAAGTCATCCAAGTTTGGTTGTCGAGATCCAGTGAGAACTTGCTTTGAAACATTCCCAGACAAGGTGGGTTTCTGTGCACTTTGTTCCTTGAGCTCCTCACCATTGGCTTTAAAGCACTTAATTACCTTGCCCCCTCCTACCTTACCTCGATACTCTCTTACTACAACCCAGCCCACGCACTTTGTTCCTCTGATGCTAACTTTCTCACCTCAGTCCAGCCCACACACTTTGTTCCTCTGATGCTAACTTTCTCACTTCAGTCTCCCTACTCTCTTACTACAACCCAGCCCACACACTTTGTTCCTCTTATGCTAACTTTCTCACCTCAGTCTCATCTGTCTTGCCGCCAACCACTCTCCCACATCCTGCCTCTGGCCTGGAATGCCATCCATCCTCATATCGTGCGGATAATTGCTCTCCGCCACTTCAAGGCCATATTGAAGGCAGATCTCCTTCAAGAGGCCTTCCCTGACTAAGCCCTCTTTTCCTTTTCTTCAACTCTTTTCTGGGTCACCCTGACACCCTTCATTCATCCTCTCTCCCATCCCCACAGCACCTATTCATATATCTTTATATAGCTGCAATTTATTTATTTATGTGTGTATATTAATGTCTGTCTCCCCCTCTAGACTGCGACCTCATTGTGGGAAGGGAATGTGTCTGTTTGTTGTTATATTGCACTCTCCCAAGGGCTTAGTATAGTGCTTTGCACACAGTAAGCGCTCAATAAATATGATTGCATGAATGAATGGGCTGCTACTGCTGTTCCTGTTTTTCGTTTCTCTGGTGACAGTCCAGGCTTCTAAGCTGCACAACTGATATGCTGAGTCATAGGAAATTGAAGGCTGTTTCTTGATCAATTGTCTTTTGTGCCTTTGGTTAGGAATTTGATGCCCATCTTTTCTAATGCATAATAGCTAAGAGGTTGACTAGGAAGAGAAGCTTCTATCTTATTGTTATGATTATTGTATTTGTTAAGTGTGGAAAGCAACATGGCTGACAGTCATAAGGTCATGGGTTCTCAATCCCAGCTCCGCCACTTGTCTGCTGTGTGGCCTTGGGCAAATCACTTCAGTTACCTCATCTGTAAAATGGAAAGTAAGACTAAGCCCCATGGGGTACAGGGTCTGTTTCCAACCATGCTTACTTGTATTCATTCATTCATTCAGTCGTATTTATTGAGTGCTTACTGTGTGCAGAGCACTGTATGAAGTGCTTGGGATAGTACAATACGATAATGAACAGCGACATTCCCTGCCCACAAAGGGCTCAAAATCTAGAGTGGGGGAGACAGACATTAATACAAATAAATAACAGTACAGATGTGTACATAAGTGCTTTGTGGTTGGGAGGGGGAAGAGCAAAGGGATAAATACAATTATAGATTCATTCATTCAATCGTATTTATTGAGCGCTTACTGTGTGCAGAGCACTGTACTAAGCGCTTGGGAAGTACAAGTTGGCAACATATAGAGATGGTCCCTACCCAACAGCGGGCTCACAGTCTAGATGGGGGAGACAGACAACAAAACAAAACATATTAACAAAATAAAGTGAATGGTAAATATGTACAAGTAAAATAGAGTAATAAATACGTACAAACATATATACATTATTCTTCTCTGGGTCTCAGTTCCCTCATCTGGGAAATGGGATGAAGACGGGGAGCCCCACATGCGACATCCTGATCACCTTGTAACCTCCCTAGATATGTACGTTAGTTCTCTGGGGCTGAGTGGGCAGAGCAAAGGGAGCAAGTCAGGGCAACAGAGAAGGGATTGGGAGATGAGGAAAAATGGGGCTTAGTCTGGGAAGGCCTCTTGGAGGAGATGTGCCTTCAATAATGTTCTGAAGTGGGGGAGAGTGGTTGTTTGTCAGATTTGAGGAGGGAGGCCAGAGGAAGGATGTGGGCAAGGGGTCGGTGGCAAGAAAGGCAAGATTGAGGCACAGTGAGAAGGTTAACTCTAGAGGAGCGAAGTGTGCAGATTGGGTTGTAGAAGGAGAGAAGTGAGGTGAGGTAGGAGAGGGCAAGGTGATGGAGACCTTTAAAGCTAATGGAGAGAAATTTTCATTTGATATGGAGGTGGATAGGCAACCTTGGAGTTTTTTGAGGAGTAGGGTGACTTGTCCAGAACGTTTCTGTAGCAAAATGATCTGGGAAGCAGAGTGAAGTATGGACTGGAGCAGGGAAAGACTGGAGGCTGTGAGGTCAACAAGGAGGCTGATGTAGTAATCCAGGTGGGATAGGATGAGTAATTGTACCAACAAGGTAGCAGTATGAATGGAGAGGAAAGGGTGGATTTTACCGATGTTGTGAATGTGGTGGGACTGACGGGATTTGGTGACGGTTTGAATATGTGGGTTGAATGACAGAGAGGGGTCAAGGATGATGCCAAGGTTATGGCCAACTCTCTCCTCGACCCCCTCCGATCTGGCTTCTGTCCCCTACATTCCACGGAAACTGCCCTCTCAAAGGTCACCAATGACCTCCTGCTTGCCAAATCCAATGGCTCCTACTCTACCCTAATCCTGCTCAACCTCTCAGCTGCCTTCGACACTGTGGACCACCCCCTTCTCCTCAACATGCTATCCAACCCTGGCTTCACAGATTCTGTCCTCTCCTGGTTCTCCTCTTATCTCTCCGGCCGTTCATTCTCAGTCTCAGAGAATAAAGCCTCTCTTTCAGCATGCCGAACTGTATTGTACAATACTTCATGCTTTGGCAACTTTACAGTACTCTCCCATTATGGATGTAACTCCACCATCTCCCTGACCCTGATGGTGTCATCTTTGAGTCCTCTCCACCCCTTCCTTCCACATTCAGCATGTGTCTTAAATCCTGCCGGTTCTTCCACACAATATTTCCCGGAAACCTACCTCCCTTAAGGGCCACCAATCTAGTCCAAGCTTTTATCATGATTCAGTGTGGCTAGGGTATCAACCTACTTACTGATTTCCCTGTCTCCAGTCTGTACATTCTTCAGTCTCTTCCACAGGCTTCCACTTAGAATGCATCATTCCCCTCCTCAGACACATTCAGTAACTACCCTTGTCTTTCCAAGGAAAGTCCTGTCTATTGGATTCAAGGCTTCTCAGAAGGAATCAATTGATTAAGCGCGTACAGAGTGCAGAGCACTGTACAGCGTGCTTGGAAAAGTGTACAGTACAATACTATTGGTAGATGTGATCCCTGTCCACAACAAGCTTAGCCTTTAGTGGGAGTGTATTGTCTATAGCGGGAGTTCATAGTCTAAAGGAATCTCCTTAGCCTCCCACTTTCTTCTTCTGCTCACAGTCCTCACTTCTCCTAAACTAATCTTATAGCTGGGACTAGAACCCATGTCCTTCTGACCTTCCAGACCTTTACTCTATCCACTAGGCCATGCTACTTCTCAGTCCATATGAATTCTTTCATCTTTCAATAATGCATATTAATCACTTTAATGTTTATTGCTAAACCAAAACGTACTCCAGGGGACGATTACAACTTTTATTTCTGATTGTTTCCAAGTGCCTATCGGGCTTTGCTAAACAGTAGGCACTTAGTACATACCGGCACCAGCAACACTGATCTGGACTCTTGATTAATTCCAGGTTGCCATTCAGCTGAATGACACCCACCCAGCACTCTCCATTCCAGAACTCATGCGCATTTTGGTGGATGTTGAAATGGTGGACTGGGATAAGGTAAGAACAGATCCAATCTCTGGAAGCAGGAGGGATTTGGGCTGCCCTTTTTTTTTTTTTTTGCTAGGAGTAGTATCCACTCCATTCTCCCCAGAACACCCCCCTGCACACATGCACACATAAATACATTCAACCAACTTGCCCAAAAAGCAACTTTTAGTCTAACTCTCATCAGTTGGCTCAGTCCCACCTCATCATCTTGGAAGGCGGTATAATGAACTCAAAACCCCTGAGAAAGAGACAAGAAAGGAAAAGGAAGTACAAGCATTCTGAGATAAGTTTTTTGATCTTTGGAAGTGAAGAAGATGTTTCATCAGTAGACAAGGAAAAGACGTATGCTTTCTCTTAACGTGTGTCTTTTCTATGTGGTTGGAGAATGCTTCTAGAGAATTAGGGAATCTTCCAACAGTGCACGTTAGTCTGGATAAAAAAGATGACAGGTGTGCACAGAATCAGATATACCTGTGAACTATAATGCAAGTTTTCCTTAACATGGGGATGGTTCATCAATAACATAACCCCCCAGATTCCAGGAGAACTGAGTGTATTCCTGCCAGGGACAACTCGAGGTGTCAGGGATTCTGACACTTGAGAGGAGGTCCTTGTAAGTAAGCATTTTGTTTTATAAAACAGATCATTCATATTTTTTCATGGCCTGTTCTTGTGATCCTAGAGGGTGGTGGATTTTGGACTTTTATTTGTCCACCTAGCACTGAGATCACTTGAGTTAGAGAGAAACATTCAAGTTGCAGTTGAAAAGAATTGTGTTGGATTTTTTTTTTTACATCTAAAAATCAAAACACCTGTATCCACTGGAATGGATGCAGATCTGTAGGAATTTAATGTTTATCATGGCTCTCATTTAGGTATGAATTACTGTAAATACTGTGGGTAGCAGGAGAGGGAAGAGATGATGAACATTAGTACTGTTGTGTTCAGACCTCTGCCACTCGAGAAGCTGTTAAGTTTGGGAGGGAACCTCGAGGGAGAATTGACAGTCAAATGGGAAAACAGAAAGAAACCATTTCCAGGGGTGTGCTTGCTTTACTGAATCTTGACTTGCTTAGGCTTCTAGAGAAAACAGTGGTGCCTCAGGGAGAAGGGGGCACTTCTGCTTTTGTGCCTTAATATAGCCAAAGTTGAACTCCTGATTTCTCCAACCAAATTCTCTCCTCATCATTTCCCCCAGCCTGAATTCCCTCCCCAATCATATCTGACCACACACAGTTCTCCCCTTCTGCAAACCCCTTCTGAAATCACATCTCTTCTAAGAAGGCTTAATCTCCACTCTTCCATTTGAACCCCCGTCCAAATGCCACTTCAAAATTTCCTCATCCCCAAAGCACTTGGGTACTCCTGTCCTCTTGCATGTATCTTTATATCCTATCAATAATTTAATCTTGTTCTGTATCCCCCGCAATAGTATAAACTTCTTGAGGCAGGGATCATGTCTACTAACTCTTCCAAGTGTTTAGTACAGTGCTGTGCACACAGTAAGAGCTCAGTAAATGTGATTGATTGATTGATTGATTGCCTAGGCCTGGGAGATCACGAAGCGGACATGCGCATACACCAACCACACTGTACTGCCCGAGGCTCTGGAACGCTGGCCAGTCTCCATGTTTGAGAAGCTGCTGCCACGCCATCTGGACATCATCTATACCATAAATCAGAGAC
The DNA here is from genome assembly GCF_015852505.1 of Tachyglossus aculeatus. NCBI lineage: Eukaryota > Metazoa > Chordata > Mammalia > Monotremata > Tachyglossidae > Tachyglossus > Tachyglossus aculeatus. The sequence continues at coordinate 35,335,821 of NC_052074.1, read as the reverse complement.
ACCTGGATGTAAGCGCTAGCTGCTCACCCAGTCATGCCTGGGAGGTTGGGGAAGCTGAGGCAGTTGAACAGCTGTTTTAGATGGGTTAAGAATGGGCTGGGCTAGTTGGTGAGTAGATGTATGGCATATGCCCCTGTGTCTGCCCCACGCTCCGAAGTACGACTTGCATGGGGTCACTGTAGTCTGAGCTTTAAGCTTACAACCCTCAGCAGGTAGAGGATTTTATTTCTGGAGCTCAATTCCCTTTTATCACAGTTGGAGCAGACAGATGTTCCTGAACAACAGCACATGAACCACAGATGGCTGTGGAGATTCTTGACTTTTTTGTTCTGATTTCTGCGGGGTGAGGAAAAGCGAGCCTCTAGAGGAAATACTCAGACCCTATTTAGGGAAGGAGCAGAAAATCCTCGGTCAGCTTCATGTCTATGGAGAGCCTGGAGAGGTCCTCATCTTTCTCTGTGCCTGGTAACAGAATGTGGCTGCCCTGTTTCCTGGGGATCTGGAGCGCCTGAGGAGGATGTCCATCATCGAGGAAGGGGACTGCAAGCGCATTAACATGGCCCATCTGTGTGTGATTGGATCTCATGCTGTCAATGGAGTGGCCAGGATTCACTCTGAAATCGTGAAGCTTTCTGTGTGAGTGTTCAGGGAAGTGACTTACAAATTCAGATTTGTGGTCTTGCTCCAGAGATCTGAAGGCTTAACATCTTTGTACCTACAACCCTGTCAATCTGACTGTCCTGTAGAACCTACATGTAGGAGAAAACAAAGTGGCATTAATTGCTGACTAGCTCATTGGGGACTAGACTTCTGGGATTACTGGTGGCTGTGGAACAGGGCAGGCAGCATAGTAGAGGCAAGTACCAACCCCAAGTCTTAACCTGAGCCTTTGTTTTGGGAACAGGGGGATTGTGCTTTGGTGGGTGTCCTGGCTCCAACTCCCTGGGACTGATGATCCTACTGAGGCTGGGCCCCAGGCAGCTAACCCTTTTTCAGTTTCACCCCTGCCCCACCTCGGGAGCCCTTAATACACGACCAAGGAGTTGGCAGTTGATATACCTTGATTTCCTCTTCTCTCATCACCCCCATCAGCAGCAATAATAGCACTTATAGGTGATACCCATGCACCCCAATTGTAATGGGGAATACACAGACATTAATTCCAGCACTGTCCCTGGCTCATAGGAGGCCAGGCAAATCTAAGATAGTGGGAAGGGCAGAAATACAGGACAGAGATAGAAAAAAAATCAGGACTAAAATAAGCAAGCCAAAAATAATGATAGTTAATAGGTTTGTTGCAGGTTAGAGTGGAGAGTCTTCAGACTTCTCGATGCCCCATTCCAAGTGTCCTTGTCCAAATTGCTCCAACTCCAGCGTGTGATGGGCAGGGGACGTATCTGCTAATCAGAGTGCTCCCATGATTCAATTCATTTGGCGAAGGTATCTGGAGTGACTTTTAGACTAGACAAGTTAATGTATCTCCTCACATGCTTTTCTCCCTGTCCTTCCATCCAGATATACAGTACGCTGGAGAAAGCCTCCGTTCTTGGAAAAATTGAGATCCCGGTTCCATCCTAAAGTCTCTGCCCCCAAGCATTTCATTAAATCCTTTTTGTGAGGCCACGCTCCTCAGTAGTGCCTCTAGAAGGGAGTCAGTACCCTTTGCGGGATTGTCGGGAAGAGGCATTTATTCTCCTAATCATTGCATTCTCCCAAGTGCTTAGTACAGTGCTCTGTACATAGTAAATGCCTACAAGGTAGCCACAAGGTAATCCTGTTGGATGCCAGTCCCTGTTCCCCAGGGGGTTCAAAGTCCACATTCCTCACAGTAGAAGGGAGAACAGATACTCTTCTATTTTTCTTACCCTAATTCCAACTGTGTGGTTGGAATTTCCTGCATGTTTCAGTTTTAAAGATTTCTATGAACTAGAGCCTGAGAAGTTCCAGAATAAGACAAATGGAATCACTCCTCGGCGCTGGCTTCTGCTCTGCAACCCTGGACTGGCAGACATCATAGCAGAGGTGAGACCTAGAGTATGCTAATTCACACAACTGTTTCCCCTGTCTGGACTTTCAGGGAAGCAGTTAGACTAAGATAGAATGAAACATGGATGGGAGAAGCTGATTTAATTACATTGGGTTGGTTAGTCCCCAGAATATCAACTGAGGAAAAGCTGAAATTAGGAAAAGTACCCCTTTTTATCTTTTATTTTTTATAATTTTACAATTGTTGTTTTCAAAAGAGGATGGTCCACATTGAAATTTATGACTTCTGTAGCAGTGATTGGTTTTGGAAGTAAATACAAGCCATATTGTGATGTTCTAGTCACAAATTTTATAGAGAGGTGAGGTTGACTGAGTCTCACATTGATTCTTCCCATGGGGCTAAGCCCAGTAGCCCAGCCTGCCAACAGGCCCAAGTGCTTTCAGGGGTTTGGTAGGGCTCGATAGCAGAGTTTGTGAAGGAATTCTGTCAGAAGTTCTTGTCTGGGCATGGTTAATTAAAAAAGTCATGGACCATTTTGGGGAGTTCTTTTTCATAGCCAAGAACTTTGTCAGGAAGAAAAAGCATAATGGCACTATAATTTAATCACTTTTGTGTGTCCCAAGAAAATCGGGGAAGATTATTTGACTGATTTAAGCCAGCTGAAGAAGTTACTGCAGTTTGTTGAAGATGAATCATTTATAAGGGACGTGGCCAAAGTCAAACAGGTAATGCAATTCTTTGTGGGTGGCCTCCATTCTTTGGGCCTAGCTATTTTTCGCTTTTATTCTCTTGTATAATTAATGGTCCAAAGACTCAAGGATTTGTGGTTGCATGGTTGAGTGCTGCTGCAGTGGCAACATGGGGGAGCAAATCACAGTATCTGCTCACTCCTCAAAAACCCCTAATGGTTACCCATTCCTCCTTGCATCCAACAAAAAGTCCCCACTCTAGGCCTTAAGCCACTCAGTTAAGTCTGTCCTTCATATTTCTCTACTCTCTTCTCTTACTACACCCAGGTCACAGCCTTCATTCTTCCCAAGAAAACCTGTTCACTGTGCCTTGTTCTAATTTCCACTGCCAAACTCTTGCTCATGCTCTTCCCCCCTGCCTGGACCTGGACCTTTCAAAATCAACTGACCACGGCTCCTCCCATTTTCAAAGCCTTGTTGAAATAAGAGGAAGCCTATCCTGATTTTTATTATTCTTAGAGCAATATTACTATTATTATTTTTATAATTATTATGGTATTTGTTAAGTGCTTACTATGTGTCTAGCTCTGTTCGAAGGCCTGGAGTAGATACAAATTGAGTTGGGCACAGTCCCTGTCTCACATGGGACTCACAGTCTAAGTAGGAGGGGGAACAGGTATTTAATTCCCATTTTATAGTTGAAAATTAAGGCACAGAGAAGTTAAGTGACTTGTCCAAGCTTACACAGCACACAGCAGAGATGGGATTAGAACCCGGTTCCCCTGACTCTCAGGCCTGTGCTCTTTCCACTAGGTCATGTTGCGTCTCAAGATTGATCCCTAATTTCGCTTGCTTAGATCCCTCCCCTCCTGCCTTTTCAGCACTTCTGTGCCACCTTTGTACTAAATAACTTTGGGAGGCTGAGTACTTTTATACATATTTTACCTACCCTGTTATGTAAGCAGTAACTCAGGTACATATCCCTTTTCCTTCTAATATCTACCTTTATTTTAGTGTTCAACTTCCCCTCCAGATTGTAAACTCCTTTCAGGCAGGGATCATATCCTCTAATTATATTGTGTTCTCCCAAGTGCTTAGTACAGTGTTCTACCTAGTAATAATAATAATAATTGTGGTATTTGTTAAGTGCTTATTATGTGCCAGGCACTGTACTAAATGCTGGGGTGGATGCAAGCATATCGTATTGGACACAGTCCCTGTCCCACATGGGGCTCACAGTCTCAATCCCCATTTTACAGATGAGGTAACTGAGGTACAGAGAAGTTAAGTGACTTGTCCAGGGTCATACAGCAGACAAGTGGCAGAGTCAGGATTAGAACCCGTGACTTTCTGACCCCCAGGCCTGTGCTCTGTCTATTGTGCCAAGCCTTCAGTAACTACTATTTGTTGGTTGGTTGGTTAACTGAACTGTCAGGACAGAGTCTGAAATTCCCAAACAGTTCTTGTCTGCTCCTTGGTTAATGCAGGGAGAGAGGGATATCATTTTTTAAAAGGACTGAGGTTAATGTAATTGAAATGGTTTTTTTTCTAAGTGAAATGGTGCTCAATGCAGGGAAGACCACTCTTGAGAACAGTAGATTGTGCTGTTTTTAAAGATGTTGATGTTGTCCTCAAGTCTAACATCTTGCTGCTGTTCTGAACCTCAGAGAAAGAGGAGCTCATTGAATTTTCAACCTTTCATGATAGAGATCAGTTAAGACCTTGAAATTAAACATGATACTGACATTCTTCTCTGGCCTGTGGATAATTGCCATCAGATATCCCCTAGTTAAGTTTTCCATCTCTCTCTCTTTTCCCCCCACTCTCTCTCCCTCTCTGCATATTCTGATCAACTTCAATTCTGTTTCCCATTTTTTTTTTGGCTCCTGTCCTGAAGTTTTCAAATAAGAGCATATAATGAGACTCACTATCAGTATATCATGCCATTGGTCCATCCAGCCTAGGATTCTGTCTTTGACAGGATCACCAAGATGCTTGGAGGACCCATCTAATGGTTACAAAGGGTCACCAGTAAACTTGGAAGAATCAAGTGATGATTTGCCCTCCTGGATACCCATCTTCAGCATTAGGGACAGACATCCAACACTCCCAACTTCTCCCCTTAATAGCACATTATGTACCATTCATCTGTGACTATGTTATCTCTTGAACCAATAGTATTTTTTGCCTACACCACTTCCTGTGGAAAGGAATTCCATGAACTATAAGGAAGTGTTTCCTTTTGATTGTTTTAAAGCTGCATCTAACTCCACCAGCCCATATATTTTTTTTAATTGTTCTCTACCCTTTTGAACTACACTGACTACCAAGGGCCTTCTAATTCCTTTTGGATTTCTTAAATGTATCAGTTCGTCAGAGGGGATGAATAAACACAGCTCCTGTTCCCTGTTCTAACTAGAAATGTCAGCTTGGGTCTTAAAATCTGCCAATGAGTAGTAGTGAGGTCTATTTAAGTTCAAAGTTGCACTTGCCTGACATAGGATTTTAGGAAAAAGTAAAACTTTTCTTCCTCCTTCTTTTCTAGGAGAACAAGCTGAAGTTTTCTGCTTTCCTAGAGCAAGAGTACAAGGTGAAAATCAACCCTTCCTCCATGTTTGATGTGCACGTGAAGAGAATTCACGAGTACAAGAGGCAGCTCCTGAACTGCTTACATATCATCACATTATACAACCGTGAGTCTTTTCTCCCTGGAAGCTCAGGCCTGAGCAACAAAGTAGACATACTTTGGAGATAAAATTAACCACTAGGCTTCTCTGGAAGTTCTTTGCTGTCTAAATAAATGATGTGAATCCCTTTTCAGGTTTCCTTCTTAAATTCCCCATTCTCTCCTAACCAACACCCCCCCACCACGAGTTCCTGTTTCTTTCCCAACCTGAATTCTTATCCACCCTTCATTACCCCACCACCCCCTAGCCCCATAGCCCAACTCAGAGGGAGACCCTGGATCCTACTTAAATAAGAGATTCTGCAGAGGAGAAGTGCTCTCAACCTCTGAATGAAAGCTCTTGATAGATATCCTTTTGGTGCCTCTCCACTTCTGGAATCCTACTGCCCCTTGCCTGCCCTTGTCTCTTGCCTTTTCCTGCCCATTGCTTTTTCCTGCCCCTGCCTTCCCCTGCCCCATGCTGAGGTGGAAGGTATGAAAGGAGAAGAAAGGGAACAAAAGAAAGAGGGCAGATAGAAATAAATGCTTCAATAAGTGAATAGGATGCAGGGAGACTTGCCTCTTCATCTACCAGTGTCCATAGTTGTGTGGCCCCCAACAGTGTTACCAAGGTTAGCTTCTGCCCCTGTCCAACCCTAAAGCACTGGTGAAAGTTGATGCCATTAATCACTAGCACCACCACCACCCTAGCCCAGTAACAGAATCCCCTCTAGGCCTTATTAAAACTGGACTTTCAGGTTTTTAGTTATGCTCTCTCTGCTTGAGTGGACGTCCCTAACCCTTTTCAAAATCATGGCTGTTTCTAACCATGCTAGAAACTCATATCCATAGGCAGGAAGGGCTGGTTCAGTTGCAGTAGTGATGGCTGAGCTCACAGCAGCCATGGACCTTGGTGGCAAAAAAGCAAATCCAAGATCCCTGAATCTCTTCTAGGGTATTTAGTCCCTCTCATAGTTCTCCAGCATTAAAGTCCAGTCCTAGCTAGGTTTGAATTACTTCCGTATAGATAAAGAGGCCTTGGGTCTTTGCCAGCTCCTACTAAGCCTGTTTGGGCTACTAACCCAGCAAGCCACGTAGGACATTCATTTTCTTTTCAACCAGTTCATATGCTGTGTATCATCATGGTAATTGTTTTCCCAGTCCATTTTCTCCTCAGAACTTCACAGAAGTAAACTAAATACAATCACGGCATTACTTCCACTTTTTCGACAATGATTTCTTTCCCTGGGCAAAGATTTTCCATAGTTGCTGTAGTGAGTAGAAGCATTTATTGAGTCCCCACTTGGTGGGGTGCCCATTATTCGGTGCTTGGAAATAATCCATTAACTACATTGGCGATATTGTCAATTCATCCAAATTGTGCTAAATCAGCTTCAACCTAATGTGGCTTAAGCCAAATTAGTAAATTGACAGGTGTGTTTTGGTAATAAAATGTTAAGAACAACTTAAAATGAAACTTAATGTATCTACTGGGTAAAGTTTCCTAAATCCATACCCAACTTCTTTTTAAAGGCAAAGTAATCAATCAATCAGTCCCATATCAGTGGCATATTCACTGCCTACTACATGACAGTTTTTCTCAGGCTTATCTTATAGACATTTCCATTGAAGGAAGAAAGGGTTATATTATTTATCAGCTATGATGTAAAGTGACTCTAAATCTCTTTTTTAACCCTGTAGGGATCAGGAAAGACCCAGGCAAAACCTTTGTGCCAAGGACTGTCATGATTGGAGGGAAGGTAATGTGTTTATCTCTTATGCAGCCCTGGCCTTTGGCCCTGGCCTTTGTGGGGTGCGCTGGCTTACATATTAAGCAGAAGCTTGTTGGGTACCCTGAGCACCCCATTTTATGACACAATGACTGTTTAATTCCTGTTTGGCTCTCCAAGAAGCACTTCTTTTCTATGGTTCGGAGACAATGCATCTTCCCTCCCCTGTGTGTTGAGGTGCCACTTAGAACACCAGAACCTCAGAGTGCTGTGCAATTCAAAACAAGCTTCCCTCAATCATGTTCCTGTCCTCAAAAGTTATTTTAAGGGTATTTAAATAGCCTCCTTCTCATTCAGCTGCATTGTGACCTCCCAGGCCCCCCCCCCCACACATCTCCCTCTTCCCGAAGTAGTTCAGGAAAAGATGCATCACGCACACCAAGCCAGCCTACTCACAGCACTGTCACCTTTTGTCCTTGGGTTTGGTTTGCAGCCAAAGTCCACCAGGTTAGAGAAGCAGTGTGGCTCAGTGGAAAGAGCACGGGCTTCGGAGTCATAGGTCATGGGTTCAAATCCCAGCCCCGCCAGTTGTCAGCTGTGTGACTTTGGTCAAGTCACTTAACTTCTCTGTGCCTCAGTTGCCTCATCTGTAAAATGGGGATGAAGACTGTGAGCCCCCCCATGGGACAACCTGATCAACTTGTAACCTCCCCAGTGCTTAGAACAGTGCTTTGCACATAGTAAGCGCTTAATAAATGCCATTATTATTATTATTACCAGGGAGATGGGTTTAGGTGGCATCCTCTCTCTGAGACTAGCAGATGGAAGGACTCCAGCTGCAGACTTGTGTGGGACTATAGCCCCTGCTCTACCTGAGACAGAATGGTACTTGGAGATCCAACCATGAGCTATAGACTGGATCCCATACCAGATTAATTACTCTGCAGTTAAAAATCTTAATTTTTTGCTACAACCCCTCTTCCCTTCATTTATACTGCTGAATGTCTGCATTCCTAGAGTGGGAGGAGGCTGCCTGTCTTTGTGGCCCCTTGAATCAGGCGTTGTGTGGAAATCTGGGGAAGGGTATATATTAATTGGAACTGTGTTGAGCTGCTCAGGCAGTTGTTCATTTCCTAACATTTGGGAAGCCTCGATAGTTTGCTGGGGTGACTTGCCTTTGTAGAGGCTGAGGGATTGGGCCCAGACCTGGGAAGCATGCCCTGCCTTTCTCGTGTCATAGAGCTTCTGGAATATGACTTAGTTTCTAGGTACTTCATTTAGACATCTGTACAAGAATATAGCATTGTCTTCCCTCAAGAGCCTCCTCCCCCAATAGAGAGCTCAGATTGAGAGCCACATTTTTAGGAGTCATAGGCCATGCAAAAAGCCCACGTACCATTTTCTGTTGAAGAGCTGGTTGGGGAAATGATTGTGACAATTCCATAAAGCTCTGGGTGGTCTCTACGGAAAGTTGCTGGATGCAAATGGTGAACCCATGGAGAAACTCTTCCCATACAACTCTCCCTAACCTCCCCTCAGGGCAAGCCCTTGCTCTAGTCTTTCCTTTCCTCAACTCCTATCCCGAAAACCAGGATTGAGTCCTTGGGGAAGAGCCTGGACACTGGTGCCCTCCTGTCCTTGAAGCAAGCTCTGCTGGGGCTCCCTAAGGGCTCAAGCTGGGCAAATTTCATAAGCCGACAAATCCAGGACTGATTCTAGTTAGTTTATAGCACACTACTCACATCCTGGTTCTTGTCTTGGTGAGTGGGTTGGAAGAGAGGAAAGAGACCTGAAAGGGGGCCACTGCCTCCTGGCCCGGTTCTGCCCCCCTCACCCATTCCAGTTCTGCCCTCTCTCCCCTTCCACCCTTTCCCCGGCAAATTCTGGCTGAGGCCAGAAGCGGGAAGGGAACTATCCTTCCTGTGATTCAGGGAAGGATGGTTGGGGAGGTGACTGTGGCAGCCACTGACTTGAACATACAAAAATCAACAAAAGATGAAGAACACCATCCTGTTTAGTGTGATGGGCCGGTCTGACTAGGATGAGGAGAGTGGGGAAAGGTGCATATGGGAGCTGCGTTGAGCACAGTAGATTTTGAAAAGTAAGAAAAAGTAAGAAAAGAATCATGGGTGGGGGAACCAAGGGTAGGAGAGGAGGAGTTCAAGAGAAGGGGCAGGAAAACTGGGAAGTAGTGAAGGGAGAGACTGACTTAAAAAAGTAATGATGACGATGATGTGGTGTTTAAGAACTTCCTGTACTAAGTGCTTAGGATAGATACAAGATAAATCAAGTTGGACATAGTCCCTGTACCTCATCAGACTCACAGCCTAAATTAGGAGAGAGAACAGGTAGATGAGGAAACTGAGGCACTGAGCAGTTAAGTAACTTGCCTAAGGTCACAGAGCAGGGAGGTGGCAGAGCCAGGATTAAAAAGCAGGTCCTCTGACAACCAACCCTGGACCTTTTCCATTAGGCCATGCTGTTTCCTGGAGAACCCCAAAACTTGGAAAGCTGAGCCCCAGGAAGCATGGCGTAGTGGATAGAGCATGGGCTTGGGAGTCAGGTGGTCATGGATTCTAATCCTGGTTCCTCCATTTGTGTGTTGTGTGGCCTTGGACACACACTTTTCACTTCACTTTTCTGTGCCTCAGTTACCTCGTCTGTAGAATGGGGATTGAGTTTGGGAGCCCCATATGGGACAGAGACTGTGTCCTACCCAGTTTGTTTGTATCTACCCCAGTGCTTAGAACAGTGCCTGGCACATAGTAAGCACTTAACAAATACCTCAATTATTGTTATTATTATCATTATTCCAACAGAAAATAATTTCTGCTGTGCTTTTGGGGACCTTCTTTTCAGACCCAGGATGCTGCATTTTTTTGGTGCATCAAGGAGGTTCTGGGAAATGTCCCACTTACTGGTGAAGAGAAAAGCAGTATTCATTATGGTTACAACCAATTCCCAAACTCTGAAAATTCTAATCTGTGGGATTTGTTTCAGGAATCTTGCATGTCTATGTTTAGCAGGGTGGGAAGCACCGTGGCTTAGTGGATAGAACATGGGCCTGGGCGTTAGAAGGACCTGGGTCCTAATCCCGGCTCCATCTTGGGCAAATCGCTTCTCTGTGCCTCAGTTACCTCATTTGTAAAATGGGAATTAAGACTGTGAGCCCCATGTGAGACAACCTGACTAGTTTGTATCTACCCCAGCACTTAGTACAGTGCCTGGAACATATTAAGCACTTAACAAATACCATTAAAAAATCATCACCTTTCCAAATCCACTAGAATGAACCTCTGATATCCACTCCCAACAGTAGTTTATCCATGAGCACTTGAATAGGATTGTAGAAATTGAATGCAATATCTAGTACTAAAGCCAGCCAAACCCAAAATCTCTTGTAAATAGTCCCAAACCCTATAGGTTATCTTTCCGTTCTCCCACTTCTCTCTTCCCACAGGCAGCACCTGGCTACCACATGGCCAAAATGATCATCAAGTTGGTCACCTCGATTGGTGAGGTTGTTAATCGGGATCCAGTTGTTGGAGACCGGCTGAAAGTGATCTTCTTAGAGAACTACCGAGTGTCCTTTGCCGAGAAAGGTGGGATTGAAACGTCCTGGTTTGATGCTCAGTTGGGGCCCCTGATTGTGCCGTACTGGAGGCTAGGTTGGGGAGGTGCTAGTTGGCAGCCTGCACTACCCTCTTGCCTGAGAACCTACGGTTACTTGCCATCCTCTACCCTGTTGGGGAGCGGTGCTTTGGAGAGGCTGGTGGCCACTCCTGAAGCCAAGAAGGCTGGCAGTTCCTTCGGGGCACTCCCTGCCAAGCAGTTCCTCTAGATCCAGGTCCAGGTCCCGGCAGCGTCAGAGCAGCTTTTTTATTATGAATGCTTTTGTTGCCATATCAGCCGGAGTCTGAGCTGCTCAGGCCACAGAATTTCCCAAGGTTGCAGGTCTCAAGGTTGGGGTGGAAGCAACATGGTTGAGGGCCCACCAGAGGTGCAGCTTGAGGCACCTGCTTTCCCAGATTCTAGGAGCATGCATCTCTCTTGTTTAGGGCATCAGCAGAGAGCTGCTCGCAACTCAGTTGCACCCTGGTCCTTGCTGGGGGCCACCCTCCTGCTGTAGGGGCCTGAGTCCTGGCCCCTTCCACCTGCTGCTTGCCCAAGGGTCATAAGTCTGGTCTACCACCTCTCCGGGGGTTCAGCGAAGGAGGAGTGTATAAGGGACTGTACATTTGCTTCTTCATTCCTGGGTGCCCCCAACATGAAAACCTGCTGACCCCATCTCCAACTTCAAGCTGTTCTGGGACTCTGCTTCTGGGCTGATTCCTCTCTCCCAGAGCCTGGGGCAGGGGGTTGTTAGAGGGGAGGGGGGAATGTGTCTTTTCTCTTTTTCACCGTGCCTTGTGGTCAGCAGACAGATGGAGAAATACCATGAGAGGCTCTGGGGCACTGGGATATCTCTCAGTTTCAGTTCTCGGCTGGTCGGCTGCTTTGGGTCACTCTGTTTTCACCGTGGCTGACAAACAGCAAGAATCCACAGAACCCTTTCTGTTAAGCTAAAAAGGGACCAAATTTGCAAAACTATAATCCTGAGCCAGAGCATCTTACTAGGAGAGGGATCAGTTGTGCCTCAGAGGCAGGGAAAACCATTTGTGTCTGCTTGTCCGGGTGCCAGATTGCTGGGACAGGATTTCACGTAAGAGGATTAAGGAGTGAATGCCCTGCAGATCTTTGTGGATGGATCTGCAAACCAGGCTGGGATTATCAGCCTTTTCTCTGCCTGAGTGGATAACAGAACCCAGAAACCCAGACTCCTTTAGAAGAGCTAGACCTTGGCCTGGCCAAAGATGCAATCTTTGGACCTGATTTGGGAGCAACATGACCATGACATGGGGATTCCGTCAGGTAGATTGAAAGAGACAGAAGGACTGGCCATTTATTCCTCTTTTCCTTTTGCCAGTAATTCCCTCAGCGGACCTGTCTCAGCAGATCTCTACTGCGGGGACAGAGGCCTCGGGCACAGGAAACATGAAGTTCATGCTGAATGGAGCCCTCACCATTGGTACCATGGATGGTGCTAATGTGGAAATGGCCGAAGAAGCTGGCGAGGAGAACCTGTTCATCTTTGGCATGAGGGTAGAGGATGTGGAGGCAGTTGATAGGAAAGGGTGAGTCCCTCCTCCCCCCCTCCTCCTCCCCATTTTTCCCCCCCTTTCTTCCCCTCCATCCTTCACATCTCCCATTCCATAAGGTGTGTGATTAGGAGCAACCTGAACCAAGTCAGGTGGGGTTAGGGTAGGGGACAAGATAGCTATGTGGGCATAAGGATGAATGAGTGGTTGTTCAGAAAGAGATTCAGAAGAGACCTGGTTAAAGACCTCAGATGGGAGATTAGGTACTTCTGGTAAACAAGAGGAAGGAAAGGGTGAACAAGTCCAAATGGCAGTGTCTGGTCATGCCTGTTGGCCTTTCAGGGCCCTTCCGTGCCAGAAGGTATATAGATAAGGCATTTCACACAGCTGAAACAAGAAGCTGACTCATGTTTCTGGTAATTAACCTGTCCACCTGATTTTGGAATGAGGTTCCAATGATGTCTGCCTCCTAAAGATAAAGTTCTATTTGAGTGTTTTCTTTCCTGTATGGTCTTAGACTATGACCCTAAAAATGGGGCCCTCATAGCAGTAGAAATGACAAGTGGTCGTTCAAGAGAGTCATCCTGATTCCCCTTGGGTCTGTCCCTTCCCATTCCCTCTCCTTTTTCCCTGTCTCCTTTCTCCTCCTTGTCCTTCCTGTTAGTTTCAAAGTGGGGAGGGGAAAGAGCAACTCCTCTCACCTCCTGTTCCCTCCCAGAGTCCTGTGAGGGGAGGCTGGGTTTGGGGGTTCCTTTAACCTCATGGTTAAAGTGCAGGTTCATCCCAGCTTGGGCTCAGGGCCTGTTTACCTGAGGGGAGGAGGAGTTGTGGGTAGAGTAGGGGCTCTGCTGCCCAATGTCTTGGCTTGTAGTCAGACTGCCAAGCTGGACTGACTGGGGCTTTTCGGGTACACTTTGCTCATGGAAGCATTGGGTCCCTCCCCTCGCAGCTGGTATGTGAAAGTGTATGCGGAGTTGGGGAGGGTCAGTTTCAGGTCTAGCAGGGATGAGAGGGCAGAATTGTCTAGTAAAAAGAACAAGGGCCTGGGAGACAGAGAGGACTTGGGTTCTAATCCCAGCTCTGCCACTTGTTTGCTGTATGACCTGGGGCAAGTTTCTTCATGTCTCTGGGCCTCAGTTTCCTCTTCTGTAAAAGGGGTGTCAGTACGTATTGTCCCTCCCCCATAGAATGTGAACCCCAAGTGAGACGGGGACTGTTTCTGACCTGATTGTCTTGTTTCTGCCCTAGTGCTTAGTACCATGTTTGGCCCATTGTAAGTGCTTAGTAAATGCCACCATTATTGTTTTCAGTGGGGCAGGGCAGTTCTGTTCTCAGGCAGAGAGAGAGAGAGTTGTTGAGGTTCAGGCTTCTGTCACTCTCTCTGCCTGGTCCTGAAGGTATTCTCAGCCACATCCTTCTTAGAGACCGTCGGTGTCTTTCTCATTTAGGTACAATGCCAGGGAGTACTATGACAGGCTTCCAGAATTGAGACAGGTAATTGACCAGATCAGCAGTGGATTCTTCTCCCCAAAGGAACCCGACTGCTTCAAGGACGTTGTGAACATGTTGATGCACCATGACAGGTAAGGATGCCAGACTGTGTTTCATTTTGGGGGAACCCAGGAAGTTTCTGTTTTAACATGGCCACCTCTTAGCCCTAGTCCTTGCTCCCTCTTTCCCTATCTAACTTTATAGGTGCACAATCAAAACTGTTGGCACAGTTTCTGGACTCTCCCTGGCCTTTCATAGAAAGCTCATCTCTTCTGCATGCGTGATTGTGGGCTTCCCGCCTCTGTGAGTGAGTGCAGGTAGACAGTAATGGGACACCCAAGAATGCTGCAGGAACTCCAGGGATCGGGGCTTGGGTTGATCTATTGGCCAAGCTAAGCCTAGGTTGGACCCCTGAAAGCAGCACCCTTGGGTGAGGCAGGCAGTGTGGCCTTCTACCTTTTCAGTGGCACCATGCCCCATGTCACCTAAATTGTGTGTTTTCCTCAGGCACACGTGTGCACATGCAAGCACACATACACACACACTTCTTCCCTAAAATGATCTAAATCCAAGATTTTCAAACCTATAGGGGTTTTGGGTTTCTGCCCAGCTCCCCCTCTTGGAGTACACAGCACAGAGTAAGTGCTCAATAAATACCATTGATTGATTGATCAAGCTTGGGGAGAATGGGAGGGAGAACTGACTGCAGTATCCCCACAACAGTCCAACTCTCTGGAACCAGCCACTGCTGTCCTCTGCTTGCTTTCTTTTTAACTTCACTCCCTAGCCTCCATCTCTGTCCGTTTTTCCCTTTGGTGGCTTCCTTCACCTGACTTAGCCCCAACCTGTCTGACATTTCTCTTCCCAGATTCAAAGTGTTCGCAGATTTTGAAGCCTACTTGGACTGCCAGGCTCAAGTGGACCGACTGTATAGGGTAAGCCATCCCCATCCGGCCACGAGGCCGCCTCCCGAGTATCTCTGCACACTAGGCTCAGGAGATATAGCTCTTCACTTTGCAAGCTACTGACAGCTCCTGGTGCTCCAATGACAACTCTCTCATCCAGGCTTTTTTCATGGGGCAGACCTGGTGGAACTGGGGCCTTTGTGGCAGTGTCAACACTCTCAGCACTACCCTTACCGTTACTGTGTCATCCCCTCTTCATGTCTTTCCCTAGGCCTCATCTTAGCTTGTCCAACTGAGCTCAAGTGCTCGTAAAACATGCACGAAAGGAGAAGGAGATGGCACTGGTCATTCTCTTCCTCTGTTCTTTGGGTGCAAAGGTGAAATGTTGCATTGGGGATTGTAAAATAAAAAGAAAAAATCGCTCCCCTGAGACCTCCTTTGCCTTAATGGGTCTCTGTCTGTTCTGAGTCTGAGCTGGCCTCAGGAGGGCAACTCTCCCTCCCACAGTCTTCACTGCTCTCTCTGCTTGCAGCACGTAGATTCTCTAATAAGAAACCCACATAAACCTGAGGGCTAAAGTTCCTTGTTGGCATGACATAACCAAGGAGGTGGGGATTAGTGAAAGAATGAGGTGGTTTTCTAGGAGGCTTTGAAGGTGGGAAGGAATGAAATTGGACAGATATGAGGGACGAGTGAGTTCCAGGCAATGCAATAGCCATGAGAAAGTTCATGTTTTAAGACCTGTACCTTACCAATCAAATCATGTAGGAGGCCAACAGAGATTATAGAGGGAGGAGATAGGACTGTGGAGTGCCAGGAGGGAGTCCAAGGTCTGGAGCAGCTAGTGGAACTATGGCCAGGGAACCCATGAGGGAGGAACAATAGGAAAGGCAGAATAGTAGGGTAAAAGGGCCCTTCCCACCCCCAATCACATCCAGTGGAGATAGAATGCCTATTTGCTTTCTCACACCCACATCATTGCCAAAGCCCCGTTCTTGGAAGCATGTCAATAGCAGAAGCACCTCCCCAGGTTGCCTACTGACTGGCCACATAACCCAGCTGAAAGGGATCATTTTCCCCTTAGGCTGAACAGCTGCTTTAGTTCAAATTGGGGTTTGAAGTCTTTGTACCAGGCTGGCAGACTCCTTGCTTGCACAGCCAGCCAGCCTCAGCTCAAGGGGACATGAGCTTGCTCCAGCCCTCTCTGAGGACTTAGGGAATGGAACGTGTGTTGTCACTGGAAGCCAAGATTCTGAAACTGTGGGTGGGCAATGGGTGTCCAATATTGGGCTGTGCATATGAGTGGAAGAATGCCAGTGCCGTGGTGGAACCAGCTTCTAGGAACTTCATCGTGACCCTCGGGTTTGCTTTCTCGGCTTCATTGCAGTGCCACAAGCTACCGAGCATCTGGCTGCCCTAGCTCAGCCCTGGAGTCGCTTCGGTAGCCATTCATCTGATAAATTCATTCCCAGTTCCCAAGTGGCCTCCTCGCTGCCCAGTTACAAAGTGCCAGGCAGGGATAGTAGGCCAGGGAGTCCTTCATTCCCAAGCAAGCTGCAGGTGGGGTCATTTTTGTGAGAGCAAAGTAGCAAGGGGGTAGGCAGTTGACACAAAGGCCAAGGATACTGGCCCGGCCATCTGTGCCATCTCCCTCCCTCCAGTTGTCCCTCTCCCTCCCCCGCCCCGCACCAGAGCAGGGATGAACACCTGGGCTGGTGGGAGCAGTCCCAGGGGTGAAGCATAGTGCTTGCTCCTTGGAAGTGGACTTGGGACCATTTGCATGACTGGGAGACTCTTGGGGCTGGAGGGGGACCTGGGTACTAGGCCCCCTTGGTTCCACCTGAACCCATTCCCTTAATTCCAGAGTACAAGTTTAGCTGGATTGTTCCCATTGACAAACCCAGAAGCAACTTTTGACCCTGCCGTGGGGCTAATTCTGGACTCTTCTTCTCTCCCCAGAACCCAAAAGAGTGGACCAAGAAAGTCATCAAGAACATTGCTTGCTCTGGCAAGTTTTCCAGCGATCGGACAATAACTGAGTATGCCAGAGAGATCTGGGGAGTGGAACCCTCAGATGACAAGATACCTCCTCCCAACATCCCCAGGGAATAAGCTTCTCCATGCTACCCAAGGGCTCGTGGTGACTGCCTACTGTCAGCGCGGGTTCTGGGTTAAAGTGCTGTCTTGTTTGTAGTTGGCTTTGCACACCTGCAGTTTGCATGTACTTTCTTGCCAGTGGATAGTCTTGTTCTTTCTAACCACCAGGGCCCCGTGGAGGGCAGGGCAGGGTGAGGTGAGGCAGGGGGAGAGGAGGGAAGGCAAGAGGTTGTGGGGAGAGGCTTTGAAACCAGAAGATTCCAGCCTGGACGTTGCTGACAGAAGAAATCCAAGTGTATGAGCCACAGACAGTTCTCAGGATGCCCAAGAAAGCACCCTGACCCAGTGGAAACAACCCCAGAGAAATGTACATTAATGAGCAGAAGCAGCGAAGACTACTCTGCCTATTGAGATCACTTGAGTAGCCCAAGCTGTGGCTGACCTTCAGGGCACTTACAGACTTGATATGCAGTGGTAGAGCGGCCCTAAGCTGGTGCAGGGGGACCTTTCCAAAGGCCATGTCCTCTGTGTCACTGTTAGCCTTCCGACCCAAAACCTCTTAGGTTGCACGCAGAAGGCCTCGTGAGCTGTTTTGTCTCCTGTCAAAGTCCCTTCAAACTCTTGCGGTCAGGAAGAAACGAAACCAGCACCACAAGGCACCCTTTTAACTCATCACCACTGACCGCTGAAAACTAGCTGTAAGGCTTGGCATTTATAGGGTGTGGGTCCCGAGACGGTAGAACTGGCAAAGTGGTTGATCAAAGGAGCTTGATCGGTTCTGCTTCTCTGCCCCAGAAGCACAGTATATCCCAGGGGCCAGGTACTATTTGGAGTGGGATTCCAGAGGCCAATTGGAAGAGAAGGAAATGAAAGTTTCAATTTCTGCCTCTCTAGACCATTAAGAGGTTGGAGACAATGGGAAGAGAGCCCCAGGCCACTTAGGCTCCTTCCTAAAGGCCCTTAGTGCTTCCAGGGCCCTCATCCCGTGTTGTGACACACTTCTGCGTCTGGCTGGGTCGTGCAGACCAGTAGCTAAGTTAGAAGAGCCAGCCCTTTTATAATAATAATAATAATAATGGCATTTATTAAGTGCTTACTATGTGCAAAGCACTGTTCTAAGCACTGGGGAGGCTACAAGGTGATCAGGTTGTCCCACGTGGGGCTCACAGTCTTCATCCCCATTTGACAGATGAGGTAACTGAGGCCCAGAGAAGTGAAGTGACTTGCCCAAAGTCACACAGGTAAGTGGTGGAGTTGGAATTCGAACCCATGACCTCTGACTCCAAAGCCCGGGCTCTTTCCACTGAGCCACGCTGCTTCTTTTGAACAGAGAGGCTGCTGGGTAGCTGAAGCCTGCCTCCTCAGCAGACCCAAAGGGAAGCAGAGGCAGCTGCAGCCCATTCCCATTTTGGCAGGCAAGGGGATCAGGAGACAGGCTGAAAAGGCCCAAGATCCCATGGCCAGATACACCATCATCATCATCAATCGTATTTATTGAGCGCTTACTATGTGCAGAGCACTGTACTAAGCGCTTGGGAAGTACAAATTGGCAACACATAGAGACAGTCCCTACCCAATAGTGGGCTCACAGTCTAAAAGTCTGCACCACTGTGCAGATCAATCCATCTCAGTACACTAGATGTTTATGAGAACAAGACCATCTATTGGGAAGGGGTAGTTTTGTCTCCTTTAATCAAGAGCCTAGATGAAGCTGCTTCCTGCTCTGCCGGCTTAGGATGGTGTTCACTTAGTAAACATCAGGCACTTGCCCTGACCCTTTCCGGCTTGCCTAAACCCTATTCAACTCCAAGACCCCAGCCAGGCTACTGCCTTCCCCAACTCACGCTGTGGGGGACTCGAGCGTGCTGCTGCCACCAAGGAATAGCTAGGAAGCAACCAAACCAGGGTCCCAGCAGCTGTCAGTATTCAGTGCCTTGCCCTAGGTGTCCACTTTAGCATCCTGCCACGGTCTTCTTTGCAGAGGGTGGGAGAAAAGGATTGCCTGTGCTGGAAAATGAATTAGCGCCAGTCTGGCTTAGTGCTCTGAGGTGGTCGTTATCCAGAACCGAGTAACTCAACAGAGCACTGGTGTCATTGAAGCTGTCAGACCTCCTGCACTGCTCTTCAAGTCATCTTGCCTGGGGACACGCTTGTCTTTCCCATAGCCATACCAGAACGGGTCCCCTGGTGCTGCTGGGTGCTACCTTCTCTCCTCCTCATCGTTTGTCCAGGACTAGTTGTCTAGCAGTATCCCCCACCCAAACCTTGTAGGACCCCCTCCTAGGAGTTTCTGGGGAGTGACCACGAGCAGGGCTGAGTGCCCAGGACTCCCGCCTTGCTTGGTTCAAAAATGCAGCAGCACCGACTCTATGCCTTGGGAGTCAGGGAGGGCTTTTAAAGCAACCCATCCTGGATGTGTCCAACCTGTGCCCACCAACGTGTATGCCCATTATCTCTGTCCAGAAGAATGTGTGTGTGTGCGTGTAACAATTTACTCTGTTGTGGATCACTGTTACAGCCCTAGGTGGCCAATACTTATTAAACAATTCAACCACTAGTGGGGTGAATAAGGACTCCTGGTTTGTATTCACAGACACTGCCTTAGCTGTCAACATAAGGTAGGACTAGTATGCTGGGCTACCTTATGACCAGGACAGAAAGCCCTGAAAGCATTAATGGTTTTACTACTACCCCTATCCAGCTTAAAGGTAGGGAAAGTGCAACTAAAGATCAGGAACCACAAACCTTTTGCTCATGCCCCAGCCCCGAAGAATTACAGAGGACCTGGAAATGCCCACTTTGCCCTGGTTAGGGCAGATGTGAGGAACTTAGCCTCTGTCTCAGGACCCCCAAGGGGCTTCCCTGCAATTGCGTTGTCCACTTTTTCCCAACTCCAAGATTCTTGTCCTCTTGCCTTTAAGCCTAGGCTAGACATCCAGAAAAGTTGGTGAGTGACTCATACCAAGAATTCCATCATTTCCTGCTTGAAGGTCCAGCTGGAACCTGTCCCTAACCTGTCTGGGGGAGCAGAGTAGAGGCCATCACCCCACACAAATCTGACCTTCAGAGACTCCTGCCACCTTCTCCCTAAGGGCAGAGGTGGCAGTCCCTGAGCGATGGGGTAATGACCTTTCCCAAAAGCTTAAAACTCAGTGTGTCAAGGGAAGGGCCAGATGAGAAGGGTTAGGGGACACAGGGGTATGAGAAAGTCTGATAGGGCTCACTTAGGGTACAAACATAGACTCAGTGTTCCCATCATAAGACCAAAAACTGCCCCTGACTATTGGGCTTGTTCAGAAGCAGCCAATCCAGGATTCCACTCCTGGCTTTAATGGGCGCTGGGAAAAGGAGAGGAGCAAGGAATGGGAGAATACCTACTGACACTTTAAATCAGATGAGAAGTGGCTAAAGAGAGAGCACTCTGGGTTGGGAGACAGGAGCTGGGTCCTGGACAACAGCACCTTTTGGGACCTGGCTGGGTAGGTCCCAATCCCCCACCCCAATCACAAGGCCCTGCTCTCCCCTTAGCTCAAACTGGCGGACTCCGCTTTGGGTAGGACTTAGGGAACCAGTTTGCCTTTTTCACAGGTGTCAGTTGCAACACTCAAGTAACAGCTTCTGTACCCAAAGGGAGCAGAGCATCATTACACACTTTTCTTGGGAGCAACCGGCCAACAAGCAACCCCACACCAGTACAGCCATCTGGGATGTTGAAACAAACTAGCCTCAAACCAGTGTGCATTGTGTTCCTGGAGTCCACTGAGAACCTAGGCTTATTTGGCCAATGCTTTTAGCCTGGCAAACCCAGAAGCAACCTTATACCTTCCAGTGTGCTTTGCCAACTCCCTGCCACCAACTTCCTGGAAACCAATGAAATTACCCCTATTCTCTGTGCTTCGTCAAGCACTGAAAACCCCTGGGACGCTACTCTTGAGAAACTCCTTTCCTTGCTCAACCCAGCTAAGTCCCTGACACTTTGTCTGTAGGCAGCAGTACATGATAACACTGGAGGCAAGGCTCTCGGTAGGAAATCAAAGAAGTGAGAGAGGTCTTGATCATATTTCTGTGGAGCTTTTCCAAAGAACCCTGGGCAATAATGGAATAATAATGGTAACAATAATGATGGCATTTATTAAGTGCTTACTATGTGCAAAGCACTGTTCTAAGCGCTGGGGAGGTTACAAGGTGATCAGGTTGTCCCACAGTGGGCTCACAGTCTTAATCCCCATTTTCCAGATGAGGTAACTGAGGCACAGAGAAGTTGTGAGTTGCCCAAAGTCACACAGCTGACAATTGGCAGAGTTGGGATTTGAACCCATGACCTCTGACTCCAAAGCCCGTGCTCTTTCTATGGAGCCATGCTTCGTGGAAGGGGTCCACTATTTCGTGCTCTTTAAAGGGCCTGAATTCTCACCTTGTACTTTCCTAGAACAAACAAGGGGGTTCGGGGCACCTACGCGCCAATGGAACAGCGGCCAACAGCGAAGCAACCCACGTCAAATTGTTTTATTCAAATTACACACTTGATTTTTTGGAAACATAGCATTTTTAGTTCAAAGCACATTACTGGCTTGGTTTCTGGAATGTGGGTGGCGAACAATGGTCTCCATTTCATGCTTTCTGAAGTTTAATTTTCAATTATCTCTGGAAATTCGGGACAGTTTGTATTTCCAAATGCATTTTTGCAAGGGTCAGATGAGAGCAGCAGCGTTAGGTGGAACACTGGCTTGTTTTACAAAATGCCAAATTGAGTTCCATCTGTTGTCAGTGCATAAAAAGGCATTGTGGCGGCCCAGCGAGCTCCTAAGAGCAGGTTCTGAACCCGAGTCCACCACACTTCTACGGCAGAAGCTTATTCTCATATATTATGAGTCTGTAGTTAGAACTCAGATGCATGCTGATATATTAGGCTTCTCGATCAACACAGAAGTATGGAATTGAACCTCCGAGGCTAAGGCTGCCAGGGCCCTTGGTGAACACTGGTACTTAAAACAACTAGGTCCTGAATGCGAGGTAAGGGCATCTCACTACCCTGCCAGGAGTGCAAAGCCCAACTGTGCTGAATAGCTTTTCCCAAGATGGACAGACAGCATTTGTTATCCCAGGGCTGGAGGGGTGAGTTTTAGCTCAGGACAAGGAAAGGCATAAAATATGGTGGGAGAGGGGGAGGAAATCCAGTTCATTACCACTTAAGAGATCCCAGCCTTGAATTCTTCTCTTGAAGATCCACCAAACTTATGTGTCGAGGGAGGACTAATGGTTTGATGAGGAAACAACAGATCAACCCCACAATTTTAAACCCCACAAACCCTTAAGTGTTTGGTCTAGGCCCAGTTTAGTCTTTTCTTAAAAAAAAGTTTCATGAATTAGTAGAGGAGGCTAGGCAAATACTAAAGGGATTGGAAGGAGGAGGAGGGGGGAGGAAGGAGAATAAATCTCTAATAAATCCTTCATTATTATTTCAGACCCTGATTTTTTTCCCTCTGAAACCCTGGTCTCCTTGACACAGCCTAGGTTGGGGAAGAAACTGATTTTTTTTCAAAAAAGGCCCCTCCTGCAGAAGCCACAGCAAGATGAGGAGGGGAAGGGACCACATACTCAGTAAATGGGGTGGTTCTAAATTGCCAACATTCACTAAAGGAAACACTTGTGTGAGGAGGAAGCAAATAAGTTTGCCTTGGTTTTCTAGGCAAATGCATGTGTTAGCTGAGGTGGTTGGGAGTTAGTCTACTGTGTTCACCTTCAGCTGTTCTGGAACTGGCTTCTCCCCACCCTCACTTCTGGACTAAGTTACAGAGAACTTAGTTTGGGGCTGCCCTCTCCAAGGGAAACCTGTGGGCAGAGACTGGGAATCCTGTGTGATGCAGATGCTGGAGCTGAGGGTTCAAGGATGACAGACTGATGACCAAAGGAAAAGAAAAGGAGAGGGAAAACCAGTCTCCACGCTACCAAGCAGACG
Organism: Tachyglossus aculeatus; assembly: GCF_015852505.1. NCBI lineage: Eukaryota > Metazoa > Chordata > Mammalia > Monotremata > Tachyglossidae > Tachyglossus > Tachyglossus aculeatus. The sequence continues at coordinate 35,313,160 of NC_052074.1, read as the reverse complement.
GTCCTCAATGACGACGGTCAACGTGATGCTCGTGCTCTGATTTTCCTAGAAATTCCCTAGGCAGGAAACAGATAATTTTTTAATCAGACAAGTTCAAACAGCAGTGACCCACTAGTCACTCCCTGGCTCCTGACATCCACCAAGCACGCAGGAGGGAAATAATGTTTGGTAGCTCAGATTTTTGGAATCTTCACTTCTGTTCAAAATGTTATCAACTCAGGATTTTCCTTTGCGTGAACTTCAAAATCACCAGGCTAGCAAAATGCTTCTGCTGTTCCATGAGGGACTGCTCCTCTCCTTGTTACACTTAATCTTAAAATAAAACGTTCTGTGATATAATGACTTGCTTTCCCTAGTCTTCTGGGACAAAGTAGAAGCAGACGAAACTGAGTAGGGTTTCGTTTCCCCACTGACCTGGCTTTTACAGGGTTGGGATGCAGAAGGATTCAGGTGTCACCAATTAGCCACTGCTCCTTTAAAAGGTGCAGATCAGTGCAGGCCCTGTGGCCGGCAGAGAGATCACCCTGGTCAGATATCAGGAAGAAGCATCGGAAAACAACTAGCCCATGGAGTTGGAGCCTGCCTATACCTTCCCTGCAGAATTAGCTCAGCCCCTCAGTCTGTCCCACCCAGGTCTTTAAAACGGTCCAGCACAACAGGGCGAGTGGTTGACATCTTCCATCTGCCTCAAACCGCCTACAGACTCACCAGTTCAGGCCCGACTGCTCCAAGTCAAGACTTTCTAACAGACTGCCTACCCTCAGGAGAGTTCCTACCCCACTGGCCTTCTTGCCTAGCTGCAGCTCCCAGAGAAGGGGGCCAGTTTTATTTCTTATGGCATCTGTTAAGCACTGGGGGAGGTCCAAGCTAATCAGGTCGGACACAGTCCTTGTCCTGCATAGGGCTTGCAGTCTCGATCCCCATTTTACAAATGAGGAAACTGTGGCACAGAGAAGTGAAGTGACTGGCCAGGTTCTTACAGCAGACAAGTGGCAGAGCCGGGATTAGAGCCCTTCTGACTCCCAGGACCGTGCTCTAGCTACTCGGGCATGCTGCTTCTCTAATGTGTATATATGTGTAATGTGTATATACGTTTGTACATATTTTTTACTCTATTTATTTTATTTGTACATATCTATTCTAATTATTTTATTTTGTTAGTATGTTTGGTTTTGTTCTCTGTCTCCCCCTTTTAGACTGTGAGCCCACTGTTGGGTAGGGACTGTATATGTTGCCAATTTGTACTTCCCAAGCGCTTAGTACAGTGCGCTGCACATAGTAAGCGCTCAATAAACACGACTGATGATGATGATGATGATGTGTGTGCTAAAGGTCTCCCTCCTCCTGGGCACCAGGATTACAGGGAGGGACTTGCCAGGAGAGAAGCCTGGGGCCACCAGCAACTCAAAACCAAGCCATATAAGAAGCAGCATAACAAGAGTGGGAAAGAGGCTTTGACTGTTGAGAGTTACTTCCTGCAACTGGGAATTTCCACATATATTTATAGAGTACACATGTAATGGGGTGAACCACTGCTCCTCTTTTCCTGTTTCCCACACACATCTGTGAGCCCCTACCACAGCCCTGCAGCGGTGCAGGGGAGGTCGCTGGGGAAGAGAAGCACGAACTCCTGCAGATACAAGACAGGGTGCCCTTCCCTTCCCCACCTTCCCTCCCCTTCTCGCTTCCCTCTCCCCCCAGGGAGTAGAGAACAGTACACCCTCCCTCCTCACACGGACCTCAGTTAAAGGTCAGTTTGGACAGTTAGTGTCAGGATGCAGATCTGGTGCAGGTGAGGTCGGCCGGGGCAGGGTGGAATAAGCGAGCAGCAGCCACTGTACCCAGGATATCCAGGCTAACTACTAGTCTCCTAGATTGGGAGCCCTTCAAGGGACAGGGTCCATGTCTATTTCCCACTTGTATACTCTTTCCCAGTGCTTAGTACTGTGCTCTGCACACAGTAAGGACTTAAGAAATATTATTACTACTACTACTCCACATCACTTCCTTGCTTTCCCCCACCTTCTCCCTTCTTCCAGATTTTGCCTGGCCATTGCCAATTTGCCCCAACGGAAGGATGGCAGGGCAACTCCTCACCGCTGGCTTTAAAGCACTCAAATACCTTGCCTCCTCCTACCTCAACTCGCTAATCTACTACAAACCAGCCCACACACTTTGCTCCTCTAGCGCTAATCTTCTCATTGTACTTCAATCTCATCTCTCTCGCCACTGACCTCTGTCCTACCTCTGGCCTGGAAAGCCCTCCTCCCCTCCTCGAATCCGACAGACAATAACTCTCTCCCTTATTGAAAGGTCCAACTCCTTCAAAAGGCCTTCCCTTAGCCTTCCTTTCCGCTTCTCCCTCTCCCTCCTGCATTGCCCTCACTTGCTCCCTTCATTCATCCCCCTCTTCACAGCTCCACAGCACAGAAGCAGAGTGGCTTAGTGGAAAGAGCCCGGGCTTTGGAGTCAGAGGTTGTGGGTTCTAATCTCGGCTCCGCCACTTGTCTGCTGTGTGACCTTGGGCAAGCCACTTAACTTCTCTGGGCCTCAGTTACCTCATCTGTAAAATGGGGATTAATACCGTGAGCCCCATGTGGGACAACCTGCTTACCCTGTATCTACACCAGCGCTTAGAACAGTGCTTGGCACAAAGTAAGCACTTAATATCATAACCCCCTCCAGACTGTAAGCTTGTTGTGGGTAAGGAAAGTGTCTGTTATTATAGAGTACTCCCAAATGCTGAGTGTAATGCTCTACACACAGTAAGCGCTCAAGAAATACGGCTGAATAAATGAAAAGGGTCTCACAATTGATCTAGCCTGTCCAGTGGTATCTGTGGATTTGGAGAGAGGTTTTATAGGGAGTCTGAGGCTGGTGCACATAGTAAACATGGTGTTCCTGAGGTGTCCACTGCAGAGCTTGACGCTGAAGTGATCGAGTCTACCAGGTGGTCCCACTACACCCTTCACAGCCCTGCCCCCCTCCGCTGCCCTAGCACAGCCTCACCTCAGTATCCGTGGAAGCTCAGGACTCTTGTAGATGAATTTGTGTCTGTAGCCAAGGTCCATGTGAAACGGAACAAACTGGACTTTGAAGTCACGGAAACTCCGAGATGGGGCTGCGATGTTGTAAAGCTGGGGCAAGGGGAGAGGAGGAGATGAAAAAAGTAATGAGGAGTCCAGCTTCACAACACTTCGCCAGAGTCCGCTGAAGTGCCTTTAGTGATCTCTCATACGAGCCCCCCTCCCCAATGAGCCATCTTGTAGTTAGTCGGCCCTGTCTTGAAGGAGCAAAAGCACACCCCAGGAATTTCTAATGAACCTCCACTTCCTCTCCCTCCTACACTGGGGTAGTTCAGATGGCAACGCTTGGATGCATCCTGTCTGTACAGTGCTGCTGCCAGATCTCTGGAATGCCGCAGCAAAGAAGCCCCAAACAAGAGACAGCTAGGATGGGGGCTGGAGGACTCAGGGTGGTCTAGAGTCACCTACTTTAATCACTTACCCAGGGAACTCCTTTACTCACCCAGCTTCAGTAGCTACCCAACTGCCACCTCTAAGCAGATGACCTCACATCCACACCTTGCCTTCCCTGACCTCTCCTACCCACCAATCATGGCAGGACCTAGCCTCCAGAATCTCCCACTTGATGTTCACCCAGACTTTTAAATGCTTCACGTTAAAACATTAACATCACTCCGCCTAACTTTTCCACCTCAGTTGACACCACCACCTTTCTCTTTGTCCCAGAAAACTCAACTTTGGGTGTCATCTCTAATTCCTCTCTTTCAATTCTCACATTCAAACACTTGCTGTATCGTGCTGAACACCACAATATTATCTCTCCACCTAAATAACAATACTCGTGGTTTACGCTCTCATTTCCACACTTAAGATTACTGTTCTGGCGTCCTCACTGGTCTTCCAGTTCCACTCCTCATATCCACTACAGGCTGTTCATTTTCCTAAATACGTGTTTATCACACACACTGTCTCCCCGACCAAAATCTTCAGTGGCTCCCTTCTCCCTCACCTCAAGGAAGGACAACCTACCACTGACTTCAAGGCTCTTTTTGAACTCTCTCCATTTTACAGAGCAGCTTTCTTCTGCTGCTCCCCACTCACTCTCTCAGCTCCTCCTAAACTAACCTTCCCATCATCGCTTGATCTCATTTCTCCCACTTCTTAGCCAACGTTCATGCCCTCCCTCTACCTAGAACTCCTTCCCCTTTCAATTCTGGCAGACCACAGTCCTCCCCAGTTTCAAAGCCCTCCCAGAAATCCCGCCTCCTCGGGGGGGCATTATCCAATTTTATTATAGCATCACAGGTCACCTCATCCCAACTGCCATCTCAACTCTACTATATTCATCCAGTCGCAGTATTCATGTACATATCAAGTCAGGTACATGACTACTGAAGCACTTAAGTCATTAATTTCCCCATCAATAAATGCAGTTTATTGAGCGTGCACCAATACCAAGCACTGCCCTAAGCACTTCCCTTACCCTCAACCTCTCAATGGGGATTCTGTGAGGGGCGAGATACAAAGACCTTAGTCTCAGTGCTTGTTCCATAGTCAAAGAACTGTCCAGGGGTCTAATGTCTGATTGCTACCATCTGCCTGATCCAGAGGCAGATGGAAAAGCAAGGCTCTTGCCCATCTCATTCACTTGTCCTGACAGCACTCTGCGCAACACCACAGCCATGAGGAAATTGAAGCATCTTGGTTACCATGAAGTGTGGAGGGGTAGAGTTCTTGGAAAAAAGGTGCCTTCGAAAACCTCACAAACCTCACCCCTAGAGCCACCGTTATTACTCAAGTAAAATGATACAATGAAGGTATTATTTAGGGGCAGGACTAACAGTAACGGCAGTCGTGAAAATCCAACTGATGCCTGCCACCAACTGAATGCCCTCAGCAGAGGACAGAGTCCGCACCCTGCCCTCGACCCTCGCCTTGCCTCTCTCCTGCCTGGAAAAAGCCAAAGTGCTGCTCCAACAGGCGCCCGAAGCCAGACAAATGCATTGAGGCCCCCTGGAACACAGCCCCTCCTCTGGACTCAACCCCAATTAAGAGTGTGTGTCCAGGCCATCTTCCAGCTCCACCCATCAATCCCCCTGGTCTTTTTTTCCCTGCAAGGGGACTCAAAATAAGAAGGCCCTGATCTAGGTTCCTAGTCAGTCCCTAAGGTCGTAGATGATGAGAGACAAGTCAGGTATACATTCTTTCTGCCACCCCTGCTTATCAGCCTGTTTGTTAAGTAAACGTCTAACTGAAAACGTAACCACATACAGCTCCGGTGAGCAGCGCCCAGTGCCAGGGTGTACACATTCAGCTAGGGTTTTTCACTCCCATTCTTCCCCCTCCACCCCACAATGGTACTTCTAAAGCACTTACAGCATGCCATTCATTCATTCAATCGTATTTATTGAGCACTGACTGTGTGCAGAGCACTGTACTAAGCGCTTGGGAACTACAAGTTGGCAACACATAGAGACGGTCCCTACCCAACAACGGGCTCACAGTCTTGATAAGGTGCGAAGGGATGGGGTTGACAGCACAGGTGGATTTTGAGACAGTGCAGGAAATCTCCTTTTTTGGTACTGCTGGGAAAGATGAGAGAGTTGACAAAGGGACCGAAGGAGGGAGAGACTGAGAGGAGCAGGGGAGATTTTAGAGTGATCACATCTGATGGTTTCAATCAGTCTCTCCCCCTTTTAGACTGTGAGCCCACTGTTGGGTAGGGACTGTCTGTATATGTGCCAACTTGTACTTCCCAAGCACTTAGTACAGTGCTCTGCACACAGTAAGTGCTCAATAAATATGATTGATTGATTGATTGATAAAAGGGGGAGACAGACCGGCACTGTACTAAGTGCTAGCGTAGATACAAGATAATGAGGTTGGTCACAGTCCCTGTCCCTCCTGGAGCTCACATACTAAGTCGGAGGGAGAAGGATTTAATTTCTATTTTACAGAGGAGGTAACTGAGGCTCAGAGAAATGACTTGCCCCAGGTCACATGGCAGACAAGTGGCAGAGCCAAGATGAAAACCCAGGTCCTCTGACCCCCAAGCCTGGACTCTTAACACCAGGCCACGCAGCTTCCCACAGGCCAGACCCTGCCTGCAGGAGCAAATCAGTGTCCCCATCCCAGATAAGGTCACTCACTGGCAAAGAGTAACTCCTCGAGAATTACTTCCTTGTCTATACCCTAGCCAAGCTTTTTGTATTGGGTTAAGCTTGCTGATGCAAGCTTACTTGTAAGCCCAGAGAGTTGTTCACTGCAGCCTGGAATGTGCCTGAGAAGAGTCAGGTTCCAACAATAATTCCCTTAATGAAGCAGCTAGTCAGTATCCACTAATTCAGTACTCGTGACTCTGAACTTATGATGAATGGTCATTTCCCTCCAGGTAGAGCAGAGCAACCTTGGTTCCTGAAGGTCACTAAGATTTTTTTCTTATGGTGTTTGTTAAGTATATACTATGTGCCAGGTACTTTACTGATTGAAACCATCAGGTGTGATCGCTCTAAAATCTCCTCTGCTCCTTTCAGTCTCTCCCTCCCTCGGTCCCTTTGTCAACTCTCTCATCTTTCCCAGCAGTACCAAAAAAGGAGATTTCCTGCACTGTCGCAAAATCCACCTGTGCTGTCAACCCCATCCCTTCGCACCTTATCAAAACACTTGCCTCCTCCCTTCTTTCCTCTCTGATCAAGATCTCCAACTGTTTGCTCTCCAACGGCATTTTCCTCCACTGTATTCAAACATGCTCAATGTCTCCCTTATCCTATAAAAACCTTTACCCCACAGCTCCCTCCAGTTATAGCCCCATCTCCTTTATACCATTCCTCTCCAAACTCCTTGAGCGAGTTGTCTACACCCGCTGTCTCAAGTTCCTCTCCTTCAAATTCTCCCCTTGACCCCCTCCAACCTGGCCTCTGTCTCTCTTCACTCCATAAAATTGCCTTCTCAAATGTCACAAATGATCTCTTTCTTGCCAAACCCAACAGCCTCTTTTGCCTAACCCTTCTCAACCTCTCAGTTGCCTTCGACATTGTCGACCACCCACTTCCCCTGGAAACATTACCCAACCTTGGCTTCGCTGACACTGTCCTCGCCTGGTTCTCCAACCTATCTCTCTCACCTCTCATTGTCAGCCTCTTCTCTCTCAGGCTCTTCCTCTGCCTCCAGCCCCATTACTGTGGGAGTCCCTCAAGGCTCAGTTCTGAATCTCCTTCTATTCTTCATCTTCACCCACTCCCCTGGAGAACTCATTTGCTACCATGGCTTCAGCTATCATCTCTTAGCAGTTCTGCATAGGGGATAGAGCAAGGCCCTGGGAGTCAGAAGGACCTGGGTTCTAATCCCGGCTCTATCACTTGTCTCTTGGGTGACCTTGGGAAAGTCACTTGAGATGACTGAAGCACAGAGAAGTCATCTGTAAAATGGGGATTGAGATTGTGTGCCCCACATAGGCCACGGACTGTTTCCAACCCAATTTGCTTATATCCACCCCAGCACTCAGTACAGTTACTGGCAAATGGTAAGCACTTAAACACCATTATTATTATTCACAAATCTCCATCTCCAGCCCTGATTTCTCTCCTTCTATGCAGTATCACATTTCCTCCTGCCTTTAGGACATCTCCACTTGGATGTCCTGCCAACACCTCAAACTTAACATGTCCAAAACAGAACTCATCTTCCCACCCAAACCCCATCTTCCTCATGACTTTCCTGTCACTACAGACAGAACCACCACCCTCCATTTCTCACCACACCATAACATTGGTGTTTTCCTCGACTTATCTCATTCAACCCACCTAAATCCTATCACCTTCACAACATCATTAAATCCAGATTTTCCTCTCCATCCAAACTGCTACCATGTTCATCCAAGCACTTATCCCATCCTGCCTTGGTTACTGCATCAGCCTCCTGTCTCTCCCCCTCCAGTCCATACTTCACTATGCTGCTCGGATCATTTTTCTACAAAAGCGTTCAGTCCATGTTTCCCCACTCCTCGAGAACCTCCAGTGGTTGTCCACCCACCTCTGCATCAAACTGAAACTCCTTACCAAAGGCTTTAAAGCACTCAGTCACCCTGACCTCTAATGTACCTTCCTTCTTCCTACTCCAATAACTTAGTAAGTGCTCAATAAATACCAATGATTGATTTCTACAACCCAGCCCACACACTTCTCTTCTCTATTGCCAACTTATTCACTGTGCCTCAACCTTATCTCCAGGGCTTAGAACAGTGCTTTGCACATAGTAAGCACTTAGTAAATGCCACAATTATTATTATTATTACCTAGCCTCTCGCCCACATCTTGCCTCTGGCCTGGAAGGCCCTCCCTCTTCATATCCAACAAATGATCACTCTTCCCACTTTCAAGGCCTAATTCAAGGCACATCTACCTCAAGTGGCCTTTTTCTTCATTTCCACTTCTTTCACTCCCTTCTTCATCACTCTTGCACTTGGATTTGTACCCTTTATTCACCTCTCCCTTAGTACATATCTCTCCCCCTTGAAGAGTGTGAGCCCATTGTTGGGTAGGGACCGTCTCAGTATGTTGCCAACTTGTACTTCCCAAACGCTCAGTACAGTGCTCTGCATACAGTAAGTGCTCAATAAATACGATTGAATGAATATCTGTAATTTATTTAAATCAAAGTTTGTCCCCCCCCAAGACAATACGCTCGCTGTGGGAAGCGAACTTGTCTACCAACTCTGTGCAACAGTACTCCCCCAAGCACTTAATACAGTGTTCTGCACACAGTATTCAAATATGATTGATTGATACTAAGCGCTGGGGTAGATACAAGTGTACCAGATTGGACACAGTCCATGTCCCACAGGGGCTCAGAGTCTTAATCCTCAATTTACAGATAAGCTAGCTAAGGCACAGAGAAGTTTAAGTGACTTGCCCAAGGTCACACAGCAGACAAATGGCAGACCTGGCAATAGAACCCAGGTCTGTGCTCAATCCACTAGGCCATGCTGCTTCTCAAGTTCCTATTTCTGCCCCACCACCCTGCCTAGGCTTTATCAAGAAAGATATTCCTCTTTCACAGAACAGTGACAATTTCCCTCCCTAGGGATGACTCGCATTCACCTCGTGTAAACGAAACTGATCCCAGGGTTCAAATGGCCCTGGGAGTTACCAGAGCACAGGTGCTAAGCGAGCATCAGCACACACACCTTTCTCCCAAGATGAAATGGAACAACAGGATCATCTTCAGCGTGAAGAATAAGCAACGAACACGAAATGTATTTCACACTGGGGAGAGAACAAAATCCAATTAACAGATCAAAAAAAAGATCAAATCAGAGGGGCTAATTCTACACAATGACTACAGGAGCCATGGGGGACAGGGCTTTAAACAGCCCCCATCAATTCCTTGGGGTTTTTTCATACCTCAAAACTGCAAAAATCATCTCACCCGCTGATGGCAACACTAACCTGTTCTCAGGAATTTTTCTGGAAATGTCCAAGCAGTGGGCATCTATATAACCCCAGTTCTATCCCAGCCACACGGAGACTAACACATTTCATCTTTGACTTGGGGTGGGGAAAAAAACCCAAAAAACCCAAAACTGTGTTTTCAGAGTAAAAGTGTTGTAGTGGGAATGCTGTAAGCTTAATGTGGGCAGGGAATGTGTCTATCAACTCTGTTCTATTGTACTCTCCCAAGTGCTTAGTGCAGTGCTCTGCATACAGTAAGCACTCAATCAATAATAATAATAATAATAATTGGCATTTGTTAAGCACTTTCTATGTGCAAAGCACTGTTCTAGGAGCTGGGGAGGATACAGGGTGATCAGGTTGTCCCACGTGGGGCTCACAGTCTTAATCGCCATTTTACAGATGAGGTAACTGAGGCCCAGAGAAGTTAAGTGACTTGCCCAAGATCGCACAGCAGACATGTGGTGGAGTTGGGATTCGAACCCGTGACCTCTGACTCCAAAGCCCATGCTCTTTCCACTGAGCCACGCACTGGATTGTTTGTAGAATTAGATTTCTCCTTGTTTCTTCAGATTTGATGGCAAAACATCAAACCGTGAACAGAGATTAATTGATAAACTGACACCCATTAGAAATCTTTTTACAAAGTTTGTTGACAGTTTTGTAAAGCACTTGTTTCCCTTTGTTACCATTTCACTATTTTGTTTGTTACTATTCATGGAATACCCAGTGTTTAGAACAGTGCTTGGCACATAGTAAGCGCTTAACAAATGCCATCATTATTATTATTAATACTTGGACTCACTTGTGCAATTCAAAGGTGGATCTGAAGATAGGTTTGATTTGGAAAATGATATAATACTGATGTCACATGTCCCTAAGGAAAAAGGGTTCTACTCTGGAGTAAGATGCACTGTAAACTCAAAAATGGACCCAGCATCTAGTGATATGAGGAAGCCAAACATGGCTAGAGTTAGAAACATTTAGTCTGGAAAGATATATGCTGAAGGGTGTGGGTAGGGAGAATGCGTTTTTTTTCCCCTAATCAAAAGTATTAACAGAGCCTTTACTGTGTGCAGAGCACTGTACTAAGCACTTGGGAGAGTCCAATATAACAGAGTTGGTACACACATTCCCTGCCCAAAACAGGTTTACAGTCTAGAGGGGGAGAGAGACATAAATCAGTGCTTAGAACAGTGCTTGGTACATAGTAAATGCTTAACAAATACTATAATTATTAAATAAACTAAGGATATGCACATAAGTGCTGTAGGGCTGAGGGAAGGGTGAAATCCAGGTGCAAAGGGAAAAGCAGAAGGGAGTGGGAGAAGAGGAATTGAGGGCTTAGTCAGGGAAGGCCTCTGGGAGGAGATGGGCCTTCAATAAGACTTTGAAGGTGGGGAAGGTGATCGTCTGTCAGATATGAAGACCAGGGTTTCAGGCCAAAGTCAGGATGTGGGCAAGATGGATGAGATCGAGGTGCAGTGAGTAGGGTGGCAATAGAGGAACGAAGTGAGCGGGTTGGGCTGTAGTAAGAAATCAGGGAGATAAGGTAGGAGGGGGCAAGGTGATTGAATGCTTTAAGGGTGACGGTAAGGAGTTTCTGGTTGATGCAGAGGTGGATGGGGAACCACTAGAGGTTCCTGAGCAGTGGGGAAACATGGACTGAGCTTTTTGGTAGAAAACTGATCTAGGCAGCTGAGTGAAGTATGGACTGGGGCCGTCAGGAGAGACAGGAGGCAGGGAGGTCAGCAAGGAGGCTGATGCAGTAATCAAGGCGGGATAGAAAAAGTGCTTGAATTAATATGGCAGCAGTTTGGATGGAGAGGAAAGTGTAGATTTTAGCAGATTTTAGCAGTGTTGTGAAGGTTGAACCAACAGGATTTGGTGACAGATTTAATATGTGGGTTGAATGAGAGAGATGAGTCAAGGATAACACCAAGGTTACGGGCTTGTGAGACAGAAAGGATGGTGGCCCAGGATGAGGGGACTACCGCTGAACCTTGTTCACAGCAATAGATACACATCTTCCCACAAGTGGTAAACATGGAGTTTGTTCTATTTGCTACAGTACACAATTGTACAGGCTGAAAATATCTGTAGGTTCAAAAACAGTACTGAAAATACATCGATTACTACAGATATTGTTGGTGACGCAGAAGTGAAAAGTTAGGGATGCTCTATAGTTGATTCTGTTTACACTGCTTACTGCTTACATTCTCCTGTACCTTCTACCACTACCACTTAAGTTCTCTCTCCCTCCCTCCAGGCTGGCATCTCCTCCTGCCTTCAGGACATCTCCACCTGGATGTCCGCACATAAGTGCTGTAGGGCTGAGGGAAGGGTGAAATCCAGATGCAAGGGAAAAGCAGAAGGGAGTGGGAGAAGAGGAATTGAGGGCTTAGTCAGGGAAGGCCTCTGGGAGGAGATGGGCCTTCAATAAGACTTTGAAGGTGGGGAAGGTGATCGTCTGTCAGATATGAAGACCAGGGTTTCAGGCCAAAGTCAGGATGTGGGCCTGAAACCCTAAACTAAAACTAAACATGTCTAAGACTGAGCTCCTTATCTTCCCTCCCAAACCCTGTCCTCTCCCTGACTTTCTCTTCACTGTGGACCGCACTACCATCCTTCCTGTCTCACAAGCCCGCAACCTTGGTGTCATCCTTAATTCCACTCTCTTTCACCCCACACATCCAATCCGTCACCAAAACATGCCGGTCTCACCTTCACAACATCGCCAAGAGCCGCCCTTTCCTCTCCATCCAAACTGCTAAGTTGTTGGTACAATGTCTCATCCTATCCCGACTGGAAAACTGCATCAGGCTCCTCTCTGATCTCCCATGCTCCTGTCTCTCCCCATTTCAGTCTATACTTCACTCTGCTGCCCGGATTATCTCTGTACAGAGATGCTCTGGGCATGTCACTCCCCTACTCAAAAATTTCCAGTGGTTGCCCGTCAATCGTCGAATCAAGCAAAAACTCCTCACTCTCGGCTTCAAGGCTGTCCATCACCTCGCCCCCTCCTACCTCACCTCCCTTCTCTCCGTCTTCACCCCAGTCCACACACTCCACTCCTCTGCTAATGTGCTTCGTTCTTGCCTGTCCCACCATTGACCCCTCACCATGTCCTAACTCTGGCCGGGAATGCCCTCCCTCCTTACATCTGCCAAACTACCTCTCTTCCCCCCTTCAAAGCCCTACTGAGAGCTCACCTCTTCCAGGAGGCCTTCCCAAACTGAGCAACCCCCCTTTTCCTCTGCTCCTCCTCCCCTCCCCATTGCCCCTACTCCCTCTGATCTACCCCCTTTCCGCCCCACAGCACTTGTGCATATTTGTACATATTTTTCTATTTATTTTATTAATGATGTGTATATAACTATAATTCTATTTATCTATTTTGATGCTACTGATGCATGCCTACTTTTTTTGTTTTGTTGTCTGTCTCCCCCTTCTAGACTGTGAGCCCATTGTTGGGTACGGATTGTCTCTGTTGCCAAACTGTACTTTCCAAGTGCTTAGTACAGTGCTCTGCACACAGTAAGTACTCAATAAATATGATTGATTGAATGAATGAATGAATTAATGTTGTTGCCATTCACCTAAATTCCCTGTCTGTCTGTGGCTATGCTAGGGCTATCTTCTCTCTTCTGAAGTGCTGTGATAAGGTATTCAGGTCCTTACAGCTTATAGAAACTATAACCTATAGAAACCTAAAACACTTGATCTAACACAGTTGCAGTGATGTTGCTGTTCCTTGTACAATCTTTCATTCTTCCAGTGACTAAAGCTGAGACACCCTGCTAGTTTGGAGGCCACTTTTCAATGAATTGACTGTATGAGGATTGTGAGCTCAAAAAATATTGGGTGATTCCAGACCCTGCTCTTCACAAAACTGCCAAGATCTGTATGCCCTTCAGGACTGCAGAGCCCCTGAAATAGCTGATCCTAGGACTGTCCCATCCCATTTGGGTTTTAAATCCTCCTACTGCCTGGGAATATGCCTGGGTCCAATCAGTGGGCTCAGCGAGACAAGTTTTGGTAACTGCTTTATTCAATAGTCAAACATTCAATGGTTCCAGAATAGAAGCAGTGGTTAGCACAGAACCAAACACCCTCCCTGACTCCAATACTTAAATTTCTAGCAACCAAGGAGTAGAAGAGCAACAAAGGGTGTTTGAAAAGGAGTTACTTACTTTTCATCATTTGCAAATTTAATTCCACTGCTTGTGATGGGATCGAGGAAGAACCAGTCGAATCCAGGAAAATATCTATATATCTGAATAGACCCAAAACAGGAAGTTACTATTAGATTAATTTACCAGCCACCCATGCCTCTTGGTGTTATCCCAGCACCATCCCAACAAAATACCAAAACAAAGGCTTTGAATGCCACCGAAAATCTGGTTTCTAAGGGGCTTTCCCCAATCAGTCAACTAACAAAAAGAGGCTTTTTCCTAGATGCATGTAGTAAAGTCGGTCTGATTCTCACCTCGCTTAAAAATCACATAACGAAAAAAAAGCCCACCAAAATTAGCTGCTTTGACTCCAACCCAATATCATTCCAAAACGATTCCTGATCAGCCAGGACTGAAGTTGGCTGGTTTGTCAGCCTGAGAGAATGCCTGGACCAAACCTCATCCCCACCACTGGCCCCCTTTAAAATTCTTGGCTGGAACAACCAACAAGGCAGAACCAGGCGTTACTGAGAAGCTGGTGATCTCTCTCTGTCAGATCCAACTGGGGGAACTGTTGGGATGGCATGCAGATGAAATAACCAGCTCCTTGGCTAGAGAAGGAACTTCAGGGGCCCCTAGGGCCCACCATCTAGATCAACAGGAAAATTCATGAAAGTCTCTACTTGCCACCGAAAATGGGTGACTCTTTGCTTCTTCACGGATATTGGTAAATGGAGATTCCAAGATCAGAGCATCTGGAGGAGTTTCTGAAAGAGGGGAAAGGGTCAAACAGGAAACACAGAGCATCCTCAGCTTCCAAGGCTGAGGAATTAGAGATAGGAGTAATAATCCTGGGATTTATTGGGCATCCACTGGGTTCAATTTATTTAATTTAATCAATTTATTTAAGCCCACAGAAAAGTAAAAAGAAGGCTGACATAAACTCCGCCCACCAGGAGTACACACTCTCTATATTTAAAAATAGGGTAATTAGAATAATTTGTCTATTCAATCAACCATACATATTCATTCATTCAATCGTATTTTTTGAGCGCTTACTGTGTGCAGAGCACTGTACTAAGCACTTGGGAAGTACAAGTTGGCAACATACAGAGACATTCCCTATGGGAAGGTATGCAAAAAATAAGGTGCTGGATGGCTGAGGGATTTGACATGTCTGTGGATGTTAGGGAGTTAATTAGGGAATGTCTTGTGGAATCCAGGTGGAATTTTGAGGCTTTTCTAGGTGAAAGTTGGGGTTGGTCAGTTAAGGGACAGAGGAATCCAGAATGGTGGAACAGACAAATGAGGGGGCATAAGTGAGGGGCCAGAACAGCTTGAAGACTAGCTTTGGAGGAATTAAGAGAGTGACCTGGAAAACAGCAGGTAGAGGAGACCTGATATGGAAAATTGGCTGGGGTGGAAGGGGGTGGGAAGGAGGGGGGAAGTTGGAAAGGAGTTTTTGCTTTGATGTGAATGGAAATGGGATTTGACAAGTGGGGAGATGACTGATGCTCCCAGAAGATGACCCATTAAGTAGTGTGTCACAGATTGAAGCACGAGCTGTTTTCACACTTTCAACTCCCTCTTCAAACCCCTTCCCTCTGCTACCCCATCTCTTGTCCCTAATTACCATGCTACCTATTTCATTAAAAAAAATTGAAACCATCAGGTGTGATCTCTGTAAAATCTCCTTGGTACCTCTCTAGTGCCACTTTCCTCCTGCCCCATCTTCAACTTTTCCATCGCAAGAGATCTCCTGCCTCCTAGTAAAATCAAACTCTTCCACCTGTGCCTCAGACCACATCCTTTCCTACTTCCTACTTTCCTACTTCATTAAAACAAATGTCCCCTCCCTTCTTCCCTCCCTGACCATCATCCTTCCCCACTGCTTTCAAATATATCCACAAAACCCCTATTTAAAAAAAAAAAACCCACAACTTTCCTTGCCCCTATGATTCCCTCCAATTATCACCCCATCCTCCCTTCCACCGTTCCTTTCCAAACTCCTTGAACAAGTTGCCTGAACCTGCTGCCTCCGTTTCCTCTTCAACAATTCTCTCCTTGAACCCCTCCAATCTGGCTTCCACCCCCTTCACTCCACAGAAGCGGCCCTCTCTAAGGTCACCAATGACCTCCTCCTTGACAAATCCAGTATACTTTATTCCATCCTATTACTCCTAGACCTGTCAGCTGCCTTCAAAACTGTGGACCACCCCCTTCTCCCAGAAACATTCCCTGACCTCAGCTACACTGACACTGTCCTCTCCTGGTTCTCCTCCTGCCTCTCTGGCAGCTCCTTCTCAGTGCCTTTCATAGGCTCCTTCTCTGCCTCCCACTCTCTCTAACTGGACGCTAGCCTCATGGCTCAGTTCTGGGGTACTTTCTGTTCTCTACCTACACCCCATTATGTTGGAGAACTCATTCGCTCTCATGGCTTCAACTGCGATCTCTACGTAGATGATTTCCAATTAACCCTTCCAGCCCTGACCTCTCTCCTCTGCAGTCTTCGCACTTCCTCCTGCCTTCAGGACATCTCTATTTGGATGTCCTGCTGACACCTCAAACTAAACATGCCCTAAACAGAACTCCCTATATTCCCACCCAAACTCTGTCCTCCCCTTGATTCTCCCATCACTGCACACAGCCCCAGTCATACAATTCATTCACTCCTTCAGCAGTATTTATTGAGTGCTTAATGTATGCTAAGTACACTGTACAAAGCACTTGGGAGAATATGATACAACAAAAACCAGTCACATTCCCTGCCAACACCGAGTTTACAGTCTAAATGGGGGTGGACAGACATCAATACAAATAAATAAAATAAAATTACAGATATGTACATAAGTGCTGTGGGGCTGGGAGAGGGGAAGAGCAAAGGGAGCAAGTCAGGGTGATGCAGACGGGAGTGGGAGATGAGGAAAAGTGGGGCTTAATCTGGGAAGGCCTCTTGGAGATGTGCCTTCAATAAGGCTTTGAAGGTGGGGAGAGTAATTGTCTGGCAGATTTGAGAAGGGAGGGTGTTCCAGGCCAGATGTAGGATGTGAGCAAGGGGTCGGAGGCGAGACAGGTGAAATCAAAGCACAGTGAGAAGGTTAGCAGTAGAGGAGCAAACTGTGCGGGCTGGGTTGTAGGAGAGAAGTGAGGTGAGGTAGGAGGGGGCAAGGTGGTGGTGTGCTTTAAAGCCAATGGTGAGGAGTTTTTGTTTGAGGCGGAGGAGGATGGGCAGCCACTGGACGTTCCTGAGGAGTGGGATATGTCCTGACCATTTTTGTAGAAAGATGATCCAGGCAGCAGAGTGAAGTATGGACTGGAGTGGGAAGAGACAGGAACCTGGGAGGTTCACAAGGAGGCTGATGAAGTAATCTGGCGGTTTAGGGTGAGTGATTGTATTAACATGGTAGCAGTTTGGTTGGAGAGGAAAGAGTGGATTTTACTGATGTGAAGATGGGACTGACATGATTTGGTGATGGATTGAATATGTGGGTTGAATGAGAGAGAGGAGTCAAGGATAATGCCAAGGTTACAGGCTTGCGAGACAGGAAGGATGGTGGTGCCAACTACAGTGATGAGAAAGTCAGCGGGAGGACATAATTTGGGTGGGAAGATAAGGAGCTCTGTTTTGGACATGCTAAGTTTGAGGCGATGGGAGGACATCCAATTAGAGATGTTTTGAAGCCAGGAGGAGATGAGAGACTGGACAGAGGGAGAGAGGTCAGGGCCGGAAATGTAAATTTGGATATCATCTGCACAGAGGTCGTAGTTGAAGCCATGGGAGCAAATGAGTTCTGGAACTGGAACCTGGGCCCAACCTTCAGGGTCTTAGAAGCTGTGGCCCATAAGGTTCTTGGACATCCTCATGACTCCCCACACCACACCCCCTAATCATCCCATTCCTGTCCTTTCCCACCCCCTCCGTAAAACCCCATCCCTTGCATCACACCCTGCCATTTTACTTCTCCCATCAACCTCTCTTTGAGTCTCTCACTCCATCCAAATGCAGCCCTTGGAAGCCCCACGTAATCAAGGGCAATCTCCCTTTTACTCATGACTTGTTTCTGACTCAATTGCTCTTCCTCTTTGCCATTAATGAAACCTGGCTCATTCAGACGATACTGTTCCTCCCTCCCCAGTGGGCCCCTCCTTCTACTTCCCCAACTCAATGTGAAAGGGGAAGTAGCTGGTCTGCCTCTTGTCCCACAATGCCCTTTCACACCATCCTACCCACTCCATTCCTCTCTTTCTATTCTTTTGAAGCTCACATTATCCACCTCTTCCATTACCAGTAGCCACTCCCCAGCCCCACTAATTTGGAGGCAATTTTGATGCCTTCTCTCCTTTTCCAGCCCTACACTTGATCCAAGAGGAAGTCAATATCCATGAGGATGTTCCTGATGATCTCTCAACTGCCTCCTTCCTCTGGCATTGCTCAATTCTGACAACTTCACCCACTCACCAACCTGGACACAAACTGATTCTCATCACACTAATAAACAATTGCTACCCTCACTAACAAATTTGACTCTCTGACTGCAGCCTCTTTCCTTGACTGCCCTTGGTCCCCACACAGAGACTTCTGATCTCCTGACCCCCTCCACTTACCCTTGGCCACTATGCCCCATTTGGCTGCCCTTCCCATCCTTCCCTTCTCTTGACACACCAATCAATGCCCTCAATTCTGCCCTCTCCACTGAACTCAAATCCCCTACATCCCTGTCCCACTGTCAATTTCAACAAACTAGACCCCAGCCCTGGATCAGTCCACATTCTGCTTCCTCCACTCATGAGCTCACACTGCCAGTACTGTTGGTGGAAATCTAGGCATCAGGAAACCTCGTCCATCTTAAACTCATCCTCCTTTGATACAACTCTGCATTTTTCTTTGCACAGCAACACTACTCCTTTTATTGACTCCCAAGCCCTTTGCCCACACCAATCAATGGTATTTATTGAGTACTTACTGTGTGCTGAGTACAGTACTAAGAGCTTCTGAGAGTACAATACAAAAGAGCTGATAGACACATAATGTGCCCACAAGGTGCTAACAGTCTAGAAGGGAGACAGACATTAAAATAAATTATGGGTAGGTACATAACTGCTGTGGGGTTGAGGGAGGGGTGGATATCAAGTGCTTAGAGTGTGCCCCTCTAGACTGTAATCTCTTTGTGGGTAGGGAAAGTGTCTGCTATATTATATTCTCTCAAGTGCTTAGTACACAGCATTCAATAAATACCACTGATTGATTGGTTACAAATCCATGTGCAAGGGTGTTGTAGAAGGGAGAGGGAGTAGGGGGAATGAGGGTTTACTCAGGGAAAGCCTCTTGAAGGAGATGTGATTTTAATAAGGCTTTGAACTATTTCAGACTTTTTATTCCCTCCTTAAGCCCCCAGTCGCTCTGCTCTCTTGCTTCTGATACCCTGCCAACTACTTTGTGGACAAAATTGAAATCATCAGGCGTGAACTCCCCAGAGTCTCCAGATCCTTCTTGCCCTCCCATCCACTCTCATGTTTCCTGGCATGACTTCTCAGGAGAAAATATAATGCCTGCTTTTGAAATCTTCCCCCTCCATCTGTGCCTCAGACTACATTCCACCTTATAGAAAAACTTGTGTTCACTCTTTTTCCCCCCCTCACTGCTCATTGTGATGGCTCCTTCGCCTCTGTTTTCAAACATGTCCAAGTGTCTCCAATCCTAGAAAAACTCTCAACTCCACTGCACTCTCTGACGGTTGTCCTTTTTCCCTTCTACTATTCCCCATCCAAACTCCTTGAGTGGATTGTTTACATCAGCTGACTCCACTACCTTGAACCACTACAAAGCTTCTTAACTCCTCCACTCCAATCAATCAATCAGTGGTACTTACTGAGCACAGAGCACTGTACTGTACGGATGGAAGAGTACAATACAATACTTAGCAAACACATTCCCTGCTGACAGAGTTTACAGTCTAGAGAGGGAGACAAATATGAATATGACTAAGTAACTTATATAATAAGCCCTAGATCACCTCCACAGTCCACCTCCTTCGCTCATGTGCACAAGCCACAGACCACTGCTGGAGGAAATCTAGATATCAGGCCAAATTCATCCACTTCAAGTTAATCCTTGCATGCTTTTAACCCTGCCTTCTTTGGGCAAAATTATTTATATATTGATATCCATGCCCATCGCCCTCGTCAGCTGCTCCAGACATTTAACTCCCTCCTCAACCCTACTGTCCCTGTACCTCCCCTATCCCTTTCCCCTAATGACCTGGCCACCTACTTTATTGATAAAACTGAGAAAATCAAGCGTGACCTCCCTAAAATCTCCCCTGCCCCTTCCTAATCCCTCCAACTCTCCCATCTTTCCCAGCACTATCTTAAGAGGAGATCTCCTGCCTTCTCTCAAAATCCACCCCCTCCACATGCACATCTGATCCCATTCCTTCGCACCTTAACAAAACACTTGCCCCTTCCCTTCTTCCCTCCCTAACTGGCATCTTCAATTGAATGCTCTCCAATGGCTTCTTCCCCACTAAGATCAAACATGCCCATGTCCCCCCTACCCTAAAAAAAACCCTCTCTTGACCTCAAGGCTTCCTCCAGTTATTGTCCCACCTCACTCCTACCATTCCTCTCCAAACTCCTTGGTGAGTTGCCTACACCCACTGTCTCAAGTTCCTCTCCTCCAGTTCCCTTCTTGATCCCTTCCAATCTCCTTCTCGCCAACAGCCTCTACTCCATCCTAATCATCCTGGACCTCTCAGCCCTCACTGCTGACCACCCCCTTCTCCTCAAAACATTATCCCACCTTGGCTTCACTGATGCTGCCCACTCCTGGTTCTCCTCCATCTCTCTGGCTGCTCATCCTCTGCCTTCCACCCCCTAACTCTGGGTGTCCCTCAAAGTTCAGTTTTGGGTGCCTTTCTATTCTCCAACTATAACTCTCCCTTGAAAAAACTCATTTTTTCACATGACTTCAACTAGGACCTCTATGTGGATGTTACCCAAATCTACATCTGCAGCTCTGGTTTCTCTCCCTCTCGGCAGTCTCGCATTTTCCTCCTGCCTTCAAGACATCTCTACTTGGATGTCTTGGTGCAACCTCAAACTTAATATGTCTAAAACAGAACTCCTTATCTTCCTATATACACATACACATAAGTACTAGAGATGACTGATGGGTTTGGATGACTTGAAAGGCAGGGAATGAAACAAGCAAGGCAGGTTGGATGGGGTGTGATTTCAGGAGGGCTTTTGGTGTAGTCAGAACTATGGCTTGCAGATTAGGGGAGGGACGGAATTCCACAGGGATGGAAATGGGAAAGTTCAAAGTAATGAACAGTAGGGAGCTTAGAAGAACAATGACAGCAGGTTATTCATTCGTTCAATCGTATTTATGGAGTGCTTACTGTGTGCAGAGCACTGTACTAAGCACTTGGGAAGTACAAGTTGGCAACATATAGAGACAGTCCCTACCCAACAGTGGGCTCACAGTCTAGAAGGGGGAGACAGACAACAAAACAAAACATATTAACAAAGTAAAATAAATAGAATAAATATGTACAAGTAAAATAAATAGAGTAATAAATATGTACAAACATATATACATATATACAAGTGCTGTGGGGAGGGGAAGGAGGTAAGGCGGGGGACGGGGAGGGGGAGTAGGGGAAGAGGAAGGAGGGGGCTCAGTCTGGGAAGGCCTCCTGGAGGAGGTGAGCTCTCAGTAGGGCTTTGAAGGGAGGAAGAGAGCTAGCTTGGCGGATGGGCAGAGGGAGGGCATTCCAGGCCACAGGGAAGACGTGGGCCGGGGGTTGACGGCACTGAGAGTAGAGAGGTTGGAGAGTAGCTAGTCAGGAGAGCACAAATGTAAAATGGAGAGTGTTAGTGGAGTGCCCTAAAGTCAACTATGAGGAGTTTGTGCACGAATGTGGAGCGACTCGGGGTGCAAGTGGATGGGTTTGATAAGTAGAGAGATGTGTGTCAAGTGATATTTGATCCTCAAAGCAGCATGAAGTTTAGCTAGTACAGGACAGAGGCTGGAGGCAGGGAGACCTGATATAAAAGTCAAGTTACTATAACACCAAAGCTTGTGTTACAGGGTGGTGGGAGCTGAGTGGAAAGGGTAAGCGCTCAATGAATACCACTGACTGATTGAGGGAGAGGCAGAACTGGGAGATGTGTAGGAAGAACCGCAGGATTTGGTAGCAGAATGACCTGGAGAACAAAAGAAGTGTGGTGACACGTGTTACAAGGTTGTGGGTTTGTGGGACAGGGAGGGGTACTGAGTGTGCTGAGACAATTTAGAAGGGAAAATGTGTAGTTTGATTTTTAGACATGTGGAGCCATCCAAGTGGAGATGTCAGGAGGTTTGCAGGTTAGATGAAAGCCCAGGGCTAGAGAGAGAAATGTGGGAGTCTTCAGCACATGGAGAAGCAGCATGACTCAGTGGGAAGAGCACGGGCTTTGGAGTCAGAGCTCATGGGTTCAAATCCCGGCTCCACCAATTGTCAGCTGTGTGACTTTGGGCAAGTCACTTCACTTCTCTGGGCTTCAGTTACCTCATCTGTAAAATGGGGGTGAAGACTGTGAGCCCTCCATGGGACAACCTGATCACCTTGTAACCTCCCCAGCGCTTAGAACAGTGCTTTGCACACAGTAAGCGCTTAACAAATGCCATTATTATTATTCAGCAGAGAGGTGATAAGTGAAGCCAACGAGTAGGTGAGCTCCCTAAGAGTGTGAGGGCAGAGTGAGCAGAGCAGGGTTCAGATCAGACACTTACAGGAACAGAAAGAAAGGAAGATTAGGAGCCAGTTAAAGAAACCCAGGAAAAGTCAGAGAGATAGGAGGTGAATTAGGTAAATACTGTGTCAACAAAATCGAGGTCTGAAAGTGTTTCAAGGAGGATAATGTAGTCCTGGGTGGAAGGCGGTTAAGAGGTCAAGAAGGATTAGGACAGAGTAGCATCCAGATTTGATTACAAGAAGATCAACAATGACAGAAAGTGCAGTCTCAGTGCACCAAAGAGGTCAAAAGCCTAATTGAAGTGATTCAAGAAAAGCGGTACTGGAGAGGAAGCGAAGGCAGCAGGTGTGATCCATTACAGGAGTTTGGACAGGAATGGAAAGGAGACGGGGTAACAGCTGAGGGAGATGTGGGATTGGGAAAAGGCTTTGTAAGCCTGGGGGGGACTTGGGCATGTTTGAAGGCAGACAGGAAGGAGCTAACAGAGTGAGAGGTTGAAGACAGCAGTGATGGAAGGGAGGAAAATGGGAGTAAATGCTTCTAGGAGAGGGCTTAGAGGGTCAGAGATGGGCCGGGAGGAGACCTCTTGAGAAACGAAAGGGAAGCAAGAGAAAGGACAAGAAAGAAGATTAAAATAGAGTTGTGAGGAGGTGATTGGAAAACCTTAAGAAGTTCTCTCTTGATAGTAACGATTTTGCTGATAACAATTATTTTTCATGGTACTTGTTAAGCGCTTTCTACATGCCAAGCCCTGTACTAAGCACTGGGGTAAATATGAGATAATGAGCAAGGTAGGCAGGGACAAGGGGTGGGAGCACTGGGGGTTTCATGAGGGAGTAAGAAGTTGGGAAGTTGATGGGGGATGTGGGCACTGGATTTGAGATTTATGGAGAGAGCAGAGTTCTCACACACACACACACACACACACACACACACATCCCTTGCACTGCTCCACTCACCCTTATCCCCCTTGCCAAGCCCCATCCTCCTCATACACTGAGGTACCTTCACCCACAGACATCAATCACTTAATCAGTAGTACTTACTGAGCACTAACTGTGTGCAGAGCCCTGTACTAAGCACTTGGAAGAGAATACGACAAAGTTGGTAGACATATTCCCTACCCACAAGGAGCTTACAATCTCCAGGGGGAAACAGACATTAAACCAAATTATGGATATATACATAAGTGCAGTCCTGGCTCTGCCACCTGTCTGCTGGGTGACCTTGGGCAAGTCACTTCACTTCTCTGGGTCTCAGTTACCTCATCTGTAAAATGAGGATTAAGAGTGTAAGCCCCATGTGGGACACAGTCCAACCTGATGAGCTTGTATCTACCGCAGCACTTAGAACAGTGCTTGACACACAGTAAGCCCTTAACACCATCATCTTCATCATTATTATTGCTAATAATAATAATAATAATAATAATGTCAAGTGAATATCAAATGCGTCTACGTGGTTACATATCCAGTGCATAGGCGATGCAAAAGGGAGAGGGAGTAGGGGACAGAGGGCTTAGTTGGTCCCTCGGAGTAGATGTGATTTTAATACGGCTTTGAAGGAGGGGAACTGATGGTCTGTTGTCTGTGGGGACAGGAAGAGAGTTGCAGGACAGAGGGAGGATGTGTGCAAGGGGTCAACAGTGAGTAAGTTGGTGTTAGAGGAGTGAAGTATGCAGGCTGGGATGGAGTAGGAAATTCCACACACATATGTACTCTCACCCAGAGACACATACACAAACAATAAAGGGTTTAATCAGAGCCTTGGCACAGTGAAATACATGACTCCATCATCCACCATGTCTGCCCAGATTTACATAGCTCTTACTCTGTAGCACAGTAGGACAGCAGAACAAGAGACAAGCAACAAATTTATAGGTAAGAGACTTGCCACGTAGCCAGGGTCACCATGCAGTGCTTTCAGACAAGCATCCTTACCTCGTTCACAAAGCCGCCTTACCAAATTTGTTGCAACTCTGGAGATAAAGGAGAAAATTTAAATCAATCAGTTGTAGTTAACAACCAAAGGTATTTATGAAGAGTTTACTGCATGCACAGCACTGTACTAAGCACTTGGGACTGTAAACTTATCGCTAGACTTTAAGCTTGTTATGGGCAGGAAATGTATCTGCTGATTCTGTTGTGTTGTAACAACAATAATAATAATAATAATAATCGTGGCATTTGTTAAGCACTTACTCTGTGCCAGGTACTGCGCTAAGTGCTGGGATGCATATAAACAAAATTGGGTTGGACACAATCCCTGTCCCACATCTCACTCCCCGTTTTACAGATGAGGTACCTGAGGCCCAGAGAAGTGAAGTGACTAGCCCAAGGTCACACAGCAGACAAGCGGAAGAGCCAGGATTAGACCCACGACCTTCTAACTCCCAGGCCCACTCTCTATCCAAACTGTAAGCCTGTTGTGGGCAGGGACTGTCTCTATTGCTGAATTGTACTTTCCAAGTGCTGAGTACAGTGCTCTACACACAGGAAGCACTCAATAAATATGATTGAATGAATGAATGCACTGGGGAGAGTACAGTACAAGTAGATATGCACTTTCCCTTCCCACAAGGAGGTTACAGTCAAGAGAAAAGACCCTAGGGGAAGGCACACGTTTTCTTTCCCGACTCCTTTCCCAACTTCCTCTCCTCCTCTCTCTCTCTTTCTTTCACACAAAAGAGGTGTAACCTGGGATCTCGGAAGTAGAAGACACTAATAACACTTAGTGGAAAGAGCGCGGGCTTGGGAGTCAGAAGTTGTGGGTTCTAATCCTAGTTCCGCCACTTGTCAGCTGTAACTTTGGGCAAGTCACTTAGCTTCTCTGTGCCTCAGTTCCCTCCTCTGTAAAAAATGGGGATTGAGACTGTGAGCCCCACGTGGGACAATCTGATGACCTTGTATCCACCCTCCCCAGCACTTAGAACAATGTAAGCACATAGTAAGTGCTTAAGAAAAACAATTATTATTATTATTATTATTAACAGGGAATTCAGGATAAAAGCTTAACTTCATCAAAATGGATTAGTCATGAAATACCTCTCTGTGCCTCAGTTTCCTCACCCAAAAATGTGGATAAAATACCCAGTGCTTAGGACAGTGCTTGGCTTGTAGTAAGTCCTTAATAAATATCATTATTATTACAATCAGGCCAACATAAGCTAATAAACAACACTTCATCTTCAAATGACAGGATCATTAATAGAAAACTAGGTACCAGAGATGGAGGAAATTTATATAAATCTCACACTCTGGGAAGCCTACACCCCAATTCTATTAGTTCAGTCATAAACCAAAGAAAAATGGATGAGGCTTTGGGCCCATCACTTTTGATGTGGGAGGAAGAGGACAACAGAGGCTGCGGTTTGAGATACTCCAGTCAAACTCAGGATACACTTGCAAAAGTCAACAGTATTTACTGAACACTTGCTCTGGGCAGAGGACTGTACTAAGTACTTGGGAGAGTTGAATTGGTAGATATAATCCCTAACCTTAATGGATTTACAGTCTCGTGGAGGAGAGAGACACTAAATTTGAGGAAGGGGAAAAATAATGGAAAATACACATTTGTTATATACATACATGCAAGCTCTCATTTCTCCTACTTCTTTCTTTTGTGTCACTCTCACATGTGAACATGTATGCTTTAAGCATTTGATATTCACCCCACCCTCAGCTCCATAGTTCCTAGCTGTAATTTATTTTCATTTAAGTTCCTTAGGGTAGGGAACATGTCTACAAATTCTGTTATATTAGCACAGTGCTCAGCATACAGTAAGCACTCAGTAAATACCACTGATTGATTGATATGCCCAGTCAATTGCTAAGTGCAAGACAGAGCCCACTGTGAGCCCACTGTTGGGTAGGGACTGTCTCTATATGTTGCCAATTTGTACTTCCCAAGCACTTGGTACAGTGCTCTGCACATAGTAAGCGCTCAATAAATACGATTGATGATGATGATGATGATTCTTTCAAACGTATTAAGTGCTTACTGTGTGCAGAGCACTCCACTAGGCGCTTGGGAAAATACACTGCAACAATACACAGTGACATTCCCTGCCCACAACAAGCTCACAGTCCGGAGTCGGGGAGACAGACATCAATCCAAATAAATGTAATTACAGATACATGCATAAGTGCTTTGGGGCTGAAGCATATGCATATCTGTATATATGTATATATGTTTGTACATATTCATTACTCTATTTATTTATTTTACTTGTACATATCTATTCTATTTATTTTATTCTGTTAGTATGTTTGGTTTTGTTCTCTGTCTCCCCCTTTTAGACTGTGAGCCCACTGTTGGGTAGGGACTGTCTCTATATGTTGCCAATTTGTACTTCCCAAGCACTTAGTACAGTGCTCTGCACATAGTAAGCGCTCAATAAATACGATTGATGATGATGATGATGATGACAGAGGGGTATGTGTGTGTGAGTAGTGAAGTGCTTAAGTTCCAGGGAACTACTGAAGCAGCAGTTGGTGAAGACCTATATGGGGGAGATGAGCAATTAATCAAGAAAGGCTTTCTGGAGGAGATGTGATATCAGAAGGTCATCATCATCATCATCAATCGTATTTATTGAGCACTTATTGTGTGCAGAGCACTGTACTAAGCGCTTGGGAAGTACAAGTTGGCAACATATAGAGACAGTAAGTTCTTTGACAACCAAAAGAACAGAGGTCTGCAAGATATCTTCCAGAGAGATGGCTGGGATGGATGGGTAGGAGGGAAGTAGGGAGATGACGAGGAGATTTTTGGAGAGTTCACCCCTGATAGTTCCAATAATAATAATTAATAATAATTATTATTATTATGGCATTTGTTAAGCACTTACTATGTGCAGGCACTGTACTACACACTGGAGTTGGATACAAGCAAATTCTGGTCCCATGTGAGGCTCTTAGTCTCGATCCCCACTTTACAAATGAGGCAACTGAGGCACAGAGAAGAGACTTGCCCAAGGTCACACAACAAACAAGTGGCAGAGCTGGGATTAGAACCCATGATTTTCTGACTCCCAACCCGTGCTCTCTCCACTACACCACATTCCTTCTCCTTCAATGTTGCCACTAAGAAAGAAGTTGGCACGGTCATAGGGGTGAGAGGGGAGGGAGGTGAGGGTCTGGGTATTGAAGGAGAAAGTTAAGCATGGAACAATTCGTGTGGGCAGTAGACAAGAGAGTCAATACAGGAGAAGAAGTTGTATTGCTGGGCAGAGTTGGGGGCAGGAAAGGTTAGATTTTGAAAGAAAGCATGAAGGGTGCTTATTGCCAATAGTCTACATTATAATTCATAAGAAAGGGATGACAGAGGGCACATCAGCCTCCTGGAACTGGATCAGACTGGCTGCAGCTGAACAGACCCCAAAGCCTCACAATGACAAACGAGCAAGCACAAAAGCGAAGAAGATAATTCTGAGGATACCAAAAGCTAACTGCATGGTCATTATCAATCGATCAATCAACAGTATTTATTCAGCATTTACTCTGTGCAGGGAAATCTACTAAGAGCTTCAGAGAGTACAACAGAATCAACAGACAAGTTCTCTGCCTATAACAAGCTTACAGTCTAGAGGGGGAGACAGACATCGACAGGAATAAATAATTTACAATATATAATTTAAACATATGTATAAGTGTTGTGGAGTTGGGGGTGGGGTGGATATCAAATGTCCAAAGGTAACAGAAGGAAGTGCATAAATGACACAGAAGAAAGAGCCCACCAGGGAAAACAGAGCTTAGAGGAGAGGTCATATCTCTTGGAGGAGATATGACCCTAGTAAAGCTTTGAAAGTTGGGAGACTGGTCTGGTGGTGTGGTGTGTATGGAGAGGAGGGAGTTCCAGGCTAGGGGAAGGGTGTGGGAAAGGGTGTTGGTGGCGAGACAGTCATACCGATCATATGTAACCCAGGACCCATATAACAAGCCTGGACAGGCAGAAAGCGAATTGCCTGACATCGCACAGCCTCCTGGGCGGCACTCACATGAATCGTAGGCACTAAGACTCTGGACTGGCCTATGGGACAGACCATCTAGAGAAGGATTCGATTTGGCCAGGAAGCCCGGCTCCCCAGAACCATAGGCTCTTTCGGCTGCCTCAGGGGAGGGGTGGTTGGAAATCTGGGTTAAGAGAATTAGAACCGGGGAGCATGAATTTTCGATGGATGAGATTGGCCAACAGATATCCATTCCAAGCATTAAATGGAGAAAGCGCATCGTGGAGGTGATCCAGGGTTGGGGTATAGGTGGGTGACATCAGCGGTGGGACAGGGATGCAGGGAAGTTGAGTTTGGCAAAGAGGGCTGAGTTGTGTGTCAAGAGAGTCACGAGAAGGGAGGATGGGTAGAGAATCCAAAAGGTGCATGTTGGGCTGGGACAAGCAGAGGGGCTCAGGATATAATAATAATAATAATAATATTGGTATTTGTTAAGCGCTTACTATGTGCCAAGTACTGTTCTAAGCGCTGGGGAGGTTACAAGGTGATCAGGTTGTCCCATAGGAGGCTCACACAATTTTAATCCCCATTTTACAGATGAGTTAACTGAGGCCCAGAGAAGTTAAGTAACTTGCCCACAGTCACACAGCCGACAGTTGGCGGAGCCGGGGTTTGAACCCATGACCTCTGACTCCAAAGCCCGGGCTCTTTCCACTGAGCCACACTGCTTCTCTAGGATATCCAAAGTCTCTGTGGGGACAGAGTGTGCTCAAGAGAAGTATGGCCCAGTGGACGAGAAGCAGCATGGCCAAGTGGATAGACCACAACAGGTCTGGGAGTCAGAAGGTCATGGGTTCTAATCCTGCCTCCGCCACTTTTCTGCTGTGTGACCTCAGGTGAGTTACTTCACTTCTCTGGGCCTGTTACCTCATCTGTAAAATGGGGATTGAGGCTATGAGCCCCATGTGTGACAGGGACTGTATCCAACCCAATTTGCTTGTATCTACCCCAATATGTAGCACAGTGCCGGGCACAAAGTAAGTGCTTAACAAATATCACAATTATCATTATTATTATTAAAAAGATAGCTGTGGTCAGCGAGTCTGTTTTCAGAGCTAGTGAGGCTAGCACTTGTAATGATTAATGTGATGAAACTCAGTTGTGTCCAAGTTGGTGAGTGGGTGAGATGGGGTGGGGCACGAAGTCATCAGAGTTGAGCAATGCCAAAGGAAACAGGCAACTGAGAGATCATCAGGAACATCCGCAAGGATACTGAAGTCCCCAACTATCAATGTCGGGCTGGTGAAGGAGTTAGTTGTCACTGGAGCTTGTCAAACATCACCAAGGGATGCATTTAGTTTTAAAATCTTGCAGGTACTAATTCTTGGTCCCCAGTGAACTGTGTGTGCACCCAAGGTTCTGGCCTCGGGTAAACGGATGGCTGAGAAGTAAGGAGTTGGTCAGTCACAGAACTGGTTACATTTTAAAACCTCATACTAAGGGCTCCAATTTTACATTTTCAAATGGTATTCCCGAGCCATTCAGCCATTAGTGATAAATCATGTACTACAGCTGATTGGAAAAGTTGCCAAGTTTCCAGGCTGAAATGGACAGAATATCGGCCCAGGGAAAAGCCTGCGCTCAAGGAAAGATTATCCCTTAAACTGTACATTTTAGTCAGGGGGGTCACCTTTATCAGCTCTTTCTGCTCAGAAGGTGGGTCACTGCTTTGGGGATGGTAGTCTTACCCTGTGCCCAGGGAGTGGCCCCATATATAGAGAGGATTGTCACCACTTCTCGCTTTTATCCAGTCGAAAACGTGGAGGGC
The DNA here is from genome assembly GCF_015852505.1 of Tachyglossus aculeatus. NCBI lineage: Eukaryota > Metazoa > Chordata > Mammalia > Monotremata > Tachyglossidae > Tachyglossus > Tachyglossus aculeatus. The sequence goes on along the minus strand of NC_052074.1, from coordinate 35,282,993 downwards.
ATCGTAGGTCATTCCCCGCTCTGTGGGAGTCCCCACCGAATCTCCCCAGCCTGAAACAAAAGTTGGGGGAAGGAGTGAGACCAAAACTGACACTGGAAGAGCTGCACATCGTTAAAACATCCGTCCAGAAAAATGCATAAGAAGCTTTTAGGCAAAAATATGAGCTCCTTGGGCCCAGAGCAGCAGAGTAGTAGAAAGAAAGAAGGAAGATGTGTGCTATGCACACAATCAGGACCAAAATCAGTGTAAATGGAGGCAGGGGAGGCACAATGAGCAGCTTGCCCGTACCTCCAGGTGACAGTTCCCGAGAGGCTCCAGTCACCTCATAGCCTTTCCTTAGCTTCAGTTGCCCCATGCTCCTGCAAGCTGCCCAGTAGATTCTATGAGTTTAGGAAACAAAAGACACAGGAGCTGGCCAGTGGCCATGGCCCTGACCATCCTCACTCAGGAATGTCGAATCCCAAGGGGACTTCCGGCTATCCTTTCACTAAGCAAAGGGATTGACTGAAAAGGAACTTCCTTCTCACACATTCACAGCGGCTCGGAGCCTCTAGCTGTCCAAAGTTCCAAAACCCCTTTATCTCTTTCTGCTGGACCCCCTAGATCTTCAAAATGTGCCTATTTCAACTCCTTATGGGAACTAAACTTCTCAGTACAACTCCTTTTTTCATGGTATTTGTTAAGTGCTTACTTTGAGCTAGGCGTTGTACTAAGCATGGGGGTAGATACAAGATGATCAAGTTGGACACAATCCACATTCTACATGTAGCTCACAATCTTAATCCTCATTTTACAGATGAGGTAACTAAGGCACAGAGCGGTTCAGTGACTTGCCAAAGGTCACACAGCAAACAAGTGGCGGACCTGGTATTAGAATCCAGGTCCTTCTGACTTTCAGGCCTGTGCTCTGTTTCCTAGGCCATGCTGCTTCTCAGATCTGGCACTCCTTGCCAGATGATGGGGAGAAAAGCCCTCCCCCTTCCTGTTGGTGTCTCTGTGTAGGATTCCTTCCCTCAACTTCCACATCACTATTCACCCTTTCTTTTCCCACTCTCCCACCTCCCTTAGTCATCACATTCTCAAAGCCTAGAACATGCAGTGCCTGCAACCCCCCAAGTCCTTTCATTTAATAGCATGTAACAGCTCAGAGCAGGTATCCATAACCTAGTCTGCTTCTCAATCTAGCTACCTAACTCTCTGCTGGTGCAACAGAGACCACTGGAATTCTAGCTGCTTCCAACTACTTCATAAAGCCTATGTTGATGAAGACTGACCTATTACAATGAGCTAAAATGAACAAAAAAATCAACTGCTCTGTGGCATTTACTGAGTGCTTACTATGGGCAGAGCATTTTACTGACTGCTTGGACAAAATGACAGAAGCTAATTTTAGCTCAGGTTTGGCCTGCTGACTCTCTTGCCTAGTACAATCGTTGAAGGAACAATTATTTGTGACAGACACGTGCATGCGTGTGTGTGTGTGTGTGTGTGTGTGTGTGTGTGTGTGTGTGTGTCAAACTGCTTTCCTATTTGGGATCCAAAGCACCAACCAACTGTCCAATGCTTCTAGAAGGGAAAGGAAGCTAGGCTGGTGACAGAGGTGGCAAAGGAAGAAGGGGGTTGAGGAAAGGCAGAAAAGGAATTCTGATCTTAGCTACTTAACAAGCTACTCACTGAAAGTATCCCTGCAAGGACGTGAATAACTGGTCTCTATTACAGATAAAAACTCACTCAACTTCATGTTTAGTTACTAGGGCTTTTACATAGCAGCAAAAGAAAAATGAGTGGGGCTTGACTGACTTCTATAAAGAAAAAGGAAAAGCTGTGTGAGTCTTAAAACACTTTTCTTTATCTTTCTCTTCAGCACCATAAACAGACTCCAAGAGAGGTCAAATACAGTTGAATTTTTTAGCAATTCAGCAATGAGTCATCATCAAAAGTTCCAAAAAAAATCACATGGTTTTGAAAGAGTTACATAAGCTGCAGTCACAGGAGTTAGTGCAGTAAAACCCTGCAAACTAGCTCCTGGAATGGTGACAGGCACCTTACACAGGAATGGGCAAAACAGCCTATTTATGAGACTGGAACAACAAAGGTTTCCATCAAATTCCCCATTCTGCCCTCAGCCTTTCCAGAACCACAACAGCCTACAAGACTCTACATATGCAGTTGCGCTTAACACAAATTCTATGGAACAGATGGTATTTGGGAGGATAATGCCAAAATTGCGGGCTTTAGAGTCAGAGAGGATGGTAATGTCCACTGTGGCGGGAAGATTTGGTGAAGGGAAGATGAGAAGACTATGTTCCAACCATTGGCTTTAAGGCCTTCCATTAGCCCTCTCCCACTATAGCCCAGCTCACACTCTTCATTTCTCTCAAGCTAACCTGTGCCTCTGTTGTCATCTTTCCTGCTCAGAACCTTTCTCCTGCCTGGAACTTCCAATCTGCTTCAAATGCACTTGCCCACAGGCCCTCTCCATCTTCAAGGCCCTTATGAAATCTCATCTCCTCAAAGTGGCCTTCCTCAATTAATTTTTGCTTCTTTCCAGGATATATCCCCTTAATTACAACCTCATCATTTCTGTGCCATCTATACACTTGTTCACACAACCACTTTTGGCATTTACTTATATATCGCCATATATATCCTATTACTGAAAAACTCCTTTGGCTGCTGTCCCAAGGTGACCCTGGGGTACTGACCATCCCAAGGTCAAATGCTACCTTGTGACCCCCTGAGCCAGCAGGTGGAACTTGGAAGTGATGGTGGGATAACACCCCCACAAACAAAACTGCTAGATTGACAGCCCAAGCCGGGAATACAGAAGGTGTCCCTCACCCCCGTGCCAATCAAATTAGGTATGGAGGAGGGGGGAGGGCAGAGATTGGATAAACTGAGGCCAGAAGCTGGAATGGCCTAGGGGCACAGGTGATAAATTCCTGCAGCCTCTAACCTTCTGGGCAGAGGATCAAGACTTGCAGCAGCCGGCTGCAGGTCACCTCTTCCCAGAGCATTAGATGCCCGCACTACCTGCACCATGGAGCCATGGGATGGGTGAGTATCCCATCCTGCTGAACACTCGCAGGTGGGAGCTAGGGGCTTCACCACGGGTGTGTAACACATAAGTGGATTCCTTCCAAGTAGGAAGTACTCATGGGTGAGAGCTAGCCACCTCAACACGTGTGAACAAACCATAAGTGAATTCCGCCTGGGTGGGACCTGGGTGTTCTGTCATGCTCGAGTAACATATAAGTATATTCCTCCCATTAGGGAAGCTCTAATATCACCAAATAATCATATTCCTCCTGAAAGGGAAGTTCAATTTGCTGTATCTAAATAATCAAATAATTCAACTTTCCTCGTGGAATAAATTTTGTATAAACTCAGGCTTTCCGCCCCTGGTCTCTCTCTCTCTCCCTCTCTGCACCAATTACCGAACAAACCCGTCCCCGGGCGACGGGTGACAGCTGCATACCCACTTTCCTGTTCCCGCTGCTAGACTGTAAACTCCTAGAGGGTAAGGATTGAGTCTAATTGCTTTACTGTACTCTTCTAAGTGCCCTAGTTCCTACAGTGGTGCTCTGCTCACAACAGTTGCACAAAAAAATCCTATTAATGGAAACTTTTTTCCTTATTATAATGCTATCTCTTAAGCGCTTACTATTTTGCAGGCACTGTACTAAGTGGGTGGGAGGGGGAAAGGGTAGATACATGATAAGCAGGTTAGACACAGTCCATGTCTCACAGGGGGTTCACAATCCAAACCCCCAGTTTACAGATGAAGTAACTGAAGCACAGAGAAGTGAAGTGACTTGTCCAAGGTCACACAGCAGTCAAGTGGTAGAGCTGAGATTAGAACCCAGGTCCTTCTGACTCCCAGTTCCGAACTCCATCCACTAGGGCATGTTGCTTCTCAGAATCTATCAACCAGAAGCATCATTGTTTTTTGTGAGCTTGCTAATAAGGTATTCATTCCACTTTCATTAATATGCTTATGAAGCGTAATTTCAAAGTGATGTCTGTTTCTTAGCTGAATCATTAATGCTGGTGAAACAGATGGTGCTCTAGGGCTATGGGCCACTGAAGAAGTTGTTTTTTTTCCTGTTGACAAAAGGAGTGCATGATATTTCAAAACTGCAAAATTGGTGATCCTATATGCTGCAGACTAAAGTCAATGCCAACCACAATCGATTGGCAGAAGCTGCCACACAAACTAGAGCCATGCAGATGTTGGCCTCGTGCCATCATACAGGATGCCTTGATCTAAAAACAAGAGGCTTTACTTGGTCTCTAATAATAAACAAAATCATTCTGATAGCTTACAAAATAGCAGCAAAATTTTAATCATTCTTCTCGAGCCATACCAGTCACCCTTTAAACCATTTTCAGAAACAGAAAATCACATCTCTATCGGCACTAGAAAAATATAGACAACCTTCGCTTTCAGAAAGAATAATTGCACTTTTAAATATTCTTCTGCCCAAGGGCACAGAAATCTCCAGCAAGAGGTCTCTCTCACACTGTTTGGTTCTGGTTTTATATTGAAGAACAGATCCCAGTAACAGATTTTTGATGGTTCTGAAAATTTTGGTGTCCAGGGGTTTTCTTACTTCCATATGCTCTAAATGTGGTAAAAGAGTTTGCTGAATCAGACTGTGGTTGGGCTAGTTGATATTTTAGACAATTTCTAAATCCAAGTAAAAGATGTCTGACTTGCTTCACTTAGAAAAGGAAGGGAAATGCTAATGGAAAGGGACAGAATTGAAGAGGGATTCCTCTCTCTAGAGTACACTTCCCTCACCAAATGGAGTTGAGGACTGGAAAACAGTCAAGATTTGTAACAGTCAAAAACAGACATTTTAAACCTACCCTAAGTATGATACAACTAAACAAATGACGATTCAGCACATAGAAAGAATTCACAATTTCTTAAAATTGCTCCAGAAAAATGAGGATAATTCACTGGTAAGTTCTTGCCCTCTTCACAAATTGCTTACTCAGTGTGAAAATGCCCACGGTAAAATGAAATGTAAGAAATGCAGAGGGCTACAGCAGGATTCTGAGAGTGTCACACACATTTGATGATTTTTATTTTAAACGGCATTTGTTAAGCGGCTTACTGTGTGCCAGGCACTGTACTAAGTGCTGGAGTAGATACAAGATAAGTGCTGGAGTAGATACAAGCTTGGACACAGTCTCTGTTCCACATAGGACTCACAGTCTTAATCCCCATTTTACAGATGAAGTAGCTGAGGCACAGACTAGTTAAGTGACTTGCCCAAGTTAAGTGGCAGAGCCAGAATTTAGAACTCAGGTCCTCTGACTTCCGGCCCATGCTCTTCCCACTAGGCCACACTGCTTCTCTGATCTTCACAAAAGGAGCTAATTCTCAAGAGGTAAACAAGAGAGCAAGTGATTCGAAATAATCATGTTGGTAGGCTAGCTATGCTAATGCAAAACTATGGCACAAAAGCCAATAAGGTAGACAGAGTATTAGCCCTGGGCATTCAAAATTGATCGGCAAATCCATGGCAAAGAAGGGAAAGCTGTACGTGCTTTTTCCTGACAACTAAAACGTGAGTAAGGTTTTGCTGGCCACCACAGAAATAATAATAATAATAATGGCATTTATTAAGCACTTACTATGTGCCAAGCACTGTTCTAAGCACTGGGAAGGTAACAGAAGTGATCAGGTTGTCCCATGGGGGGCTCACAGTCTTAATCCCCATTTTACAGATGAGGTAACTGAGGCCCAGATAATTTAAGTGACTTGCCCAAAGTCACACGGCTGACAATTGGCAGAGCCGGCATTTGAACCCATGACCTCTGACTCCAAAGCCTGTGCTTTTTCCCACTGAGCCATTAGCTCTCAAGGTTCTGTCTTCTGAAAAGATTTTGGGTTGGGCTGTGGGTAAAGGTCTGTTGTCTGTCTCCCCCTCCTAGACTGTGAGCCCGCTGTTGGGTAGAGACCATCTCTACATGCTGCCAACTTGTACTTCCCAAGCGCTTAGTACAGTGCTCTGCACACAGTAAGTGCTCAATAAATACGACTGAATGAATGAATAAGGAAAAACAGAAAAAACAGTTTTCTATATTACCAATTATGCAGGAAGAGAATGCACAAAGTCCTGGAATATTGTTATTTCTTCCCAAGGCTGATGCCCATTTCCCCAATAAATGCAAACAGGCTCCTCAGAAAAACAAATCTAGACAAAGGCAATCTTCCCTGGGAGCAGAGAGCAAGGCTATCAACATCAGACACTTAAGCATTACTTCCAAACACATCTTACCTCGGTAATCGAATGTGACTACATGGTAACCAAGGGAACTCAGAACCTGCAAATTGAAAAGAAACATTTATGTAGATATCCAAGCATCTTTATAACAGCCTTTCCAGTTATCTAAACCTATCTATATTTTCTGTCTTTGTGTTTTGTTCACAGGATTATTGGCTGGCTGACAAGATCCACTGTTCACTTCAACCCTTTTTCACTAACGCTGTCATCTCTCAGCTGCCTAAAGGCAATTGCCAAAATGCAAGGAATTTCACTTCTAGTTATTTTCCTCTGCGGAAGAGAAAGGAGAAGGGCCTCAGATTCCAGTCCTCAAGTCAGAAGCAGGGAGGGTAGGACAATGGGGATGATCTGGGACTGCCTGTGTACTGGGAAGACCTTCCATCGGGCCACATTTTCTAGGCTCATGCCCTAGAAGGCAACCTCATAACAGCTAATTTGGTGGATTGGGGGACAGAGAACATGAATTCACTGACACCCAATTTTTATTTTTAAATGAAGATTCAGCAATATTCAGGTTTTAGCTCCAATCAAGTCAAATTTGGACCACCTGCATATCAACCCACTGGTAGCAACACAAGAAAACATTAAACTTAAAAAACAGACAAAACAGCCATACTGTCCCATTTTAAAGTAAAATTAGCACACACATTATATTTTCTTTCTAATATATCTAAACTTTCTCCTAGGAGAGGCAGAGAAAACAGAACTACTTATCTTTCCAACCAAACCCCATTTTCCCGCTGACTTTCCCATAACTTTAAGCGGCACCACCATCCTTCCCGTCTCACAAGCCCATAACCTTGGCGTCATCCTTGACTCCTCTCTCTCATTCAACACACATATTCAATCCCTTACTAAATTCTGTTGTTTCCACCTTTCCAACACTGCTAAAATCCGCCCTTTCCTCTCTATCCAAATTGCTACCATCTTAATACAATCACTTGTCTTATCCCGCCTTGATTACTGCATCAGCCTCCTTGCTGACCACCCAGACTCCTGTCTCTCCCCACTCTAGTCCATACTCCACTCTGCTACCCAGATCATTTTTATGTCAAAGTAATCAAGACATGTTTCCCCATCCCTCAAGAAACTCCAGTGGTTGCCCATCCACTTCCACATAATATTAATCAATCGCATTTATTGAGCGCTAACTGTGTGCAGAGCACTGTACTATGCGCTTGGAAAGTACAAGCTGGCAACATATAGAGACAGTCCCTACCCAACAGTGGGCTCACAGTCTAGAAGGGGGAGACAGAGAACAAAACCAAACATACTAACAAAATAAAATAAATAGAATAGATAGGTACCAGTAAAATAAATAGAGTAATAAATATGTACAAACATATATACATATATACAGGTGCTGTGGGGAAGGGAAGGAGGTAAGATGCGGGGGATGGAGAGGGGGACGAGGGGGAGAGGAAGGAAGGGGGAACTATTATTCCACATAATAGTAATAGTAATAATAATAACAATATTTGTTAACTGCTTACTATGTGCCAGGCACTGTAGTAAGCACTGGGAAGGATACAAGCAAATCAGGCTGGACACGGTCCCTCTCCAATGTGGAGCTCACAATCTCAATCCCCATTTTACGGATGAGATATTTGAGAAAAAGAGAAATAAAGTGATTTACCCAAGGTCACACAGCGGACAAGTGGTGGAGCTGGGATTAGAGCCCATGACCTTCTGACTCCCAGGTCATACTGCTTCAAACAAAAACTCCTCACCATTGACTTAAAGCACTCAACCACCTTGCCTCCTCCTACCTACCACTCTCCTACTAGAACCCAGCCTGTACACTTTGCTCCTCTAATGTTAACCTCACTGTACCTCGATCTCGTCTATCTTGACGCCGGCCCCTTGTCCATGTCCTGCCTCTGGCCTGGAACCCCCTCTCTCCTCAAATCCGACAGACAATTACTCTCCCTCCCCTTCAGAGCCTTATTGAAGGCACATCTCCTCCAAGAGGCCTTCCCTGACTGAGCCCTCCTTTCCTCCTCTCCCCCTCCCTTCTGCATCACCCTGACTTGCTCCCTTTATTCATCCCCCCTCCCATCCCCACAGCACTTACGTATACATTTGTAATGTATTTATATTCATGTCTGTCTCTCCCTAGAGACTGTACGCTTGTTGTGGTCAGGGAATGTACGTTTATTGTTATATTGTTCTCTCCCAAGCATTTAGTACAGTGCTCTGCACACAGTAAGTGCTCAATAAGTACAACTGAGTGAATGAATGACCCCATTCACCCTTCCAGACACAGAAAGAATAGTGTCATGTGATGACACACCTCATCCCTTCCATCGATTTCTATCAATGGGAAGCAGAATGGCGTATTGGATAGAGCACAGGCCTGGGAACCTGAAGGTCATGGATTCTAATCCTAGCTCTGCCACTTGTCTGCTGTGTGATTTGGGGCAAGCCACTTAACTTCTCTGGGCCTGTTACTGCAACCGTAAGATGGGGATTAAGACTGTGAGCTCCATGTGGATCAGGGAGTGTGTCCAACCCAATTTGCTTGTATCCACCCAAGCGCTTAGTACAATGCCTGGCAAATAGTTAGTGCTTCATAAATACCATAATAATTATTATTATTACTATTAATTATTATTCCCATTTTTGGTGTTGTTTAATTTTCAGTTCATCAGCTCCCTGAGGCTAGAGACAGTCTTGCTCTAATTTATTAATGTTTACCCATATGTCTACCCAACTGTGGAAAGAAGGGATTGTTCTGGTTTGTCTAGAACCTATCACCTTCAGGTTTCTCTGGCGGTCCCTTATTTTCGTAATGTGGAATTTGGGGAAAAACTCCATGAATGCACTGTCTACACCCTCCACGATCTTGAAAGGGCCAACCCTTAGCCTGCAGAACCCTAACACTCATTTCAATTGCTAATGTCAAGAGGTCAAGTTACACCCCTTGATAATGACTAGATTGTTGGCTTGTTATGGGCACTGTACCTCGTTCTCGCCTGTTCCGCCATCAACCTCTGGCCCATGTCCTTCCCCTGGCCTAGAATGCCCTCCCTCCACACATCCACCAAGCTAGCTCTCTTCCTCCCTTCAAAGCCCTACTGGAAGCTCACCTCCTCCAGGAGGCCTTCCCAGACTGAGCCCCCTTTTTCCTCTCCTCCTCCCCATCCCCCCAGCCCTATCTCCTTCCCCTGCCCACAGCATTTGTATATATTTGTACAGATTACTCTATTTTACTTGTACATATTTACTATTCTATTTATTTTGTTAATGATGTGCATATAGCTTTAATTCTTTTTGTTCTGACGATTTTGACACCTGTCTACATGTTTTGTTTTGTTGTCTGTCTCCCCCTTCTAGACTGTGAGCCCGTTGTTGGCTAGGGACCATCTCTATATGTTGCCGACATACTTCCCAAGCGCTAAGTACAGTGCTCTGCACACAGTATGTGCTCAATAAATACGACTGAATGAATGAATGGGCAGGAACCATCTGCTAATTATGGTGTATTGTACTCTCCCAAGCTCTTAGTGCAGTGCTCTGCACACAGTAAGTGCTCAAAAATACTACCAATTGATTGATTGTGGGCTCCTCCTCTGCCTCCCACCCCCTAACTGTGGGTGTCCTCAAGGTTCAGTCTTGGGTCCCCTTCTAATTTCCATCTACACACACTCCCTTGGAGAACTCATCTGCTCGCACGGCTTCAACGACCTTCTCTATGCGAAGGATTCCCAGATTATCATCATCAATCGTATTTATTGAGCGCTTACTATGTGCAGAGCACTGTACTAAGCGCTTGGGAAGTACAAATAGGCAACATATAGAGACAGTCCCTACCCAACAGTGGGCTCACAGTCTAAAAGGAGGGAGACAGAGAACAAAACCAAACATACTAACAAAATAAAATAAATAGAATAGATATGTACAAGTAAAATAAATAAATAAATAAATAGAGTAATAAATATGTACAAGCATATATACAGGTGCTGTGGGAAGGCAAGGAGGTAAGATGGGGGGATGGAGAGGGGGACGAGGGGGAGAGGAAGGAAGGGGCTCAGTCTGGGAAGGCCTCCTGGAAGAGGTGAGCTCTCAGCAGGGCCTTGAAGGGAGGAAGAGAGCTAGCTTGGCGGATGGGCAGAGGGAGGGCATTCCAGGCCCGGGGGATGATGTGGGCCGGGGGTCGATGGCAGGACAGGCGAGAGCCCAAGGTATGGTGAGGAGATTAGCGGCGGAGGAGCGGAGGGTGCGGGGTGGGCTGGAGAAGGAGAGAAGGGAGGTGAGGTAGGAGGGGGCGAGGTGATGGACAGCCTTGAAGCCCAGGGTGAGGAGTTTCTGCCTGATGCGCAGACTGATTGGTAGCCACCGGAGATTTTTGAGGAGGGGAGTAATATGCCCAGAGCGTTTCTGGACAAAGATAATCCGGGCAGCAGCATGAAGTATGGATTGAAGTGGAGAGAGACACGAGGAAGGGAGATCAGAGAGAAGGCTGATGCAGTAGTCCAGACGGGATAGGATGAGAGCTTGAATGAGCAGGGTAGCGGTATGGATGGAGAGGAAAGGGCGGATCTCGGCAATGTTGTGGAGCTGAGACCGGCAGGTTTTGGTGACGGCTTGGATGTGAGGGGTGAACGAGAGAGCGGAGTCGAGGATGACACCAAGGTTGCGGGCTTGTGAGACGGGAAGGATGGTAGTGCCGTCAACAGAGATGGGAAAGTCAGGGAGAGGACAAGGTTTGGGAGGGAAGACAAGGAGTTCAGTCTTCGACATGTTGAGCTTTAGGTGGCGGGCAGACATCCAGATGGAGATGTCCTGAAGGCAGGAGGAGATGCGAGCCTGGAGAGAGGGGGAGAGAACAGGGGCAGAGATGTAGATCTGGGCGTCATCAGCGTAGAGATGATAGTTGAAGCCGTGGGAGCGAATGAGGTCACCAAAGGAGTGCGTGTAGATTGAGAACAGAAGGGGACCAAGCACTGAACCTTGGGGAACCCCCACAGTAAGAGGATGGGAGGGGGAGGAGGAGCCTGCAAAAGAGACTGAGAAAGCACGACTGGAGAGATAAGAGGAGAACCAGGAGAGGACGGAGTTTGTGAAGCCAAGGTCAGATAGCGTGTTGAGGAGAAGGGGGTGGTCCACAGTGTATGAAATGTGAACAACGCAGGGGGCACCCGGATATGAACCGGGGACCTCCCAGATCTACATCTCCAGCCCTGATCACTCTCCCTCTCTGTCATCTCACATTTCCTCCTGCCTTCATCTCTATTTGGATATCCTGCCATCACCTCAAACTTAGCAAGTCAAAAACAGAATTCATCTTTTTATCCAAACCTTATCCTTCCCATCACTGTAGATAGCACCACCAACCTTCCTTTCTCACAAACTCAAAAAACTGGCGTTATTTTTGACTCCTCTCTTTCATTCAACCCGCACATTCAGACTATTACTAAATCCTGTCAGTTCAATCTTCACAACATCGCTAAAATCCGCCTCTTCCTCTCCATCCAAACTGCTACCACGTTAATCCAGGCACGTAGCCTATCCCAACTTGATTACTTGATCCTTGCCTACCTCCCACTCTCTAGTCTTTCCCCATTCCAGGCCAAACCTCACTCGGCTGCCGGTATCATTTTTCTACAAAAGCGTTCCAGCCCAGTTTCCCCACTCCTCAAGATCCTCCAGTGTTTGCCCATCCACCTCCACAGCAAAAAGAAACTCCTCATCATCGGTTTTGAAACACTCAATCTCCTTGTCCCCTCCCACCTCACCTTGCTATTGTCTTACTACAACACAGCCCACACACTTCACTCCTCTAGTACCAACCTACTCACCTTGCTATTGTCTTACTACAACAAAGCCCACACACTTCACTCCTTTATTACCAACCTACTCACTGTACCTTGAACTTGTCTATATCACCATCGACCTCTCACTCACACCCTGCCTCTGGCCTGGAACGCTCTCCCTCTTTTTATCTGACAATTACTCGCTCCCCATCAAAGTCTTACTGAAGGTACATCTCCTCCCCCAAGAGGCCTTCTCTGCCTAAGCCATCTTTTCCTTTTGTTTCCGGTCCCTTCTGTGTTGCTCTGACTTGCTCCCTTTATCCATCCCCGCCTCCCCAGCCCCACAGCACATATGTAAACATCTGCAATGTATTTCTTTATAGTAATGTCTGTCTCCCCCTCTAAACTGTAACCTTGTTGTGGGCAGGGAATGTGTCCCATATTGTTATACTGTACTCTCCCAAGTGCTGAGCACAGTGCTCTGCACACAGTAAGTGCTCAATAAATACAATTGATTGGTTGAAGACCAGAACTACAAATAAAGCTAGTGCAAGTGATTGAAGCAGCTGGCCAACAATGACATGCAAAGGACAATTAACAGCTATTAAAAAGACTACAAGGGGATCATATTGCAACTTTTACCATCATAACTAAATGAATAACTGTACCAGAGATGGTCCCAGCTCTCTTGCTTGACTACAAAATTGGCACAGCCAAAGGCAGGTCTCAGCATGTAAAGAAATAAAGTTATTCTTTTCCTAGTAAGAACACACTCAACCTCTTGGTTGTTTCTCCCTTGTTCCCTCTTCCCATTTTACTTAGGAATCACTGGTGATTAAAATTACAGCCCAGAACACATGATAAACATCAACAATCCCCTGAGGAGTTACTCTGTCTGCCTGGAATCAAAAGAATATCCCTATGCATGGTTTGCTCCCAGGGCATTTAAATTCCAATTCCCGTCACCACCTCAGGAATGGTGCTGCTTAAAACCTTAGCTGCCTTCCGGAAAGGGGCCCAAAGGACGGCAGAACATGTAAAGCGATCAAGTTGTTCTGAGTCAATCCAGAAGTGGCACTTTGAGGGATGTAATGAGTGCTAGGCACATTATTCAGCATCTGGGAGAACACAGCAGGAGCAAAACACACAGTCCCTGCCATCAAGAAGGCTAAAATCCAATGGGAGACACAAACAAAATTATTTAGACATTGAAAGCTACACAAAGGGCAAATACATAGCTGGAAGTAGAACATAGACTTCAGGGTGAAACAGCTGACCAAGTAATTGAGTGTACAAATAAATATTTAAATAGTACAGAGGTAAAAAATACACACATATGCATAAATGCTGAGCATACGGACTCGTAGGGATATAGATGTGAAGGGTGGGTGACCGCTGGACATCAATCAATGGTATTTATTTATTAGGTACACCATAGCCTATGGAAATAGCACAGGCCTAGGCATTTGATATTAGCCTCACCCTCAACATACATATCCGCAAACTATAGATTATAATATGTGTCTTCCCCTGTAGACTTTAAGCTCATTGTGGGCAGGGAACTTGCCTACCAACTCTGTTGTACTGTGCCCTCTCAAATGCTTAGTACAGTGGTCTGCACCCAGTAAGCGCTCAATTAATACCATTCATAATGATGACGATGGGAGTCAGAAGTTCTGGGTTCTAGGTCTGGCTCTGTCAGCTGCCGGCTGTGTGAGCCTGAGTAAGTCGCTTAACTTCTATGTGCCTCCAGTCCAGTTCCCACATCACCAAAATGGGGAAGCAATAGAGTCATAAGGGCAGAGGAGTTTTCCAAGGGAGTGGGTATAAATGGAGAATAGAAAGTGAACCAGAACTGAGCCTAGAGGGATCCACTGAGGAGAGAGCAAAAGAGACTAAAATGGAGCAGCCAGAGAAGTAGGAGGAGAACCTGGAGAGTGATAATATTTTCAGGAGACTGGGATGGTCTACCATTAGTGTCAAGGGCTGCTGATAGGTCAAGGAGGATTAGGATGGAGTTGAGAAATTACTGTTGACTTTGGAGAGAGCAGTTTCAGTGGAACATAGGAGTTACATGGGCATGCTTGATAGTGGAGTAAAAGCCACTGGAGAGTGAGCTGTTGAAGATGATGGTTGAGAAGAAGAGAGGAGACCAGTGTTTTAATAGGGTAAGAAAGGATGGGGCGAGAGATGCAGGTGGAGGGGGTAGATTTGGAAAAAAGGTGGATGATCTTTTGAGGGATGGATAGCTGGAAAGACTACAGTGTCTGGCATATAGTAAGCGCTTAGCAAATACCATTTAAAAAAATAAAAAAAAATAGAGTAGATGAAAGGCAGGAAGGAGACAGGACTGGGAGGGGAGGAGATGTTAGGGAGCACATTCCTTATTGTTTTACTTTTGTCCATGAAACAGATGGCAGAGAAAACAAGGGGAAACTGGGAGTTTAAGGAGAAAGCTAAAAGTCAAAAACAGTTGGTGCAGACAATGGGCTTGGGAGTCAATAAGGAAGGAGAAGTAGTGTTGCTAGGCAGAGGAGAGGAGAGGACAGAGTTACAGCAGGCAAGATGGATGAGGTTAACCTGATGACTGAACTTCCTCTAGCTGTGCTCCAAAGCTTGAACACAAGAATGGAGGAAATGGACTGTGGAGGGTTGGGGGTTGATGATATAAGATTAGTGGAGGGACAGGAGTGTTAACAGCTCACGTTTAGTACAGAGGGTAGTGTTCACGGCATGGATCTGTGCATCAAAAAAGGAGGTTGGGCAGAGTAACTACATAGGGGCATGATGGTCTGGGACAATTGGAGGGTGTCAAGGGACAGACAGTTTTGTGGGGAGGGGCTGTGTGGGAGAGAAGGCAGCTGTCGAGAGAAGAATTTCACAGTTGGTAAGGTTAGAGACTGCCCAGTGGCCAGAGATGAGGTCAAGTATGTATCCAAGTTCATGAGCAGGTGACGTGGGGTGATCAGTAGGCCCAACATCATCACCAATAGTATTTGCTGAGCACTTACAATCAATCAATGGTATTTGTTGAGCACTTACTATGTGCAAAGCATTGTTCTAAGCACTTGAGAGAGTACGATACAACAGAATTGGCAGACACGTTCCCTGCCCATAATGACCTTACAGTCCATGTGCAGAGTACTTCAGTAAGCACTTTGGAGTGCTGGCAGACACGTTCCCTGCCTACAAAAAGCTTACAGTCTAGAGCAGAGTTGAGGAGTGAGAGGAAGAGGATGGTTGAGAGGTAATCAGGAACATCCACGTGGCTACTGAAATCCCTGAAGCTCAGTGTAAGTATGGAGGAGGGAAAGAACGTGACAAAGGCAGCAAAATGGTTCAGAAAATTGGAGGTGGGGCCTGGGGAGCAGTAGAAAGGGTAACCATTAACTGAAGTGGATGGGTATGATAGAGGCAGATGATGTGATGATATGGGCTTCAAAGGAAGAGAAAGACAGGGATGGAGAACATAGGATGATGCAAAAGTGGCTTTGGTGGCAAGAAACAGGCCAACTCCTGTGTCCAACCTGATTAACTTCTATCGACCCCAGAGCTTAGAACAGTGCTAGATACTTAATAAGTGCTTAACAAACACCATAAAAAAAGGAAAAAAAAGAACAAAAACACTTTCTCCCCCTTTCCCAGTAAGTCTTAGGGAGCAGGAGAAGATATGGTCCCCTCAAGCCTCCTTATGCTCTGCTGTACACTCCCAAAAGCTTAGTACGCGCTCAATAAATATGACTGATCGATCCCAAGAGCATAGTACAGTGTTCCACATAATGAGCACAACAAATACGACTGACTGAGAACTAACTAAGAAGGCTTCTTGGAAAAGATGGGGAGAACTTTGGTAAGTTTTGGGGGGGCAGGAAGGGGTGGTAAGAAAGGAGTTACCCACTGGGCAATAATTAAGGGGGCAGAGTCAGGAGACTCAAGAGCAAGGTACAGTTAGAAGATGACCTTAGGAGGAACTCAGAGTGCAAATGAGGAACAGCTTTGGATTCTGTGTTCCCGGGAATCAGAAAGAACAGAGCTCCCCAGAAACCAGAGCCCACAAGTCAATTACCATAGGAATTGGGGAATCAACTAAAATTGAGGGCTCATAAATACTGATAAAGTCCATACCAAAAGACTACTGGAAACTTTGGAGCCTAATTTTTAAATTTAAAAAAATACAGCCTTCCCAGTCAATCAGGGAATAAACTCACTGTTTTAGATTTTTCTGTCTAGATATTTTGCCAACATTTATCACATTTACTCTTTCATATTCTAAATCAGTTATAGGATACCAAAAATAAAATCTTATAAAATATAATTTTTGAAAATGTTCTGCCAGCTGCATGAAAGTCCATACATCTCCCACTGTCCTTGGAAGGCTCCTACACTCATATTTTAGGACTAAGTATTTTAGGCCTAAGATGTGTCAATCTACCTATGCTCATTCCTCTCCCACTACACTCTAGCCAACATATTTCATTCCTCTAACACCATCCTACTCATTGTACCTTGATCTCATCTCTTCTGCCTTACTCTCCCTTCCCTCCCTCCAATTTCATATTTCATATCTGATTGACCACCATTATCCCCATATTCAAAGCCCTACGAGAATACCTTCTCCAGGAAGCCTTCCCTAGTTAACCTCTCATCTCCCCACCCTATTTTCCCTCCCTCCTGCAACATCCTCGCCCTCAAGTCTCAACCCGTTGTCTCTTGGGTCTGTATTCTCCCCCAGACCCTACTCCCATAGCACTTCTGTGCACACCCTTGTACTCTGCTGCTTTCCCTACCTGTAATTTATTTTAATATCTGCCTTCCCTGTTAGACTGTAAGCTCCTCAAGGGCAGAGATTGTGTCCTTCTGGTCTACTGTACTCTCCCAGGAGCTTTAGTACAGTGCTCTGCATAGAGTAAGTGCTCAATAAATACCAGTGATTGAGTGTAAAGAATCAATCAGTGGTAAAGAAGACAGTTATCAGCCAGTGCTGTGTTCTGGGGGGAATTTTGCTTGACTTCAAATTATAAACAAAAATTTGGGATTCCAAAGATCTTTGGGAAAAATAACATAGAAAGTGTTCTGAATTCGTAACACACATACAGCTGCCACAACGTTTCAACACTCCCGGTGAGGACAGCTGATTAATCCCCAATGGCAAGAAACCACAATTATTAGCTCATCTATTGAAATAGTCAGGCTTCTCTTCCTAGAGAGAACAAATAAGAGTGCTTCTTACCTTGTAGAGCTCCACTCGGTGGTCCCCTCCTCTAGAGAGCAATTGTACAAGGGAGGGGAAAAAAGTAATAGGATATTAGCTTCTTTTTCCAAAGACTCCTATCTACAAATTATGTATCACTTCTTTATATCTCCCCCTCCAGACTGTACACTCATTGTGGGCAGGGAACATGTCTACCAACTCTGTTATACTGTACTCTCCCAAGTGCTTAGAACAATGCTCTGCAGTCAGTAAGCACTTAATAAATACCACTCATTGATGAAGTGATGGGTTCAATCTAATCTATTCACTACCTTGTTCTCATCGCTTACTCCACTTCCCATGGCATGGAATTCCCACCCTCTTCAAATCCAACAGACCACACCTCTCCCCATCTTCCAAACACACATCCTATTGAAGGCCTTCCTTGCTTAAATTCTACTCTCCCAGGTTATTAGAGCTACTTCACCACTTCTGTCTCACCTAACCACTCAGAACTCACACCCACTCATAGCATGTATTTACATATCTTGAGCATCCATATCCTTTGTCTGTAAATTTTTTATAGTCTAACTCCTCCACTAGTCTGTAAACTCCTTGAGGAGCTATAATTTTGTCTGCAACTTTACTGTACTCTCCCAAGTGCTTCACTCAGCAGTCTCCAGCATTTCTGCCAGGATTCTGAGGCTAAGACTTCTTATCCCAGATGCCAGAGGCTTATCCACAAACCTCTGTCTGCATGATAATGTTCTTTGGTGACTAGGAAGAACTCCTAGCCTTAGTACCCCCTAAGAGGGGAGGATCCCAGACTCACCATGGAGGCCCATGAAGTCCTAAGGAAGTCTGGGAGCTAGTTCCAGCTTCTGACATTCAGCCCAATGCCATCATGTCACGCTGTGTGTGCACACCATGTAACCCCATGACATTATTGAAAACATTTTGTGCTCCTCCTTGACCACGCACCACAGACCTACACGCTGCTAGTGAATCACTTCCTACCCTCCACCACCCTGAAGGCAGGCCAGACAGTAAGGGTGGCTGGACAGAGACACCCTTACCACAGTGGCTGAAGCAAACTCTTACCTCACTTAGCCTCAAGCTGGTCCCACAGTATTAACAGTATTTCCCTGACCCAGTCCCAGCTAATTAATTCACAGCTAAGTTTCTGAATGATAGCTGTTATGCAGGAATATAAGAACATAAGAACTGCCATTACTGGATCAGATCCAGCCTAGTCTTCTGTCTCCAACTATGGCAACAGGTCATTTGGAAGGGACAGTGCAATGATTACCTCCTAACATCACTAGTACTGTTTACGGAGTACCATCCCAACATGGCTACATGGCTAACTTTCCTTTTAGTAACACATTTGGGACTGTTTGCCCAAGAATAAGACCGTGACACAGTAATGCACTAAATACCTGCCAGCAATGTAGTTGAAAAACTGCTATGGAAGGTTTCCAGAGAAGTCTGTCTGCTAGAGTCTTTGATGGGCCAAAAATCCACGGTATGGCATCACCATCAGAGACTGCAGGATCAAATCCTAACATACTCAGTTGTCACCCGGGCTGTTGCAAATCCAAGTCCCAGGAGCTTAGGGGATAACCAAGTGAATAACCTTATTCACCAATGTGATGCATGAGGTGCCCAAATCCAATCCCAACCTGGTCAGCCGGCTTTGTGTTAGATCAAAGTGGCCCCCAATTTTTAGGATTGGAAATATGCCCAGGCCAGCTCCTCTAGCCACATCTTTACACTTGTCTGAGCCCTTGCTTTGTCCACCCAATATGGTGATAGAAGATGGATGATGGGGTCCTGACTACAATCCCTAAACAAGCTACAGGAAAAATGCAAATGATAAGGTTGAATTCAGCCCCCTCATCATTGACTATGAATTTGATGAAAAGAAAATTAACATGGAAAGAAGCTATGGGTTTGGAGGAGGGGGAGATGTGGCAGAAGAAAGGACCCTAAGGATAGGTAATGTTTATGTTAAGCAATTTGCCACCTAAAAAAAGAGAGGGATCTTTTTTTTGTCCTGACTGTTGCCAGCCTGAAGAAAAGAGGAAAGTCACATTCTTATC
This sequence comes from Tachyglossus aculeatus, assembly GCF_015852505.1. NCBI lineage: Eukaryota > Metazoa > Chordata > Mammalia > Monotremata > Tachyglossidae > Tachyglossus > Tachyglossus aculeatus. Next base: position 35,263,645 of record NC_052074.1, on the reverse strand, counting down.
AACTATCACATTTCTTTTCCTTCTGAGTTGGTCTTGCTTGTCATATGACTAACAATTCATAAGCAACTTTAGTAGAATGCACACTTCCTGGAGCATTTTTAGAAAGCAGAAAGATCTATTTGTAGGGAACAAAAAAGGGGAACTTCTGCAACTTCTCCAAGACAAAAGAGTGAAATGTGCAGTGCATATGTGCATAATCCAACCCCCCAAAGTCCAACCTACATCTCACCATGGTGCAACCTCCATTTAAGAGAAGCAGCATGACTTAGTGGAAAGAGCACAAGCCTGGGAGTCCAAGATCCTGGGTTCTTATCCTGGCTCTGCCAGTTGCTTTGCCAATCGCTCGCTGTGTGACCTTGGGCAAGTTACTTAACTTCTCTGTGCCTCAGTTTCCTTAACTGTAAAATGGGTATTGCCCTTTCCTACCTCTTATTTAAGACTGTGAGCCCCCAAGCAGGACAAGGACTACATCCAATATAATTAACTTGTGCCTACTCCAGGGCTTAGAAGTGTATGACACATAGTAAATGCTTACCAAGTACCATAAAACAAAGCCATAAAACAAATTTGACAGAGTGTCTGCAAGGGGCTAGGTTTTCAACGGAAGCACCAACTTGCATGGACAAGCTCTGGAGGAATCTGGAAAAACATGGGTGGCAAAGACCACAGTGGATGGTGGTTCACAGTGCTACCACCCAGGGTTGGCAACCTACTGAAATAACTCATACTGTAAATGGGTGCATATAAAAATCTTGTGCCCTTCACAATGCACAAGATTTATACAAAGGCATATACCTTTGCCCAACTACTAACATGTAGCACTTTATTGCACTAAATAGAGAGATAAAGGAGAAAGACGCCCAGAAGCTTCTAAACCAGGCAATTACTTTCTCGCTGAGGTGGAAAGCTCACCTACAAAGAATTCCAATCCCTTGTGACATCGGTTTAGCCACAGCAAATTGCAGGAGAGGATTTGGGAAAAAGAGGAGGGGGTTACCTAGGTGCAGAAGCCCCACAGCCATTTTAAAGCATTAGATCAAGTTTTCTAAGGGTTAAGATGCACAGCGCTCAGCCTTCGTTTGGAAACCTGGGGCAAGATCCAGAACTCCTTATCTTCCCTCCCAAACCCTGCCCTCTCCCTGACTTTCCCATCACTATTGATGGCACTACCATCCTTCCTTTCTCACAAGCCCGCAACCTTGGTGTCATCCTCGACTCTGCTCTCTCGTTCACCCTTCACATCCAACCCGTCACCAGAAACTGCTGCTCTCACCTCTGCAACATCGCCAAGATCTGCCCTTTCCTCTCCATTCAAACCGCTACCCTACTGGTTCAATCTCTCATCCTATCCTGACTGGATTACTGCATCAGCCTCCTCTCTGATGTCCCATCCTCCTGTCTCTCCCCACTTCAATCTATACTTTACACTGCTGCCCGGATCATCTTTGTGCAGAAACGCTCTGGGCATGTTACTCCCCTCCTCAAAAATCTCCAGTGGCTACCAATCAACCTATGCATCAGGCAAAAACTCCTCCTCTCAGCTTCAAGGCTCTCTATAACCTCACCCCTTCCTACCTCACCTCCCTTCATTCCTTTCATTCATTCATTCAATCGTATTTATTGAGCGCTTACTATGTGCAGAGCGCCGTACTAAGCACTTGGGAAGTACAAGTTGGCAACATATAGAGATGGTCCCTACCCAACAGTGGGCTCACAGTCTAGAAGGGGGAGAGAGAACAAAACAAAACATATTAACAAAATAAAATAAATAGAATAAATATGCACATATAAAATAGAGTAATAAATTCATACAAACATATACATATATACAGGTGTTGTGGGGAGGGGAAGAAGGTAAGGCGGGGGGGATGGGGAGGGGGAGGAGGGGGAGAGGAAGGAGGGGGCTCAGTCTGGGAAGGCCTCCTGGAGGTGGTGAGCTCCTTTCCTTCTACAGCCCAGCCCGCACCCTCCGCTCCTCTGTCGCTAACCTCCTCATTGTGCCTCGTTCTCGCCTGTCCCGCTGTCAACCCCTGGCCCATGTCCTCCCCCTGGCCTGGAATGCCCTCCCTCCACACATCTGCCAAGCTAGCTCTCTTCCTCCCTTCAAAGCCCTACTGAGAGCCCCCCCACCTCCCTCCAGGCTCGCATCTCCTCCTGCCTTCAGGACATCTCCATCTGGATGTCTGCCCGCCACCTAAAACTCAACATGTCCAGGACTGAACTCCTTTTCTTCCCTCCCCAACCCTGCCCTCTCCCTGACTTTCCCATCACTGTTGACGGCACTACCATCCTTCCCTTCTCACAAGCCCGCAACCTTGGTGTCATCCTCGACTCCGTTCTCTTGTTCATCCCTCACATCCAAGCCATCACCAAAACCCGCCAGTCTCAGCTCCGCAACATTGCCAAGATCCGCCCTTTGCTTTCCATCCAAACTGCTACCCTGCTCGTTCAAGCTCTCATCCTATCCCGTCTGGACTACTGTATCAGCCTCCTCTCCGATCTCCCATCCTCTTGTCTCTCCCCACTTCAATCCATACTTCACGCCGCTGCCCGGATTGGCTTTGTCCAGAAACGCTCTGGGCATGTTACTCCCCTCCTCAAAAATCTCCAGTAGCTACCAATCAACCTACGCATCAGGCAGAAACTCCTCACCCTCGGCTTCAAGGCTGTCCATCACCTCGCCCCCTCCTACCTCATCTCCCTTCTCTCCTTCGCCAGCCCAGCCCGCACCCTCCGCTCCTCTGCCGCTAATCTCCTCACCATGCCTCGTTCTCACCTGTCCCGCCATCGACCCCCGGCCCACGTCATCCCCATGGCCTGGAATGCCCTCCCTCCGTACATCCGCCAAGCTCGCTCTCTTCCTCCCTTCAAGGCCCTACTGAGAGCTCACCTCCTCCAGGAGGCCTTCCCAGACTGAGCCCCCTCCTTCCTCTCCCTCTCCTCCCCCTCCATCCCCCCGACCTTACCTCCTTCCCTTCCCCACAGCACCTGTATATATGTATATATGTTTGTACGTATTTATTACTCTATTTATTTTACTTGCACATAGCTATTCTATTTATTTTATTTTGTTAATATGTTTTGCTTTGTTCTCTGTCTCCCCCTTCTAGACTGTGAGCCCACTGTTGGGTAGGGACCGTCTCTATATGTTGCCAACTTGTACTTCCCAAGTGCTTAGTACAGTGCTCTGCACAGTAAGCGCTCAATAAATACGACTGATTGATTGAGTGATTGAGAGCTCACCTCCTCCAAGAGGCCTTCCCAGACTTAGCCCCCCATTCCTTTTCCCCCTCCCCATCCCCCCCCACCCTGCCTCCTTCCCCTCCTCACAGCACCTGTATATATGTTTGTACAGATTTATTATTCTATTTTACTTGTACATACTTACTATTCTATTTATTTTATTTTGTTAATATGTTCTGTTTTGTTGTCTGTCTCCCCCTTCTAGACTGTGAGCCCGCTGATGGGTAGGGACCATCTGTATATGTTGCCAACTTGTACTTCCCAAGCACTTAGTACATTGCTCTGCACACAGTAAGCGCTCAATAAATACAATTGAATGAATGAATGAATGAATGAATGAATGAATGGAGCTTGAGAAACGGTGGTTCCCCAAGAGGGTGATGCTCAGCAAGGGGAACAGGCCTGGAAGCCCAGGAGGGCCGAGGCACGGGAAGAACCATATAATAGCTACATGCAGGGAAGTGTAAAGATTTTAGGGGAAGAAGTGGGAAGGAAGGGAAACAGGAGGGGCTACCCCTTGGAAAACACATTAGCTTCAGAGAAAGGTGACTCAGTACCAGGTCTGATTAAAGAGCTGTCACATAATCAGTTCAAGTGTTACTATTAAACCTTTAGATAAGTAAAGGTAACTCCCTTCTGGGTCATCCTGACTTGCTCCCTTCGCTCTTTCCCGCTTTCTGTAAGCTTGTTGTCAGCAGGGAATGTGTCTGCTTACTGCTGTATTGTACTGTCCCAAGTGCTTAGTACAGTGCTCTGCACACAGTAAGCGCTCAATAAATACAACTGAATGGATGAATGAATGAATGTGGAGAGGTCTGGTGTGGCCAACTGAAGGGAAAAACAATCCCAAGCAGGAGAATGGGTATGAGCACAAGGTCTGAAGCTAGAGAGTCAAGAAGGTGGCATAACATAATAAGAATAATAATAATAATTGTGGTATTTAAGTGTTTACTATGTACTAAGGCACTGTACTGTACTGTACTGAGTGCTGGAGTGGTTACAAGCAAATTGAGTTGAACATAGTCCCTTTCCCACATGGGGCTCAGAGTCTCAAATCCCCTTTTACAGATAAGGTAGTTGAGGCACACAGAAGTAAAGTGACTTGCCCAAGGTCTCACACAGCACACAAGTGATGGAGACAGGATTAGAACCCATGACCTTCTATCTCCCAGGCCCGTGCTCTATCCACTACCCCAAACTTCATCTTGAGAGGAGCAGAGAGAGGGAGTTGAGGTGAGGTGGGAGAAAAGATGAAAGAGAAAAAAGAGAGCAGATAGGGCACCTTAAACCCAAAAGTCAGGAGTCCCTACTGAATGTGGAAAGGAATGGCTAACAGGTGAAGATTTGGGAGGAGTAGCAAACTGTGGACAATGTTTTTAAAAAATGATCCTGGCAGTAAAGTGTGGGCTGAAGAAGAGAGAGACTGGAGGAAGGGAGATCAGTGAAGGGGCTTATACCATCAATACAGTGGTTTGGCTGGGATAGAACAAGGACCTGGGACAGGGCAGTGATCACAGTTTAGGTGGAATGGAAGAGCCGATACATGTAATGCTGTGGAGGAAAAAATGCTATCTCAGTTAGACAACAGCAGTAGAATTTTCATTCATTCATTCAATCTTATTTATTGAGCACTTACTGTTAGCACAGCACTGTACAACTGGGCAATTTGTAACTAGTATTTCATTGCAGTTCAGCATAGAACTGAAAAGGATCTTGTTCAAGTTTTCCAGACAGGGTCACTTTTCATTAGGAATATGATCTCATTAATACCTTCTGCTTGGCTCAAAAGTTTCCATGATTCACAAATACTGCCTGGAGATGCTGTACCTATTAAAGCTGCACTTCTCATCCTGCTGATGGTTATGCGGACTTTGGAAACTGCCCTGAGAGTCCTCCAGGATGGGATGGGTAATATATCATTAGTACTGACTGAGCACTCTACTAGGGTTTGGGGAACCTTTAGAAGTAGTAAAAGACCCAATTCTTAATCTGAAGATGCATATAACTCAGAGAAGCAGAGTAGCAGGATGCCGCTGAAGGCTGGAAAAACTGAAATGTTAACTCTGAAGTGGAACTAACTGGTACACATTTCTAAAATCATTAATCACATCTACTCAGAACAATCTATCGATGGGATTTATCAAGGACTTACTATGTGCAGCACACTGACCTAAATATGCCCTTGGGAGAGAAGAATATCAGATATGGTAGGCAAAATTCCTGCCCCCAAGGAGCTTGTACTCTAGCAAGGGAGATGCAATAAAATAAATGACAGCTAAGGGAAGAGGCAGAGTAAAAAGACATTTACTTAAGTGCTGTAAGGCTGTGATGGGAAAATATCGAAGTGTTTAAAGATGATGTGGGTCAAGTGTGGGGAGAGAGTCAAAATGCTTAAGGGGCAAAGACACAAAAGCATACATGGTGACCCAGAAAGGAGGGCAAATGGGGATATGAGGGGTTAGTCAGGGAAAGCTTCTGGAGGAAATATGATTTTAGTAAGGCTTCAAAGATGGAGAGAGTGGTGGTCTGTCATATGTGACGTGGGAGGGAGTTCCTTGACAGTGAGACAGACTAGATCAAGGTACAATGAGTAAGGCTGGTGTTGGAGGAGTAAAATGTGTAGGCTGGGTTGCAGTGGGAGATTAGAGAGAAGCAGCATGGCCTAATGGAGAGAGCATGAGGCTGGGAGTCAGAAGAACCTGGGTTCTAATCTCAGTTCTGCCACTTGTCTGCTATGTGACCTTGGGCAAGTCACTTCATTTCTCTGTGCCTCACTTACCTCATCTGTAAAATGGGGATTAAGATTGTGAGCGCCATGTGGGACATGGATTGTGACAAACCTGATTACCCTGAATATACCACAGAGCTTAAAACAGTACCTGACACATAGCAAGCGCTTAACAAATTCCATAAAATATAAGGTAGGAGGGGAAGAGCTGATTGAGTACTTTAAAACAAATGGTCAGTAATTTCTGTTATCTATGATGGATGGGCAAATATTGAATGTTTTTGAAGAGTGGGGTGACTTTTTGGAAAAATGATTCTGGCAGTAGAGTGAAGGATCAACTGAAGAGGGAAGAAAATGGAGGCAGGAAGATCAGCAAGGAGACTGATGCAGTAATCGAGACAGGGTAAGATAAGTGCTTGGACTAGCATGGTAGCAGTTTGGGTGGAGAGAAAAGGGCAGATTCTAGAGATGTTATGAAGGAAGTCTTGACAGGCTTTGGCAACCGACTGAATATGTGGATTGAGTGAGAGATTAGTTGACAATTATAGGGAAACAGGCTTTGTGAGACTCAGAAGATGGCGGGGTTGTCTACAGTGATGTGAAAGTCAGTGACAGGACAAAGTTTGGGAGGAAAGATGTGAAGCTCTGTTTTCGGCATGAGGAGTAGGAGGCATATCAAGGATGTCTTGAAGGCAGAAGGAAATGTGGGACTGCAGAGAAGGAGAAAAGTCAAGACTGGAGGCATAGATTTGGGAATCATTTCTAGAGAAATGGTGGTTGAAGCCATGGGAGTGAATGAGTTCTCCACAGTAGTGGGTATAGATGAAGAAGAAAAGGGGACTCAGAACTGAGTCCTCAAGGGCTCCCACAGTAAGAGGGTGGGAGACAGGTGGAGCTGGCTAAAGAAGAGACTGTAAACTCATTGTGGGCAGGGAACGTGTCTGTTATATTGTTATATTGTTATACTGTACTCTCCCAAGCACTTCATACAATGTTCTGCACATAGTAAGCGCTCAAATAATGGTTGTTTGATTGAGAAAGAACAGCCAGGGAAAGAGGAAAACCAGGAGAGGGCAATGTCAGAGAAAGCCACCATTAGATGTTCACAGGAGACGGGGGTAGTCCACAATGTCAAAGGCAGCTGAGAGGATTAGGATGGAGTACAGGCTGCTGGATTTGGAGAGAAGGAGATCATTAGTGAATTTGAGAGGGCAGTTTCAGTGGAGTGAAACTGGAGGAAATCAGATTATAGAAGGGTCAAGGAGAGAACTGGAGGAGAAAAAGTGGAAGCAGCAGGTCTATAGAACTCTCTCAGAGAGTTTGGAGAGAAATGGTAGGAGGGAAATGTAGCAATAACTGGAGGGAGCCGAGCACTTTTTTTTAGGATAGAGAACGTATGTGCATGTTTGAAAGGGATGAAGAAGAAGCCACTGGAGAGAGACAGCAGTTGAAGATGGTGCTCAAGGAGAGAAGAATCCCACTAGCTGGCATGACACTAGAGGTTGGTTTGCTATGGAATTCCTCTTGGAAATTATTTTTAAAAAACTACGCCAGTCCCACGCATCTCAATTTGTCACTAGCTAGTACTTCTCATAATTTTTTCACAATAAAACAACCTGAATGACATCCTGGATGAGAGCTTTGGCTAATATCTGCAATAAGGACACTAAAAGATACGTGGAGGAACTGGATAACGGCTGTCCTTCCTGACATTTCTATTTCTGATTTTAAATGTACCTTCTAACCCCGCAAAACCATCCCCTTTAAAACCCTATCGTGGACCCTTAGTTTTTAAACTACCCACACTCCATTTGAACTTAATGTCAGTTTCTGACTGAGGTAATGAATAAGCCAATTCTTGATTTATGAAAATGACTGTTTCTTTTTTTTGGAACCTCAAATAAGCATTTCTTATGTTTTAATGAGTTGAGATGACACTTTCAAATTATTACTGGAAGTTTTTGCCTATGAAATACACATTTTAAATAGACACAGAGCATATGTCTCCCCCTTCTAGACTGTTCTCCCCCTTCTAGACTGTGAGCCCACTGTTGGGTAGGGACCGTCTCTATATGTTGCCAACTTGTACTTCCCAAGTGCTTAGTACAGTGCTCTGCACACAGTAAGCACTCAATAAATACGACTGAATGAATGAATGAATGTTACCAATAATGTTTCCAAAGCAGATACTGGGCAAGCAGATATACTTAGGGGCTGAATTGCAGAGGATGAACATTACACCTTTTTTTGAGCCCAAGGCTGAAGACCTGAGAAAAGTGATTCAGGGTGGCAATTTGCCTTATTGCCAGTTTGCCTGGGAGCTACCCTGAGAGCCTGCTGGACAGACTTGGAGGCTGATTTTCCTTTGCATTTCAATCAATCATATTTATTGAACACTTACTATGTGCCGATTCACAGACCTAAGCACTTGGGAAAGTACAATACTTTCCCTACTGAGAGCTCACCTCCTCCAGGAGGCCTTCCCAGACAAAGCCCCTTTCGTTCCTCTCCCCCGCGTCCCCCCTCCATTCCCACCATCTTATCTCCTTCCCTTCCCCACAGCACCTGTATATATGTATATATGTTTGTACATATTTATTACTCTATTTACTTATTTATTTTACTTGTACATATCTATTCTATTTATTTTATTTTGTTAATATGTTTGGTTTTGTTCTCTGTCTCCCCCTTCTAGACTGTGAGCCCACTGTTGGGTAGGGACTGTCTCTATATGTTGCCAACTTGTACTTTCCAAGCGCTTAGTACAGTGCTCTGCAAACAGTAAGCGCTCAATATGATTGATTGATTGATTGATTGATTACAATATAACAGAGCTGGTACACATTGCCCATCCACAAGTTCATTAATGTGAATAAATAAATTACAGATATGTACCTAAGTGCTGTAGGGCACTTTTCCATTTCACTTCATTTATTAACTTCATTTTTCCCTTTTTTTCTGCATGCTCACTGTTCTACCTTCCCCTTCACAACACTGATTTGAATGGCACAACCACTTCAGATTTTACTCTTGTGGGGCCCTGCACGTATGTGCCCTGGATCTGCACAGACCTCTTTTTGCAGATTAGGTATGAAGATGTATTAACTCACGTCTGGCATCCCCCACCCCAACTCCACAACATTAATAACAGAACTTAGTTCTCCCTTCAGTCTTTACCTAGTGCCTGCATTTCCATGTAAGTACAGAATTATAGGATGATTGGCAGCCAACACATCCTCATACCACATTTGGTCCTTTCCCTGAGCATCCTTCCACAAAGCTGCGGGAACTGTGTGCCTGGAAACAAGCAGAGACAGTGAGAAGTGAGCAGATAACAATAATAATAATAATAATAATAATAATAATAATAATAATGGTATTTGTTAAGCGCTTACTATGTGCAAAGCACTGTTCTAAGCACTGGGGAGGTTACAAGGTGATCAGGTTGTCCCACAGGGGGCTCAAAGTCTTAATCCCCATTTTACAGATGAGGTAACTGAGGCATAGAGAAGTGAAGTGACTTGCCCAAAGTCACACAGCTGACAGTTGGCAGAGCTGGGATTTGAACCCATGACCTCTGACTCCAAAGCCCGGGCTCTTTCCACTGAGCCACAGATCTTTATTTAAAAACAAAACAGAAAAACAATTGACTTGGTTTTATTGGTTTACTCCAAAGTTTAGTTATAGTAATGAGTATGGAAAACGACAAATTAATCTGAGATGCCAACTGAACCTTTGAAACATTCCCTCTTCACATTTTCCGGTACTTTAACAGGCCAATATTTCTAAATGAGGCCTCAATACCAAATCACTGAGTTACAACTTGGGGGAAACTTCTGTTGTTTCCACTAGTGCCTTTGCAGAAGGTATTTCCATCTGCACTTGATCAGAAACCAAATGAGAAAGAAACTTTCTAAAAAACAATAATTCAAAATACTTCTGGCTGTCAATGCCCTTTCTGGCATCCACGGGTATTTCCAGGGGATGCCTTCTTGGCACAATGCGGAGGCTCCCAAGGACAGAGAGCCTGCTTCTGACCAAAATACCTGACCATGGTAAACCCACCTTTAGCTACTGTCAGAATTTTATCTGGAGACATCCTTTAAATCAAAGCTAACTTGCTTGGATACTGTATCATAACGAAAGTTAACCAGACAAAACATTAACCAGGGAGTGTCTTGGTACACTTGATGAACAAGGTAATAAATTCAGCCATGTAAGGTTCACAGAACAGCTGGCATTTAGCCTGAAGTCTTATCATTCAATGAAATATGCATACATTTCCTGATTGTCCAAAGATTATTGAGGCAAAGAAGCAGGAGGCCCAGTGCAAGGCAGAAAAGAGCAGCTGACGGTCCCTTCCCTGCTGAACACACATCAGAGTTCCCTTTGTTGTTGCTGCATTTGCTATTGACCAAAACTGGCTGTTCCTGATTCAGCCTCTTAGTACCATGATCTTCTTATAGCCTCTACTCTGCTCAAGGACAGAAACCCCTTTCTATCAGACTACTCTGCTGCCAAAGTTATATCCCTCAACTATGTGGCAGTGTTCAATACTGTTCTTTCTTGGGCCTTTATAATAGGTATTCAGTCCTCAATGGTATTCAGTTTCATTTCAAGATCACCCATTCTCCTGTCATCCTGCCCAGCAAAACTGTGTTTCATTAAGGAGAGTGACTGCATTCCAGAACCTCACTGTTGGCGATCCTCCCTTGCCCACTGTCACTGGGTATGGCTCCTACGGGACATGACAATTTTTGAGAAGGTGACGGCCCACGACAGAGCTATATTACGAGAGGCCTGCCACAGTTGCACTGAAGACCAGCATGGTCTGAAGATCAAGGCCACACTGTCAGTCAGTCTTCTGATGGTCAGGCTGCTCAGGATTTGGCTGTCTGCTTCTTGGCCTAGCAATGCACCACTGATCTGCCTAGGTAGCAAAATATATGAGCCATTACCACACTATGAATGTGACTCAGTATGCTACAGGGACATACAAATCTCAATTAAACATCTCCCGCTGCACCTGACCTGAAGTGAAATATTGTGCTGCTTCACACTGCTACCCTTAAACTGTGGTTGCAAAGCGCCTCTTTTTGAGGCAATCTAGTTATATGAACTTTCAATATCTTTCCAGCTGCTTTATGCTATGTATGTGGGCCCAGGATAGAGCTGAAGAAACCCTTATCCACATGGTACTCTGCCAGTAACCACCCCCCTCCAAAAAAAAAAACAAACCTAGATTTCTGGGGCTTTTCTTTGTAAATAGCTGTGAGCTTCCTTTTTCACCTGCAATAGTGAAACAATGTGACTACGAAGAGCAAGTGCAATAAAACTAGAATATTAGAAATAAATGAGAAACAGGTTATATCTATTAACTAAATACTTGAGAGGCAAGGCAATACAGAGCATTACATTTGGGCCTAAGTCTCCCTGAAGAATTCTTCCATTAATAATAATGTTTGAAGCATGTGTGAACAGTATAAACCTCAGCTGAGACCCAAGAACATCATGGATACTGCTCCCTCCAGCAAGGGAGTGCTTTGACAATCCACTCAGTGGGAAGCATTGTGTTCTCTTAACTGGAAATCTCCCTTACCCACATCACCACCCTCCATCTGGCTCAGAGAGAGCATCAACTGAGTTGAGAAGGTCTTCACGGAGTGCTATCTTTAATCATGGAAAAGAAACTCTTCTGTTTCCAATAAAAGAGCTCTGCTTCACTTTCAGCACCACAAGTTTCATTCTGCCTAATTCAACAGAGGTCCTACAGGAATAATGTTAAGGTTATCTCAAGTTACTTGTCAAATGCTCTTTTCCTTTATGTTTTCAAGATGATATGCATCAGAGTAAAAAAAAAAACTAAATAAAGGACAAATAATTATCTTTGACATTTAGAAAAAGGACCATAGTTAAGTTGCATTATAGAAGGCCCTCAAAACTAAAAGAAGATCATCTGCAGGGTTCCTGCTGAAAAAACAAAGCATCGGGTAGTAATACAACTATATCTTACCACACTCCAATGGTTACCTCCTCTTCAGGTTGTAAGTAATAATTACAGGTGTGATTTAACCCTTGATCCTGTGGCTTTTTCAAGTCAATGAAATAAGGAACTCTCACTGTAGGAGACAAAAAAGGGTTTAGTGTGTAGGGAAGCTCATAAACTGTGCTTACTCCTTCCTTCTCAGTGGTCTACAACCTACCTACTTCTGCTATTACAAATCAAGGTGCTTGACTGGAGCATGTAATTACAGAAAACAGTTGAGAAATGAAAAGATTCTGGTGGAAAGAGGGTCTGGAGGATATTTTAGAGAGGACATTTGGCAAATGTGAAGTAGGCATTTGCTCATGAGATGGTTTGAAAGAATGCAGTTGTGCAGATGGGAGAGGGGACTGAAGTAAATAAATGATATGCATGTGCAAAGGGAAAGGAGGAGGGAGGGAGAAAGGGAGGGAAAGAGGAAGGGAGGAAGGAAGGAAGGGAGGAAGGAAGGAAGGAAGGAAGGAAGGGAGGGAGGGAGAGGGAGGGAGGGAGGAAGGAAGGAAGGAAGGAAGGAAGGAAGGAAGGAAGGGAGGGAGGGAGGGAGGGAGGAAGGAAGGAAGGAAGGAAGGAAGGAAGGAAGGAAAGGAGGGGTGGAGGAAGAAATTAATCAACCAAATTTATTGAGTGTTTTCTGTGAGCAGAGAACTATACTAAGTGCTTGGGAGAGTGCAATATAACAATATAACAGACACATTCCCTGCCCACAATGAGCTTACAGTCTAGTGGGGGGGACAGAGATTAATATAAAGAAATAAATTACAGATATATACATAAGTGCTGTGGGGCTGGGAGAATAAAGGGAGCAAGTCAGAGTGCAGCAGAAGGGAATGGAGAAAAGGAAAAGAGAACTTAGTCAGGAAAGACCTCTTGGATGTGCCTTCAAAAAGACTCTGAAGCTGGGGAGAGTAATTGTCTGTCGGATATGAAGAGGGAGGGCATTCCAGGCCAGAGGCAGAACATGGGGAAAGGGAGGGAGGAAAGGGAAGAGAAAGGAAGGAAGGTGGAGGAGGAAGGGGAGAAGGAAGGGGGGGAGGGAGTACGGAATGAAGGAGGGGAGGGAGGGGAAGGAAGGGAGGGGGGAGTGAGGAAGGAAGGAAGGAAGGGAGGAAGTAGGGGAGGGGAAGGGAAAGGGGGAAGGGAGAAGAGGGGAGGAAACGGGGAAGGGAGAGGAGGGGAGGCAATAGGGAGGGGAGGGAAAGGGAAATGGTGAAAGGTCCCCTAGGTGAATGGAAGTTGGCTGATTTCACAGAATTGCTGCCCAACAATCATATAATTACACGGCTATTGAAACTTGCCTGCAAGGAGATACAGTAATTTCTGCAACTACTAGAGTTTTCATTAGATGATTGGGATAGAACATGATGGAAGAACACAGTCACTGTAACATGGCTGTGTACGGCTTATCATTTTGGTATTTATTCAATGATTACTTATGGGCCAAACATGGTGCTTGGCACTGGGGTAGATGTAAGGTAATCACCCCACATATCCAGTCCATCACCAACATCTGTCAGTCTCACCTTCACAACATCGCCAAGATCCACCCTTTCCTCTCCATCCCAACTGCCACCATGTTAGTACAATCACTCCTCCTAACCTGGTTGGATTACTATATCCTTTCTGACCTCCCAACCTCCTGTCTCTCCTCGCTTCAGTCTATACTTCACTCTGCTGCCCAGATTACCTTTCTATAGAAACTCTCTGGGCATGTCACCCCCCTGCTCAAAAACCTCCAGTGGTTGCCTATCAACCTTCATACACAGCAAACATTCCTCACTGTTGGCTTCAAAGCTCTCCATCACCTTGCCCCTCATACCTCCCCTCCCTTCTCTCCTTCTACATCCCAGCCCACACACTCTGCTCCTCTGGTGCTAACCTTGTCACTGTGTCTCATTCTCACCTGTCCCACCGTTGATCTCTGGCCCATGTCCTACCCCTGGCCTGGAGTGCCCTCCCTCCTCAAATCTGCCAAACATTCACACTTCCCCATTTCAAAGCCCTACTGAAACCTCACCTCCTCCAGGAGGCCTTCCCAGACTAAGCACCCCTTTTCCTCAACTCCCTCTCCCCCCCCACAATGCCCCAACTTGCTCCCTTTGCTCTATCCCTGTTCCCCACCCCACAGCACTTGTGTATATATGCACAATTCTATAACTCTATTTATTTATGTTAATTCCTGTTTACTTCTTTTGATGCATATATATATCTATAATTCTATTTATTTACATTGAAGCTATTGATGCCTGTTTACTTGTTTTGATGTCTGTCTCCCCCATTCTAGACTGTGAGCCTGTTGTGGGCAGGGATTGTCGCTCTGTTGCTGAATTGTACTTTCCAAGTGCTTAGTACAGTGCTCTGCACACAGTAAGCATGCGTGCAGGCTTAAATACGACTGAATGAATGAATAATCAAACCAGACACAGTCCCTTTCCCACACTGGGCTCACAATCTTATATGAAAGGAGAACAGGAAACTTAATCCCATTTTACAGACTACTGATAATAATCAACTGGCAGTAATTATTGGGCATCTACAGTGTGGAGAGCATTTCGGAGTGTACAACTTATTTAATACATATGAACATGGAGCTCACAGTCTAGCCTGGAGAGAGAGACGCTAAAATAAACTGCATACAGGAGGAAGCGATAAAGTATTGTAAGATAGGTACATACTTTCTAGGGGAAGTTATGCGCTCTTTAGGACTGAACTTGCAGTCGAGAGATATAAACTGGGGAAACTGAGAAGCAGGATGACCTTGTGGGAAGAGCAACAATCCGGCGGTCAGAGGATCTGGGTTCTAATTTTGGCTCCACCACCTCTCAGCTGTGTGTCCTAGGGCTTAATTTCTCTGTGTCTCCGTTACCTCATCTGTAAAATGGGGATTAAGACTGACAGCCCTATGTGGGACACAGACTGCCCAACCTGATTATCACAAACCTACTCCAACGCTTAGTACAGTGCGAGGCATTGAGTGAGTGCTTAACAAACATGATTTTAAAAAAATAATCAGGGAAGGTATCTCAGAGAATAGGAGATTTCAGAACGGCTTGAAGATGAGGAGAGCTGTGGTCTAGTGGCTGGGAAAAGGGAGGGACTTCCAAGGAGCACGAAGAGCATGAACAAGATGCTAGAAGGAAGACTGATGAGAAAGATTCCAGCTAGTTTGAGAATGAAGAGGGTGAGCTGGGATAGAGTGGAAAAAGAAAGTGAATAAGGAGAAAGGAAAGATCTGACTGAGGGCCTTAAAGCCAATGGTAAGGTACTTCTACTACTCCCTATTTAGCCTGGGAAGCCCAGGTGGGACAGGGCCTGTGCCCACCTGATTATATTGTATCCATCCCAATTCTTAGAACGTTGCTTGGTATATAGTAGGTGCTTAATATCACAATTATTATTATTATTATTGGGGAGACATGTACAGAACCACACCTGAAAAACACATGAAGCAGCGGAATGAAGTCCAGCGCGCAGAACAGTGCATTGCACATAGTAAGCGCTTTAATAAATGCCTTTAAAAAAAAAAGTATGGACTGAAAAAAATCACTGAGATCAGGGAGGAGGCTGAGTCGGTAGTCAAGTACAGACAGACAGAATGAGTGCTTGGATCAGCTTGGTAGCCATGTGGATGCAGAGGGAGGAGAGGATACGAGAGATGGTGTGGATGAAAACTGAATATAAGGCTTTACAGAGAGGGATGAGTTGAGGATAACGACAGGGGTGTGTGCTTCTGGAACAGGGAGGATGGAAACAACTATGATTGGAGCAGAGCAGCATTCATTCATTCATTCATTCAGTTGTATTTATTGAGCGCTTACTGTGTGCAGAGCACTGTACTAAGCGCTTGGGAAGCACAAGTTGGCAACATCAGCATGGCCTAGTGGAAAAAGTATGTGCCTGGGAGTCGGCAGACTTGAATTCTAATCCTGGATCCACTCCGTGCCTGCTGTGTGACGCGGGGAAAATCACTTAAGTTCCCTGTGCCTAAGTTACCTCATCTGTAAAATGGGGGTTCACTATCTGTTCCCTCTCCTACTTAGAATGTGAGCCCCATGTGGGACAGGGACTGCGTCTGACCTGATTATTGTGTATCTTCCCCAGCACTTAGAACGGTGCTTGGCCCACAGTAAGCACTAAATGAATACCATAAAGATTAATTACCAGAATTAGGAAGTTTAGTGAAGTTCTATGAAGGGACTCCTGCCAGGAATACTGTTTCAGGAAGATGTCCTGGTATCAGTTCTCCATTAACATTTCAAGGGAACCTAGTTCAAGAATTCACAAGCACCTGGATTACTTCTAAATAGTGCTACATCCACACTCTATTATTTAGGCCCTAGCATAACTACATATCCACTTTTTCCTCCTAGCTGTAATTATTTTGTGTCCCTCTCCCCCACTAATTTTAAGCTTCTTGGGTGTGCAGGGAGAGTATTTAAAAAGTAATAGAAAATGATTTAGAGCACTTAATATAGAGCTTTGCACAGAGCAGGCACTCAGTAAATACCAGTTATTTACTGGTTTCTAACGATCAGAGGCAAGGTGGGGGTGAGGGGCATGGCACAGCCCCATCAAGGAGGCCCCATCCAGCACCCACTACTGCCCACATGCCCCAGAAGCTGTCCAGGCCCCCTTTGGACTGGCAGTTACCTGAACCCTAGGTGGGCTACAACTCCAGGGATCTGGTCCTCTGAGCTCGGGGGCCAGGGTGAATCGGGGGCAAGCCCCAGGAGGCACATCTGACTGAGGATGGCCAGACTGCATTGGCTCCACACACTCAATACCCTGGGAAGGGAAGGGAGGAGCAGCCCATTCCACCCTCAGGCCAGAGAGCAAGGCCCTGGCCTTCCTCCTCCTGCCACCCCACTCAGAGGCCTTTGCTCTGCGGCTAGGAGGGCCAGAGGGATGAGATGAGGAACTGAGACTGCGGAGGTTGAAGCACCATCATAGCCTAAAGCACACCTGGTTTGTATCTCTTAGTCCTTGGCATTCAGCTTGTTGAAGACTCTCCTCAAGGCCAAATGACCTGCTCCTACATACAAAGTCCTTGACAGTCTTGGTTCTATGTCTCTTTCCCCCTGTAGACTGGAAGCTCCTCATGGGCAGGGATCATGTTCACTCATTCATTCGGTCATATTTATTGAGCGCTTACTGTGTTCAGAGCACTCTATTAAGTGCCTGGGAAAGTACAATTCAACACTAAACAGTCACTTCCCTGCCCACAATGAGCTTACGGTCTAGAGTGGGGGAGACAAGCATCAATGCAAATAAATAAAATTACGGATTGGTAAATGAGTGTTTAGGGACTGGGAGCAGGGAAGAGCAAAGAGATAAATAAAATGACACACATACAAAGTGCTTTGGAACTGGGAGGGCAGAAGAGCAAAGGGAACAAGTCAGGGTGATGCAGAAGGGAGTGGGAGATGAGAAAAAGTGGGGCTTGGTCCGGGAAGGCCTCTTGGAGGAGATGTGCCTTCAATAAGGCTTTGAAGCAGGGGAGAGTGGCTGTCTGTCAGATTAGAAGAGGGAGACCAGAGGAAGGACGTGGGCTAGGGGCTGGTGGCGAGACAGGCGAGATCCAGGCACAGTGGATCTAGAGGACCCAAGTGTGCAGGCTAGGTTGTAGAAGGAGAGAAGCAAGGTGAGGCAGGAGGGGGCAAGTTGATGGAGTTCTTTAAAGCCAAAGGAGAGGAGTTTTTGTTTGATACTAACGTGGATAGGTAACCACTGGAGATTTTTGAGGAGCAGGGTGATGTGTCCAGATGTATTTGTAGAAAAATAATCTGGGCAGCAGAGTGAGGTATGGACTGGAGTGGGGAGAGACAGAAGGCTGGGGGGATCAGCAAGGAGGCTAATGCAGTAATCCAGGCAGGACAGGATGAGTGACTGTACAAACGTGGTACCAGTACAGATGGAGAGAAAAGGGCAGATTTTAGCGATGTTGTGAAGGTGGGACCAACAGGATTTGGTGACGAACTGAATATGTGGGTTGAATCACAGAGAGGAGTCCAGGATAACGCCAAGATTACAGGCTTGTGAGACAGGAGGGATGGTGGTGCCATCTACAGTGACAGGGAAATCAGGGGGAGGACAGGGTTTGAGTGGGAAGATAAGGAGCTGTGTTTTGGACAGGTTATGTTTGAGGTGACAGGAGGACATCCGAACAGAGATGTCGTGAAGGTAGGAGGAGATGCAAGACTTGACAGAGGGAGAGAGATCAGGGCTGGAGATGTAGACTTGGGTGTCATCTGCATAGAAGTGGTAGTTCAGCTCATGGGAGTGGATGAGTTCTCCAAAGAGGTGGGTGTAGTTGGAGAATAGGAGGGACCCAGAACTGAACCTTAATATGATCCTGTGGGACTCCAGGATACAGGCAGCTGCAAAATTTCTGCATTGTGATAAAAGAAGTCCAAGGCTATCCAGCTTGCCAAGAAATCAAGAACATCTACACATCAATATTAAGTTCTAATCATGGCATCACAAGATCTGTGAAGAGTAACTAGAGGCTCCAGCCTCTTCACAGACAAGAAGGGAATCATGGAGAAACACAAACGATATTTACAAATTCTCCTCAGCACACCTTCCACTATTGAAGACCTGGGCCCTCGAAACACAGAAAAAGTACACATCCACAGATATGGCACTGGTCCCAACTGTGGAGGACATCACCACAACAGGCTCCTGAAAAATGGCAGGATTCCTCACCCAGACTCACAAGCAAGGAGTGGTGCACTATTTAAGAACCTAAACAAAATCTTCTTCAACACATGGAACGATGAGATGCCACCATCATCACAATCTTCAAGAAGAAAGACAAAAGATCATCTGTGGCAACAACTATCAAAGCATCCTCTACTGCTCATTTCCTAGTAAGAATTCTAGTTAAGAGTTCTTCGGTACTGGCTTCTGAAGCATGTTAGTGTCCGTATATATATATATCTATATCTATATCTATATCTATATATATATATATATACGTATATATATATATGTGTATATATATATATAGACAGATATATCTAGATATATCTATATATATATATATGTATATATATCTAGATATATCTATATCTATATCTATATCTATATATCTATATCTATATCTATATATATATATATATATATATATATATATATATATATATAACACCTCAGAATTATAACACGGTTTCAGACCCCAGCTTAGTATATCGGACATAATCTTTGCAGAATGTTAAAACTGGAAGCATCCCCCGAGACCTCCATAAGGATTTCTAGACCTTGTAAAAGCAACAGACTCTCCCGAGAGCTGGATTCTGGAAACAGCTTAGTAAAGTTCACTACTTTGAGAAGTTCATTAAGATTTCGAAACTGCTTTCCAAATGGCATAACTGGTCATGTCAAAGCTGGCGATGTGTCCTGTCTGAGCTATTCTCCCTTGACAATTGGGATAAAGCAGATATACGAAGTAAACAGGTCCTATTCAATTTATTCTACAGAAGTCATTGACTCAGGCAAAAAAATGTTGTTCTACTTCTCAGACTGCAAACACCATCCAGTGTCCCAGAGACAATCAGTCAAGAACGGCTTACAACCAGATGACTGTACCCTAGCAGCACATACCCAAGAAGTTACACAAATGATTGAAAACTTTTCCACTTAATCAATTGGCCGCCATGGACTAATGAAGATCTGAAGAAAACTGAAGTAATGGGTCAACCTACTCCCGGGAAACCTTGCACTGGCAATACAAAACTAAGCGTTGCCCTAGAATTCTGTTACCTAGGCAGCCCACTGACCTATGATGCAAGAAAATCAGATCAAGGAGGCCTACATTTTCTTTGGGAAGCTATCAGAAGTGTGGTAGAGGCATGGATTTCAGCCTAGCTGGAGTTCTACTGGCTGCTACTACTACTATGCCTACTATGCAGAGTTCTACTCTGCATAGCTGTGAGACTTTGACACCCTCCCCTCACTCCGAAGTCTATCATATCTACTCTCTTAATCTGCTCCATCGGCACCATGTATGAGCCACACTCAACATCAAGTGGTAAGTTAGGATCACAAACAACAAAATCCTGGCCCTGAACTACGCTTCCCTCAATCCACCTTTGCAGGTTGGACATGTGAGAAATACAAACGACAAAAGAAGGCCCATTTTAGCTGTTACTATATCTGTTGAAATTGGGCAGCTGAAAATAAAGCTGAGAGGAGAAATCATTTAAGGAGGCAGTAAGACAAAGCTAACAATATGATGGCACCTCAGTTGAAAACTAAGAGGCAACTGCAGGAGGCAAGAGCCAAATGGTGTACTGCAGTCAAAAAAGGAGTGATTCATCTTGAGAAAATCATTAGGTAGAAAGATCCCAGCTTTCTCATCCCCAAGTTTCATGTTCTAACCCACCCTTTTCACTTACTACCTAAAATGACGATTGGCAACTGTAGCAAGAAGTGTGAACTAAAGTGCTCAAACTTAATTTTCACTTGAAATGCCCACTCCCTCACACCAAACCTGTGTGTTTCTTTGCAACTCTCTGCTGAACATTTTCTTTCTCTCCACTTTATTTATAAAAGCCTAAAACTCCGTATTAGGTTACTTTGCTTTCCATACAGAATATATAGAACTGACTTTGGAAAAGATGCACTGCATGCACATATAGCATCTCCAAAAAAATTAAGACCTTTATCATTTTTAAAACTACTTTGAGCTGTTAGTATTCAAAATACAATGGGAATCATCAAGCACTAAATTTACAATGTGTTGGTATATCTCAGGAAATCATGTGGTCCAGTGAAAATTAAGTTTCTGGGCCATTTCCCACTCTTTTCCTGCTCCAGCCCAAACTAGACCAACTGTAGAAACAGACATTTACTCAACTGGAAAATAATAATAATAATAATAGCATTTATTAAGCGCTTACCACATGCAAAGCACTGTTCTAAGTGCTGGGGAGATTACAAGGTGATCAAGTTGTCCCTCGGGGGGCTCACAGTCTTAATCCTCATTTTACAGATGAGGTAACTGAGGCACAGAGAAGTTAAGTGACTTGCCCAAAGTCACACAGCTGACAATTGGCAGAGCCGGGATTCAAACCCATGACCTCTGACTCCAAAGCCCGGGCTCTTTCCACTAAGCCATGCTGCTTCTGATACAGATGCACCCAAGACACAGGGCCATCATTTATTTATATGGATATATGTTCAATTGAAAATAAAAGGTTTAATTTTTTTTAACAGAGCCCTAGCACCCTCCCCCCACCCCAAACTAACATTCTGATTTGGCGGGCTTTCTTTCTTTTTTATGCTTAAACAATGGACAAATGGTTGCATGTTCACTCACCAAAATTTAAGAAAACCAGCTTGGTCTGGATCCCAGGACAAAGTTTAACAAGAAATGGAATGACGAGATATAGTCCCAAAGACCAGATGAGCAGCTTTCGGAATCTGAACCACAATCCTTTTCTTCTGCAAAAGAAAAGCAATTAAAGCTTACACTTGAATAGCTGGTTATTAAAATCATGGAAAATGATCAAATCAAACATTATTTCCTCACATAAAGTGTTGCTGGCATTGAACTCAGTCTTGTAGCTATGGGACTCAAAATAATGGATATCTGAATCAATCTTTCCAAATTAAGTTTCACTGGGAGCCAAAGCTCTTCTGAAACCTCCCAATATCAGTTTTAGCAATCATGGGTGCCAACTCCATGGATCCAGGGAGCTGCGGGGGAAAGTTTCTGCCCCACTGGTCATGGCACCAAGGAGGTGATGATGATGATGATGTTAATAATAATAATCATGGCATTTAAGCACCTACTATGTGCCAATCACTGTACTAAATGCTGGGTTCTAGATATAATAACTAAAAAAAAAGTTGTGGCATTTGTTGAGCATTTACTATGTTCCATGCACTGTCCAAAGTTCTAGGGTAGATACATAATAAAAATAATGATGATAATAATAATAATGATAACGATTTTGACCCCTTCCTCACCTTCCTTCTCTCCTTTTCCATGCCCACTCTGATCCTCGGAGACTTCAACATCCACACGGATATCTCCGATGACTCCTCTGCCGCCCACCTTCTATCTCTCCTTGATGCTGCCAACCTCTTGCTCCACCCCACCTGGCCGACTCACCAACTTGGTCACACCCTCGACCTCATCATCTCCTACCGCTGCACTGTGTCCACCCTCACCAACTTTGAAATCCCTCTGATCATAACCTTCTCACCTGCCTCCTCACTCACACTCCTCTCCCCTGTAAATCTACATTACTACCTCACAGAGACCTCCGCTCCCTCGACCCCATCCATCTTTCTGAGCGCCTCACACCCCACCTCGCCTCCCTTTCCTTTCTACCCAATATTGATGATCAGATTACTGCTCTCAACTCTACCCTCTCTACTCAGCTAGACTCCCTCACTCCCCTTTCCCTTCGCTGCTCTCGTATCACTAACCCACAGCCCTGGATCACTGCCACTGTCCGCCTCCTTCGCTCTTATGCTCGAGCTGTTGAACGCTGCTGGCATCCCTCACATCCAAGCCGTCACCAAAACCTGCCGGTCTCAGCTCCGCAACATCGCCAAGATCCGCCCTGTCCTCTCCATCCATACCGCTACCCTGCTCATTCAAGCTCTCATCCTATCGACTACTGCATCAGCCTTCTCTCTGATCTCCCATCCTCGTGTCTCTCCCCACTTCAATCCATACTTCATGCTGCTGCCCGGATTATCTTTGTCCAGAAACGCTCTGGGCATGTTACTCCCCTCCTGAAAAATCTCCAGTGGCTACCAATCAATCTGCGCATCAGGCAGAAACTCCTCACCCTCAGCTTCAAGGCTGTCCATCACCTCGCCCCCTCCTACCTCACCTCCCTTCTCTCCTTCTACAGCCCACCCCGCACCCTCCGCTCTTCTGCCACTAATCTCCTCACCGTACCTCGTTCTCGCCTGTCCCGCCATTGACCCATGGCCCACGTCATCCCCCGGGCCTGGAATGCCCTCCCTCTGCCTATCGGCCAAGCTAGCTCTCTTCCTCCCTTCAAGGCCCTACTGAGAGCTCACCTCCTCCAGGATGCCTTCCCAGACTGAGCCCCTTCCTTCCTCTCCCCCTCGTCCCCCTCTCCATCCCCCCCATCTTACCTCCTTCTCTTCCCCACAGCACCTGTATATATGTATACATGTTTGTACATATTTATTACTCCATTTATTTATTTATTTATTTTACTTGTACATGTCTATTTATTTTATTTTGTTAGTATGTTTGGTTTTGTTCTCTGTCTCCCCCTTTTAGACTGGGAGCCCACTGTTGGGTAGGGACTGTCTCTATATGTTGCAAACTTGTACTTCCCAAGCGCTTAGTACAGTGCTCTGCACACAGTAAGGGCTCAATAAATACGATTGATGATGATGCTGGCGAAAGTCTAAACACCATGCCAACCTTGTTCACTTCAAGTTTATCCTTTCCTGCCTTAACTCTGCCCGCTCCTCTGCCAGACAAAACTATTTCTCCTCCCTTATTGATACCCATGCCCATCATCCCCATCAGCTCTTCTGTACATTTAACTCCCTTCTCAGGCCCCCGGTTCCTCCCCCTCCTCCTTCCCTCACCCCGAATGATCTGGCCTCCTACTTCATTAATAAAATTAAATCCATCAGGTCTGAGCTCCCCAAAGTCACTCCTACCCCTTCTCCAACCCCCTGGCTCTCAACCCTCTCTGCTACTCTCCCATCCTTCCCAGCAGTATCCTCAGAGCAGCTCTCCTCCCTCCTCTCAAGTGCTACTCCAGCCACCTGTGCTTCTGACCCCATTCCCTCTCATCTTATGAAATCTCTCACTCCATCCCTCCTCTACTCCTTAACTTCCATCTTCAACCGCTCACTCTCCACTGGTTCCTTCCCCTCTGCCTTCAAACATGCCCACATCTCCCCCATCCTAAAAAAACCCTCTCTTGACCCCATCTCCCCTTCTAGTTATCGCCCTATCTCCCTCCTACCATTCCTATCCAAACTCCTTGAACGCATTGTCTACACACGCTGCCTCGAATTCCTCAACGCCAACTCTCTCCTCGACCTCCTCCAATCTGGCTTCCGTCCCCTACAGTCCACCGAAACTACCCTCTCAAAGGTCACCAATGACCTCCTGCTTGCCAAATTCAGCACTTAGAACAGTGCTTTGCACATAGTAAGTGCTTAATAAATGCCATCATTATTATTATTAAATCCAACGGCTCCTACTCTATCCTGATCCTCCTTGACCTCTCAGCTGCTTTCGACACTGTGGACCACCCCCTTCTCCTCAACACGCTATCCAACCTTGGTTTCACAGCCTCTGTCCTCTCCTGGTTCTCCTCTTCTCTCTCTGGCCGTTCATTCTCAGTCTCTTTTGCGGGCTCCTCCTCCCCCTCCCATCGCCTTACTGTAGGGGTTCCTCAAGGGTCAGTTCTTGGTCCCCTTCTGTTCTCTATCTACACTCAATCCCTTGGTGAACTCATTCGCTCCCACAGCTTCAACTATCATCTGTATGCTGATGACACCCAAATCTGCATCTCCGCCCCTGCTCTCTCTCCCTCCCTTCAGGCTCGGGTCTCCTCCTGCCTTCATGACAAATCCATCTGGATGTCTACCCGCCATCTAAAACAATATGTCCAAGACTGAACTCCTTATCTTCCCTCCCAAACCCTGCCCTCTCCCTGACTTTCCCATCACTGTAGACGGTACTACCATCCTTCCCGTCCCACAAGCCCACAAACTTGGTGTCATCCTTGACTCTGCTCTCTCGTTCACCCCTCACATCCAATCCGTCACCAAAACCTGCTGGTCTCACCTTCACAACATCGCCAAGATCTGCCCTTTTCTCTCCATTCAAACCGCTGCCCTGCTGGTTCAATCTCTCATCCTATGCCGACTGGATTACTGCATCAGCCTCCTCCCTGATCTCCCATCCTCCTGTCTCTTCCCACTTCAATCTATACTTCATGCTGCTGCCCAGATCATCTTTGTGCAGAAACACTCTGGGAATATTACTCCCCTCCTCAAAAGTCTCCAGTGGCTACCAATCAACCTACGCATCAGGCACAAACTCCTCACTCTTGGTTTCAAGGCTGTCCATCACCTCACCCCCTCCTACCTCACCTCCCTTCTTTCCTTCTACAGCCCAGCCCGCACCCTCCGCTCCTCGGCCGCTAACCTCCTCACTGTGCCTCGTTCTTGCCTGTCCTGCCATCGATCCCCGGCCCATGTCTTCCCCCTGGCCTGGAATGCCCTCCCTCCGCACATCCGCCTACTAGCTCTCTCCCTCCCTTCAAAGCCCTACTGAGAGCTCACCTCCTCTAGGAGGCCTTCCCAGACTGAGCCCCCTCCTTCCTCTCGCCCTCCTCCCCATCCCAATCCCCCAGCCTTATCTGCTTCCCCTCCCCACAGCACCTGTATATATGTATATATGTTTGTACATATTTATTACTCTATTTATTTTACTTGTACACATTTATTCTATTTATTTTATTTTGCTAATATGTTTTGTTTTGTTGTCTATCTCCCCCTTCTAGACTGTGAGCCCGCTGTTGGGTAGGGACCGTCTCTATATGTTGCCAACTTGTACTTCCCAAGTGCTTAATACAGTGCTCTGCACACAGTAAGCGCTCAAAAAATATGAATGAATGAATGAATGATAGTATCATTTGTTAATCATTAACTATATGCCAAGCACTACACTAAGCACTGAGGTGACTACAAGACAATCGAGTTGGATACAGTCCCTCTCCCACCATAGGGGCTCACAGTCTAAGTAGTAGTGAGAACGGTTATTGAATCCCCATTTTGATGATGAGGAAACTGAGGCACAGAAGTTAAGTGACTTGCCCAAGGCAAGTGGCAGAGCTGAGATTAGAGCCCAGGTCTAATAAGTTCCTGTCCAACAAAGTTCCTGTCATACCTGGTGCTTGCCGGGCAGCTGACTCCATCCCTTCCAGCCAGATAGGGGGCAAAGATGGAACACATACTTGGCCTCCAGCTGGCAGCCTATTGCACCGGTAGGGCTTCTCACACGCTCACCCCAGCCTTCAGGCCTGGGCCCGAGGCTCCGCTACTCCCCGTCCTACAGCCCAACAACAGCCCTGCTCTGGTCCACCCACATGGTCCAGGGCAGGGGCTGGGCTGTGTGTAGGCTCAGAGCAGGGGCTGAGTGGCGGACGTAGGCAGTACCAACGTCCATACCCAGCCACTGCACTGGAGATGCCAGCCACAGCGGTGGCACTGCCTCTAAACTGAGCTGGTCTGGTGCCAGAGCCAGGGTGCCAGGGTGGATACATTCTCACTTTGTCTTCTTTCCTCCTTCCTCCTCTCCACTCCTACTCCCTCCCTGGCCTCGGTCTTACTTGCACTTTTTCTTCTCTTTGTCCCCAGTGAATTACCCATCTAAGTCAACACCATTCCCTCCCAGAAGCCCACACTCTAGTGTCAATCTAGAATCTTTGCTACCGTTCAACTCTCACATTCAGTCCACTGCCAAATCCTGCTGCTTTTTCCTCAGACCCACCCCTTCCTCTTTACCCAAACTGCTCCTATCTTGGCACAAGCTCTGGCCCTGCCATCGCTGGGCTATCACATTAGCCTCGGTACTGGTCTCCCAGGCTCCAGTCTGTCCTGCTCTCCAATCTATACGACAAGCGGCTGCCCAGATCGTCCTCCTGAAGCATCACTTGGCCCTCCCTGCTCCCTTCTTCAAAATTCCCCGCTAACTCCCTGGGTGTCTCTTCACAACTGGCTTCAAGGCTCTGGCCCCAAAGTACCTATCTCTTCTCTTCTCCCACCATTCCCAACTTGCTGTCATTCCAAGCCAATCTTCTAGCCGTACCTCGATCTCAACTCCCGCACTCACAGTGCTCCCCTAGCTTGGGGCACCCTCTTCCCACAGTTCTCATCACTTTCAAATCCCTCTCTGAATCCCACCTCCTCCAAGAAACTTCCCCCAATTAATTTCCCAACACCTTGATCCCTATCATCCCTTCAATCGGCCCTAGCACTTTAGAACTTACACCATCTTTAGCACTCGTGTATAGGTCCACTTTATTCATTTTTTACTTCTCTCTAGTTGTAAATATCTTAGTTTGTCTTCTCCATTAGAGTATAAGCTCCTTGTGGGCCAGGAGCATCTCACTTGGTTATTCTCTACTTCTCAAGTGGCTAGTACAGTGCACTGAACTCCACAATTGCTGCTGCTACTACTACTACTACTACCGCTACTACCACCACCACTACCTCCTCTGGCCCTAGCAAACGGACTAGATCGGACAGACATTGTCTGATCTGAGTATCTTGTAGTTAAGTCAATCATATTTATTGTGCGTTTACTATGTGCAGAGCACTATACTAAGCACTTGGGAGAGTACAATAGAATAAACAGACACTTTCCCTGCCCACAACAAGCTTACAGTCTAGAGGGGGAAACAGACATTAATATAAATAAATTACAGATATGTACATAAGTGCTCTGGGGTTGGGTGGGAGGATGAATAAAGAGAGTAGGTCAGGGTGACGCAGAAGTAGATAATGTTGTGAGGTTGTACCTCTTGGGTTAGGATCGAATAACTGCTTAACAAATTCCATTTAAAAGAAGAATGCAGGGGAGCTGAGGGGAGTGGCTCAAAGGGTCAGCCAGTCAGTCAAAGGTATTTATTGAATGCTTTAGTGTGTGCTAAGTGCTCGGGAGAGTACAATATAAGAGACACATTCCCTGGCCAAAATGCATTTACAGTCTGGTGGGGAGACAAACATTAACATAAACAAATAAATTACAGATATGTACATAAGTGCTGTGGGGCTGAGAGGAGGAAGCAAGGCAGGGTGATGCAGAAGGGGGTTGAAAATAAGGAAAAGATGGTTTAATCAGGGAAGGACTCTTGGAGGATATGTGCCCTCAATAAGGCTTTGAAGGTGGGGCAGAGTAATTGTTTGTCAGATATGAGGTGGGAGGGCATTCCAGGCCAGAGGCAGGAGGTGGATTAACATGGTAGCAGTTCAAATGGAGGGGAAAGGAGGGACTTTAGCGATGTTATGATGGTTGAACTGACAGGATTTAGCGATGGATTGAAAATATGGGTTGAATGAGAGAGAGGAGTCAAGGATAACACCAAGGTTACGGGGTTGTGAGACAGGAAGAATGGTGGTGCTGTCTACAGTGATGGGAAAGTAAGGGGGAGACCGGGATTGGGTGGGAAGATACGGAGTTCTGTTTTAGACATATTAAGTTTGAGGTGTCGGGAGGACATCCAAACAGAGATGTCTTGAGGCAGGAGGAAATGTGAGATTGCAAAGAGGGAGAGAGATCAGGCTGGAGATATAGATTTGGGAATCATCTGCATGGTGGTGGTAGTGGAAGCCACTTAAGTGAATAAGTTCTCCAAGGGAGTTGGTGGAGATTGTCCAACACTTAGAACAGTGCTTGGCACATAGTAAGTGCTTAACAAATGCCATCATCAATATTATTATTATTATTAGAATAGAAGGGGACCCAGAACTGAACCTTAATAATAATAATAATGATAGTATTTGTTAAGCACTTAGCTATGTTACTATGTGCCAGGCACTGTACTAAGTGTTGGAGTGGATATAAGCAAATTGGGTTGGACACAGTCCAACATGGGGCTCACAGTCTCAGTCCTCATTTTACAGATGAGGTGAAGTGACTCGCGACTCGCCCAAGGTCACACAGCAGACCAGTGGCAGAGCCGGGATTAGAACCTTCTGAGTCATCATCATCATCAATTGTATTTATTGAGCGCTTACTGTGTGCAGAGCACTGTACTAAGCGCTTGGGAAGTACAAGTTGGCAACATATAGAGACAGTCCCTACCCAACAGTGGGCTCACAGTCTAAAAGGGGGAGACGGAGAACAAAACCAAACATACTAACAAAATAAAATAGAATAAAATAGAATAGATATGTACAAGTAAAATAAATAAATAAATAGAGTAATAAATATGTACAAACATATATACATATATACAGGTGCTGTGGGGAAGGGAAGGAGGTAAGATGGGGGGGATGGAGAGGGGGACGAGGGGGAGAGGAAGGAAGGGGCTCAGTCTGGGAAGGCCTCCTGGAGTAGGTGAGCTCTCCACTTCAGTACATTCATATTTCTACTGTCTGAATCATTTTTTCCAAATATCGTTTTGCACACCTCCTCATTCTCAAATGGTTGTCTATTCCTCTTCAAAGTACCATGAAGAGTCCTGGGCCTATGCTCTATCCACTACACCATGCTGCTTGAGGGACACCCATAGTCAGGGGATGGGAGGCAGAAGAGGAGCCCATAAAAGAGACTGAGAACAAGCAGCCAGAGAGACAGGAGAGCAGGAGAGAATAGAATCAGTAAAGCCAAGGTTGGATATGTTTCCACGACAAAGGAATGGTCGTCATAGTCCAAGGCAGCTAAGAGATCGAGAAGGATTAGGGTGGAGTAGAAACCATTGGATTTAGCGAGAAGAAGATCACTGGTGAATTTTGAGAGGGTGGTTTCTGTGGAGTGAAGGGGATGGAAGCCAGATTGGAGGGGGTCAAGGAGAGAATTGGAGGAGAGGAAACGGAGACAGTGAGTGTTGACAATTCACTCAAGGAGTTTGGAGAGGAATAATAGGAGGGAGACGGGGCCATGGGAGGGAGTCGTGGGGTCAAGAGAGGGGTTTTTTGCATAGGAGAAACATGGGCATGTTTGAAAGCGGTGAGGAAGAAGCCACTGGAGAGCGAATTGATGAAGATAATAATAATAATGATGGTACTTGTTAAGCACTTACTCTGTGCCAAGCACTGTTCTAAGCACAGGGGGAGATACAGTTAGGGAGCAAAGAAGGGATGGGGCAAGTGTTTTGATAAGGTGTGAAGGAATGGGGTTGGATGTGCAGGTGGAGGGCATGGATTTTGAGAAAAGGCAGGAAATCTCCTCTAGAGATACTGCTGGAAAAGATGGGAGAGTTGAAGAGGGCGCAGGAGCGGGGAGGGACGGGGGAGGCCACTTGTCTGCTGTGTGACCTTGAGCAAATCACTTAACTTCTCTGTGCCTCACTTTCCTCATCTGTAAAATGGGGATGGAAACTGTGAGTGCCATGTGGGACACGGACTGTGCCCAACCTGATTGTCTTGTATCTACCCCAGCGCTTAGTACAGTGCCTGGTGCAAAGTAAGTACTTAATACCATTAAAAAACAGTCACTTCACTTCTCTGGGCATCAGTTTCCTCAACTGACAAATGGGGATGAAGACAGTGAGCCCCACATGGGATAGGGACTGTGTCCAATCTGACTGCTTGTACCCACCAGTGCTTAGTACAGTGCCTGGAACACAGTAAGTGCTTAAAAAATACCAGAATGATGATGATGGCGAGAGGCAGGGGAGATTTTAGGGAGATCACACCTGACAGTGTCAATTTTCATTCATTCATTCAATCGTATTTATTGAGCGCTTACTGTGTGCAGAGCACTGTACTAAGTGCTTGGGAAGCACAAATCAGCAACATATAGAGACGGTCCCTATCCAACAACGGGATCACAGTCTAGAATGGGGAGACAGACAACAAAATAAAACAAATAGACAGGTGTCAACACTATCAGAATAAATAGAATTATAGCTCTAATACACATCAATTTTCTTTATGAAGTAGGTGGCTGGGTCAAGAGGGGCAAGGGATGGGGTAGATGGGAGTTTGAGGAGGGAGTTCAAAATGTGGAACAACTGGAAAGGGTGATGGGCATGGATGGCAATAAGAATGGAGAAATAATTTTGCCAGGGAGAGTGAAGGATGGGGCTAATATCTGCCAGTGCCAGCCCATCATGCTGCCCTCCTTTTCCTTCCCTTACTGGCAGAAACTGCTGTTGCTACAAACCAACTGCACGGCCCAATTATGCCCCATGTCCTCTGGGGCTGTTAAACCAAGTAGTCCTGGGCCCCTGACTGGCACAAAGTAAGTACTTTTTAATACCATTAAAAAATAGTCACTTCACTTCTCTGGGCATCAGTTTCCTCAACTGACAAATGGGTGGGGGGGGTGGGGGGTGGCTAGTGGGGGAGAAGGGTTGGCCCACCAAACCAGGCCAAAAGTACTGTACTGTTCTCTGCACAGCAACTGCTCAAAAATTGCAGTTTGTTTGACTCTTCTGCATACACAAAAAGGATGTCAATCCCTGGGCTAGAGTCATCCAGTCTGGCCTTGTTCCCCTGGCATGGATCCTGCCTTTACCTTCTATTATTAATAATAAAAAAGAATAATAATGATGATAATGATTATAGTATCTATTAAGCGTTTATTAGGTGCCAACCACTGTACCACGTGGACAAAGTCCCTATTCCACAGGGGGCTCACATGTTCAAGGAGGAGGGAGTAAGACTTGATTTCCAATTTACTGATGAGGAAACCGAGGCACAGTGGAAAAGAGCCCGGGCTTTGGAGTCAGAGGTCATGGGTTCAAATCCCGGCTCTGCCAATTGTCAGCTGTGTGACTTTGGGCAAGTCACTTCACTTCTCTGTGCCTCAGTTACCTCATCTGTAAAATGGGGATGAAGACTGTGAGCCCCACGTGGGACAACCTGATTACCCTGTAACCTCCCCAGCGCTTAGAACAGTGCTTTGCACATAGTAAGCGCTTAATAAATGCCATCATTATTATTATTATTATTAAGTGACTTGCTCAAGGTCACACAGCAGGGTAGACAAGTAGCAGAGCTGGGATTAGAACCCAGTTCCTCTGACTGCCAGGACCATGCTCTTTCCATTACGCCATGGAGCCCACTGTTGGGTAGGGACTGTCTCTATATGTTGCTGATTTGTACTTCCCAAGCGCTTAGTACAGTGCTCTGCACATAGTAAGCGCTCAATAAATACGATTGATGATGATGATGATGCTTCCCTCCTCTTTGGCAAGCGTCCACAGATACCCTGGGAGAACTGGACTCAGAGGCCGGTAGCCACGTTTGGGGAGGAAGATGGGGAAAGTCAATCTTCTAACAAAAGAAAAATATGTTTCAACTAGCCAAAGGAAACCACATTTTCTTTTCTTTATCATGTTCACCCACAGTCAAACTTACAGAATTACAGGCCCACTCATTGCTCCACCACCAGATGCACAACTACACAATGCTCCACCATCTACGGCAAACCCACAGTGCTCCATCAGAGGCACACCCATACAAGTGTTCTAGTTGTACACCTGCACTGTGCTGCTCTACCGGTGCACAGACAGTGTTCCAACAGTTACAGTTATCAAGCAGTGTGGCTTAGCGGAAAGAGCCCGGGCTCGGGAGTCAGAGGACGTGGGTTCTAATCCCAGCTCCGCCACTTGTCTGCTGTGTGACCTTGGGCAGGCGACTTCACTTCTCTGTGTCTCAGTTTCCTCATCTGTAAAACTGGGGTGAAGACTGTGAGCCCCATATGGGACAATCTGATTACCTTGTATCTATCCTGGGGCTTAGAACGGCATTTGGCACATAGTAAGCGCTTAACAAATACCATCATATAAGACTGTGAGCCCCCCCAGGGACAACTTGATCACCTTGTAATCACCCCAGCCTGGAATGCCCTCCCTCTGCCCATCCGCCAAGCTAGCTCTCTTCCTCCCTTCAAGGCCCTGCTGAGAGCTCACCTCCTCCAAGAGGCCTTCCCAGACTGAGCCCCTTCCTTCCTCTCCCCCTCGTCCCCCTCTCCATCACCCCCATCTTACCTCCTTCCCTTCCCCACAGCACCTGTATATATGTTTGTACATATTTATTACTCTATTTATTTATTTTATTTGTACATATCTATTCTTTTTATTTTATTTTGTTAGTACGTTTGGTTTTGTTCTCTGTCTCCCCCCTTTTAGAGCTTGGCTGGGTAGGGACTGTCTCTATATGTTGCCAATTTGTACTTCCCAAGCGCTTAGTACAGTGCTCTGCACATAGTAAGCGCTCAATAAATACGATTGATTGATTGATTGCTTTGCATGTAGTGAACACTTAATAAATGCTATTATTATTATTATTGTTATTATTATTATTATTATTATCCTCCAACAGTCACACACCACAAGCCTCCACCATCAGTTCCACACCACAGTGTGGAATTTACAGCTCCGCTACCAGCTGTACATCCACAGTGCTCCATCAGTTGCACACCCACATAGTGCTCTAGTTATACACCTACACAGTGCTCCATTAGTTGCAAACAGTCTTTCACCATTAGTTGCACACCACAAGTGCTCCATCAGCGGCACATCCACAGTGCTCAACCATCTGCACACACAGTGCTCCATTAATTGCACACCCATAGCGTTCTGGTTGCACACACAGTGCTCACCACGATTTGCATACACACATCAGTTACATTGTGATCCTCCATCAGTTGCACCCATAGGGCTCCATCTTCTGCATACCCACAGTGCTCCATTAACTGCACACCCATAGACTGTTATAGTCGTACAACCACAGTGCTTCACCATGATTTGCACACACACAGGGCTCCATCAGTTACACAGTGATCCTCCATCAGTTGCACACCACAATGCTCAACCATCACTTGTACACACCCACATTGTTCCATTAGTTGCACAACACAGTGTCCCACCAGTTGCACAGTGCTCCACTGTTTGCACACCACACAGCGCTCCACCATCAGTTGCACACCAGTGCTCCACTATCCGTTACACAGCACACAATGCTCCACCGTCAGCTGCATACAATGCTCCATTTGTAGCACACCACACTGTGTTCCACCATCTGTTGCACACCACACACAGCTCCGCCATCAGATGCCCACCACACAGTGCTCCAACATCAGGTGCACAGCACAAAGTGCTCCACCAGTGTACCGCCACATAGTGCCCTTCCAGACTGCGAGGCCCCTTCTAGACTGTGAGCCGTTGTTGTGTAGGGACCGTCTCTAAATGCTGCCGACTTGTACTTCCCAAGCGCTTAGTACAGTGCTCTGCACACAGTAAGTGCTCAATAAATACGATTGAATGAATGAATGAATGAACAGTGCTTTACCACCCACCGCACAGCACAGTGCTCCGCCACCTGTTGCACAGCCGCATGGCTTAGTAGAAAGAGCACAGGCCTGTGAGCAAGAAGTCACGGGTTCTAATCCCAACTCCGCCACTGGTCAGCTCTGTGACCTTGGGCAAATCACTTCACTATGCCTCAGTTACCTCATCCATAAAATGGGGAGCTGACCTTGGGCAAATCACTTCACTATGTCTCAGTTACCTCATCCATAAAATGGGGAGCTGACCTTGGGCAAATCACTTCACTATGCCTCAGTTACCTCATCCATAAAACGGGGATTAAGACTGCGAGCCCCACGTGGGACAACCTTACGACCTTTTACTTAACCCAGCACTTAGTACAGTGCTTGGCACACAGTAACCGCTTAACAAATACCATCATCACTATTATTACTATTATTAACACACAGCGCTCCACCATCCATTGCACACCACATAGTGTTCCACCATCCACTGCAAAACACACTCTGTTCCACCGTCAGTTGCACAACACACAGGGCTCCACCGTCAGTGCTCCAGCATCAGTTGCGCACCACGCAGTGCTCAATCAGTTGTCCACCACACAGTGCTTCACCGTCAGTTTCACGGCAGACTGTTCCACCATCCACTGCCCACCACATAGTGGTCCACCATCTATTGCATGCACTCAAGCAGCCAAGCTCGCATCTAATTACAATGAGTCTCAGGGAATTATTCCACCACCAAAACACTTGATGCCACTAAATCAACAACATAATTTCGGGTAGGAAAAGTGGCTCTTAGCTGTATTGTATTCTGCACATAGTAAGCGCTCAATAAATACCATTGATTGATTGACTGATACATAGAATAAGATGATCTAGTAGAGCTAATGTTCCCTTGCCTCTTTTGGGAAGCTATATCAAGATGAAATATTACCTCACCTTCTTTGCCCTCTTTTTGCGGAGCAGCTGTTACTGGGAAATGTATACCTCTTATCTAGCAAGGTTCAATTTAAATGTAACTAGCTCAAAGGTACTGTGCTGAAGATAAGAGTGAGTTAAGTAGGTTGAAGTTACTCTGATTATCAAGCAGCTAGAAACTGTATACATCCAGTTCTACCAGAATGCATATGTTCACTATGAGTTTGGCTAGAACTCCAGTAGGGAGATAAGAAATACTTGACAATCAATCAACGAATCGTATTTATTCAGCGCTTACCATGGGCATGGCACTGTACTAAGCACTGGGGAGAGTACAATATAACAGTTGGTAGACGTTTCCTGCCCACAGCAAGGTTACAGTGTAGAGGGGGAGACAGACACATATATAAATTACAGATACATATGTAAGTGCTATTGGACTGAGGGTGGGCATGAATAAAGGGTGCAACTCCAAGTGCAAGGGTGACGCAGACGGGAGTGGAAGAGGAAATCAGGAGGAGACGTGCTTTCAGTAAGGCTTTGAAGGAGGGAAGAGTAATTGTCCCTCGGTTATGAAGCAAGAGGGCATTCCAGGCCAGAGGCAGGACATGGGTGAGAGGTCGGTGGTGAGATAGATGACGTTGGGGTACGGTAAGTAGGTTGGCATTAGACAACCCCATTTGGCATGGAGACTGGATTTCTGGGGTTTGCGAGAAAGGAACTTACAGGTTTTAGGACAACAAGGTCATGCTTTGGGCAGGGCAAGTACTCTGTTGTACTGTACTCTCCCAAGCGCTAAGTATAGTGCTCTGCACTCGGTAAGTTCTCAAAAAATGCCACTCATTAACTGATTTCAGTGTCCTTCACCTGGTCGTGCATGGAGGTGCGTTTGCTTGCCATGTCCGTCACCCTTAGGTTGCCAAATGATGGATGACAAGGAGAGATTAGACAACAGGGAGGGAGGAAGAGCACACGGCGGGGCCATTACTTTCTTGGCCTTATTTTCTCCCATGTACTGGAAGTGAAGTCTCCGCTGTGGCTTTGCATGTCACGGGGACCATGTTTGAGCTGGGAAGATAAATGGATCATTCACTCATTCATTCAGTCGTATTTATTGAGTGCTTACTGTGTGCAGAGCACTGTACTAAGCGCTTGGGAAGTACAAGCTGGCAACATATAGAGACGGCCCCTACCCAACAACAGGCTCACAGTCTAGAAGATCAATCGTCAGACCATCAAATTTACTGAACGTTTACTGTGTGCACAGCACTGTACTAAGCACTTGGGAGCGTACAATATAACAGAGTTGGCAGACTTGTTCCCTGCCTACAATGACCTTACAGCCTAGACAGGGAGACACACATTAATATAAAAATATCAATTAGGGATATGTACACAGTGCTCTGGGGTTGAGGGTGGGGTGAATAAAGGGTGGAAATCCAAGTAGAAGGGTGACACAGAAGGGAGTGGGAGAAGAGGAAATGAGGGCCTACTTGAGGAGATGTGATATAAATAAGGCTTTGTGGGTGGGGAGAATGATCGCCTGTCAGATATCAAGGGGGAGGGAGTTCCAGGCTAGTGGTGGGATGCGGGTGAGGGATCGACGGCAAGGTAGATGGTGCGAAAACTGGGGGTAATCCAGATTAAATTAAGGTTTGCTTCCAAGATACAGTCTTGGATACAAGATACAAGACACAGATGTGGTTAACTTTGATTTCATTTCTTAAGTCTCAACTGCCTAATGGCTGTTGCTGATTTGTTTGCTCTTTCCTAGTTAAGGGAGACTTAAGATGCTGCCTCTACTATGCTCTATACAAACATAAATTTTTAAAATTTCTTTTCTACAAAGAGGGCTGCCTCTGAGCAAACTCAACAACTGTGGAGAAGGCACACTATTTGTCTGGGAAACAGCTGAGGCTTTTGGCTTTCTTCTCTAAAACTAGTGGCTGAACCCACAGGGGTGCAGGTCTGCGGCCAGCCCACGCTCCCCTTGACAAAAAAAAGTCTCCCATGCCTCCTGGGGATTCAAATGTGTTAAAATGAGGGTTGGTAGCAGTGAATTATCTGGGTCATTTCATGGTGCACTAGTTGGAGCTAGCCAAGAATGGCTGGCAAGGCAAAACAAACTACGCCCCACTTTTCTCCAGGAGAGGTGCCTTGAGGGGAAAGTTGTCCTAAAATGATGTTTTCTGACCTAGAGAGGTAACACCATCCACAGAATTTGACGATTCAATCCCCATCTGGTACTTGATCAAACCCTGTGTGCTCACAGGCTGGGAAAGGCTCTACTACTCATTAGCTGCCTGTGTGCAGGGGACTGTCTCTATATGTTGCCAACTTGTACTTCCCAAGCGCTTAGTACAGTGCTCTGCACACAGTAAGCGCTCAATAAATACGATTGATGATGATGACTGCGCTAAGTACTGGGAAAGAATATTTGAGTGAGAATTAGAGTCCAACTCAAAGGTGCCCCAAAAGCTCAAAGTCCTGGTGCCCCAAGGGCTGTGCCATGATCACCCCCCTGCTAGAGGTGTAAAAAGCTGGCTGAGGGACCCATAGAATAAGAGCCAGAGCAAAATCCCTTGAAATTGACAGGACCCATCACAGGCATCCTGACCCATCTGCACAGAATTCATTCAGGGAGGAGTCACTCTATGAAGCTTGAGAGATATAAAAGAATTTATCGCCTAAATAAGTAATGAAAAACCAAAGAAACACTTTCGCCCCCCCAGAGCAACCGGTCATTTTCGAATCATTTGTTAGTGAACCACAGAATGCAAAGTTGAGAGATCTCAAGTTCATTCAGGGATGGCAGTCAAGGTCGCTGATTCTGGTTCAAATCCCACTCTCCCCCACTTCCCCTGCCCCACATTTTTCTCTCTCCCTTCCCTCTCCCTGCTGGCTCCTTGCAGGAAGGGAATTCGGTCTGGAGTGGGTACTCTTAACCCTTCCCCTACCAGCCAACCCATAAGAGCCCGAACTCCTGCCTCAGAAGGGTGGAGGTGGATTCGGGTGGGTTTTCCGGCTTCCATATCTGCCCTCTGAGTCCGTTGGCTCTCCATCACGTGCTATTCCCACCCCTCAGTGTTGGAGGTCTATGGGGAGCCTCGCTCTGTCGCCTCTCCCACTTTTGATACTAGGCTGTATCTTACATTGGGAGCCCCGAGTCGGACAGGAACTGCGATGCTCTCAGCCCCTGGTACGGTGAGTTTGTTTCAGTATTTGTTTAGCGCTTACAATGTGCCAGGCACTGTACTAAGTGCCAGGGTAGATTCAAGCTAACCAGGTTGGATGAAGTCCCTGTCCCAGGTAGGGCTCACGGTCCGAACCCCCATTTTACAGTTGAGTAACTGTTGAGTACAATTGAGTACAGTTAGAGAAGCAGCGTGGCTCAGTGGAAAGAGCACGGGCTTGGGAGTCAGAGGTCGTGGGTTCTAATCTAAGTGGCGGAGCTGGGATTAGAACCCATGACCTTTGACTCCTAAGCCACACTGCTTCTAGGTATGGGAAGCAAATAAGTATAAGGAAAATGTACAGAGATTATGGGGGTGGGGTAAGGGATTAAGTGTTGAGGGGATAGGACCAAGTGCGTAGGTGATGCTGCAGGGAGAGAAAATAAGGTATGCGTACTTTACTTTATGGACATACTTTACGGTATTTGTTAACCACTTAATACGTGCCATGCACTGCACTAAGCACAAGCTAATCAGGTTGGGCACAGTCCACGTCCCACATGGGGCTCACAGCTTTAGTTCCCACTTTACAGATGAGGTAACTGAGGCACACAGAAGTGAAGTGACTTACCCAAAGTTACACAGCAGACAAGTAATGGAGCTGGGATTTGAACCCAGGCCCATGCTTCTTCCACTAGGCCACACAGCTTCTCTTGTCTGCCTCCTTTGTTAGAGTTTATGCTCCTCCTGGGCAGGGAACATGCCACTTCATTATTTTGTACTTCCCAAATACCCGATACAGTGTAATGCACTAGGATGGTGCCCCTAAAATGCTACCTCTACTACCCTTCTGTCTCTCTGCCAAACCCACTCAATGCTCTTCCTCACCTGAAAGCTGACACCTCTCCTAGTGGGTAAAGAGAAAGTACCTTATGAGTATAATTTCTTTGGCTAATTCAAAGACCTTCCTGACCCCATCCCTGTACCTCTTATTAAAGCACTTGACCTCCTCCCCTCTTCTTCTTTCCCAGACCACTCCATCTCCAGTGGCTCCTTTCCTTCTGCTTTCACAAACGCCCAAGGATCCCCAGCTG
This sequence comes from Tachyglossus aculeatus, assembly GCF_015852505.1. Classification (NCBI taxonomy): domain Eukaryota; kingdom Metazoa; phylum Chordata; class Mammalia; order Monotremata; family Tachyglossidae; genus Tachyglossus; species Tachyglossus aculeatus. The sequence goes on along the minus strand of NC_052074.1, from coordinate 35,224,479 downwards.
TCGCCCCATCTCCCTTCTGCCATTCCTTTCCAAACTCCCCGAACAATTTATTTACATCCTTTGCCTCCACTTCCTCTCCTCGGCCCCCTGCAATCTGGCTTCTGCCTCCTCCGTTAAACTGAAGCGTTCCTCCCTATATTCAAAGACCTCCTCTTCGCCAAATCCAATCGATATTACTTCATAATAATGATAATAATAATAATTATTATTATTATAGTATTTGTTAAGCGCTTACTATGTGCCAAGGACTGTTCTAAGCTCCGGGGTAGAATCAAGGTAGTCAGGTTGTCTTCATGCCATTTTAGAGATGAGGTAACTGAGGCCCAGAGAAGTGAAGTGACTTACCCAAGGTCACACAGCAGACAAGTGGCAGAGCTGGGATTAGAACCCATGACCTTCTGACTCCCAAGCCCATACTCTATCCACTATGTCCTCGACCTCTCAGCAGTCTTTGATACTTCGGGCTGCCCACTTCTCATAGAACCACTATCTAATCTTGATTTCACTGACCCTGCCCTCTTCTGGTTCTCAACTCTCTGGCTCCTCCTTCTCGGTTTCCTTCACCAGGTCCTCTTCTGCTTCTCATCCCCAAATTGTGGGGGTCCATCAAGGCTCAATTCGGGTCCCCTTCTGGTCTCCATCCACTCCCATGGCTTCAACTACCATCCATACTTCATTCTGCTGCCCAGATCATTTTTCTAAAAGCCTTTCGGTACATGGTACTGGCCTCCCCTTTTTTTAATGGTATTTGTTAAGCATTTACTTAACAAACAGGCACTGTTCTAAGCCCTGGGGTAGATACAAGCTAATCAGGTTAGACAGTCCCTGCCCGACACAGGGCTCACAGATAATCTCCATTTTTTGGTTGAGGTAACTGAGTCATAGAGAAGTGAAGTGACTTGCCAAGGTCATACAGCAGACAAGTGGCAGAGTTGGGATTAAAAACCAGGCCTTTGCTTTATTCACTAAACCACGGTGCTTCTCAAGAACCTCCACTGGTTGCTGCTCATCCACCTTTGCTTCAAACAGACATTCCTTTAAAGTACTCATAAAGCCCGGCCAGCACACTTCACTTCTCTAGCACCAACTTGCTCACTGTGCCTTGAACCCATCTATCTCACCAACCACCCCTTTTTCCCATGCCCTACCTCCTCATCATCCTCCATATATGACTACCTTCCCACCTCAAATCCTTAATAAAATTCCATCTCCCCGAACAAGCCCTCTTTTCCCTTATGCCCTCTCTCTTCTGCTTCGTCTTTGTCCTTAGATCCGTACCCTTTAAGCACTCCACTTTCAGCTCCAGAACACTTATGTATTATAATTTATTTATGCATATTAATATCTGTCTCCCTCTAAACCCTAAGCTCCTTGTGGGCAGAGAACACATCCATGAACTCTGTTGTCCTGTACTCTCCCAAGTGCTTAATACACTGCTCTGCACCCTGTAGGTGTTCAATAAATAACACTGATTGCTTGTTAGGTAACATGGGGCCTGCCAACAATGGAAAATAGCTAGTAGTAGTCCTTAGTAATATTCAAAAAATATCATTAATTACTTATTGAATGTTGCGATACCTGTGATTTCAACTCATCATGGAAACACATGTGCTTCCCAGATTTTTTTAAATGCTGAACATAAATTAAGTCAATATTATAGGTTAATGGAAAACTCAAGCACTACTACAACTTATGAAACTTGGTCCCCCAATGCCTCATCATAGATAAAACTAAGTCAGAACCAATTTTTAATGAAAGGATTGGTTGCTGAACTAAAGCTCCAACTAAAGTCATTCATTCAGTTATTCAATCATATTTATGATAATAATAATAATAATAATAATAATAATAATGTCATTTACTCCCCTCCCCTCCTCAAAAATCTCCAGTGGCTACCAATCAACCTACGTATCAGGCAGAAACTCCTCACCCTGGGCTTCAAGGCTGTCCATCACTTCGCCCCCTCCTACCTCTCCTCCCTTCTCTCCTTCTACAGCCTAGTCCGCACCCTCCGCTCCTCTGCCGCTACAGCCCAGCCCGCACCCTCCACTCCTCTGCCGCTAATCTCCTCACCGTGCCTCGTTCTCGCCTGTCCCGCCATCGACCCCGAGCCCACATCATCCCCCGGGCCTGGAATACCCTCCCTCCCCACATCCGCCAAGCTAGCTCTCTTCCTCCCTTCAAGGCCCTACTGAGAGCTCACCTCCTCCAGGAGGCCTTCCCAGACTGAACCCCCTCCTTCCTCTCCCCCTCCTCCCCGCCTTAACTCCTTCCCTTCCCCACAGCACCTATATATATGCATATATGTTTGTACGTATTTATTACTCTATTTATTTATTTTACTTGTACATATCTACTCTATTTTATTTTGTTAATATGTTTGGTTTTGTTCTCTGTCTCCCCCTTCTAGACTGTGAGCCCACTGTTGGGTAGGGACCGTCTCTGTATGTTGCCAACTTGTACTTCCCAAGCACTTAGTACAGTGCTCTGCACACAGTAAGTGCTCAATAAATACGATTGATTGATTGGCATTTATTAAGCACTTACTATGTGCAAAGCACTGTTCTAAGCGCTGGGGAGGTTACAAGGTGATCAGTTTGTCCCACGGGGGGCTCACAGTCTTAATCCCCATTTTACAGATGAGGTAACAGGCACAGAGAAGTGATGTGACTTGACCAAAGTCACACAGCTGACAATTGGCAGAGCTGGGATTTGAACCCATGACCTCTGACTCCAAAGCCCATGCTCTTTCCACTGAGCCACGCTGAGTGCTTTCTGTATGCAGAGCACTGTAGCACTTGGAAAGTACAATTCAGTACTAAAGAGAGACAATCCCTGCTTACACGGGGCTCACAGTCTAGAAGTGGGGAGACAGACATCAAAACCCCAAATTTACATCTCCAGCCCTGACCTCTCTCCTTTCTTGCAATCTTGCATTTCCTCCTGCCTTCAAGACCTAGCTACTTGGCTGTCCTGCTGACACCCCAAATTAAACATTTCCAAACTGAACTCCTTATCTTCCCATCAAAACCCTGTCTTCCCTGTGTCTTTCCCACTGCTGTAGACAACCCAACTATGCTCTCTACCTCACAAGGCTGTAACCTCAGAGTTGTCAAATCATCTCTCTCATCACCCACCTGTTGGTTTAACCTTCACAACACTGCTAAAATCCACCCTTTCCTCTCCACCCAAACTGCTACCATGCTGATTCAAGTACTTATTCTATCCTGCCTTGGCTACTGCATCATCATCATCATCATCATCAATCGTATTTATTGAGCGCTTACTGTGTGCAGAGCACTGTACTAAGCGCTTGGGAAGTACAAATTGGCAACATATAGAGACAGTCCCTACCCAACAGTGGGCTCACAGTCTAAAAGGGGGAGACAGAGAACAAAACCAAACATAGTAACAAAGTAAAATAAATAGAATAGAATAGAATAGAATACTGCATCTGCAAGGGCTGACCTCCTGGCCTCCTGTCTCTCCTCAATCCAATCCATATTTCACTCTGCTGTTCAAATCACTTAGCAAAAGTGTTCAGTTCATGTCTCCCTACTCCTCAAGAACTGCCCACCCACCTCCGCACCATGCAAGGAAACGCCTTACCATTGGCTTTAAAGCACTCAATCAGCTCACCCCACCCTATTTCACCTTTCAGCCCAGCCTGCACACTCCACACCTCTAATGTCAGTTTACTCACTGGGCCCTGATCATGTTGGTCTTGCACTGACCCCTTTCCCACGTCACCACCCCCAGGCTAGAATTCCCTCCCCATCCATATACACCAGACCACCACTCTTTCTACCTTCAAAGTATTGCTAAGGTCATATTACCTCCAAGAGGCCTTCCCCAATTAAGCCCTCTTTTCCCCAGCTCGCTCTCCCTTCTGCACCATCTATGCATCTAAATCTGTGCTCTTTAGACACTTGATATTCTCCCTATGCGCAACCCCACAGCACTGATGTACATCTTTAAATTATATATTACATATCACTTACTTATTCTTATTAATGCCTGCGTCTCCCCTAGATTGTAACCTCACAATTGACAGGGAATGCATCTGTTAGTTCAGTTGTATTGCACTCTCCCAAGCACTTACTATAGTGTTCTGCAAATAGTAAGCACTCAATAAATACAACTGATTGATTACTTCAAGGCATAATCAGTTTTCTCCCTCTTACTTATGCAATCCCTTCCCCCACTCCACCCAGAACTCCTTTTTCTCTTCAGCTAACCTTCTCCCTATATCTCAATATCATATTTCCCCCTTCTATCTCCTTGCTTCAGTTTTTTCTCTGGCCAGGAACTTTCTCCCCCTTCAAATCTGCCCAATGACAGTAAACCCCATCTTCAAATCCTTTATGGAACCCAACTCCTACAGAAGATTGATTTTTTTCCTCCCAGGTCACACTATCCCAACGACCACATACTACATATGTATATACGCTATGTTCTACTTGTGTTAATGTCTATGAAATGGGTCCCTCCATGTCATTCTGTGCATAAAGAATTCCCTTGGGTTTGGGGGGTTTTTTAGCTTTTCAAAGACCTGAAGTAGCAATTCTCTGTATACTGTCTTGTTTTTTCTCTGGGTTACACTGGGCCTGATTTTAGAAATGTCTGAAGAAAGTTTCCCAGATCAACTACCTTACCTCCCTCCTCCCATACACACATCCATTAATGCCAAAATAACTGGGCCACTACGGAAGCAGCATGACCTAGTGGAAAGAGCAAGGGCCTGAGAGTCAGAGGACCTGGGTTTTAATCCTGCCTCCGCCATTTACCCACTATTTGATCTTGGGCAAATCAATTGATTTCTCTGGGCTTCGGTTGCCTCATCTGCAGAATGAGGATGCAAACCCTGTTCTCCCTCCTGCTTAGATTGTGAGCCCCAAGAAGGACCTGATTATCTTGTCTATTTATTATCTATTCTACTTATTTTATTTTGTTAGTATGTTTGGTTTTGTTCTCTGTCTCCCCCTTTTAGACTGTGAGCCCACTGTTGGGTAGGGACTGTCTCTATATGTTGCCAATTTGTACTTCCCAAGCACTTAGTACAGTGCTCTGCACATAGTAAGTGCTCAATAAATACGATTGATGATGATGATGATGATCTTGTACCTACTCCAGTGCTTACTGCAGTGCTTAGCACACAGTAAGCACTTAACAAATATCATTATTATTATCATCATTACCACCTCAGCATTTATGCATCACTTGTGGGCTCACAACCACCTTGTGTAAACACTGGTTTTCACATTCTACTTTGTAAGGCACTCACTCATCCACATATCCATTTCCCATTTTATTTTTCCTCGCACCACTTGTACTTATTTTGTGACTCTCTCACCCTCTAGATTAAATTTATGAAATGCCAGATAGTTAATTACAGGAAACTGCTCCAGATCACACAGAACTACTTGTGAAAGAGTGTTGATGGGTACTGGGGACCTTTCTGTTCAAGTGTTCAACCTGTGCAATACGATCTAGCATATAGGATGATATGTCTAGGCCAGGCACTAGATTTCAGTCTTTAGACTGGATGGTGTCCTTCAAAAACCTTCTTGTTGTCCTTGAGGCAAACTGCTGCCTCATGGCTTTATGTGACGTAGTTGGGGTATGGTTAAGTATTTGGGGTTCTGGAAGGCCACCTTTTTCTTAGGGGAGTTCTTGCAGTTGACCTATGAATTAAGTTGATAATTTACAGTCTCTGGCAGCTGCTTGGCCTCAACAGCATTTTCAAGGAGCCAATTTTGGTGTTTTATCTTGGTAAAGCCAAAATCCTTTGTAGCTCTGTGGTGTAAGGCATCCTTGATTAATGATCAATTAGACTCAAGATCAGAGCATGAGTCAAGAGCCCAAATCCTTTTTTTTTGGCTAACCCTCCATGTTTAGCAGCCAGAATCAAGCTCAGAAGTTGAACTTCTTGTAAGTGGTTTACCATAGCAGGGTTGTAACCATTCCAGCTCAAATCTCATTCTGCTGGTCAGGCAGCACAAAGGTTTCTCTCACAGAACATGTGCCAACACCATCTTGTCCATCACAATACCTTGATGATCGTTACCCATGGGGAACTATGGATGAGCCTTAGGCCTAAGACTCAACAACTGAGTACCTGTGGGAAGGAACTGATTAGGGCCAGAGGCGTTATGCAGCAGCTGACACTACCATTATCCTTGTCGTCTGTCAAGTCCGCAAATTTTGTCAAATGACCTCGACTCTTCCCTTTCTTTCAGCCTGTTGCCAAATCCTTTCTGTTCTTCCTCCACAGCATTTCCAGAACCTACTTCTTCTCCAGTCAAACTGTCACTCCCTTGTTTCACGCATTTGCTATACCCCCACTTCACTACTGCATCAGCAACCTCACTAACCTCCTTGTCTCCAGTTTCTCTCCACTTCAGTGCATTCATATTTCTACTGTCTGAATCATTTTTTCCAAATATCGTTTTGCACACCTCCTCATTCTCAAATGGTTGTCTATTCCTCTTCAAAGTACCATGAAGCAAATCCGACTCTCTGAAAGAGAACCACCTTTTTGGCGAATTCCCCAGGAGGGAAAAAGGTTTTCAAGGCAGTCTTACCAAGAGACTATATTCCCTTCCTCACATCTACTGCTAGAGAAGACGTGGTATGGTGGAAGGAGGAGTCTGGGTGGGACTCCTGTCACAGGGCTGTCTACCCAGGGACCACCCATTTACCCCCCAATTTTGTGGAGACAGGGTCCACCTATTTATCCCCAATTTTCTTGGAGCTGGAAGTAAGGAAAACAGCCATGGGTAGAAGCAAGTCACAAATTCTCTGTGCCTCAGTTACCTCATCTGTAAAATGGGGATAAAGACTGGGAGCCCTATGTGGGACAACCTGATTACCTTGCAAATACCCCAGCAGTTAGAACAGTGCTTGGCACATAGTAAGCGCTTAACAAAAACCATCATTATTATTCATGGAGAAGCAGAAAAGCTTCAGAAGAAGAGCATATCTTCTGTTTTCCTTGCCACTTGTTTTACTATCCACTTCAAAAGGTATTGAAATTCCACCAGTTTTGTAAGGGGGAAGAGATACCTCTCCCCCTTGCACCTTAAACTCCGTGGGTCACCTCCGAACTGCTCTCCACCCCCAACTTTCACATCTTCTGATATCGCTTTTTCTGGAATTTTGGCTTTTGCTATAGAAAGAGCCTGAGACTGGTAGCTAGGAGCTCTGAGAAACAGAGGGCCTGCTGCCATTAGAGGCAAGATACAGCAGATGCTGAATGTCTACCAGTACATACTTCTTGGATTCAAAACTCATACCTAAGACTGGAACCCTTTTACCCTTCACATCTAACATACCACTGCTCTCCCCATTTTCAAAGTCATATCTCCAAGAAGTCTTTCTTGATCTCCTCACACTCTACTGGTCAACTGTCCTGTAATATTTCCACACCACCTAACCATGTGGGCTTTCACACATCGCCATAGCACTTGCTTGCATATCTTCATCTGATCTACAATTTATTTTATTGTCACCCCCCCACTAGATTGTAAACTCCTTGGGGGCAAAGAGCAAGTCTACTAGTTATGCTGTACTCTCCCAAGAGCTTAATACAGTGCTCGGCCCACAGTAGACACTGAAATGTTACTGATTGAATCCTTCTTGAGCCTCTGATGTTTCCATCCTACACAACTTCCTGCAGTAAAGAATGACAAATGTTCCCATCTGCTGGGTGGAGGAATCTTCTTTTTGCATTGAACCTCCTACCATGCTTAAGCTTTAGAGAATGCATTCCCTCATCCTAGTGGTGAGATTTAGTGAGTAGAAATTTTGTGTTCACCTGATCCATTCCCCTCATGATTTTGTGAAAACCAGTTAGGTTCTCTCTTGGCCTTCAACATAAACAGCTCCAACTCTAGCCTCCGAAACATTTGGGTTGTCTTCTCTGACCTTGCTCCAGCTGCAGTATGACCTTTCTAAGATATGACTATGGCCCACAGTGTTTCAATAGAGGTGCACCCCTGTCTGATCTGGGAGCAAAACAAAGTCTTTTGTTTTATTTTCTACTCATGCCAAGCCAAAATCAAACAGCATGACCTTTTGTGAACAGTGGATTTGCTCTGCACAGCAATATCATGGAGCAGCACTCGGGCCTTTTTCCCAGAACTTACAAAGCATTGGATACTATCAGCATTTTTAATTTACTCTAATTATTATTAGTATTAATAGTATTTATTAAGTACTTACTGTATACAAAGCCCTGGGAGAGACTACCCAGGTGGAAAAAAGGACATGATTACCCAACTCTCAAGAAGTTCACAATCTGAAAGGGGGGTGGGGATGGGGGGGGTGGGGATTGGAGAGGACAAAGGACACAACATTCAAACAAGCAGAACAAAATAAAAAAGGAGTCGGGTTCTATGGCTTAGAGGAGCAGCGGTTCAGGTTCTTCACAGCTCAAAGTCCAATAATCCCCACCACAGCCACAGTGGCCACCACAACTACAGCAACTGCGACATTCTTCCCAATGCTCATACTTTTGGTTATCTGGTCTGGTCAGATCAGCTACTCTGGCCACCTGTGCTTCTGACCCCATTCCCTCTCATCTTATGAAATCTCTCACTCCGTCCCTTCTCCTCTCCTTAACTTCCATCTTCAACCGCTCACTCTCCACTGGTTCCTTCCCCTCTGCCTTCAAACATGCCCACGTCTCTCCCATCCTAAAAAAACCCTCTCTTGACCCCACCTCATCTTCTAGTTATCACCCTATCTCCCTCCTACCGTTCCTTTCCAAGCTCCTTGAACGAGTCGTCTACACACGCTGCCTCAAATTCCTCAACGCCAACTCTCTCCTCAACTCCCTCCAATCTGGCTTCCTTCCCCTACATTCCATGGAAACTGCCCTCTCAAAGGTCACCAATGACCTCCTGCTTGCCAAATCCAATGGCTCATACTCTATCCTAATCCTCCTCGACCTCTCAGCTGCCTTTGACACTGTGGACCACCCCCTTCTCCTCAACAAGCTATCCAACCTTGGATTCACAGACTCCGTCCTCTCCTGGTTCTCCTCTTATCTTTCTGGCCATTCATTCTCAGTCTCTTTTGCAGGCTCCTCCTCCCTCTCCCATCCCCTTACTGTAGGGGTTCCTCAAGGTTCAGTTCTTGGTCCCCTTCTGTTCTCGATCTACACTCACTCCCTTGGTGACCTCATTCGCTCCCATGGCTTCAACTATCATCTCTACACTGATGACACCCAAATCTACATCTCTGCCCCTGCTCTCTCTCCCTCCCTCCAGGCTCGTATCTCCTCCTGCCTTCAGTACATCTCCATCTGGATGTCTGCCCGCCACCTAAAACTCAACATGTCCAAGACTGAACTCCTTGTCTTCCCGCCCAAACCCTGCCCTCTCCCTGACTTTCCCATCCTGTTGATGGCACTACCATCCTTCCCATCTCACAAGCCCACAACCTTGGTGTCATCCTCAACTCCGCTCTCTCGTTCACCCCTCACATCCAATCCATCACCAAAACCTGCCGGTCTCAGCTCCGCAACATTGCAAAGATCCGCCCTTTCCTCTCCATCCAAACCACTGCCCTGCTCATTCAAGCTCTCATCCTATCCCGTCTGGATTACTGTATCAGCCTCTTCTCTGATCTCCCATCCTCCTGTCTCTCCCCACTTCAATCCATACTTCTCGCCGCTGCCCGGATTGTCTTTGTCCAGAAACACTCTGGGCATGTCACTCCCCTCCTCAAAAATCTCCAATGGCTACCAATCAACCTATGCATCAGGCAAAAACTCCTCATCCTCAGCTTCAAGGCCCTCCATCACCTGGCCCCCTCCTACCTCCCCTCCCTTCTCTCCTTCTCCAGCCCAGCCCGCACCCTCCGCTCCTCTGCCGCTAATCTCCTCACCGTGCCTCGTTCTCGCCTGTCCTGCCGTCAACCCCCGGCCCACATCATCCCCCTGGTCTGGTCTCTACCCCTCGTCCCCCTCTCCATCCCCCCCATCTTACCTCCTTCTCTTCCCCACAGCACCTGTGTATATATGTTTGTACATATTTATTACTCTATTTATTCATTTTACTTGTACATATCTATTCTACTTATTTTATTTTGTTAGTATGTTTGGTTTTGTTCTCTGTCTCCCCCTTTTAGACTGTGAGCCCACTGTTGAGTAGGGACTGTCTCTATATGTTGCCAACTTGTACTTCCCAAGCGCTTAGTACAGTGCTCTGCACACATTAAGGGCTCAATAAATATGATTGATTGATTGATTGAATGCCCTCCCTCCGCACATCCGCCAAGCTAGCTCTCTTCCTCCCTTCAAGGCCCTACTGAGAGCTCACCTCCTCCAAGAGACCTTCCCAGACTGAGCCCCCACCTTCCTCTTCCCCTCCTCGCCCTCCCCATCCCTCCTGCCTTACCTCCTTCCCCTCCCCACAGCACCTGTATATATGTTTGTATGTATTTATTACTCTATTTATTTATTTTATTTGTACATGTTTATTATATTTATTTTATTTTGTTAATATGTTTTATTTTGTTCTCTGTCTCCCTCTTCTAGACTGTGAGCCCACTGTTGGGTAGGGACCGTCTCTATATGTTGCCAACTTGTACTTCCCAAGCGCTTAGTACAGTGCTCTGCACACAGTAAGCGCTCAATAAATACAATTGATTGATTGATAGTTTACAAGGCTCTTGATCAAACTTTCATCTAGAAGCAACATGTATGGCCCAGTTGGAAGGACCACATGTCTGGGATTCAGGAGGCCTAGGTTCTAGTTCATCTATAAATCAAATTCATTGAGCGCTTACTGAGGGCAGAGCACAGTACTATTAAGTACCCACACAATAGAGTGGGTAGACATAATCCCTCCCCACAGTCCGGAGGAGGTAACAGACATTAAAATAAGTTATGGATAGGAGAAATGGCAGAGGGTGAGGACTGTGAGCCCACTGTTAGACTGTGAGCCCACTGTTGGGTAGGGACTGTCTCTATATGTTGCCAATCTGTACTTCCCAAGCGCTTAGTACAGTGCTCTGCACATAGTAAGCGCTCCATAAATACGATTGATAAATAAAAACGATTGATAATAATGACCACTGTGGGGAGCACTCATTGTGGGCAGAACACTGTACTATGTGCTTCAGAAAGTACAACACAATCGAGTTGGTAGACATGATCCCTGCCCACAGGAAGCTTAGTCTACCGGGAGAGAAAGACAACAAAATAAGTTAGAGATTGGGGAAATGGCAGAGGGTGAGGATAATAATGACCACTGTGGGGAGAATAATCCTGCCTCTGCCTTATGCTGGCAAGTCACTTAGCTTCTCTGTGGCTCAATCTCCTAATTAGTAAAATGACATGGTCCCCAGGTGGGACAGTGATTGGGTCTGATCTGATTGTCTTGCATTTACTGCAATGCTTAGAATGGAGTTTACCACTTCAAAAATACCAGAATGATCATTATTATACCCTGACTTGGTTGTGACAGTCCTTACCTCTGTCTCAGGTTACAGAGCATGTGCAACTCCATCCTCTCTTCTGAAACACAAGATTATTATTACCTACCTTCTGGAATATTGTAAGAATACTCTAAAAGCCTATTTTTTTTGAAGTGATCCAATATGCTACTGGCATCTGCTTTTTGCCTTATTTGGATTTGCCAAGGAAGGCAGAATCCAGAAAGACAAAGATGCTGGAAGAACCTTTCCTGCCCAACTTTTAACTCCCTCCTAACCTCTCTCCCAAACCAGGAGGCCATGCAGTGGGCCAAAGACCTCTCCTTTCACACTGGCAGGAGGAACTGAGATGGCCAAAAGTAGGCAAGGTGAATTAGTGGCCAGCATGGGCTTTGGAATCAGCTACTATGTATCTCTGGAAATTTCTAAGTCCTGTTTTAGATATTACGAAGAGCTTGCATTTATTTACCTCCTACATTTGAATCGCCAATCAAGGATTTCAATAGTATTTACTATTGAAAACTTGCTACGTGCAGACCACTGCACCAAGTGCTGGGAAGAGAATACAACAGAGTTGGTAGACATGATCCCTGCCCATAAGGGCAAAGTCTAGAGGGAGATGGACATTAAAACGAATTACAGGCCGAGGAAATGGAAGGATTTGTACCCAAGGATAATACCACAATCATAAGGTCATATTTACACTACTAATAAAATTGGCATCTCCACCACCAAGTCATAAACAGGAATAAAGGTGAACATGCATAATAAACTCAACCTCCTCAAAGTCTGGATAAATAAAACTGGTGAAGAAAAATAATAATGAGAACAGTCAAGCTGGGATTAGGGGTGCAGGAAGAGAGAGAATATATTTCACCCGAAAGTGTAATAATCTATTTTATTTTGAAGGATATAAACAGAAGCACTAAGTTTCTTCTAATATAATTTACCATGCTGAGAAACCAAGCCTGGGAAATGACATTTCAGGGTTAAATGTTCTTTCTACTCTAATGCCTTAGTCAATGTAGCCCTTGTTCAAATTTCCTAACTACTTCAGTGTGAATTGATAATGCTGTAATGTGGCAGCTGAAACACATTGCTATTTCTATTCTGAGAGCATTCTCCACTACGTAGATGCATTCCAAAATTCCCCAAAAGGAAAGCATGCTTTTATTAATAAATACTTTATTGTGCCACCCACCTACCATTTATGAGTTCACAATTTGTGATGCAGAAAAACAAAATTTACCAGAACTTTCAGGTGATTTATTGTTTTGGAGAAAGAAAGAGAATGCTTTGACTTAAATAACTACTCCCTTTCCACAGCCTTAACCTTTAATATTACCAACTGTGTTATAAAGTAATAATAATAGTATGGTAAGCACTTCCCATATGCCAAACACTGTACTAGAAGATGGGGTAGAAATAGAAACGAGATGAATAGGTCAAACACAGTCCTTGTCTCACACAGGGCTAACAGTTTAAGGCAGAGGGAGAGCATGTATTTAACCCCCGTTTTTACAAATGAGGAAACTCAAGAACAGAGAAGGTAAGTCACACAGCAGACAAGTGGCAGAGGCGGAATTAGAAGTCAGGTCCCATGACCCAGACCCATGCTTTTCCATGACCCAGCTCCCAGACCCATGCTTTTCCACTAAGTGAATCAATATATCAATCAATGGCATTTTAGCACATACTGTGTGCAGAGCACTACACTAGCACTTGGGAAAGTACAATACAACAGAGTTGGTAGCCATGTTCCCCACCAATCAATAAATTTATATGGGTACCTCCATCCAAACTGCTACCACGTTAATGAAAGCACTTATCATATCCCGGCTTGATTACTACTACATTGGCTTCTGTGCAGACCTCCCTGCCTCCTGTCTCTCCCCACTCCAGTCCATACTTGAATCTGCTGCCTGAATCACATTTCTACAGAAATATTCAGTCCGTGTTTTCCCATTCCAGAACCTCCAATGGTTGCCTAGCCACCTCTGCATCAAACAGAAATTCCTCACCATTGGCTTTAAAACACTCAATCACCTAGCTCCCCTCCTACCTCACCTCCCTACTCTCCTACTGCAACCCAGCCCTCAAACTTGCTTCTCTAATGCCAGCCTTCTCACTATACCTAAATCTCATCTATTTCACCTCCGACCTTTCGCCCATGTGCTGCCTCTGGCCTGGCACACCCTTCCTCTTCATATCTGACAATTACTCTCCCCTCCTTCAAAGCCTAATTAGACATATCTCCTCCAAGAGGCCTTTCCTTACCAAGTCCTCCTTTTCTCGTCTCCCACTCCCTTCTGCATCACCCTGACTTGCTCCTTTTATTCATCCTCCATCCCAGCCCTACAGCACTCATATACATATCTGTAATTTATTTATATTAATGTCTGTCTCTCCCTGTAGACTGTAAGCTTGCTGTAGGCAGGGAATGTGCCTGTTTACTGTGGTATTGTACTCTTCCAAGGGCTTAGTACTGTGCATGCCGTAAGCACTCAATAATACAACTGAAAGCATGAATGAACAATTCCTTCCTCTCCCCCGTCTTCAAAGTCTTATTGATGGCTTAATCTCCTCCAAGAGGACTTCCCTCTTTTCCTTTTCTTCCACTCCCTCACGCGTCGCCATTACTCGCTCCTTTTAATCATTCCCCCTTCCAGCCCCACAGCACTTATGTACATATCCATTATTTATTTATTTAATCAATCAATCATCAGTCAATCGTATTTATTGAGCGCTTACTGTGTGCAGAGCACTGTACTAAGTACTTATTTAATGTGTCTCCCCCACCCTAGACTATAAGTTCGTTGTGAGCAGGAAATGTGGCTATTACATTGTACTCTCCCAAGTGCGTATTACAGTGCTCTGCACACAGTGAGTGCTCAATATGACTGATTGTCTTGCCTGAACCTTGAAACTCAATATGTCTAAAACTAAGCTCCCTATTTTCACATTAAACTAACTCCTCCATCAACAAGTAACAATTGGTGCTATTTTATGGAGCAGTTGCTGTGTGCAGATCACTGTACTAGACACTTGAATGAATATAAAGGATTAAGTACACACAATCCCTGCACTCAAGTAGTTTACAAGTGTGGAGAGGAGAAAGACTAACATTCAAATAAGTTACAGGTAAGGGAAGCAACAGAGTAAAAGTATATGTACATAAGCATTGTAAGAAAAAGGGGATAGGGATGAGTACCTAAGTGATCATTCATTCATTCAATCATTTACTGAGTGCTTATTGTGAGCAAAGCACTATACTAAGTGCTTAGGGGATAGAACTCAAGTGCTTTGTTGACCCAATAGGAAGGGAAGCAGGGTGGTCTAGTGGACAGAGTACGGGCCTGGGAGCCAGAAGAACCTGGGTTCTAATCCCAGCTCCACCACCTGCCTGCTGTGTGACCTTGAGCAAGTCATTTCACGTCTCTGGGGGACAAGGACTTTGTCCAGTTCAGGGCCTGCCACATAGAAAGCGCTTAACAAATGCCATAATAAAAAAGAATAGGACGGGAAGATGAGAGATTAGTTGGGGAAGCATTTCTGGAGAAGAAATAATTTTAGCACATGGCTTTGAAAACGAGGAGAGTGGTGATGTTTTGGATATGAACGGGAAGGGAGTTGAATGCACAAGTGAGGGCTTTAGCCAGGGACGACTTCGAGATATACAAGCATAAATCAGCATAAGTCTGTGTTAGAGGAGGGGAATGTGCAGGACTGAGAGACTGGAGGCACAAGTTCAGAGAGGAGGCTGATGAAGAAGTTGAGATGGGATATGACAAATGCTCAGATCAGCTTCATAGCTGTTTCCATTGACAGGAAGGACAGAAAATACCAAAGCTGCAGGCTTGATACTGGGGTGTCCAGAAAGTCATGGGGAGAAGAGAGTTTCGGAGGGAAGATGAGGAGTTCAGTACTTTACCACCATCCTCCTTGTCCTAGAAGATTGCCAGACTGGTACCATCCTGACCCCACCACTTCCCTGCCATGTGACTTTGGGCAAATCACAACTTCTCTGTGATTCAGCTTCTTCATCTGTAAAATGGGGATTCAATATCTCCTTGGACTGTGAGCTCTATATGGGATAGGGTCTCTGCCTGATGTGATTACCTTGCAACCTCCCTAGAGCCTAGTGAAGTGCTTGGCACAGGGTAAATGCTTTACAAATACCACAGAAATGATTATTATTACTACTATCTTAGACCTCCCATCTAGACTAACTGCATCTTCCTTCCTCCAACCTCCCCCATTCTCAGTCCATACCATTCTACCTTCTGCTGCTAGGATCATTTTCCTGATGCACTGCTCTGAACACATCACTCCACCCCTCAAAAAAACCCATCTCCAATTGCTGCCTATTTCTCTCTCCATCACTCAGGAGCTCCTGACCACTGGCTCCAAGGCTCTCTGCCATTTTACTTCTTCTACACATCTATCTATTCTTTTCATCCACTGCACCCCAACTCTCATTTTTCGTTTCCCCCATGCCAACCTTCTTTCACTGATTACCACAGTCATCTTGTTACCAATTCTATCCACTGGTAGAACAGACAGGGTAGGGAAGATTCCTATTCTTTAATAACTGCAGTACTTGTTAAGCGCTTTCTACATGTCAAGCAGTGCACTAAGCTCTGGGGTACACACCAGATAATCAGGTCCCACATGGGGCTCACGGTCTAAGTAGGAGGGAGTACAGGTATTGAATACCCACTCTGCAGATAGGAAACTGAGATCCTGAGAAGTTAAGTGACTTGCCCAAGATCACACAGCAGGTAAGTGGCAGAGCAAACCCAAGTCTTCTACCTCCCAGACTCGACCTCCTTCCACTAGGCCATGTTGCTTCTCTGGAAAGTCAGAAAGTTAGGAACAAAACTAGCAGAGACATTAAAATAAAGTCTAAATTTCACTGATCTATATCTTGGGTATTAATTGATGATAGAAACCAAAGAAACTTTTTTGGGCTTGTTTCTACCACGGAGTACTAACTTAAAATTTCTTCTCTTTCAGTGATATTTCAAGAACTTACGGCAGTCCTCAAAATGAAATATGATGTGTTTTTCATTTTTGAATAGCTCAATAGGAACATTTTCAAATCACATCAAGGTTGTGTTTATTACAGGACCTCTTCTGGCAGGGTGAGCAGCTATTTTATATTACACAGGTAAAATACAATCAATTTGGAGACATACTCAATTCCTAAAACTAAACATTTAAACGATTCAGTAATACCAGAAATAAAGATAAGCATGTGAGCTATTTCTCATTACTACTGTTATGATTTCACTTACATTTTGTGGTCCCTCCCTCCTTTTCTGATTTCTCTTGAATATTTCAAAGGAAATCAAAAAAAGAGGAATACCCTCTGGCCAAGTTGCACAATGTGTAAAGCCAACTTCCTAAAACCTTTTATAAGGAAAACACAAACCCAAAGAGGCTGAAGATACTAATCAGCTCCTGATTAGCCAAACTTTCCTCATCTTAAAAATAACAAGACTTAAAATGTTATCCTCAGAAGGTTCCAAGTCTTGATCTCCATCTGCCTGGATTTGAGAATCACAACAATTTACCTGCACAGTTGTAGGGTCTCATGAAGTGGCACACAACCACATTACAGAATGAACCTGTACCTCCCAAGCACTTCGTACAGTGCTCTGCACAGAGTAAGCGCTCAATAAATATGGTTGACTGAATGAATGAATGAATGAACCTCTGGGATTAAGGACCTTTAAGGACCATTTACCTACTGGGATATGGAAAAGGACATGGATCTGAGCATTTTGGAATTTAACCACTCTGCTTAACAGTAGAGGAACGAAAGTGTGCGGAGCTAAATGTACGGGATGAAAATTCAGGAACTAATCACTGTGTTTTTATTATTTAAACTAGAAAGAATCAAGTTAAATTTCCAAAAAATTCAAGTTTTATTTTAGCTTTGACTTGAGTCACATAGGAATCACAAGGGTTTCTTCAGCAACATTACTACTTTCTGATGCTAGCAAAGGATTCAAATGGCTAAGCATCACAGGCAGACAATGGTATAAATAGCATTTCAGGTATCAGACTCCAGCATCAGTCTTAAACTTATTACCCAAGTATTGATTTTAGAGCCGAGTGCAAGTTACACAAGGAATCACCGAGATTAAATACTTATTCTCCTTCACCACCCTTGGACTGTGAGCCTGATGTGGGACAGGAAGTGCCTACTCCGACTGCATAAACCCCTGCGCCAATTAAGTGGTATGAACTTCAATACCAGTTTCTATTGCAGGTACGGGTGAACTCCAAGTTTTGAACCCCCCCACAACTGATTGCTGATGTGGCTTTGGGATCCATTGGTCCTGCCCCCCAACATTCTGTTCAACCACCCCATGGAGGTCCATTTGCTCCCTCTCCCCTGTTGGGAGGGGGTTTACAGAATCCCCCAACCCTGAATTTGTCCCTCTCCCCTATCTCCCTTCATGCTCTAGTATTTGAAACTAGTAACATGTGCAGTGCTGTGGCCACCATAACCCCACCCTAGGTGACATGGGCTGCCACTGCCACCAAACGCCATGAGGAACAGTGCTGAAAGCCATGAGGTCTGCTTCAAGCAGTTGGGAAGCTTGCTTATAGCCATGGGACTGAGCAAATTTTTCCCCAACCTTGGGCCAGGTACCTAACACATTCTCTATCACCACAATCGTGTCCCATGTGTAACCCAGGTGGTTATCACTCCTTGACCTACCTCCCCTTTCCAGCCCGAGTCGAGGGAATAGAGACAGGGACGGCCTTGGGCAGGAAGGGGGATGCAGTAGGCGGAGGAGGAGTAACTGATGCATTAAGAAGCACCTACTATGTGCAAAGTGCTGTACAAACTGCTGGGATGAAAATTAGACAAGGAGCCTGGCCCTTAAAGGAGTTCATAATCTTAGAAGAGGTTGGGGTGGGGGTGCAAGGTTGGCAATATAAGGAAAGATGAAAAAACGGAGAATAAAAAAAAGACAAAACAGTCAGTAAAAAATACCTGAGGAGTTAGAGCTTCGTAGTCCTTACTTCCCAGGCAAGGATGTTTAGATTCCCGGAGTCCCTGCCACAATAAATCCAAGCCCGATGTTCTAGCACTTCAGAAAGTAATGCTGCAGCTTCATCCCCCCCCCGATATTGTGTTGACAGCAGGATGTGCCCCAACTGGGAGGGGAAAGGCACCTGTTTTGGGCTATAGATCCATTAGAGTTTATTCATGCTGTAGTCAAGACTTGTAAGCTTCTCCCTCTAGACTGGAAGCTCCTTGTGGGCAGAGAACACATCTGCCAACTCCACTGTATTGTACTTTACTGAGCTCTTAATACAATGTTCTCCACACAATAAACACACAAGATATACCACTGATAGATTGGCTAATTCAGAAACCAGGATCCTGCCCATGTCATCCCCAACAAAGACTCCCTTTCCTCTCCATCCAAACTGCTACTGCACTGATCCAAGCACTTATCCTGTCCCGTCTTGACTAATGCATCAGTCTCCTTGCTGATCTCATCTCCTGTCTCTCAATCAATCATCTGCTGATGCTTCAGAAGGACCACCACTTGCCTGCTGTGTGACCTTGGGCAAGTCACTTAACTTCTCTGTGCCTCAGTTACCTCTTCTATAAAATGGGGACTAAAACTGTGTCTCATCTGAGACCTAGTCTGTGCCCAATTTTATTAGCTTGCATCTACACCAGCACTTAGTAAAGTGCCTGACAAATAGTAAGCACTTAAATACCATTAAAAAATTATCCAGCCTTATTAACTCTCAAGCCCACTGCCCTCTCCAGTTTTTTAAGACATTAAGCTCCCTCCTCAAACCCACTGCCCCACTCCCACTACCTCTTGCCCCTAATGACATGGCCACATATTTTGACAAAATTTAAACCATCAGTTGTGATCTCCTAAAAATCTCTTCTCCAGTCCCTCCTTCCTCTTGCCCCTTCAATTTTCCCACCTTTCCTGCCTCCTCTCAAAATCCAATCCCTCCACTTGGGCCTGAAACCCCATCCCAAAGTACTTGCCCCCTCCCTAACCACCATCTTCAACTGTTCACTCTCTAATGACATTTTTTCCACTGTTTTCAAACATGCCCAAGTCTCCCCATCCTAAAAAAAATTCTCCCTTGACCCCACGGTGCCCTCCAGTTACTGTCCCATCTCTCTCCTACCATCCCTTTTCAAACTCCTTGAGAGAGTTGTCTACACCTCCACTTTCTCTCCTTGACTCCCTCAAATCTGTTTTCTGGCCTCCCCCTTCATCCACAGTAACTGCCCTCTCTTAGGTCACCAATGATTTCCTTTTTGCCAAATCCAATGGCCTCTACTGCATCCTAATAATCCTTGATCTCTCAGCTGCCTTCGACACGGAGGACCACCCCCTTCTCTTGGACACATTACCCAATCTTGACTTTGATGACCTTGTCCTCTCCTGGTTCTCCTCCTATCCCTCTGGCCACTCATTCTCAAGTCTCTTTCTTAGGCTCCTTCTCTACAGAACTGTGGGAGTCCCTCAAGGCTCAGTTCTGGTTCCCTTTCTATTCTCCTTCTACACCAACTCACTTGGAGAATTCATTCGCTCTCATGGTTTCAATCACCTCTTCGTGGATGATTCCCTAATCGCCACCTCCAACTTGTCTTCTTTTCTGAAGTCTTGTATTTCCTTCTGCCTTCAGGACATCTCTACTTGGATGTCCAGCCACACCTCAAACTTAACATGTCCAAAACAGAACTCCTCATCTACCCACCCAAACTCTGTCCTCCCCATGACTTCCCCATCACTGTAGACAATACCATCCTCCCAAGTCTCACAAGTCCATAACCTTGACGTTACTCATCTCTCATTCAACCTACCTATTCAATCTGTCACCAAGTCCTGTTGTTTCAATCTTTATAACATCACTAACATCTTTCCTTTCCTCTCCACCCAAACTACCTCGTTAATCCAAGGATTTATCCTGTCACACTGCATCAGCCTCCTTGCTGACCTCCCTGACTCGTCTCTCTCCCCACTCCATATTTCACTCTGCTGCTATGAACTTTTTTCTATAAAGCCATTCAGGACATGTTCCCCACTCCTCAAGAACCTCCAGTGATTGTGCATCCACCTTGGCACCAAACAGAAACCCCTTTACCATCCGCTTTAAAGCCCTCAATCACCATACCCCCTCCTACATTACCTCCCTAATTTCCTATTACAACCCAGCCCAAGCATTTAATTCCTCTATCAATCAATCGTATTTATTGAGCGCTTACTGTGTGCAGAGCACTGTACTAAGCGCTTGAATGCCAAAATGCCAACACTCACTACAACTCAACCTCGTCTATCTCAACATGCTGACTTCTCACCCATGTCCTGCCTCTGGTCTGGAACACCCTCACTCTTAATCCCCTTCAGAGCCTTATACTAAATGCACATCTCTTCCAATAGGCCTTCTCTGATTAGGTCCTCATTTCCTCTTCTCCTCCTCCCTTCTGCATCAATCCTGAATTAGGATTTGCACTCTTTATTCACCCATCCCTCAGCACCACAGCACTTATGTACATAACCGAAAAGTATTTCCTCATATTAATGCCCCTTCTAGGCTGTAAGGTCACTGTGGGCAGGGAACTGGTCTACCAACTCCATTATATTGTACTCTCCCAAGTGCTTAGTACAGTGTGCTGCCAAAAGTAAGCGCTCAATAATACTGACTGATTGACTGATCCGACATCACTTGCCCCCATTTCAAAGGCTTATTAAAATCACATCTCTCCTAAGAAGACCTCTAAGACCAAGTTCTCATTTCCCCTACTCTCTTTCCTTTCTGTATCACCCTTGCACTTGGACTTGTATCCTTTATACACCCTGATTCAGCTCCACAGCACTTAAGGACATATCCATAATTCATTTTAATGTGTCTTCCCTTCTAGACTCTAATCTCCTCGTGGGCAGGGAATGTGTCAACAAACCCTGTTATATTGTACACTCCCAAACGCTTAGGACAATGCTTTGCACACAGTAAGCACTGAATAAATATGACTGATTGACTGAAATACGGTCAGGAAGGAGGGAAACAAATGGTGAAGGGAGAGGAATTGGTTGGTTCAGAACAGGAACAGTGGGCAACAAGGAAATAGTGACATTTTGGCATTGAAAGT
Source organism: Tachyglossus aculeatus (assembly GCF_015852505.1). Lineage (NCBI taxonomy): Eukaryota > Metazoa > Chordata > Mammalia > Monotremata > Tachyglossidae > Tachyglossus > Tachyglossus aculeatus. The sequence continues at coordinate 35,202,884 of NC_052074.1, read as the reverse complement.
AAGAAAGACAAAATTTTATAGTTTTTAGAAGGTTTAAAAATTTAATCTGGGTAGAAATCAGTCTGTAGATAAGATTATATATATATGCATGTATCAAGAAAGCTTTATCTTCAAAGACAAACTTAATAGAATACAAAGAATGTTTTCCACTATACATTTTGGATAAAACTTTTTTAGGGAAGGCTCTTCCAACAATGCATGTCTTACAGTTAGTTATGCCACTGATTAAGTGGTTACTATTGAATGCTGGGGTAGATACAAATATTACTGATCAGATACAATCCCAATCCCACATGGGGCTCTGAAACTACTACCTAATGCTGTCATCACTATGCCATGCTGCGTCTCCCTTTAAGGACTTTCAATTGAGTAAAATATTTAAGGTACCAGTGTCACCAAAGTTTGCCAATCTCCTGAAAGTCAGCTCGACCCTCTTTCAATTGTATTTTCTGCATCATGGTTTATCTGTGCCTCTTTGGATAGTTGCACTGCTTAGACGACTGAATTCAGGATGGGTATTAAGTTCTGGACTGCTGGTGGAAATGTTTGGTTCTGTTTAGGCTCCACCAATTGCCAGCTGTGTGACTTTGGGCAAGTCACTTAACTTCTCTGTGCCTCAGTTACCTCATCTGTAAAATGGGGATTAAGACTATGAGCGCCACGTGGGACAACCTGATCACTTTATATCCTCCCCAGCACTTAGAACAGTGCTTTGCACATAGTAAGCACTTAACAAATGCCGTCATCAATTAATTAATGTCAGACTAAGGACAAATTAAAGGCCTACTGGTCGTTTTGAACTCAATGACCAATGATCTCCTAAAAAAATAGAGAAAAGGATTGTCTCAGAGGCCTTTCATAATTCTATACTTCACATAAACTAACCTTCCTGGCATTTTAGCAAACTAATGCAGCAGGATGCCATCATCATCATCAATCGTATTTATTGAGCGCTTACCATGTGCAGAGCACTGTACTAAGCGCTTGGGAAGTACAAATTGGCAACATATAGAGACAGTCCCTACCCAACAGTGGGCTCACAGTCTAAAAGAGTGGGCTCACAGTCTAAAAGTTATGCCACGGTATAACTTCCAAAATCAACACTACTCCAGCAGCTCTGAAAAGCAATTACTTTCAATACTTGCCATTACAATTAGGTCCTAGTGAAGATCGAGGCATCTGTAAATTCCCTATGATGAAAAACACCCCTCGTCCAGGTGTGAAAAATGCCTCAATTTGGGAATATTTCCTGAAAATAGCAAAAACAGGGAAAGAGCTAACCACTATACCTAAACAAAAATGCATCAGTCCCTCACAAGACCGGCCTTTTTTGTCTGCTATGGTCACACAATAACAGTGTTGCCTGGGAGCACTTTTTACACAGTCCTAGACATACCAAGCTAGCTCTCTTCCTCCCTTCAAGGCCCTGCTGAGAGCTCACCTCCTCCAGGAGGCCTTCCCAGACTGAGCCCCTTCCTTCCTCTCCCCCTCGTCCCCCTCTCCATCCCCCCATCTTACCTCCTTCCCTTCCCCATAGCACCTGTATATATGTATATATGGTTGTACATATTTATTACTCTATTTATTTATTTATTTATTTATTTTACTTGTACATTTCTATCCTATTTATTTTATTTTGTTGGTATGTTTGGTTCTGTTCTCTGTCTCCCCCTTTTAGACTGTGAGCCCACTGTTGGGTAGGGACTGTCTCTATGTGTTGCCAATCTGTATTCCCAAGCGCTTAGTACAGTGCTCTGCACATAGTAAGCGCTCAATAAATACGATTGATTGATTGATTGATTGATTGATACCCCACAGGGCCGCTTTGCTAAGGTGCCTGGAATTCAGAGTCCCCAACCCCACTAGCAGATTGGAGTATATTCTGGGCCTGCCAGGGGACTAGGAGCAACTTCAAGAGACTGGCTTCGGACTGTACGTGTCCCTCAGGAGATCCAGCCTGACTGGCCTGTACTCAGAAATTAAAAACTCGACGACCCACGCTAAGTTCCTTCTGGATCAGCCACAGACCAGCCCAAGGCCCTGCTGCTACCAAAAACCCTGGCAAACATGGGCTTCTTCTCCTTTGTCCTCAAGCCTTCGAGGAGCCAGTCTGCAACCAACCCAGGTCCTGTTGCCCAGCCCTAGGTGGCCCCTAGGGATGAGAGTTGCTGTGTCTGGGACTCTTAGGAGTTGTACTTTAAATTTCAAAAAGTCACACCTAATTGTAATTAAGTGCCCCAGGTTTCAAACCTTCTATGTTTAAAATGAATGAGAAGCAGCGTGGCTTAGTGGAAAGAGCATGGGCTTGGGAGTCATAGGTCACGGGTTCTAATCCCACCTCCGCCACTTGTCAGCTATGTGACTTTGGGCAAGTCACTTCACTTCCCTGGGCCTCAGTTCCCTCATCTGTAAAATGGGGATTAAGACTGTGAGAGCGCCTTCCTTCCTCTCCCCCTCGTCCCCCTCTCCATCCCCCATCTTACCTCCTTCCCTTCCCCACAGCACCTGTATATATGTATATATGGTTGTACATATTTATTACTCTATTTATTTATTTATTTATTTTACTTGTACATATCTATCCTATTTATTTTATTTTGTTGGTATGTTTGGTTTTGTTCTCTGTCTCCCCCTTTTAGACTGTGAGCCCACTGTTGGGTAGGGACTGTCTCTATGTGTTGCCAATTTGTACTTCCCAAGCGCTTAGTACAGTGCTCTGCACATAGTAAGCGCTCAATAAATACGATTGATGATGATGATGATGTAGGACAACCTGTTAACCTTGTATCTACCCCAGCGCTTAGAACAGTGCTCAGCACATAGTGAGCGCTTAACAAATACCATCATTATTATTTGGATCAGATAGTATTAATTTAGCAGTTTCATTTTTCCCTAATTTCCTTATACTTCATTCCACCTGATAAAGGGAAACTTTATACACAAATGTAATTCACCTAAGGAGCCCAATCACATTAATTCTGTGGCTGCTTTGAACAGGAAAAGGGGTAAGTCCGGTAGAACCAGAAGTGTTCAACTTGTAGGGAAGTGTCAAAAGTCCAAGGGCTTAGGGCGTATGAGTCATTCCTCCTCTATGGCAAAAATAGAAAACATAACTGCTCCTTGCGACGTTCCTCACTAGTATTTAAGTCTTCAGAATCCTTGGCAGTAAAGTGAACAATAGTTTAGTCAGAGAGTTACCTTTTTTTAGTATCAGCATTATTATTATCATTATTAAATGTGTGCAGGCCATCAGGGAAGGGCAGGGAGTATGTTTCACCAGTGAATTGCAGCTATTTCTCCTCACGGCAGTTCCTACCTGCCTTGGGCCAGCTGCACATGCAGTCACTGAAACTGTTCCCAAGTCCCAACATGTTACATTGTTGTACATACCTAGCTTCTGCCAGATAAGAACCTCCCCTCTATTGAGCTTGTTTTGGGCAGGGAACACAACTACCAACTTTGTTACACTGTACTCTCCCAAATGCTTGGTATGGTGCTCAGCACACAGTAATTACTCAATAAATACGACTGACTGATTGACTATTGGCAGAAGTGGCTCTCTTGGAGGTACGACAAATTCTGCCCATAGACTGAGTGAAAGTGCTCGGTGGCCTTAACCAAGCTATAAGTCTTATTTTGCCCACCTCTGCTTTTCATTCATTCATTCATTCTTCAATCATATTTACTGAGTGCTTACTGTGTGCACAGCACTGTACAAAGTGCTTGGGAAGTACAAGTCGGCAACATATAGAGACGGTCACTATCCAGCAAGGGGCTCACAGTCTAGAAGGGGGAGACAGACAACAAAACAAAACATGTAGACAGGTGTCACAATCATCAGAACAAGGAGAATTATAGCTATATGCACGTCATTAACAAAATAAATAGAATATAAATATGTACCAGTAAAATAAACTGAGTAATAAATCTGTACAAATATACACAAGTGCTGTGGGGAGGGGAAGGAGATGGGGAGGAGGAGAGGAAAAAGGGGGCTCAGTCTGGGAAGGCTTCCTGGAGGAGGTGAGCTCTCAGTAGGGCTTTGAAGGGAGGAAGAGAGCTAGCTTGGTGGATGTGTGGAGAGAGGGAATTCCAGGCCAGGGGAAGGATGTGGGCCGGGGGGCAACGGTGGGACAGGAGAGAACGAGGTACAGTGAGGATATGTAACGAATGAATAGATTCCTCCCAAATGGAAAATCCTCGTGGGTGAGAGCTAGGGGCTTCCCCCACGGGTGTATAACTCAAGTGGATTCCTCCCAAGTGGGAAGTGCACATGAGTGCAAACAAACTGTAAGGGAATTCCTCCTGGGTGGGACCTGGGGGTTCTGCCACACGCGAGTAATGTATACGCGTGTTCCTCCCGTTAGGAAAGCTCTAATATTACTAATTGATTACATTTTTCCCAAAAGGGAAGTTCAATCCATTGCGCCTAAACAATTACATAACTCAATTCACCTCGCGGAATAAATTTTATATAAAACTCAGGCTTTCCATCCCTGGCCTCTCTCTGTCTCGCCACACCGATTACTGAACGAACCCATCTCCCCGGACGACAGGTGACAGTGTAGATGGAGAATAGAAGGGAACCCAAGACTGAACCTTGAGGGACTTCCACAGATAGAGGGAGGGAGATAGAGGAGGAGCCCGCCATCAAATAACTTTAGACTCTTCTTCTTTGCTTGTGTTTATTTCAGTTCACTTTCCAATGACTTCTTCCCCACTGCTTTCAAATGTGCTGTCTCTCCTATTCTAAAAAAATCCCCTCCCTTGACCCCGTAATGCCCTCCAGTTATCACCCCATTTTCCTCCTGCCATTCCTCTCCAAACTCTTTGAGTGAGTTGTCTACACTGTCTGCCTCTGTTCATTCATTCAATCATATTTATTGAGCACTTACTGTGTGCAGAGCACTGTACTAAGCCCTTGGAAGTACAAGTTGGCAACATATAGAGACAGTTCCTACCCCAAAATGGGCTCACAATCTAGAAGGGGGAAAACAAAACAAAACATGTGGACAGGTGTCAAGTCATCAGAATAAATAGAAATAAAGCTAGATGCGCATCATTAAGAAAATAAATATAACAGTAAATATGTACAAGTAAAATAAATAGAGTAATATATACAAACACATATACAGGTGCTGTGGGGAGGGAAAGGAGGTAGGGCGGGGGATGGGGAGGAGGAGAGGAAAAAGGGGGCTCAGTCTGGGAAGGCCTCCTGGAGGAGGTGAGCTCTCAGTAAGGCTTTGAAGGGAGGAAGACAGCTAGCTTGGCGGATATGTGGAGGCAGGGCATTCCAGGCCAGGGGGAGGATGTGGGCCGGCGGTCGATGGCGGGACAGGCGAGAACGAGGTACAGTGAGGAGGTTAGCAGCAGAAGAGCGGAGGGTGCGGGCTGGGCTGTAGAAGGAGAGAAGGGAGGTGAAGTAGGAGGGGGCGAGGTGATGGACAGCCTTGAAGCCGAGTGAGGAGTTTTTGCTTGATGCGTAGGTTGACTGGTAGCCACTGGAGATTTTTGAGGAGGGGAGTAACATGCCCCTCCACTTCCTCTCCAATTCTCTTCTTAACCCCCTCCAGTCTGGCTCCCCTATGCTGCCACTCCACTGCAGGGAAACTACCTTAATGTCACTATTTAGTGAAGGACCAATCAAGTGGCATTATCAGAATCCCAATTCTCTGCTAACAGGAGAAAAGTGATGGCCTGTAAAAACCCTAGGCACTTTTTAAGCAACATGTATAGACTTAAAGCTCACCATGTGGCATTAAAGAAACTTGATGCATGCACTGATGGCACCTGTCGGCAGTAGCCTGACCTAGAAGGTGGGCTCTGGGACCATCTTCTAGATTCCAGAACCAAGAAAACAGAAAAAAAAATACCCAACTTTGTACTGTCTCCTCCTCCTCCTCTTTCCATCATTTTCCCCCTAAAATTGTTGCAGAATCTGCCCAGAGAGAAGCCCCAATCATTTAAATTGTGAGTCACAAGTAGGGCAGGGACTGTATCCAACCTGATTAACTTGTACCTGCCCCAGTGCTTGACACATAGCAAGCAGTTAAATGCAATAATAATAATAATAATAATAATAATAATAATAATAATAATAATAATATCAGTAATCTGCAAGATATTGTTGGGCCAAACTAACTTTATTAAATCCCTTTTGTTCCATTTCATAACGTGTTTGTTGCAAGTAATCTTACCAATACTTTATTAGCATGAATGCATATCCCATTCATCAGGCCATCCATGTGTCCAATTTAAACAGTGGTGCACTTTAGTAAAAAGTTATCACATCTTTTTCCACCTTTAAAGATCTCCTGAAAAGTCACTTCTTCCAGGCAGCTTCCCCGACTAATAACCACTTATCATGTCTTCATCAAATCTCCTCCCCAATATATCTTGATTTTTTTTCATATTTTTTCAATTACCAACTGCAGTCATGACTTTCCTGAACTGAACGGATACAACTTGCTCAGCTCGCAGACTTTAAGCCCCTTACTGGCAGGGAGCTCATGTCTCTTCCTCTTATTACTCTTCTCCAAGCACTTCATATGGTGCTTCAAACACAGAATGCAATCAAATACTCTTGAAAATGATCCATCAACTCCAGGTACTACAGTCTTAATATCACAGTCTCCAGAGTGATACTTCACTTTAGGGAGTTGAGCTGTAAATATAAAGCTTTTAGTCTAACAAATTTACAGCTCAAATAATAATTCAGCATTAACAAGAACTTTACCTAGAACTCTCGAGTCATCTCATCATTTAACTCTGACCAATATACATGAAGATGATTCATTAATTTAATTCATGACATCTGGAAGCAATGCAGGTGATGAAAGTTTATTTTGGCAATTGATCTAAAACTTAAGCACACTTTTTCTTCAGTTCCCATTACGATGACCTTTAACCAATATTTTTTAAAAATTTGTTGATGACATCTCAGACATCCCTGCAGCATCTCTTTTTGTACAGATTCTCTGCGGGAAGATATCAGATCACCAGTTTATGAGAAACCAAGGCCCAAGCTTGACTCGTTTTGTTGGAGGTTTTTTTTACTACACAATCTGGCCACAATTGTGCATCATTTAACGCTTTAGAAGCCCAATGATGCTAATCAATCAATCAATCGTATTTATTGAGCACATACTGTGTGCAGAGCACTGTACTAAGCGCTTGGGAAGTACAAGTTGGCAACATATAGAGACAGTCCCTACCCAACAGTGGGCTCACAGTCTAAAAGGGGGAGACAGAAAACAGAACCAAACATACTAACAAAATAAAATAAATAGAATAGATATGTACAAGTAAAATAGAGTAATAAATATGTACAAACATATATACATATATACAGGTGCTGTGGGGAAGGGAAGGAGGTAAGATGGGGGGATGGAGAGGGGGACGAGGGGGAGAAAAAGGAAGGGGCTCAGTCTGGGAAGGCCTCCTGGAGGAGGTGAGCTCTCAGTAGGGCCTTGAAGGGAGGAAGAGATCTAGCTTGGCGGATGAGCAGAGGGAGGGCATTCCAGGCCCGGGGGATGACGTGGGCCGGGGGTCGATGGCGGGACAGGCGAGAACGAGGTACGCTGAGGAGATTAGCGGCAGAGGAGCGGAGGGTGCAGGCTGGGCTGGAGAAGGAGAGAAGGGAGGTGAGGTAGGAGGGGGCGAGGTGATGGACAGCCTTGAAGCCCAGGGTGAGGAGTTTCTGCCTGATGCACAGATTGATTGGTAGCCACTGGAGATTTTTCAGGAGGGGAGTAACATGCCCAGAGCGTTTCTGGACAAAGACAATCTGGGCAGCAGCATGAAGTATGGATTGAAGTGGGGAGAGACACGAGGATGGGAGATCAGAGAGAAGGCTGATGCAGTAGTCCAGACGGGATAGGGTGAGAGCTTTAACGAGCAGGGTAGCGGTATGGATGGAAAGGAAAGGGCGGATCTTGGCAACGTTGCGGAGCTGAGACCAGCAGGTTTTGGTGACAGCTTGGATGTGAGGGGTGAATGAGAGAGCGGAGTCGAGGATGACACCAAGGTTGCGGGCTTGTGAGACGGGAAGGACGGTAGTGCCGTCAACAGAGATGGGAAAATCAGGGAAAGGGCAGGGTTTGGGAGGGAAGACAAGGAGTTCAGTCTTGGACATGTTGAGTTTTAGGTGGTGGGCAGACATCCAGATGGAGATGTCCTGAAGGCAGGAGGAGATGCGAGCCTGGAGAGAGGGGGAGAGAGCAGGGGCAGAGATGTAGATCTGGGTGTCATCAGCATAGAGATGATAGTTGAAGCCGTGGGAGCGAATGAGGTCACCAAGGGAGTGCGTGTAGATCGAGAACAGAAGGGGACCAAGCACTGAACCTTGGGAAACCCCCACAGTAAGGGGATGGGAGCGGGAGGAGAAGCCTGCAAAAGAGACTGAGAATGAACGACCGGAGAGGTAAGAGGAGAACCAGGAGAGGACGGAGTCTGTGATGCTAATGTAACAGTTGCTTTAATGAGTGATGCCAGACAAGGTAAAGCCATCACAAAGGGTTATGATGAAAGCTTTTTTAAAAATAAAGATTAACCTAACTCCTCCCAAAATCAAATTTTCAATTCAATCTGACATTTGAAGCGCCTTTCTGCATCCAATCATTGCCATGTCTGAACTGCATTTTCAACGCATCAAGAAAGTTTAAATGAAAAACTGGTTGCACTGAAAATCTAACACTCTGCACAAATAGTAAAGATTTCAAGTGAAATTTCTGGTAAATGATGATGATGGTGGTGGTATTTGTTAAGCACTTACTACGTGCCAAACACTGTTCTAAGTGCTTGGGTGGATACAAGGTTATCAGGTTGTCCCACATGGGGCTCAGTCTTAATCCCCATTTTACAGATGAGAGAACTAAGGCACAGAGAAGTTAAGTGACTTGCCCAACGTCCCACAGTTGACAAGTGGCGGAGCCGGAATTAGAACCCATGACCTCTGACTCCTAAGCCCGTGCACTAAGCCATGCTGCTGTAAAAAATGTGGGAGGGTGCCAAGTAAACAGGTCTTTCTTAAGGGACAATGCATTACCACAAAACATCACAGTCATACAGGACAGACAGGATGTCCAACCTGATTATCTTTTACCAACCCTAGTGATCAGTACAGTGCTTGGCATAGAGTAGATGCTTAACAAATATCAAAATTATTATTGTTTCTGCAGGATGCTCCAGATTAATGGAGTACTGGAGGACCTCTCCTCTCCTGGTTCTCCTCTTACCTCTCCGGTCATTCATTCTCAGTCTCTTTTGCAGGCTACTCCTCCCGCTCCCATCCTCTTACTGTGGGGGTTCCCCAAGGTTCAGTGCTTGGTCCCCTTCTGTTCTCGATCTACACGCACTCCCTTGGTGACTGAACTCCTTGTCTTCCCTCCCAAACCTTGCCCTTTCCCTGACTTTCCCATCTCTGTTGACGGCACTACCATCCTTCCCGTCTCACAAGCCTGCAACCTTGGTGTCATCCTCAACTCCGCTCTCTCATTCACCCCTCACATCCAAGCTGTCACCAAAACCTGCCGGTCTCAGCTCCGCAACATTGCCAAGATCCGCCCTTTCCTCTCCATCCATACCGCTACCCTGCTCATTCAAGCTCTCATCCTATCCTGTCTGGACTACTGCATCAGCCTTCTCTCTGATCTCCTATCCTCCTGTCTCTCTCCACTTCAATCCATACTTCATGCTGCTGCCCGGATTATCTTTGTCCAGAAACGCTCTGGGCATATTACTCCCCTCCTCAAAAATCTCCAATGGCTGCCAATCAATCTACGCATCAGGCAGAAACTCCTCACCCTCGGGCTTCAAGGCTTCTCCATCACCTCGCCCCCTCCTACCTCACCTCCCTTCTCTCCTTCTACAGCCCAGCCCTGCACTCTCCGCTCCTCTGCCGCTGATCTCCTCACCGTACCTCGTTCTCGCCTGTCCCGCCGTCGACCTCCAGGCCCACGTCATCCCCCGGGCCTGGAATGCCCTCCCTCTGCCCAATCCGCCAAGCTAGCTCTCTTCCTCCCTTCAAGGCCCTACTGAGAGCTCACCTCCTCCAGGAGGCCTTCCCAGACTGAGCCCCCTCCTTCCTCTCCCCCTCCTCCCCCTCTCCATCCCCACCGTCTTACCTCCTTCCCTTCCCGACAGCACCTGTATATATGTATATATGTTTGTACATATTTATTACTCTATTTATTTATTTATTTATTTTACTTGTACATATCTATTCTATTTATTTTATTTTGTTAATATGTTTGGTTTTGTTCTCTGTCTCTCCCTTCTAGACTGTGAGCCCACTGTTGGGTAGGGACTGTCTCTATACGTTGCCAACTTGTACTTCCCAAGCGCTTAGTACAGTGCTCTGCACACAGTAAGCGCTCAATAAATACGATTGATGATGATGATGATGATGACCTGGGGGCTAACATTTTCTATCAATATTCTGAGCAGTAAACGTCAAGTCTTTAGACAAAGTACAAGAAGAAATGGTGCTTAATTCATAGTAGGACGTTTTGGGGATAAAAGAAAATCTTGAAGTCAAAGTCAGATTTCTGGAACACCTCCAAATTTGGGTGACGCTGCATTTATACGCCTTTTGGTATGTACTGAAGACACTTTTCAAAGACAGCCCTAACTTTACAGAAATCCAAAACAATTACCTGGGAGGGGAAAAAAAAAACCAGCTTCACAAATGACCATCGGCCAGTTTACTACATAAATGCAAATTATTAAATATTATAAAATTGTTTTGAATGAAACCCATTAAAATGAACGCATTTTCATTCAACAGTACAACAGCGAATCATTTAAACAGAGATTAATGTGAAGTATTATATACACAAAAACCATTAAATACAATAGTAAAGTATTTTTATGGTATTAAAATCATTTTGACAATCAAGACGCATAAAAAATGCCAAGAGACGGGGGTAACCTTTTAAAAGCATCCTGATTGTAGTTTTAGAAATATGGCTGTGGAACTGGCAGAGTGCTGTTTATCGAGGAGGAAGCTTTGGAAGATGCGATGATTCAGAAACAGGCAGCCTTCGCCCCAGGCAACACCGGGGAAGGGCAGAGGTTGCCATGGACAGGAGTGGGGTTGGGGGGTAGGGGGGGCAGAGGGATGATGGAGAGGCTGGAGGTAGCACCAAGCTCATTAAGACCCCGTGACATGTGGGTCCCCCCCAAAGGAAGCTCCTACCCAAAGCAGCTTTCTACCCCCACCCCCGACCCAAAGCCACCCCCAACCCACCCAGCAGTAAGGGGGATCATCATCATCATCATCATCAATCGCATTTATTGAGCGCTTACTGTGTGCAGAGCTTGGGAAGTACAAGTTGGCAACATATGGAGACAGTCCCTACCCAACAGTGGGCTCACAGTCTAAAAGGGGGAGAGGGTGGGGAAAGAGAATATAAGAATATGTGTACATACACACGCACACACACACTGGCTTCAAAAGCTCCAGCGGTGCGCCAAACGCTGGGCAGGCTGCCGCTGGTGAACAGAAGTCAGAGTAGAAAAAGTTTCATACATTATAATAATAATAATGATGGCATTTATTAAGCCTTACTATGTGCAAAGCACTGTTCTAAGCGCTGGGAAGGTTACCAGGGGTGGCACGAGGACTGCTCCTCCCACTCGGAGACCGGCTTGGCCGCCGGACCGCCACCCCCTCCCACAGGGAGCTCCCAACTCTCATCCCCCGGGGGTGGCACAGCAAGGCAGGAATGTGAGCCCACTGTTGGGTAGGGTAGGGACTGTCTCTATGTGTTGCCAATTTGTACTTCCCAAGCGCTTAGTACAGTGCTCTGCACATAGTAAGTGCTCAATAAATACGATTGATTGATTGATTGATTGACTGAATGACCGAGCAGGTCGCCACCGCTGCCACCGGCTTTGCCACTTGTCCGCTGGGTGACCTCGGGGAAGTTTACAAGGTTAGAGAAGCAGCTGTGGCTCAGTGGAAAGAGCATGGGCTTTGGAGCCAGAGGTCGTGGGTTTGAATTCCGGCTCCACCACTTAGCTGTGTGACTTTGGGCAAGTCACTTCACTTCTCTGTGCCTCAGTTCCCTCATCTGTAAAATGGGGGTGAAGACTGTGAGCCCCACGTGGGACCACCTCGTCACCTTGTATCCCCCCCAGCGCTTAGAACAGTGCTTTGCACATAGTAAGCACTTAATAAATGCCATTATTATCACAAGGTGATCAGGCTCACAGTCTTCATCCCCATTTTACAGATGAGGTCACTGAGGCCCAGAGAAGTTAAGTGACTTGCCCAAAGTCACACAGCTGACAATTGACAGAGCCGGGATTTGAACCCATGACCTATATGCAAGTCCATGACCTGGCACACATTACTAGGCCGCACACCGGGCACAGCTACCCCGGGGCGAAAACCCAATCGGGCCAGTGCTGGACCTCTGCAGCCCCTTCCCTCCCTTGGGTACCAATCGCCAACCAGGGGTCAGAGGCCACAGGCCCCACCGTGGGCAGAACTGGCCCCACCCCAGGTGGGAGAGCCTTAGTGGGAGTTTCGCCGGCGGCCAAGAGTCGCAACAGGGGTGGCACGAGGACTGCTCCTCCCACTCGGAGACCGGCTTGGCCACCGGACTGCCACCCCCTCCCACAGGGAGCTCCAACTCTCATCCTCCAGGGGTGGCACAGCAAGGCAGGAATGACCGAGCAGGTCGCCACCGCTGCCACCGGCTTTGCCACTTGTCTGCTGGGTGACCTCGGGGAAGTCACTTCACTTCTCTGGGCTTCATTTACCTTATCTGTAAAAGCGGGGATGAAGACTGTGAGCCCCATGTGGGGCAGGGGCTGTGTCCAACCTGATTAACTAGTATCTACCCCGGCGCTTAGTACAGTGCCTGGCATATAGCAAGTGCTTAAATACCATTTTTTTTTTATTTATTTTATTTTTTCAAAAAAAAAAAGGGCAGCATTTGCTGGGCTCACGGCTGAGCACACGTAGGAGACCTTCTCCAGCCCAGCCCGCACCCTCCGCTCCTCCGCCGCTAATCTCCTCACCGTACCTCGTTCTCGCCTGTCCCGCCATCGACCCCCGGCCCACGTCATCCCCCGGGCCTGGAATGCCCTCCCTCTGCCCATTCGCCAAGCTAGCTCTCTTCCTCCCTTCAAGGCCCTACTGAGAGCTCACCTCCTCCAGGAGGCCTTCCCAGACTGAGCCCCTTCCTTCCTCTCCCCCTCGTACCCCTCTCCATCCCCCCCATCTTACCTCCTTCCCTTCCCCACAGCACCTGTACATATGTATATATGTTTGTACATATTTATTACTCTATTTATTTATTTATTTATTTATTTTGCTCGTACATATCTATTCTATTTATTTTATTTTGTTAGTATGTTTTGTTTTGTTCTCTGTCTCCCCCTTTTATCATCAATCGTATTTATTGAGCGCTTACTATGTGCAGAGCACTGTACTAAGCGCTTGGGAAGTACAAATTACTTCCTTTTAGACTGTGAGCCCACTGTTGGGTAGGGACTGTCTCTATATGTTGCCAATTTGTACTTCCCAAGCGCTTAGCACAGTGCTCTGCACATAGTAAGCGCTCAATACGATTGATGATGATGATGATGATGTGAGCGCACTGTTGGGTAGGGACTGTCTCTATATGTTGCCAATTTGTACTTCCCAAGCGCTTAGTACAGTGCTCCGCACATAGTAAGCGCTCAATAAATACGATTGATGATGATGATGAGCAGCTGAGGGGCCAGGCTGAGCCAGAATGTACAGAAGCGGTACCCTACAGCAAAGCCCCGCATTCCTCCCTGTGCATTCCTGCATTACCTCATGCCCACCTCCCCAGACAGGGCTCGCTCCCGGAACCAGCCTCTTCTCAGAGCCGGGGCCGGGCCCCATCAGCTGCAGGAGCGCGCCATGCTGCTGGCACACCGGGGTCACCCGCCGCTCCACTCTGCACCCGCGCTTTCCCTCCTAGTTCAGTGTGAAGTATATACCTGTATATATGTATATATGGTTGTACATATTTATTACTCTATTTATTTATTTATTTATTTATTTTACTTGTACATTTCGATCCTATTCATTTTATTTTGTTGGTATGTTTGGTTCTGTTCTCTGTCTCCCCCTTTTAGACTGTGAGCCCACTGTTGGGTAGGGACTGTCTCTATGTGTTGCCAATTTGTACTTCCCAAGCGCTTAGTACAGTGCTCTGCACATAGTAAGCGCTCAATAAATACGATTGATTGATTGATTGGAGTCCGGCGCAGCTGTGGTGAAGCGAGCCTTGGGGCTTTCAAATAATTCATGCCGGAATCGCGTTCCGGTGAGTCCCATGAAATCCCCTGGCCAAATGGAAAGAGCACCGGCCCGGGGGTCAGGAGATTGGGGTTCCAATGCCAGTTCTGCCACCTGCCTGTTGGGCAAGTCACGTCACTTCTCTGTGCCTCAGTTTCCTCATCTGTAAAATGGGGGTGAAATACTTGTTCTCCCCCCTTAAGCTAGGAGGCATATGTGGGAAGGGGGCAGAGTCTAACTTGATTAGCTTGTTTCTAGTCCAGCACTGAGTACAGTCCTCGGCAAATAGTAAACACTTAAATACCATTATTATAATTATTTCTTTCTTTCTCCACTGGTATGGATCCAAACAGTGGGTGTTGGTGGCAGAGGAACATCAGGACTGCCCCTCCAAGTAATGGTCCTCTTCTTGTCTTTGCTCTTAATTTTTGATACTTCATCATCATCAGCAATCGTATTTATTGAGCGCTTACTGCGTGCAGAGCACTGGACTAAGCGCTTGGGAAGTACAAGTTGGCAACATATAGAGACAGTCCCTACCCAACAGTGGGCTCACAGTCTAAAAGATAAAATACAAATGTAAAATACAAATAAATTTATTTATAATAAACATATATAATAAATATGTATATATAAATATATATAATAATATAAATATATAAATATAATGTAATGCAATATAATATATAAATTATATAAATATAATTATATGATATGATAGAAACATATTATATTATTATATGTGATATAATATAAATATAATATAAATATATAATATAAATATAATATATTTATATATTATGTAAATATAATATAATAAAAATAAATATAGTAAATTTGTTATAAATAAGTACAAATAAATAAATACAGTCTAAAATACAAATACATGTATTTTTAAAATGTTCCCTTTCTCTGTAATTTATTTCTCCTTTGTGCCTGCCCTCCTAGTCCCTAGACTGAAAGCCCCTTGTATGAAAGCAACCATCACCTTTGATAGATCTTGTAGCAATAATAATGTTGGTATTTGTTAAACGCTTACAACATGACAAGCACTGTTCTAAGCGCTGGGGTAGAGAGAAGGTATTTGATCTCATGTTTGGAATATTGTTTGGTAACATAATAAGCAAGCACTAACAAATACTAATAACACCAAAACTATTAGATATTGCCCAGGGGTGGGTTGTATCAGATTACTTGATGACCAGAACCCAATTCACTCTCCTGGACCTGGAACTAGTAGATCTTGCGGAGCTCCCCGCAACCTCCCCAAACCGCTCTGTGCTGCTTGTTGCCTCTTCATCCCACAGCACAATGTGATGACATTGTTACATCACTCCGCCCACAGTCACAATCCACCACGGGGGACACTAGACAATACTACTGCTACTCCAGTAAGAAGAAGAAAAAGAAGAATAGTGGTATCTGTTACACGCTTATTAAGTGGAAAATGGCAAACCACTTCCCTATTTTTACCAAGAAAGCGCTATGGACACATCACCAGAACAACTGCAGAGGGAGAGTGGGAAGAGATGTGTCCATGGAGTCGCTATGGGTCGGAGATAACTCAGCAGCATAAGATAAGCTTATTATGTGGCAAACACTGTACTAAGCACTGGGGTAGATACAAGACAATCAGATCCCACATGGGGCTCACGTTCTAAGTAGGAAGGAAAACAGGCATTGACTGACCCTAAGTGAATTGCCCAAGGTCACACAGGAGGTTAGTGGTGGAGTCAGGACTAGAACTCAGGTCCTCTGACTCCCAGTGCATATGGCTCAGTCAAAAACAGTTTGGTCTAACAGAAAACAAGGCCCAGGCTGGTGCTTCTTCTGTTAGGCCATACTGCTTCTGACTAGGTCATGCTGCTTGGAGAACTCATTCTTTCCCACTAATTCAACTTCCCAAATGGATGACTCCCAAATCTACCTTTCCAGCCCCAACCTCTCTGCTATCTGATTCTCTGCAGTCTCGCATTGCCTCCTGCCTTCAAGATAACTCGACTTGGATGTCCTGCTGACACCTCAAACTTGACGTGTCCATCAATTGACTTTTTTTATGTTGTGCTTACTGTGCGCAGAATACTGTACTAAGTGCTTGAGAAAGTAAAATACAACAGAGTTAGTACATATAATCCCTGTCCTCGGGGAGTTTACAGTCCAGAGGGGATCAGAAACTCATCTTTCCACCTAAACCCTGTCCTCTCCCAGATTTTCCAACCACTGTACGTGTACACCACCATCTTCAGTCTCACAAACCCAAAACTTTGGCATCATCCTCAACATCTCGCTCACACACACATATTCAATCTGTCACCAAAATCCTATCAGTTCCACCATGACATTTCTAGAATCTACCTCCCCTCTAGACTGTAACCTCACTGTGGGCAGGAAATGTTTCTCCCAACTCTTGTATTGTACTCCCTGCACACAACCTACTGAAGTTCACCTCCTCGAAGAGGCCTTCCCAAACTGAGCCCTTTTCCTTTGCTCCTCCTCCCCTCCCCACTGCCCCTATTCCCTCCCTGTGGCTCAGTGGAAAGAGCACGAGCTTGGGAGTCAGAGGTCATGGGTTCCAATCCCGGCTCCGCCACTTATCAGCTGTGTGACTTTGGGCAAGTCACTTAACTTCTCTGTGCCTCAGTTATCTCATCTAGAAAATGGGGATTAAGACTGTGAGCCCCATGTGGGACAACCTGATTACCTTGTATCCCCCCCGCCGAGCTTGGAACAGTGCTGGGCACATAGTAAGCGCTTAACAAATGGCATTATTATTATTACCCCCCTCCTGGCCTCACAGCACTTGTGTATATATGTACATATTTATTATTCTATTTATTTTATTAATGATGTGTATATATCTATAATTCTATTTATTTATTTTGATGCTATTAAACCTGTCTACTTGTTTTGTTTTGTTGTCCGTCTCCCCACTTCTAGACCCTGAGCCCGTTGCTGGGTAGAGATTGTATCTATCTGTTGCCAAATTGTACTTTTCAAGCGCTTACTACGGTGCTCTGCACACAGTAAGCGCTCAATACGATTGAATGAATGAACCAATGGAGAAGATACCTAGCTATATCCGCCACTCTGCCCAAGGGAGGCAGAGTCAAAGAGGGGGTTCTCTCTGTCTCCCCAAGTACTGGCAGAGGCACACAAATCATTCATTTTTTTCCTGAGGAAAGCCTCAAGGCTTAACCACTACCTACAGCCCTGGATAATAATGATAATAATAATAATAATAATAATAATGATGGCATTTACTAAGCACTTACTATGTGCAAAGTACTGTCCTAAGCTCTGGGGAGGTTACGAGGTGATCAGGTTGTCCCACAGGGGACTCACAGTCTTAATCCCCGTTTTACAGATGAGGGAACTGAGGCCCAGAGAAGTTAAGTGACTTGCCCAAAGTTACACAGCTGACAACTGGCGGAGCCAGGATTTAAACCCATGACCACTGACTCCAAAGCCTGGGCTCTTTCCACTGAGCCATGCTGCTTCTCTGTACAGGATCACCTGCACAGTCTGCTCCTTTACTCTTGTGCACGAGCTGCAGAGCATTGCTGGAGGAAATCTAAATATCAGGCAGACTTCGTTCACTTCAACTTTATCCTTGCATGCTTTAACTCCGCCTGCTCCTCTGCCCGGCAAAATTACTTCTCCACCCTTACTGACACCCATGCCCATCACCCTCGCCAGTTGTTCCAGACATTTAACTCCCTCCTTAGGCCCCCTGCCCCCTCATCCTTTGACCCCAATGGCCTGGCCACCTACTTTATTAAGAAACTTGACACTACCAGGCATGATCTCCCTATAATCCCCCTCCTGCCCCCTCTTCAACTCTCTCATCTTTCCCAGCAATATCTCTAGAGATCTTCTTCCTTCTCTCAAAATCCACCCCCTCCACCTGCGTATCCGACCCCATTCCTTCACACCTTATCAAAACAAACACCTTCTTCCCTCCCTAACAACCAACTGTTCACCCTCCAATGGCCTCTTCCTCACTGCTTGCAAACGTGCCCATGTCTCCCCTATCCTAAAATGGCCTCTTCCCCACTGCTTTCAAACGTGCCCATGTCTCCTCTATCCTAAAAAAATGCCCTTCTCTTGACCCCATGGCTCCCTCCAACCATTTCTCCCCAAACTCCTAGAGCAAGTTATCTATACCTGCTGTCTCAAATTTCTTTCCTCAAATTCCCTCCTTGACCGTCTCCAATCTGGCTTCCATCCCCTTCACTCCACAGAAACCATCCTCTCAAAGGTCCCCAATGATCTCCTTCTTGCCAAATCCAATGGCCTCTACTCCGACCTAATCCTCCTCAATCTCTCAGCTGCCTTCAACACTGTCAACCACCGCCTTCTACTGGAAACATTATCCAACATTGGCTCCATTGACATTGTCCTCTCTTGGTTCTCCTCATCCCTCTGGCCGTTCATTCTAGGTCTCCTTTGCAGGCTCCTCCTCTGCCTCCCACCCCGTGACTGTCAGGGTCCCTCAAGGTTCAGTTCTGGGTCCCCTTCTATTCTCCATCTACACCCACTCCCTTGGAGAACTCATTCTATCCCATGGCTTCAACTTATCACTTCTAAGCGAATGATATCCAAATCTACATCTCCAGCCCTAATCTCTCTCCCTCTCTCCAGTCTCGCATTTTCTCCTGCCTTCAAGATACCTATACTTGGATGTCCTCTCGTCACCTCAAGCTTAACGTGTCCAAAACAAAACTCCTGATCTTCCCAGCCAAACCCTATCCTCCCCCTGACTTTCCGATTATCATAATGATAATAATAATAATAATAATGGCATTTATTAAGCACTTACTATGTGCAAAGCACGGTTCATAGACAGCGCCACCATCTTTCCTGTCTCACAAACCCGTAACCTTGATGTTATCTTTGGCTCCTCTCTCTCATTCAACCCACATATTCAATCCATCACTAAATCCTGTCCATCCCACCTTCACAACATGGCTAAAATCTGCCCTTTTCTCTCCATCCAAAATGCAACCACAGTAATACAATCATTCATCCTATCCCACCTAGATTACCTCATCAGCCTCCTTTTTGACCTCCCAGGCTCCTGTCTCTCTCCACACCAGTCCATACTTCACTCTGCTGCCTGGACCATTTTTCTACAGAAACATTTTAATAATAATGGCATGTGTTAAGCGCTTACTATGTGCCAAGCACTGTTCTAAGCACCGGGGGAATACAAGGCAATGAGATTGTCCCACGTGGGGCTCACAGTCTTAATCCCCATTTTACAGATGACGGAACTGAGGCACCGAGAAGTGAAGTGACTTACCCAAGGTCACACAGCTGACAGTTGGCAGAGTGGGATTAGAACCCATGACCTCTGACTCCCAAGCCCGTGCTCTTTTCAGTGAGCCATGCTGCTTCTCTATAACATTTTGGCCATTTTCCCCTCTACTCAAAAACCTCCAGAGGTTACCAATCCACCTCCACAAACAAAAACTCCTCACCACTGGCTTTAGAGCACTCAAGCACCTCGCCCCCTTCTACGTCATCTCGCTACTTTCATTGTCGTATTACTGAGCACTTACTTTGCACAGAGCACTGTACTAAGTGTTTGGGAAAGTATGTTACAACTCTTCTACTGCAACCCAACCCGCACACTTCTCTCCTCTAATGTTAATCATCTCACTGTGCCTCAATCTTGTCTATCTCGCTGCTGACCTCCCACCATCGTTCAGCCTCTGACCTGGAATGCCCACTTTCCTCAAATCCGACAGACAATTTCTCTTCCCTTCTTCAAAGCCTTACTGAAGGCACATCTCTTCCAAGAGGCCTTCCCTTACTAAGCACCCCTTTCCTCTTCTTCCACTACTTTCTGTGTCACCCTGACTTGCTCCCTTTGTTCTTCCCCCTCCCAGCCCCACAGCATTTATGTACATATAAGTAATTTATTTATATTAATGTCTATCTCCCCACCATCTAGAGTGTAAGCTCCTTGTGGGCAGGAAATGGGTCTGTTTATTGTTGTACTTCCCCAAGCACTTAGTACAATGCCTGCACAGTATGCGCTCAATAAATAAGATTGAATGAATGAACGAATCCAGGTTAAACCCACCCCTGCCCCCATCTCAGCCCAAACCCAGTTCAAAGACAAAAGGAGGTAAAAGACAAAACTGTGCCAGGCACTCAAACATTAAGTACAACATAACAAGGAATGACCTTTTTTTGTGCCAAATATGGCTGGGGTGGGCCCTTTCAGCCACACGTGCATTCATGGGTGAACTTCACAGTCAGTGATGTCTTCTTCAGATAGAGAAGCAGTGTGGCTCAATGGTAAGAGCCCGGGCTTTGGAGTCAGAGGTCATGGGTTCAAATCCCTGCTCTACCCATTGTCAGCTGTGTGACTTTGGGCAAGTCACTTCACTTCTCTGGGCCTCAGTTCCCTCATCTGGAAAATGAGGATTAAGACTGTGAGCCCCCTGTGGGGCCACCTGATCACCTTGTAACCTCCCCAGTGCTTAGAACAGTGCTTTGCACGTAGTAAGCGCTTAATAAATGCCATTATTATTATTATATGAAGGACAACCAGCTCTATACATATTTATATCTTTACCCTGTTTCTGTGCTCCCATCGGCAAGGCCCAGGTCTAAGGCTGCCTCCACCAGACCGCAGGAAGCAGCCCTGGCCGGCGGTGAAGATCCTGGAAAGGGGAGGGCGGTTGTGAGCCCCGAGTAGCTGCTGGGGTCCCTCCAGAGATTTAAGACAGCTTGACCAACAGATTCCTGGAGCTGCAATGCCCTTGGGATCGTGAGGGCCAGGCCAGCTCATTGAGGACTGCTGGCAGGACACTGGAAACTGGACACCTAGAACTCCTATTTGCAAGCATGACAGACACACTGCACAGTCACAGTACTCACATACACAATCTCCCGCACACAGCTGTGTGCTCTGCACACAGTAAGCGCTCAATAAATAAAGGAACCCTGATCACCCTAGCTTCAGCCCAAAGAAAAGCCATGTTTATGGGTATTCACTTTCTAACTGCAAACATGCATTGTACTGGTGTGGATACCTAATAAACGGTCCATATACATCCAACGCAAGGTGTACACTTCCGAGCACAGAGTCTACCCTTAAACCCCCCTGTCCGTCCATACCCCCCACCCCCTACTTCCTCGCCAGGCTCTTCCTCTCTGGGACCCAGAGAAAGACAGGGATGGGTATTATCCCCAGCTCAAGGCTGCTACTGATCCACTTTGAATCTGTTCTTGGTGGCCTCCTGGTCACAGCAGATGAGGTTCTGCCCGGGTCGCTCCCTGCAGACCACACTTCACAGCAAAAGGATACTGGAGGCAGAGGAAGGGGAGAAAAGGTCAGGTGAGGGGGTTAGCGTCGGCACCCACTGATATGGGAGACCCTCCAAGACTGGTGAAAGAGCAGGAACGAAGCACGGTAGGTAGGGATCTCAGAAAGTGTTTTCTGACATACGCAGATTTGATCCTGGTTTGGGAAGTAAATGTTGCATCCGAAATAAAAAAAAGGAACCAGAGAGTGCCCTGCAGCTGGAAGTTCAGGAACCCCAACATCCCTGGCTTGTCTCCCACTGCTCCTCAGCTTACACTTAATTAGGATGTAAAAGAGCCCCAGGGTGACCCACTTCCTCCTCTCCCTGTAAGGCACAGGACTCTCTCCCCTTCTCCTCCAGGCATCTCACTCTTTATGTCCTGGGAAGTCCAGGTTTGTTTAGGACTCACCAAATGCAGCTTCCAGCCAGAAGCTGAGCCCAAAGTTATCCTGAGCCAGACTGGTAAAGGCTGAGGCCAGTCCCCTTAGCCCGAAGTCAATGGGCTGCAGTCCTTGCATTAATCTGGCCCTGTTGGAGGACGTTTTTTCCTGCCCTGAACTTTCTCTGCACCTCAGCACTTCTCTGAGGCACGGGAATGCTCAAATACTAATGATGAAATAAACTTTCACATGATGTGTCATCTTCCATTACAATTCCACACAACTCCTAGGTGCACCTCATAAAACGTGTTTTTGAGCGCACAGCCACCTAACCTTTTTTGTCCGCTCCACTGGAGAAACTAGTCTTGCTGTAAGGAGTCCTTCCTTGTTGACAGGCTCATCATCATCATCATCACCAACAGTATTTACTGAGTGCTTATTGTATGCAGAGCCCTGCACAAAGTGTTTGGAGAACACAACAGAGTTGGTAGGCACATTCCCTGCTTTCAATGAGCTTACAGTCTGAAGGATATGTCAAAATCAGGTGCGGGGGGTGGTACAGGGGCAGGGAAGAGGGAAAAAGGGTAGTAGTACTCCCACCTAAACCCATCCTCTCTCTTTTCAACACTCTAACATACAGGGTTCTTGTCCATTTCCAATTCCAGGATCAGAACAAGTCACTTTGCGATTCCTGGGCACAGAGTTCTGTAATTGGGAGCCACTCACTCCCTGGTATCACAAATACACAGCTCCTCATCATCAGCACCTTGTGGATAGGGAATGCATGTTTTTCCTCTGTGTTGTGTTTCCCCAAGTGCTTAGTACAGTGCTTTACACTTAGGAGACAAACTGATTGAGAGGGAGAGGTGGCCGAGACTGGAGATGGCTTTAAATCCCCAAAGCTCCCTAGATTTGTGGTCCAGGGGCTAAAACATGCATATCGGGAACTACCTAAGGTGCCTCAGTTACCTCATCTGGAAAATGGGGATTAAGACTGTGAAACCTATGTGGGACAACCTGATTACCTTGTATCTGATAAACATGCTTCCAACCCCAAAGCAGGAAGTCCGGGCTTTTCAGAACTTCTATGTGTTCAGAGCAGCTCAAACAATGTCTGCATTTCCACAAAGACTATCTGGGGCAGCCAGGGCCTTCTAGGCTTTCTCTACTGCAGCGTGGAGTAGCAGCGTGGCTCAGTGGAAAGAGCACGGGCTTTGGAGTCAGAGTTCAAGGGTTCAAATCCCGGCTCTGCCAATTGTCAGCTGTGTGACTTTGGGCAGGTCACTTCACTTCTCTGGGCCTCAGTTACCTCATCTGTAAAATGGGGATGAAGACTGTGAGCCCCCTGTGGGACAACCTGATCACTTTGTAACCTCCCCAGCGCTTAGAACAGTGCTTTGCACATAGTAAGCGCTTAATAAATGCCATCATTATTATTATTATTACTGCAGGAGCCCTGGGGAAACTGTCCTTTCCCACCCCACAGACAGTCTCATGCCTGTCCACTCCTCCCTCATACAAACATAACCAGCCGGTCCCAAATGATCTTCATAGTGCCAGTTCTCCCACACATGCTAGTTTCTAGCTTAGTAGTTCACAAAATGGAAAACAAAAAGAAAAACATCTGAAGTCTGTTCTTCAGCAAACCTAAAGACAATCTTCCCTCGCCTTGAGAAGAAGAGTTCTACTCAAACACCTGCCCTTTTCTCTTCAGTCCTTACCAAACTTGAACATAAATGAGGTTTTTCTACTACATCTAATTGATCCTCACCTTAATTTTTTTTAACTAATCCAAAATGCTCTTACACAAAAGAAAAAATATTCAGTAACTACTCATCCGGGACCTGCAGGTTTACACTTCTATATCCTATTGTACTAATATGTTAAGCAATATACTTTCTTTTTTCCCTACATGGAAACCTGACAGATTGGTCTTTAGAGCCTGCTTGGCTACGAATACCCATTACTTTATTTATTTTATTTTATTATGGTTATTTATTAAGTGCTCATTCTATGTCAGACACTGTACTAAGTGCTGGGGTAGATACCAGCCTACTGGGTTGGGCACAGTCCCTGTCCCACACAGGGCTCAAAGTCTTAATCCCCATTTTACTGAGGCCCAGAGAAGTGAAGCGACTTGCCCAAGGTCACACAGCAGGCAGGTGGAGGATTAGAACCTTCTGACTCCCAGGACAGTGCTCTTCCCAATAGGCTATGCTGCCTGAAGCAGCGTAGCTCAGTAGAAAGAGTGCAGGCTTGGGAGTCAGAAATCATGGGTTCTAATTCTGGCTTCGCCACTTATCAGCTGTGTGACTTTGGGCAACTCACTTAACTTCTCTGTGCCTCAGTGACCTCATCTGGAAAATGGGGATTAAGACTGTGAAACCCATGTGGGACAACCTGATTACCTTGTATCTCCCCCAGCGCTTAGAACAGTGGTAAGCGCTTAACAAATACCAAAATTATCATATATAATAATCACTACCGATCAATGTACGATTTTTCAAGGGACCCAATCTTACAACCTTTAACCTCTAGAGATAAGAACGGCACACTATAGTCCAAGCTGTCTCGACCTTTTCTCCGGCTCCCCGAAAATACTGGGTGCGAGCAATCCGGGGAAACCGGCGTGGCGAGGTCTGCAATCGCCAAATGCATCCTCGAAGACTCCCCCACGGGGCAGGGCCCCAACCGAATCATTCCCGGGGAACCTCATCCCCACCTTGCAACTCTGAATGCAAATCGCTCCCCACATCCTGATCTACGGGTTTTTCTGGTGTCGGTCGAAAGGCTCGGTGGGCACGATCCAAACCGGGCACCGTGCGGGCTGCAAGCTTCTGCAACGGGGAACAAAATCATCATCAATCGTATTGATTGAGCGCTTACTGTGTGCAGAGCACTGTACTAAGCGCTTGGGAAGTACAAGTCGGTGGGTGGATGGGTGGCGGGCTCCGGAATCTGGCGGCGCAGCCTCGGGCACGAACTAAGCCCGACACGATTGTGCAAGGAACCGGGCTCCCTTGTAATAATAATAATAATAATAATAATAATAATAATAATAATAATAATAATGGCATTTATTAAGCGCTATGTGCAAAGCACTGTTCTAAGCGGTGAACTCGAAGTGCAGGCCTGCAGCCCAACCCATCCCCATTGGGCTGCAAAACCTGTTGGCCCCCTGCCCTATGACCCAGTGCCTCCAGCCCTCCTTCCCCTGCAACAGCTGGGGGCGAATTCATTTACTCCATCGTACTTATTGAGCGCCTACTGTATATATGTTTGTACACATTTATTACTCTATTTTACTTGTACATATCTATTCTATTTATTTTATCTTGTTAGTATGTTTGGTTTTGTTCTCTGTCTCCCCCTTTTAGACTGTGAGCCCACTGTTGGGTAGGGACCGTCTCTATACGTTGCCAACTTGGACTTCCCAAGCGCTTAGTACAGTGCTCTGCACACAGTAAGTGCTCAGTAAATACGATTGATTGATTGCACAGCACTGGACTAGGCGCTTGGAAAGCATAATTCGGCACCGGATAGAGACGGTCCCTACCCCCTAACGGGCTCACAGTCCAGACAACAAAACAACAAGGAGACAGGCGTCAATACCATCGAAAGAGATCGATAGAATGATAGAATCATCATCATCATCATCAACCGTATTTATTGAGCGCTTACTGTGTGCAGAGCACTGTACTAAGCGCTTGGGAAGCACAAATCAGCAACATATAGAGACGGTCCCTACCCAACAGTGGGCTCACAGCCTAAAAGGGGGAGACAGAGAACAAAACCAAACATACTAACAAAATAAAACACATAGAATAGATATGCACAAGTAAAATAGAGTAACAAATATGTACAAACATATATACAGAATGATAGAGAAGCAGCGTGGCTCAGTGGAAAGAGCCCGGGCTTTTGAGTCGGAGGTCATGGGTTCAAATCCCGGCTCCGCCACATGTCTGCTGTGTGACCTTGGGCAAGTCACTTCACTTTGCTGAGCCTCAGTTCCCTCATCTGTAAGATGGGGATTAAGACTGTGAGCCCCACGACCTGATCACCTTGTGTGCACCCCCTGCGCTTAGAACAGTGCTTTGCGCATAGTAAGCACTTAATAAACGCCACCATCATTATTATTATTATAGACCTGTAGACATCATCATCATCAATCGTATTTATTGAGCGCTTACCGTGTGCAGAGCGCTGGACTAAGCGCTTGGGAAGCACAAGCTGGCAACATAGAGAGACAGTCCCTACCCAACATTATCATCATCAATCGTATTTATTGAGCGCTTACTGTGTGCAGAACGCTGGACTAAGCGCTTGGGAAGGCCAAGCTGGCAACATAGAGAGACAGTCCCTACCCAACATTACCATCATCAATCATATTTATTGAGCGCTTACCGTGTGCAGAGCACTGGACTAAGACAGTCCAAGGCCCTGCTGAGAGCTCACCTCCTCCAGGAGGCCTTCCCAGACTAAGCCCCTTCCTTCCTCTCCCCCTCGTCCCCCTCTCCATCCCCCCACCTTACCTCCTTCCCTTCCCCACAGCACCTGGATATATGTATATATGTTTGTACATATTTATTACTCTATTTATTTATTTTATTTGTACATATCTATTCTATTTATTTTATTTTGTATGTTTGGTTTTGTTCTCCGTCTCCCCCTTTTAGACCGTGAGCCCACTGTCGGGTAGGGACTGTCTCTCTATGTTGCCAACTTGTACTTCCCAAGCGCTTAGTCCAGTGCTCTGCACACAGTAAGCGCTCAATAAATATGATTGATGATGCTGACTGAGCGCTTGGGAAGTACAAGCTGACAACATATAGAGACAGTCCCTACCCAACATTATCATCATCAATCGTATTCATTGAGCGCTTACCGTGTGCAGAGCGCTGGACTAAGCGCTTGGGAAGGACAAGCTGGTGACATATAGAGACAGTCCCTACCCAACATTATCATCATCAATCGTATTTATTGAGCGCTTACTGTGTGCAGAGCGCTGGACTAAGCGCTTGGGAAGTACAAGCTGGTGACATATAGAGACAGTCCCTACCCAACATTATCATCATCAATCGTATTTATTGAGCGCTTACTGTGTGCAGAGCGCTGGACTAAGCGCTTGGGAAGTACAAGCTGGCGACATATAGAGACAGTCCCTACCCAACATTATCATCATCAATCGTATTTATTGAGCGCTTACTGTGTGCAGAGCGCTGGACTAAGCGCTTGGGAAGGACAAGCTGGCAACATATAGAGACAGTCCCTACCCAACATCATCATCATCATCAATCGTATTTATTGAGCGCTTACTGTGTGCAGAGCACTGCACTAAGCGCTTGGGAAGGACAAGCTGGCAACACAGAGAGACGGTGCCCACCCAACAGTGGGCTCACAGTCTAAAAGGGGGAGACTAAAGGAGGGGAATAAATCGGTGGCAGTGCACCGTGGTGGGCCGGCCCTACCTGGTGAGGGCCCGCTTCATGGCCGCGGGCGCGGCCGGCTCCCGGACCCCCTGGGGCAGGTGGCGCTTCAGCCGGCAATCCGGGGCCGGCGCGGAGGAGGCGGCGGCGGCGTCGAAGCGCTCATGCTCCACGGTCACCGCCTCGTTCCGCTTTCTCATGCCGGGCCGGGCCGGGGCTGGCACGGGCAGGCCGAGGCCCCCGGGGGCTGCCGCCTGCAGCTGTGGGCGCCTGGGCGAGCCGGGGCCGGGCCGGGCTGGGCTGGGCGCTCCTCCCTCCGCGGCGGCGTCTCCCCCGCTCCCCCGCTCCCCCGGGCCTGCAGGGGCCGGCTCGGCCGCCGCCCGCCAATCACGGCCCAGCGGCTCCTCCTCCAGGCCGCCCTCCGCCCTCCCTCCCCCCCTCCCCCTCCAGGCCGCCATGCTGGGGCGGTGCCACCCGACGCCTAAGTTCGGGGTTGGCGTGCCGGCAAACCCGGGCTCCGCCCCTCCTTGAGTGTGTGTGTTTTATGTGTGTGTATCTATCTATCTATCTATCTATCTATCTATCTATCTATCTATATATGTGTGTGTGTGTATATATATACATATATATGTGTATGTATATATATGTTTTGTGTGTGTATGTATATATAATGATGATATATCTATCATATATATGATAGATATAGACACGTATATATGTGTGTATGTACGTATATGCAGATATATGTTTTTTGTGTGTGTATATATAATGATGATATATATCATATATATGATGTATATGATGTATGTATATACATATATGTATATACACGCACATATATACATGTTTTGTGTGTGTATATATGTAATGATGATATATATCATATATATGATATATATGATGTGTGTGTATGCACATATATATGTATATATATACACATGTATATATAAGTGTTTTGTGTGTGTATATGTGTAATGATGATGTGATATGTGATATATTTATGATGTATATATATATCATTATATACATATACACACACAAAACATATATATATGATATATATGTATATATATCATATATATGATGTATATATACATATATATGTATATATATACACATATATGTATGGGTTTTTTGTGTATGTATGATGATGTATATATCATATATATATGATGTATATATGTATCATCATTATATACATATACACACACAAAACATATATGTATGATATATGTGTATATATATCATATATATGATGTATATATACATATATATGTATATATACACATATATGTATGGGTTCTTTGTGTATGTATGATGATGATATATATATCATATATATATGATGTATATATGTATCATCATTATATATATACACACACAAAACATACATGTATATATGATATATATATGTATATATATGATGATATATATCATCATCATCATCATCAATCATATTTATTGAGCGCTTACTGTGTGCAGAGCACTGGACTAAGCGCTTGGGAAGTATATATATATATATATATATATATACATATATATATATATATATATATATATATATATATATATATATATATGCTACCCTGCTCGTTCAAGCTCTCATCCTATCCCGTCCGGACTACTGCACCAGCCTTCCCTCTGATCTCCCCTCCTCGTGTCTCTCCCCACTTCAATCCCGGATGCTTCATGCTGCTGCCCGGATCGTCTTTGTCCAGAAACGCTCTGGGCATGTTACTCCCCTCCTCAAAAATCTCCGGTGGCTACGAGTCAATCTGCGCATCAGGTAAAAACTCCTCACCCTGGGCTTCAAGGCTGTCCATCCCCTCGCCCCCGCCTACCTCACCTCCCTTCTCTCCTTCTCCAGCCCAGCCCGCACCCTCTGCTCCTCTGCCGCTAATCTCCTCACCGTGCCTCGCTCTCGCCTGTCCCGCCGTCGACCCCCGGCCCGCGTCCTCCCCCTGGCCTGGAATGCCCTCCCTCCGCCCATCCGCCAAGCTAGCTCTCTTCCTCCCTTCAAGGCCCTACTGAGAGCTCACCTCCTCCAGGAGGCCTTCCCAGACTGAGCCCCTTCCTTCCTCTCCCCCTCGTCCCCCTCTCCAACCCCCCCACCTTACCTCCTTCCCTTCCCCGCAGCACCTGGATATATGTATATATGTTTGTACATATTTAATACTCTATTTTACTTGTACATATCTATTCCATTTATTTTATTTTGTTAGTATGTTTGGTTTTGTTCTCTGTCTCCCCCTTTTAGACTGTGAGCCCACTGTTGGGTAGGGACTGTCTCTATATGTTGCCAATTTGTACTTCCCAAGCGCTTAGTACAGTGCTCTGCACATAGTAAGCGCTCAATAAATACGATTGATGATGATGATTTAATACTCTATTTTACTTGTACATATCTATTCTATTTATTTTATTTTGTTAGTATGTTTGGTTTTGTTCTCTGTCTCCCCCTTTTAGACTGTGAGCCCACTGTTGGGTAGGGACTGTCTCTATATATGTTGCCAACTTGTACTTCCCAAGCGCTTAGTACAGTGCTCTGCACACAGTAAGCGCTCAATAAATACAATTGATTGATTGATTGATATATGTGTGTGTGTGTTTGTGTTTCGGGGCGAGGAAGGTGTCAAGAACCGAACTCCCGGAAGGGGTTTCCCTTGGCCTCTCCACTCAGCCCCGCTGGGCCTGAACCCCCTGCCCGGTTATTCACTCATTCAGTCGTATTTATTGAGTGCTTACTGTGTGCGGAGCACTGGACGTACACGTCGGCAACATATAGAGGCGGTCCCTGCCCAACAACGGGCTCACAGTCTAATTAATGATCGTATTTGGTAAGCGCTTCCTATGTTCCTATGTAGACACGAGGGTATCAGGTTGTCCCATGTGAGGCTCACAGTCTTCATCCCCATTTGACAGATGAGAGAACTGAGGCACTGAGAGGGGAAGTGACTTGACCAAAGTCACACAGCTGACAGGTGGCGAAGTGGAGATTAGAACCCGTGACCTCTGACTCCTGAGCCCAGGCTCTTTCCATTAAGCCACTCTGCTTCTACGGTTGGACAAAGGGAGAGTCTAGAAAGCCCCGTCCATTGTGGTGTCGTCCTCACTCTTGTCCTCCCTCCTCCTCCTTTCCTCCTCGACTTTGTCCTCCGTTTTCATCATGGTCCTTGACCTCGTCCTCAATCAATAAATCATATTTATTGAGCGCTTACTGTGTGCAGAGCACTGTACTAAGCGCTTGGGAAGTACAAGTTGCCAACATATAGAGACAGTCCCCACACAACAGTGGGCTCACAGTCCTCATCCTCATCTTGGACCTCATCCTCCGGCCCGGGGCTGGGATCCCAAACGGAACTTGTCCTGGCAGGCTGCTGTGTTCGGGAATGCGTCTGCTCATTCTGTTGTACTCTCCCAAGCGCTTAGTATATTGATCTGCACATAGCATTCAATGAATATGATTGATTGATTGATTTGAACAAGCCCCTTTGCGGTGCGTGTTCTGTTCCACCTTGCAAATCCATGTTGGCCTCACTGCCTGTCTTCCACCACCAGCTGGCAACAACTGCTAAGCAAGCTACTACTCCACTATTACTACTACCACTACCACTATCAGTGGTATTTACCAATGGTATTTATGGACCGCCCAAAAAACAATAAAATGGGCTTTGGAGAAAATTAAGCTAATGTGTGGTTGTTACAAAGCTAAAGGGCACATCTTAGATTGGCATAGTTTGTAAACATTATCAGGAGGACTAATTCTCTGGAGAAGACACTAATGCTAGGAAAAGTCCAAGGAAAAGTGGAAGAGGAAGACCAGCAGTTAGATGGATAAAAACCATACCAACGAAAACAGAAGAGTCGTTAGCAAGGTAATGGATTATGGCAAAAGATAGGATCTTCTGGAGAAAATAATGTCCATAAAGTCACTGTGACTCTGAAGTGTCTCGGCAGCATTTGCTATCCTGCCTTTCCCCCCCACCTCAAGTCCGTACTTCACTCCGCTGCCTGGATCATCTTTCTACAGAAACGTTCAGGACATGTCACCTCCCTGCCCATAAAAATTTCCAGTGGTTGCTTATCTACCACCGTATCAAACAAAAACTACTCACTATTGGCTTTAAAGCCCTTCATCACCTTGCCCCCCTCCTACCTCACCTTGCTTCTCTCCTTCTACAACCCAGCCCACATACTTGGCTTCTCTGGTGCTAACCTTCTCATGGTGCCTCGATCTCCCTGTCTCACCGCCAACTCCTGGCCCACATCCTACCTCTGTCCTGGAACGCCCTCCCTCCTCAAATCCACCAGACAATTACACGCCTCCTGCTTCAAAGCCTGAAGGCACGTCTCCTCCAGGAGGCCTTCCCAGACTAAGCCCCACTTTTCTTCATCTCCCACTCCCTTCCACATTCCCCTGACTTGCTCTCTTTGTTCTCCCCCCCACCCCGCCCCGTCCCAGCCCCACAGCACTTACGTATGTGTATGTAATTTCATTTATTTATGTTGATGACTTGTCTCCCCCTTCTAGACTGTGAGTTTGTCATGGGCAAGAATTGTCACTTTTTATTGTTGTACTTTCCCAAGCACTTAGTATGGTGCTCTGCACACAGTAAGCGCTTAATAAATGCACTTGAATGAATGAATGGATGAATATAGAGGGAGCACTTATTACATAGAGAGCACTTATTACATAGAGAGCACTGTTCTAAGTGCCTGGGAGAGTGCGAGAGAATTAGCAGACACCTTCCCTGTCCATAATGAGCTTATCACATCGCTAAAATCTCTTACTATGTGCAGAGCACTGTTCTAAGCACTTTAATACAAGCACTCATCCTATCCCTCCTTGAATATTGTTTTAGCCTCCTTGCCTCATATCTCTCCCCACTCCAGTCCACACTCCACTCTGCTACCCAGATCATTTTCCTACAAAAACCTTCAGACCTTGTTTCCCTGCTCCTCAAGAAATGCCAGTGGTTGCCCATCCACTTCCTCATCAAACAAAAACTCCTGACCATTGGCTTTAAAGCAATCAATCACCTTGTCCCCTCGTACTTCACCTGGCTACTCTCCTACTACAACCCAGCCCGCACACTTTCTTCCTCCCATGCTAACCTTCTCACTGTACCTCGAGCTCATCTGTCTTGCCACTGACCTCACGCCCACATCCTTCCTCTGGCCTGGATCGCCCTCCCTCCTCATATACGATGCACAATTGCTCCCCCAACCCAGCGAAGTCTTATTGAAGGCACATCTCCAAAAGATCAATGCTTGGAACAGTGCTTTGCACATAGTAAGCACTTAATAAATAGTATCATTATTATTACCCTAAGCCCTCCTCGCCTCTTCTCCCACTCCATTCTGTGTCCCCCTGTCTTGTTCCCTTCATTCAACACCCCCTCCCAGCTCCATGGCACTGTCCAGACTAAGCCCCTCCTTTCCTCTTCTCTCACTCCCTTCCACATCACCCTAACTGGTTCTCTTTGTTCTTCCCCTCTCCCAGCCCCACAACACTGAACTAAGTGCTGGGGTGGATACAAGAAAATTGGGTTGGACACAGTCCCTGTCCCACATGGGGCTCACAGTTTCCATCCCCCTTTTACAGATGGTAACTGAGGCACAGAGAAGTGAAGTGACTTGCCCAAGCTCACACAGCAGACCAAGTGGAGGATCTGAGATTAGAACCCATGACCTTCTGAACTTCTGACCTTGATCTTCTGAGCCATGACCTTCTGACTCCCAGGACTGTGCTCTATCTACTAAGCCACGCTGCTTCTCTGTTGATGGCACCACCAACCTTCCTGTCTCTCAAGCCCATAACCTCAGCATTATGCTTGACTTCTCTCTTTCATTCAACCCACATCTTCAAACCATCACTAAATCCTGTCATTCCACTTTCACAACATTGCTAAAATCTGCCCTTTCCTCTGCATGCTAACTGCTACCATGTTAATCCTATCACTTATCCTATCACACCTAGATTACTATATCAGCCTCCTTGCTGACCTCCTAGCCTCCTGTCTTTCCCCACTCCAGTCCTTACTTCACTCTGCTGCCTACAAAAATATTCTGGCCATTTTTCCCTCTCCTCAAAAACCTCCAGTGGTTGCCTATCCACCTTGGCATCAAACAGGAACTCCTCACCATTGACTTTAAAGTACACCATCACCTTGCCCCCTTCTACCTCACCTCGCTACTCTCCTTCTACAACCCAGCCCACACAGTTCACTCTTATAATGCCAACCTTCCACTGTACTTCCATCTCATCTATCTCAACATCGAGCTCTCGGCCACATCCTGCCTCTGGCCCAGAATACCCTCACTCTTCATATCTGACAGACAAATACCCTCCGCTCCTTCAAAGTATTTTTGAGAGCACATATCCTCCAAGAGGTCTTCCCTGACTAAGCCTTCCTTTCCTCTTATTCCCACTCTCTTCTGCATCACCCTGACTTGCTCCCTTTACTCATCCCCGCTTCTATGGCACATATGTATCTGTACATATCTAAACTGTAAGCTCGCTATGGGCAGGGAATGTGTCTATTTGTTGTTATATTGTACTCTCCCAAGTGCTTAGTACACAATAAGCACTCAGTAAATGCAATTGAATGAATGAATGAATATTCAGACTAAGCCCCTCCTTTCCTCTTCTCTCACTCCCTTCCACATCACCCTAACTGGTTCTCTTTGTTCTTCCTCCCTCCCAGCCCCACAACACTGAATTAAGTCCTGGGGTGGATACAAGAAAATTGGGTTGGACACAGTCCCTGTCCCACATGGGGCTCACAGTTTCCATCCCCCTTTTAC
The DNA here is from genome assembly GCF_015852505.1 of Tachyglossus aculeatus. Taxonomy (NCBI): domain Eukaryota; kingdom Metazoa; phylum Chordata; class Mammalia; order Monotremata; family Tachyglossidae; genus Tachyglossus; species Tachyglossus aculeatus. The sequence continues at coordinate 35,168,668 of NC_052074.1, read as the reverse complement.
AGATGGTAACTGAGGCACAGAGAAGTGAAGTGACTTGCCCAAGCTCACACAGCAGACCAAGTAGAGGATCTGAGATGAATATTCATTCATTCAGTCATTCAATCGTATTTATTGAGCGCTTACTGTGTGCAGAGCACTGTACTAAGCGCTTATGAAGTACAAGTTGGCAACATATAGAGATGGTCCCTACCCAACAATGGGCTCACAGTCTAGAAGGGGAAGACAGACAACAAAACAAAACATACAGACAGGTGTCAAAACCATTGGAATGAATAGAATTATAGCTATAGGCACATCATAAATAAAATAAATAGAGTGGTAAATATGTACAAGTAAAATATAGAGTAATAAACATGTACAAATACAAATGCAAGTGCTGTGGGGAGCATCCCACCTCCTCCTATAAACCTCCCCTGTATCACCTCCCAGCACCGTGACCCGCAGCTTCAACACATCCAAACTTGCTCACGCCTATCATCAGCATTCACTCATATACTTGTACTCAATGATTCATCTTAACCATTTTAATAGTACATATTTTTATACTTGTCTTCCCAGTTGTAGTGTAAGATCCTTCTGGGCAGGTACTGTATCATTTCTTTATTCTGTACTTCAATAGGGTGAACAGCATAAAATGGGCGCTTGGTATATACTACTACTGATATTGCTTCTCAACAATCTTGCAGCATGGCCTCGTGGATAGAGCAAGAGCCCGGGAGTCAGAAGGGTCCTTCTTATTATTACTATTAAAATTATTATTAGCACTATTATTATTATTATCTTCAATTCTTTGAAGTTTGATGCTCCATTAACAACATACCATCCTAGTGCCATCTGAGGATCATGCTGAGTTTTTGGATTCTGTTTTCTCTTTATCCACATCAGTACAGTATTGCTCAGCATAATGTGTAGGTAGCAGAATTCACTGACAGCTTTTTCAGTGTTGCAAAGAGAAGCCATTGGTTGTGTGTAGGCATTCCTAAGTGAGGGGCTGAAACATGACTTCCATTTTCTTCAAACTTATTGTCAGACTGCAGTGCTGCACTGTACCTGCAAATGATTCATAATTCATTCAGTCACATTTATTGAAAGTTTACTGTGTGCAGAGCACTGTACTAAGCTCTTGGGAGAGTACAATATAGCAATAAACAGACACATTCATAATCGTGTGCATGTGTTCTTGGAGAAGTGTCTCCAGAACACAGTTATCGCCAAGTATCAGTTTTTCAACCACTATTTTAAAGAGTTTCGATCATCATCATCATCAATCATATTTATTGAGCGCTTACTGTGTGCAGAGCACTGAACTAAGCACTTGGGAAGTGCAAGTTGGCAACATATAGAGACAGTCCCTACCCAACAGTGGGCTCACAGTCTAAAAGAGTGGGCTCACAGCGATGGTATACGCTTAACCTGTTAAGGTAGGGTTTCCAGGTGAATAAGAAAGGCATTCTGATGCTAGTTGGTAAATCTCTTGCTGCAGCCCTTCTCCCCATTTTCAAAGCCCTCCCCAAATCACATCGCTTCCAGGAGGCTTTATGATAGTCACTAAAGCTAGTCCCACACTTTAGAGAAAGGGGAGAGGAGAACATGGAACCAACTCCTTGAGACAGCCTTCCCTTAGAGCAGATTGACTGGATTAAGTATCAAGGGTTAATCGGGGGCTTCCACCTGGAATATTGCCAGGAGAGAAAAGAGGAAGCTGGATAACTAGATGGAGAAGAAGCTTGCCACCTATTCTGGGGCAGAAGGCTTTGAGCTGCAACTCTGGAGGGACACAAAATGCAGCAGATGGTTCAGAGATGTGATCCTGGAGAATGAGAGCACATTGAAGGTTCCAAAGGGCAATCCTGGAAGGACAGAACACACAGGGGATTGGGGAAATGATTCTGGAGTGACAGACCAAAGAAGAAAGGTTCTCCATGTTGGAATCCAGAGGTTAGCTCCCAGATGATCCTACACCAGAGGAGGTGAAGTGAATGTGTAGAATGGCAGCAGCTCTACCTACCCTTGCAACTGAAGAGCCTAAGAGAAGGTGGGGATACTGAAACCTGGGAAACTATGAGAGAAGAGCGGGAAAACCAGAAGAACGTGTTTAGCAGGAGGCCTACAGAAAAGTAGAAAGTGTCCTAGGGAAAAGGAAAAGAGAAAAGGTGTAAATAGTAAAAATAACTCTAGAGAAGCAGTGTGGTGTAGTGGATGAAGCATGAGCCTGGCATGGACCTGGGTTCTAATCCTGGCTCTGGCACTTGTCTGCTGTGTCATCTTGGGCAAGTCACCCAATTTCTCTTTGCCTTAGTTTCCTCACTTCTGAAATGGGATTTAAGACTGTGAGCCTGGTGTGGAACAGAGACTGTGTCCAACCCCATTACCTTGTATCTACTCCAGTGCTTAGAACAGTACTTGGTTTATATTCATTCATTCATTCATTCATTCATTCATTCAATTGTATTTTATTAAGCACTTTCTGTGTGCAGAGCACTATACTAAGTGCTTGGGAAAGTGCAGTACAGCAATAAAGAGTGACAATCCCTGCCCACAGTGAGTTTACAGTCAAGAGGGGGGAAGACAGACATCAATACAATAAATACGATTGAATGAATGAATGAATACAAATACACAGGTATCAATATAAATAAATAAAATTACAGATATTTACATAAGTGCTGTGTGACGGGGGTTGGGGAAGAGCAAAGGGAGCAAGTCAGGGTGATGCAGAAGGAAGTAGGAGATGAGGAAAAGTGGGGCTTAGTCTGGAAAGCCCTCTTGGAGGAGGTGTGCCTTCAGCAGGGCTTTAAGAGGGGGAAAGTGATTGTCTGGTGGATTTGAGGAGGGAGTGTGTTCTAGGCCAGAGGCAGGACAGGTGCCAGGGGTTGGCAGTGAGACAGGGGAGACTGAGGCACAGTGAGAAGGTTAGCACCAGAGGGGCAAAGTATGCGGGCTGGGTTGTAGAAGGAGAGAAGCGAGATGTGATAGGAGGGGATAAGGAGATGGAATGCTTTAAAGCCAATAGTGAGAGGTTTTTATTTGATATGGGGGTGGATAGGCAACCCTGAAATTTTTGAGGAGAGGGATGATATCTCCTGAACATTTCCAGTAATCCAGGTGGGTTAGGATGAGTGATTATGCTAATGTGGTAGCAGTTTGGATGGAGAGGAAAGGGTGGATTTTAGCTACGTTGTGAAGGTGAGACTGACAGGATTTGGGGACAGATTGAATATGTGGGTTGAATGAGAGAGAGGAATCAAGGGTAATGCCAAGTTTACGGGCTTGTGAGATCGGAAGGTTGGTGGTGCCTCCTGCAGTGATGGAAAAGTCCAGGAGAGGACAAAGTTTGGGTTGGAAGACAAGGAGCTCTGTTTTGGACATGTTACGTTTGAGGTGATGGGAGGGCAACCAAGTAGAGGTGTCTTGAAGGCAGGAGGAGATGTGAGTCTGGAGAATGGAAGGGAGACCGGGGAGGAAACGTAGATTTGGGTATCATCTGCATCAAGATGGTAGTTGAAACTGTAGGAGTGATTGAGTTCTCCAAAGGAATGAGTGTAGATGGAGAATAGAAGGGGACCGAGAACTGAACCTTGATGGTTCACCCCAACAGTTGGGGGGTGGGAGGCAGAGGAGGAGCCTGCAAAGGAGACTGAGAATGAACAGCCAGAGAGATAAGAGAGCCAGGAGAGGACAGAGTCAGTGAAGCCAAGGTTGGAGGTTGTTTATGGGGGAAGGGGGTGGTCCACAGTGTCAAAGGTGGATAAGAGGTCCAGGAGGATTAGGATGGCATAGAGTTGGATTTGGCAAGACCACTGGTGACCTTTGAGACGGTGTCTTCAGTGGAGTGAAGGGGACAGAAGCCAGATTGGAGGGGATCCAGGAGAGAATTGTAGAAGAATTTGAGACAGCGGATGTAGATGACTTGCTCAAGGAGTTTGGAGAGGAATGGTAGGAGGCAGATGGGGCGATAACTGGAGAGAGCTGTGGGGTCAAGGGAGGGTTTTTTTTTAGGATGGGGGAGACATGGGCACGTTTGAAGGCTGTGCGGAAGAAGGACTTAACAAATGCCACAATTATTATTAACAAACACCACTATTATTATTATAATGAGTAATAATAATGCCCACCATTCATTCATTCATTCAATCATATTTATTGAGCGCTTACTGTGAGCAGAGCACTGTACTAAGCACTTGGGAAGTACAAGTCGGCAACATATAGAGACAGTCCCTACCCAACAGCAGGCTCACAGTCTAGAAGGGGGAGACAGACAACAAAACAAAACATGTAGACAGGTGTCACAATCGTCAGAACAAATAGAATTATATCTATATGCATATCATTAACAAAATAAATAGAATATAAATATGTCAAGTAAAATAAATAGAGTAATAAATCTGTACAAATATATACAAGTGCTCTGGGGAGGGAAAGGAGGTAGGGCAGAGAGGGGGATGCGGAGGAGGAGAAGAAAAAGAGGGCTCAGTCTGGGAAGGCCTCTTGGAGGAAGTGAGCTCTCAGTGGGGCTTTGAAGGGAGGAAGAGAGCTAGCTTGGCGGATGTGTGGAGGGGGGACATTCCAGGCCAGGGGAAGGGCGTGGGCCAGGGGTCGACAGTGGGACGGGCGAGAACGAGGCACAGTGAGGAGGTTAGGGGCAGAGGAGCGGAGGGTGCGGGCTGGGCTGTAGAAGGAGAGAAGGGAGGGGAGGTAGAAAGGGGCGAGGTCATGGACAGCCTCAAGCCGAGGGTGAGAAGTTTTTGCCTGATGTGTAGGTTGATTGGTAGCTACTGGAGACTTTTGAGGAGGGGAATAACATGCCCAGAGCATATCTGTAGAAAGATAATCCGAGCAGCAAAGTGAAGTATAGACTGAAGCGGGGAGAGACAAGAGGATGGGAGATCAGAGAGGAGACTAATGCAGTAATCCAGTCGGGAAAGGTCCCCATTTGGTCTTCCGACAGCCCCACACAGTCACTGGGGTCACTGGGTTCACAGCGGCCCACTTGCATTAGAGCTCCCGCTGGTCATGGCCACAGCTAGCATATGGGTTCTGAGCTTCTTGACCACTGATCTAGTCCCAAACCTGGTGTGGTGATTTTATGCAGACACACGGGGAACTTTCACACTTGTACACTTAAGAGGGGTCGGGATAAATGGCCTAGAAAAATCCCCTACTTCCATTCGTACTTTCTGCCAGCGACCCAAAAATCTGTTTCTATCACTTGCAGCCACCCTGCAGTGCTCCCTTCCCGGGGTACCTTTTGGGAACCCTTCCCCAACATGTTGTTTGGTTCTTACATGACCCGTCCCTCTTGCGCACTGTTTGGTTCTTGTAGGGGCCATCCCTTTTTTCGGTTCTTAAAATGATAATAATGACGGCATTTATTAAGCGCTTACTATATGCAAAGCACTGTTCTAAGTGCTGGGGGCAGTTACAAGGTGACCAGGTTGTCCCACGGGGGGCTCACAGTTTTGATCCCCATTTGACAGATGAGGGAACTGAGGCCCAGAGAAGTGAAGTGACTTGCCCAAGGTCACACAGCTGGCAATTGGCAGAGCTGGGATTTGAACCCATGACCTCTGACTCCAAAGCTCGGGCTCTTTCCAGAGTCCGTTCCCCTTTTTATGGGGTCCTTTTTTAGTTCTTATTGGGTCTGTCCTCCTTTTTGGTTCTTATGGAGTCCGTTCTTCTTCCTTGTTTCTTGTGGGGTCTGTCCCCTTTTCCCCGGGATCCATGGTGGCCAGGGAGATCCACAGCCAGGGGTTCTCTGTCAAGGGATTTCTAAAAACTTCCTTACCTAGGAGTCTCAGTGGGGATGGTCCTTGGTTAAGCAGGTCCCAGGCAGATGTGGATCCCGGATGAGGCCCCAAATGTCAGGTTCTACAAAAAGAATCAAGTCATAGTAACACGGATCAAGCAGTTTATTATTCCAATAGTCAACTAGATCCATATGGGAGAGGACAGAGTCTGTTGCTCTAAAAGAGAGCTCGGCCTCAACATCGTAAATGCCGAAAGCGTAGTCTATTATAGTCTGGGGTGAGCAGGGCATTTCTTTTCCAGCCACTTAGTGGTAGTGGCAGGAGAGCAAATCAGCTGCTAGCCCTCATTATTAATAATTAATAATAAGCCCTCAAGGGAGACCTTATTCTAATGCTTCTGTTTCCCGGCTTCTGATGAGGTCCGATGGATGATTCTCTGCTCTTGGTTTTCTGCTTATCCAGCTGATAGTGCATGATTCCCTGTTGATTTCTTTCCCTGTTTGTCTTGTTTTTTGTAGATGGGAAAGTTGGGCAAGGGGTTGCCTATTAATTAATTAATGAATGATGGCATTTGTTAAGAAACGTGTTAATTTGGAACCCTTCCCCAACGTGTTGTTTGGTTCTTATATGACCCATCCCTCTTGCGCACTGTTCGGTTCTTGTAGGGGCCATCCCTTTTTTCGGTTCTTAAAATGATAATAATGATGACATTTATTAAGTGCTTACTATGCGCGAAGCACTGTTCTAAGCACTGGGGCAGGTACAAGGTGATCAGGTTGTCCCACGTGAGGCTCACAGTCTTAATCCCCATTTGACAGATGAGGGAACTGAGGCCCAGAGAAGTGAAGTGACTTGCCCAAGGTCACACAGCTGACAAGCGCTGGAGCCGGGATTAGAGCCCATGACCTGAATCCCAAGCCTGGGCTCTTTCCACTGAGCCATGCTGCTTCTCTATGCAAGGTTAAGGTTAAATTACAGACCAAAAAATGGATTCCAAAGGCTAAGATGGAGTCGACTGGGTTTGGGTCATTTTCCACGGTAACTACCCCAGCACTTAGCTTACTGTCTTGACACTTCATATAAACTATCAAGTGTGAAGCAGCATAGCGTAGCGGATAGAGCACCGTCCTGGGAGTCAGAAGGTCGTGGGTTCTAATCCTGGCTCCACCACCTGTCCGCTGTGTGACCTTGGGCAAGTCACTTAATTTCTCTGCACCTCAGTTACCTCATTTGGAAAATGGGTATCGAGACAATGAGCCCTATGTGGGACGGGGACGGTGTCCAACTCAATTTGCTTGAATCCAATCCAACGCTTAGTGTAGTTCCTGGCACATAGTAAACACTTCGCAAATACTATTATTATTAATAATAATAACTGCAATTTTGTAGTAACTCTTTATTTTTATTTGTTTGTTTATTTGTTTATTTATCTGTCTGCCTCACTTCCCCATTAGATCAGCGCTTAGAACAGTGCTTTGCACATAGTAAGCGCTTAACAAATGCCATCCTCATCATCGTCATCAAAGATTCACTCAATGGAATTCATGGAGTGCCTACTCTGTGCAGAGCACTGCACTAGGTGCTTGGGCAAATAATAATAATAATAATGGCATTTTGTAATGCACTTACTATGTGCAAAGCACTGTTCTAAGCACTGGGGTAGATACAAGGTAATCAGGGTGTCCCACGTAGGACCCACAGACTTCATCCCCATTTAATGGATGAGGGAACTGAGGCCCAGAGAAGTGAAGTGACTTGCCTAAGGTCACACAGCAGACAAGTGGTGGAGACAGGATTAGAACCCATGACTTCCTGGCTCCCAGGCCTGTACTCTATTCACTATGCCATGCTGCCAAGACACATTCCCTGTCCACAAGGACCTTACAATCTAGAGGGGGAGACAGACACTAAAATAAATTATAGATAGGGAAAATGAGAGAGTATAAGGACATGTACTTAAGTGATGTGGTGCTGGCAGAAGGTGAATATCAAGTGCTTAAGGTGTACAATTCTGAGTGCACTGGCAACACAGAAGCGGAGGCCAAATACGGGAAATGTGAACTTAGCCGAGGAAGACATTTTGGAGAAGATGTGAGATGAAGTCAAGTGGAGGGACCATGTCTTCTACTTTTAAGGATGTTCCCCAAACCTAATACCGTGTTCTAAACATAGCAGGTGATCAATAAATATTGATGATGAGAATCAATTAATTGTATTTATTGGGCACTTTCTGAGTTTCAGAACACTGTACTAAGCACTTGCCAGCATACAATATAACATAGTAGTTAGAACTGCTCTGTGCCCAAAACGAGATAACAGTTTTGGGAGTAATGGAGAGGAAAAGGTGGATCTGTAAAATAGAGGGAAAAAACAGGCAGAATTTAGAGACTGGCAAAAAATGTGGTAAATACCAGAGTAGAGTCATTAACGACTCCAAGGTCATGGGTTTCTGAGGCAGGAATTACAGACATGTTGTAGACAATGATGAAAAAGTTAGGAGGAGATGTAGTAGGAAAGAAGATAGTTTTTGAGATATTGACATCCTGATGGAGCTGTACAAACATCTACCTATGCCTCAAAAATCTCCATTCATTTATTCATTCATTCAGTTCCTTCAATCATATTTATTGAGTGCTCACTGTGAGCAGAGCACTGTATTAAGCACTCGGGAGAGTACATAAAACAATAAACAGACACAATCCCTGCCCACAGTGAGTTTACAATCATAGGCCATTCCAGAAACTCCTTAACCAAAGGCTTTAAAGCAATGGTTTTGGGAAGCAGCCTGGTCTAGTGGAAAGAGCTTAGGCTTCTGAGTCAGAGGACCTGGGTTCTAATTCTGGCCCTGCCACCTACCTGATATGTGACCTAGGGAGAGTCACTTAACTTTGCTGTGACTCAATTTCCTTATCTGTAAAATGGGGATTGAAATACCTGTTCTCTCCCTCCCCTCCTCACTTAGCTAAAGAGCCCCAAATGGGATAGATATTGTCCAACCATATTATCTTGTATCTACCTCAGTTCTCAGTACAGTGTTTGGCACAGATTAAGTGCTAAACAAAAATCACAATTATTTCATTCATTCAGCCATATTTATTGCATGCTTACTGTATTCAGAGCACCGTAATAAGAGCTTGGAAAATGCAGTACAGCAATAAAGAGAAACAATCCCTGCCCACAACGGGCTTACAGTCTAGAGGGGGGAGATAGACATCAAAACTAGTAAACAGGCATCAATACAAATAAATAAAATTATGGATATATACGTATATACATAAGTGGTGTGGGGCGGGGGGAAAGCAAAGGGAATGAGTCAAGGTGACATGGAAGGGTGGGGGAGCTGAGGAAAAGGGGGCTTAGTTTGGGAAGGCCTCTTGGAGGAGGTGTGTCTTCAGTAGGGCTTTGAAGGTGGGAAGAGTGATTGTTTGGTGGATTTGAGGAGGGAGGGCATTCCAGGCCAGAGGTAGGATGTGGGCCAGGGGTTGGGGTCAAGACAGGAGAGACTGAGGCACAGTGAGAGGATTAGCACCAGAGGAGCGGAGTGTGCAGGCTAGGATGTAGAAGGAGAGAAGCAAGGTGAGGTAAGAAGGGGCAAGGTGATGGAGATCTTTGAAGCCAATAGCGAGGAGGTTTTTTTTTTGATATGGAGGTTGATAGGTAACCACTGGAGATAGGTGCCCTTTCTGTAGAAAGATAATCCTGACAGCTGAGTGAAGTATGGATGAAGTGGGGAGAGATAAGAGGTTGGGAGATCAGAAAGGAGGCTGATGAAGTAACCAGTTGGGGTAGGATGAATGATTGTACTAACAAGGGAGCAGTTTGGACAGAAAGGAAAAGGCAGATCTTGGCTATATTGTGAAGGTGAGACTGGCAGGCTTTGGTGATGGATTGGATTTGTAGGGTGAATGAGAGAGCGGAGTCAAGGACGACACCAGGATTATGGGCTTGTGAGACAGAAGGATGGTTGTGCCAGCCACAGTGACGGGAAAGTTCTGGAGAGGACAGGGTTTGGGAGGGAAGATAAGGAGCTCAGTCTTGGACATGTTGAGTTTGAGGTGGTGGGAGGACATCCAAGTAGAGATGTCCTGAAGGCAGGAGGAGATGCAAGCCTGGAGGAAGGGAGAGAGAACAGGAAAAGAGATATAGATTTGGGTGTCATCCACACAGAGACGATAGTTGAAGCTTTGGAAGGGAATGAGTTCTCCAAGGGAGTGAGTGTAGATGCATAATAGAAGGGGACCAAGAACTGAACCTTGAGGGACCCTGACAGTTAGGGGATGGGAGGAGGAGGAGGAGGAGGAGCTCCTGAGGCACTTCATTAACTCTCTTAACTGTGTCCCTGAAGGACATTATCCCTTTCAACCCACACGTTCAGTGTCATCAAATCCTATCAGTTCAACCTTCACAGGGTCACTAAAATCCACCTTTTCCTCTCCATCCAAACTGCTACCACGTTAATCCAAGCATTTATTTTATCCTGCCTTGATTACTGCATCAGTCTTCTTGCTAACCTCTCTGCTTCCTGTCTTTCCCCACTTCAGTTCCTTCTTCACTCTGCTGCCTGGATCATTTTTCCACAAAATGGTTCGGTTCACGTTTTCCCACTCCTCAAGAACCTCCGGTGATTGCCCATCCACCTCCACATCAAACAGAAGCTCCTTACCATCGGCTTTAAGGCGCTCAATCAGCTTGCCCCATCCTGCCTCACCTTGCTACTCTCCTTCTACAACTTAGCCAACATACTTTAGTCCTCTAATGCCAGGATACTCACTGTACCTCCATATTGACTATCTCACTACTGACCCCTCACCCATGTCCTGCCTCTGGCCCGGAACACCCTCCCTCTTCTTATCCAGAAGATGATCACTTTCCCCAGCTTCGAAACCTTATTAAAAGTCCATCTCCTTCAAGAGGCCTTCCCTGACTAAGCCCTCATTTCCTCTTCTCCCATTACCTCCTGTGTTGCCCTAGCACTTGGATTTGTCTGCTGTGTGAACTTGGGCAAGTCACTTAACTTCTCTATGCTTCAATTCTCCTGTTCGCCCTCCTATTTATTCCTTCATTCATTCAATCGTATTTATTGAGCACTTACTAAGCACTTGGGAAGTACAAATCGGCAACATAGAGAGATGGTCCCTACCCAACAACGAGCTCACAGTTGGGCTGTGAGCCCCATGCGGGTCAGAGACTGTGTCCAGTCCTACTATCTTGTATCTATTCCTGCGCTTAGAACAGTGTCTGGCACATACTTAGATACCACAATTATTATTATTTGCTCCCTTTATTTACTCACCCTCAGCCCCGCAGCACTTACGTACGTATCCGTTATGTATTTATGATGTATGTATGTATGTAGGCATTTATTTATTTATATTAATATCTGTCGTCTCCCCCTTTAGATTGTAAGCCTGTTGTGGACAGGGAACGTCACTTGAGGCCTCTAAAAGCCCATTTCCCACGCCCCAGATGTAGTTCAGAGCCGGAACTTGGGCCAAACTGGACCAGGATAAGCAGCAGGAACCCGAGAGGGGTGGTCCAGGTCAGAATCCCAAACACCTGAAGCCTCACTCCAGCACATCTCTCAGGCTCCCCGCTGCAGCCATGGGAAGGGAGCGGTTTGAGCTGGGCTGCAGGAAGGTGTTGGCCTTCCTCCACTGGCAAATCTGTGGGGAAAGGATGCAGATTTATTGAAGGCCCATCTCCTCCAAGAGGCCTTCCCTGACTAAGCCCCACTTTTCCTCATCTCCCACTCCCTTCTGCGTCACTCTGACCCTTTACTCTTCCCCCACAACACTTAAATATATAAGAGAAGCAGCATAGCTTAGTGGAAAGAGCGGGGGCTTGGGAGTCAAAGGTCATTGGGTTCTAATCCCAGCAACGCCACCGATCAGATGTGTGACTCTGGGCAAGTCACTTGACTTCTCTGTGCCTCAGTTCCCTCATCTGTAAAATAGGGATTGAGACTGTGAGCCCCACGTGGGACAACCTGATTACCTTGTATCTACCCCAGCGCTTAGAACAGTGCTTGGCACATAGTAAGCGCTTAACAAATTCCATCATAATTATAATTATTTTATATATCCGTAATTTTGTTTATTTGTATTGATGTCTGCCTCTCCCCTCATCTGTGAGCTCGTTGTCACAGTTGGCAGGGAATGTCACTGTTTATTGTTGCATTGTACTTTCCCAAGTGCTCAGTACAGTGCTCTGCACACAGAAAGCACTTAATATATAGAGAATACATAATATGTAGAGAAGCAGCTTGGTTTAGTGGAAAGAGCTTGGGCTTGGGAGTCAGAGGTCGTGGGTTCTAATCCCCGCTCTGCCATTTGTCAGCTGTGTGACTTTGGGCAAGTCACTTAGCTTCTCTGGGCCTCGGTTCCCTCACCTGTAAAATGGGGACTAAGTCTGTGAGTCCCACGTGGGACAACCTGATCACCTTGTATCTACCCCTGGTGCTTAGAATAGTGCTTGGCACCTAGAAAGCGCTTAACAAATACCATTATTATTATTATTATTTATTTATTCTACTTGTACATATTTATTCTATTTATTTTATTCGATTTATATGTTTTGTTTTGTTGTCCATCTCCCCCTTCTAGACTGTGAGCCCGCTGTTGGGTAGGGACCGTCTCTGCATTTTGCCAACTTGGACTTCCCAAGCGCTTAGTACAGTGCTCTGCACACAGTAAGTGCTCAATAAAGACGATTGAATGAATGAATATACAGTTGAATGAATGAATTAATACTTGGCTGAATGAATGAATGTACAGTTGAATGAATTAATTAATACTTGGCTGAATGAATGAATGAATATACAGTTGAATGAATGAATTAATACTTGGCTGAATGAATGAATGTATATACAGTTGAATGAATGAATTACAGCATGGCTCAGTGGAAAGAGCACGGGCTTTGGAGTCAGAGGTCGTGGGTTCAAATCTCGGCTCCGCCAACTGTCAGCTGTGTGACTTTGGGCAAGTCACTTAACTTCTCTGGGCCTCAGTTACCTTGTCTGTAAAATGGGGATTAAGACTGTGAGCCCCCCGTGGGACAACCTGATCACCTTGTAATCTCCCTGGTGCTTAGAACAGTGCTTTGCACATAGTGAGCGCTTAATAAATGCCATTATTATTATTATTATTATTACTTGGCTGAATGAATGAATATACAGTTGAATGAATGAATTAATACTTGGCTGAATGAATGAATGAATGTACAGTTGAATGAATGAATTAATACTTGGCTGAATGAATGAATGTACAGTTGAATGAATGAATGAATACTTGGCTGAATGAATGCATGAATATACAGTTGAATGAATGAATTAAGACTTGGCTGAATGAATGCATGAATATACAGTTGAATGAATGAATTAAGACTTGGCTGAATGAATGAATGTACAGTTGAATGAACGAATTAATACTTGGCTGAATGAATGAATGAATGAATGTACAGTTGAATGAATGAATTAATACTTGGCTGAATGAATGAATGTACAGTTGAATGAATTAATTAATACTTGGCTGAATGGATGTTCATCCATTGATTGAATCAATCAATCAATCATATTTATTGAGCGCTTACTGTGTGCAGAGCACTGTACTAAGCGCTTGGGAAGTACAAATTGGCAACATATAGAGACAGTCCCTACCCAACAGTGGGCTCACAGTCTAAAAGGGGGAGACAGAGAACAAAACCAAACATACTAACAAAATAAAATAAATAGAATAGATATGTACAAGTAAAATAAATAAATAGAGTAATAAATATGTACAAACACATATACATATATATGAATGAATGAATGAATGGATATACAGTTGAATGAATGAATTAATACTTGGCTGAATGAATGAATGTACAGTTGAATGAATGAATACTTGGCTGAATGAATGAATGAATATACAGTTGAATGAATGAATACTTGGCTGAATGAATATACAGTTGAATGAATGAATGAATACTTGGCTGAATGAATGAATGAGTCAGTGGGCGGAGACAGTGGGCAGGGCTGTCGACTGCCGCGCGCGTGCGCGCGCATGCGCCGTGGTTCAGGCGTTTTGACCCTCGCTGCCCCCCGTATCGGAGCCCGTGGGCGGTGCGCGCTCCCTATTGGCTGTCGCGGGTTCGGCGCCAAACTCTCGCGATGCGCCGGGAGAGCGCGCCGTGCGGAGCGGGCCGGGGACGGCCGCCAGCGCCGCCGCCGCCATGTTCTGCGAGAAGGCCGTCGAGTTGATCCGTGAGCTGCAGCGGGCCCCCGACGGGCAGCTCCCCGCTTACAACGTAAGCCTGAGGACGGAGCCCTCCGGGGAGGGGCCGGGCGGGGGGGGGGAGAAAGAGGGGAGCACTTCCGGTGGGGCCTGCTCCGCCCGGGCATGGCGCCCGGCCCCGCCTGAGGAGAATGGCTGACAGGAGGCTGCCCACCTGCAGGGGCCGACTGGGGTTTGGCGGCCTAGGCCACAGCGTGACCATCAACGGGCGCTATTTAAACTAATAATACATAGTATTAGTCGTCAGCATCATCAATCGTATTTATTGAGCGCTTACTGTGTGCAGAGCGCTTGGGAAGTACAAATTGGCAACATGTAGGTGCGACTGTTCTATAACTTACGGAGCAGCAGGAGCTACTGAAAGGAGCGCAGGACTGGGAATAGTACTAAGTGCTTTCAAGGCCCTACTGAGAGCTCACCTCCTCCAGGAGGCCTTCTCAGACTGAGCCCTTTCCTTCCTCTCCCCCTCGTCCCCCTCTCCATCCCCCCCATCTTACCTCCTTCCCTTCCCCACAGCACCTGTATATATGCATATATGTGTTTGTACATATTTATTACTCTTTATTTATTTATTTTACTTGTACATATCTAGTAGGGCCTTGAAGGCCTTCCCAGACTGAGCCCCTTCCTTCCTCTCCCCCTCCTCCCCCTCTCCATCCCCCCATCTTACCTCTTTCCCTTCCCTGCATATATGTATGTATGTTTGTACATGTTTATTATTCTATTTATTTATTTTACTTGTACATATCTAGTCTATTTATTTTACTTTGTTAGCATGTTTGGTTTTGTTCTCTGTCTCCCCCTTTTAGACTGTGAGCCGGCTGTTGGGTAGGGACCGTCTCTATATGTTGCCAACTTGGACTTCCCAAGCGCTTAGTACAGTGCTCTGCACACAGTAAGCGTGCAATAAATGCGGTTGATTGATTGATTAAGCCCTGGGGTAGATAGAAATTAACGAGGGTGGACACAGCCCCTGTCTCCCATTGGGCTCCCCGTCTAAGTAGGAAGGGAAACAGGTATTTAGTCCCCATTTTACCATTGAGGAAACTGAGGCACAGAGAAGCTAAGTGACTTGCCCAAGTTCACGCAGCAGACAAGTGGTGGAGGCAGGATTAGAACCCAGGTCCGCTGACTCCCAGGCCTGTGCTGTTTCCACTAGGCCACGTTGCTTCTCTCCTCAGGAGAGGTAGGTTCTAATTCCTGCTCCACCACTTGTCTGCTGTGTGGCCTTGGGCAAGTCACTTTTCTGCCTCAGTTTCCTTATCAATAAGTGGCATTTATTGAACACCTACTGCCTGCAGAGCACTGTATTACACTCTTGGAAGTGTACAGTTCAGCATAGTAGGCATGTTCCCTGCCCATCAGGGTCTTACAGGCTAGAGGGGGAGACTGATATTAAAATAAACTAGGACCAAGACACTTGTTCTCCCTTCCTTTTAGACTTAAGCCCTTGTGGGATCTGATTGTCTATGTCATTGCTTAGTACAGTACCACAATTGTTATTGTCGTAAAAGTGAATACCTTAGCTAAAATTTAAAATGGTGTAAAATTAAAAAAAAATGATTGTTGATTTGAAGATCATTCGGAGTACGTGAATACGCATGAACTTCTTTTGAGATTTAGTATGGTATTGTAAATCACAGAGGCATAATCTAGTTATCTTGTGATAGCATGGTTTTAGAATAACAGCAAGCGATGCCACTGCCAGTGTTCCCTGCAATTAAATTGTGCAGTGCATGGCCAAAAGTCAGGCTATTGCCCTGCTGATTCCCAGTTCCTAGGGAGGAGATTCAAGAGCAAAGGCTCCGGTGGTTCCAGGATTTAGCGTTACATAAGGTGCAGGAGGTATAATTATGTGCTATACTAATGCAGTATTTGGCACCAAAAGTGAAGATTAAGTTAGGTAGTGTGCCAAGTTTGTCTCAAGCCTGTTTTAAAAAAATGTTTGTTTGTTTTTAATATGTGGTCCTCCCCAAGGCTGTGTGTCTTTGCTGTAAACAGTTCAAGCTTTCACTTCTTGTATTCTGCACTGTGACACTTCACCTAATTTTATTTAATGCGGAACAATATTGTGTTGCACTGTAATTTCATTTACCCCTCCCTTGTGAGCAGAACTTTTTCGTGCTTACTGGCAGCAGTTTGGTTCCTGCAGGCTGGATCACGGGTTTCCTGTACCTCCTAATTTGTTGCTTCTGAAAATTTTGGATACAGATTGACCCAGTACTCTGAAAGGAAAGCCAGTTTTGTTGGAAGTCTCCTACTTGGGTAATTCCAACATTATTTTTAGACATCAGAGAGCAAAGATGTAGCCAAGAAGGATGGTGTCATCCCTGTTTGATCAAACTTCTGGGTTATATGAGGTTCTATTGCAATATGAAAAAAATTCATTTTTGACCACAATTTCAATTTGGAAAGGGAAAAAACACAAGAAGTCAGGTCAGGCTAGGTAGCGACAAATACCTTGACCAGCATGGTGACTGTTTGGATGGAGAGGAAGGGGTAGATCCCATGCTCATTGCCTGTGCCAATGGTTTCAGACTTTTAACTCCCTCCTTAAATCCCCTGTCCTCCACGCCCTGCCCTGTTTCTTTCCTCTAGTGATTATGCCACTTATTTTATCAATAACACTGAAACCATCAGGAGTGAACTCCTTAAAATTGCCCCTCGCTCCCCCTCTTTAATTCTTTCATCCTTCTCAGCAATATCTCAAGAGGGAATCTACCATCTCTTAAAATGTACCATTGTGCCTCAGACCCCTTCCCTTTACACTTTTATTAAAAACACCCTCCCCCTCTCTGGACCGCTATCTTCAATGGCTCACTCACCAATGGAGCCTACCCCAGTGCTTTGAAACAGATGTCCATGTTTCCCCTATCCTAAAAAAACCCCTCCCTTGAGCCCATGGCTCCATGTAGTGATCTCCTTCTTACTATTCCTTTCTAAATGTTTTTGTAGAAAAATGATCCAGGCAGCAGAGTGAAGTATAGATTTGAGTGGGGAGAGACAGGTGTCAGGGAGGTCAGCAGTGAGGCTGATACAGTAATCAAGGTGGGATAAAATGAGTGATTGGATTAACATGGTAGCAATTTGGAAGGAAAGGAAAGGGCGGATTTTAGCCGTCTTGTGAAGGTGGGACCGACAGGATTTAGTGATGGATTGAGCATGTGGGTTGAATGAGAGGGAGGAGTCAAGGATAATGCCAAGGTTACATGCTTATGAGACAAGAAGGATGGTGGTACTGACTACAGTGATGGTAAAGTTGGGGGAAGGACATGGTTTGGATGGGAAGATGAGAAGTTTCATTTTAGATATGCTGCGTTTGAGGTGATCCAAGTAGAGATAGATGTCTTGAAGACAGGAAAAAATGCAAGACTGCAGAGAGAGAGAGAGAAATCAGAACTGGTAATGTAGGTTTGGGTTATCATCCGCATGGAAGTGGTAGTTGAAGTCATGTGAGCAAATGTGTTCTCCAGGGGAATGGTGGAGAATAGATGGGGACCCAGAACTGAACCTTGAGGGATCCCGACAGTGAGGCGGTGGGAAGCAGAGGAGGAGCCCATGAAAGAGACTGAAAATGAGCAGCCAGAGAGATAGGAGAGCCAGGAGAGGACAGTGTCATTGAAGCCAAGGTAGGATAATGTTTCTAGGAGAAGGGGGTGAGTGACAGTGTCAAAGGCAGCTGAGAGGTTGAGGAGGACTAGGGTGGAGTAGACACCATTGGATTTGGCAAGAAGGAGGTCATTGGTGACCTTTGAGGGGCCGGTTTCTGTGGCGACAAGGGGACGGAAGCAGGAGAAGACCTTGATACACTAGTGGGTGTAGACAGTTGGCTCAAGGAGTTTGGAAAAGAATTCATTCATTCATTCAATCGTATTTATTGAGCGCTTACCGTGTGCAGAGCACTGTACTAAGTGCTTGGGAAGTACAAGTTGGCAACATGTAGAGACGGTCCTGGGAGATAGGGCGATAACTGGAGGGAGCCATGGGGTCAAGGGAGGGTTTTTTTAGAATAGAGGAGACATGGGCATATTTGGACTTAGTGGGGAAGAAGCCATTGGGGAGCAAACAGTTGAAGATGGCAGTTAGGGGAGGAAGAAGGGAATGGGCAAGTGTATTGATAAGGTGTGAAGGAATGGGGTTGGGTGTGCTTGTGGAGGTGATGGATTTTGAGAGAAGACAGATCTCCTGTAGAGATACTGCTGGGAAAGATGGGATAATCGAAGAGGGGGCAGGAGGCGGGAGTGACTGGGGAGAGGCAGGGGAGATTTTAGGGAGATCGTGCCTGATCGTTTCAATTTTCTCAGTAAAATAAGTGGCCAGGTCATTAGGGGCAAGGGATGAGGAAAGCAGGGGGTCAGGGGGTTTGAGAAGGGA
Source organism: Tachyglossus aculeatus (assembly GCF_015852505.1). Lineage (NCBI taxonomy): Eukaryota > Metazoa > Chordata > Mammalia > Monotremata > Tachyglossidae > Tachyglossus > Tachyglossus aculeatus. The sequence continues at coordinate 35,150,274 of NC_052074.1, read as the reverse complement.
GTTAAATGTCTGAAACAACTGTTGAGGGTGATGGGTATGGGTGTCAAGAAGGGTGGGGAAATAATTTTGTTGGGCAGAGGAGAGGGTAGGGGTAAAGCCCGTAAGGAAAAATCTGAAGTGGACAAAGTTAGCCTGATGTCAGTATTTCCACCAGCAGGACTCTGTGGTTCTTGCACAAGAGTCAAGGAGGAGGTGTGTGGATGACCTAGATCCAAGATCACCAAAGGGATAGGGTAGTGAGTGAGTTGAGTTCAGTACAGAGGGTGGTGTAGTTCAGAAATCTCCAGTGGCTACCAATCAATCTGTGCATCAGGCAGAAACTCCTCACCCTCGGCTTCAAGGCTCTCCATCACCTCGCCCCCTCCTACTTCACCTCCCTTCTCTCCTTCTACAGCCCAGCCTGCACTCTCCGCTCTTCTGCCGCTAATCTCCTCACCGTGCCTCGTTCTCGCCTGTCCCGCCGTCGACCTCCAGCCCACTTCATCCCCCTGGCCTGGAATGCCCTCCCTCCCCAAATCCGCCAAGCTAGCTCTCTTCCTCCCTTCAAGGCCCTACTGAGAGCTCACCTCCTCCAGGAGGCCTTCCCAGACTGAGCCCCCTCCTTCCTCTCCCCCTCCTCCCCCTCTCCATCCCCACCGTCTTACCTCCTTCCCTTCCCGACAGCACCTGTATATATGTATATATGTTTGTACATATTTATTACTCTATTTATTTATTTATTTATTTTACTTGTACATATCTATTCTATTTATTTTATTTTGTTAATATGTTTGGTTTTGTTCTCTGTCTCTCCCTTCTAGACTGTGAGCCCACTGTTGGGTAGGGACTGTCTCTATACGTTGCCAACTTGTACTTCCCAAGCGCTTAGTACAGTGCTCTGCACACAGTAAGCGCTCAATAAATACGATTGATTGATTGATTATGGAGGCTAAATAGGGCATGATCAATTGAGAACATTGGATGGGGTCAAAAAATAAGAGGTGTCTGGGGGAACAGCACAGATTTGCAGGGAGGAAGTGTGTGGGAGAGAAGGCAAGTGAGGAGGTTGTGGTCAGATAGAGGGATTTCGGAGCAATGTACTAAACACTGGGATATATACATGACAATCCGTTCAGACACAAGTCCTCATCCTCACTGGGTGAAGTCTGAGGAGGTGAGGGAACAGATGTAGAATCCCCATTTTATAGATGAGAAAATTGAGGCACAGAGAAATGAAGTGACTTACCCAAGGCCACAGAGCAGGCAAGTGGCAGAGCCGGGATTCAAAAGATTAAAATTTACAAGCATTTGTCTTATCCTGTCTCGATTACTACATCAGCCTCCTTGCTGACCTCCAGTCTCTCCCCATTCTAGTTCATGCTTCACTTTACTCCCTGGATTGTTCTAAAAAAAAGTTCCGTCCACATCTTTCACTCCTCAAAAACCTCCAATGATTGCCAATCTATTTCTGCATCAAATAGAAACTTGTACCATTGGCTTTATAAGGCACTCAGTCTGTGCTTTTCCAACCAAACCTTGGTAGTCTCCTTTTACAACTCAGCCCTCACACTCCCAAACCGCTCATTTTACCACAATCTTATCTGTCACACTAATGACCCCTCAGACTAGAGGGTGGGAGGCAGAGGAGGAGCCCATGAAAGAGACTGAGAATAAGCAGCCAGAGAAATAGGAAGAAAACCAGAAGAGGACAGTGTCAGTGAAGCCAAGGTTGGATAATGTGACCAGGAGAAGGGGGTGGTTGACAGTGTTGAAGGCAGTTGAGAGATCGGAGAGGATTAGGATGAAATAGAGTCCATTGGACTTGGCAAGGGAATGACGCAGTTTATTGTTGTATTGTACCTTCCCAAGCACTTAGTACAGTGCTCTGCACACACTAAGCACTCAATAAATAAATAAGAATGAATGAATCATTAGTGACCTTTTCTTTCCTTTGGGCTTCGTGGATACAGCACAGGCCTGGGAGTCAAAAGGTAATGGATTCTAATCCCAGCTCGGCCATTTGTCAGCCGTGTGGCCTTGGGCAAGTCACTTCACTTCTCTGTGCCTCAGTTACCTCATCTGTTAAAATGGGGATTAAGAGTGTGAGCCCTGTGTAGGACAGGGATAATCCAATTTGCTTGTATCCACCCCAGTGCCTGGCACATAGTAAGCACTTTTTTGCCCTAAATCTGCCCTCTCCTCTGCCCGGCAAAACTATTTCTCTTCCCTTATTGACACCCATGGCCATCACCCTCATCAGCCATTCTGGACATTTAACTCCCTCCTCAGGTCCCCTGTTTCTCCCCCATCCCTCACCCTCAACTCTCTGGCCACTTCAGTAGGAAAATTAACACCATCAGGTCTGAGCTCCCCAAAGTCACCCCTCCCTCCCCTCCATCCCTCCTCCTCTCGACCCCCTCTTCTACTTTCCCATCCTTCCCAGCAGTATCTTCAGAAGTGTTCTCCTGCCTCCTCTAAAGTGCTACATGCGCTTCAGATCCCATTCCCTCCCACTTTATTAAACTCTCGCCCCTTCCCTCCTACCCACCTTTACTTACACCTTCAACCACTCACTCTCCAGTGGCTTCTTCCCCTCTTCCTTCAAACATGCCCACATCTCCCCCATCCTAAAAAACTCTCCCTTGAACCCACAGCCCCCTCCATTTATCTCCCTATCTCTCTCCTACCCTTTCTTTTCAAACTCCTGGAGTGTCTTCTACACTCGCTGCCTCAATTTCCTCTTCTCCAACTCTCTCCTGGGCCCCCTACAATCTGGCTTCCGTCCCCTCCCCTCCACTGAAACCACCCTCTCAAAGGTCACCAATGACCTCCTTCTTGCCAAATCCAACGACTTCTGCTCCATCCTAATTCTCTTCAACCCCTCAGCTGCTTTTGACCCTATCGATCATCCCCTTCTCCTCAACACATTATCCAGTCTTGGTTTCACTGACTCCATCCTTCCCTGGTTCTCCTCTTATCTCTCTGGCCATTCATTCTCAGTCTTCTCCATGGGCTCCTCCTCCCCCTCCCATCCCCTAACTTTAGGGGTTCCTCAAGGGTCAGTTCTTGTTCCCCTTCTGTTCTCCATCTATACTCCCTTGCTGAACTCATTCACTCCTACGGCTTCAACTATCACCTCTACGCGGACGATACCCAAATCTGTATGTCCTCCCCTGTTTCCCTCCCTCCAGGCTCGCATCTCCTCCTGCCTTCAGGACATCTCCATCTGGATGTCCTCCCACCACCTAAAGCTCAACATGTCCATGACTGAGCTCCTTATCTTCCCTCCCAAACCCTGTCCTCTCCCTGACCTTCCCATCACTGTGGATGGTACCACCATCCTTCCTGTTTCACAAGCCCGCAACCTTGGTGTCATCCTTGACTGGCTCTCGTTCACCCCACATATCCAATCTGTCACCAAAACCTGCCGTTCTCACCTTCACAACATCGCCAAGATCCGCCCTTTCCTCTCCATCCAAACCGCTACCTTGCTGGTTCAATCTCTCATCCTATCCCGACTGGATTACTGCATCAGCCTCCTTTCTGATTTCCTATCCTCATGTCTCTCCCACTTCAGTCTATACCTCACTCTGCTGCCTGGATTATCTTTCTACAGAAACGCTCTGGGCATGTCGCCCCCGTCCTCAAAAGTCTCCAGTGGTTACCTATCAACCTTCGCATGAAGCAAAACCTCCTCACTATTGACTTCAAAGCTCTCCATTACCTTGCCCCCTCTTACCTCACCTCCCTTCTCTCCTTCTCCATCCCAGCCCGCACACTCTGCTCCTCTGCCATTAACCTCCTTACTGTGCCTCTCTGTCACCTGTCCTGCTGTCGACTCCTGGCCCACGTCCTACCTCTGGCCTGGAATGCCCTCCCTCCTCAAATCCGCCAAACAATCACGTTTCCCCCCGCCCCCCAATCAAAGCCCTCCTGAAGGCTCACTTGCTCCAGGAGGCCTTCCCAGACTAAGCCCCCCTTCTCTGCTCCTCCTCTCTTCCACATCGCCCTGACTTGCTTCCTTTGCTCTACCTCCCTCCCCCCAACAGCACTTGTGTATATATGTCCATATGTATAATTCTATTTATTTATATTAATGATGTGTATATATCTATAGTTCTGTTTATCTTGATGCTATTGATGCTTGTTTTGATGCCTGTCTCCCCCCTCCTAGACTATGAGCCCATTGTGGGCAGGGGTTATCTGTATTTGTTACTGAACTGTACTTTCCAAGCGCTTACTACAGTGCTCTGCACACATTAAGTGCTCAATAAATACGATTGAATGAATGAATGAACAAATGCCATTATTATTATTACTATTCTGTAGTAGTTTCTGTGGAATGAAGCGGGTGGAAACCAGATTGGAGAAAATAGGAGAGAAAATGGAGACAGCAGGTGTAGACAACGTGTTCAAGGAGTTTATATTAATATTTGTCTCTAGTCTATAAACCCATAGAGGGCAGGCAATGTGTTTACCAACTCCTATATTCATTCATTCAATCGTATTTATTGAGCGCCTACTGTGTGCAGAGCACTGTACTAAGTGCTTGGGAAGTACAATTTGGCAACTTATAGAGACGGTCCCTACCCAACAGTGGGCTCACAGTCTAGAAGACTTCATGCGAAGGTTGACAGGCAACCACTAGAGATCTTTGCGGGGGGGGTGACATGCCCAGAGCGCTACTATGTGCACAGCACTGTACAAAGAGCTTGGAAAGTACAGTACAGCAGTAGAGACAATCCCTGCCCACTAATAATAATAATGATAATGGTATTTGTAAAGCGCTTCCCAAGCACTGAGGTAGACACAAGGTAATCAAGTTGTCCCACGTGGGGCTCACAGTCTTAATTCCCATTTTGCAGAAGAGGTAACTGAGGCCCAGAGAAGTTAAATGACTTGCTCAAAGTCACACAGCTGACAAGTGACGGAGCCAGGATTAGAACCCACGTCCTCTGACGCACAGGCCCGGGCTCTCTCCACAGACAGCGAGCCCCATGTAGGATAGGGATTGTGTCCAAAACTGATTTGCTTGTATTCTCCCCTGTGCTTAGTACAGTGCCTGGCATATAGTAAGCACTTAACAAATACCATTATTATTATTATTATTGTTGTTGTTGTTATACATAAAAATAAACCTCAGTCTGGGTTCTACTACAGAGGGTGCATTTAGTCGATCAGTCAATCTTATTTATTGAGAGCTTACTGTGTGCAGAGCACTGTACTAAGCGCTTGGGAGAGGAAAATATAACAGACACATTCCCTGCGCACCAGGAGTTTAAAGTCTGGGTGCGGGAGGCAGCAACAGGGAGGTTGGTGCTTTGGCAGGGAGTCTTGCTACAATCCTTCTCATCATCATCATAATACTAATTTTGGCATTTGTTAAGCGCCTACTTTGTGCCAAGCACTGTTCTAAGCTCTGGAGGAGACACAAGGTAATCAGGTTGTCCCACATGGTGCTCACAGTCCTAATCCCCATTTCACAGATGAGGCAATTGAGGCCCAGAGAAGTTAAGTGCAGCGTGGCTCGGTGGAAAGAGCCCAGGCTTTGGCGTCAGAGGTCATGGGTTCAAATCCCGGCTCTGCCAATTGTCAGCTGTGTGACTTTGGGCAAGTCACTTAACTTCTCTGGGCCTCAGTTGCCTCATCTGTAAAATGGGGATCAAGACTGTGAGCCCCCCGTGGGACAATCCCATCACCCTGTAACCCCCCCAGCGCCTAGAACAGTGCTCTGCACATAGCAAGCAATTAACAAATGCCATTATTATTATTATTAGTGACTTGCCCAAAGTCACACAGCTGACAAGTGGCGGAGCCAGAATTAGAACCCATGACCTCTGACTCCCAAGCCCGTGCTCTCTCCACTAAGCCACGCTGCTTCTCATCTATGGTATGTATTGAGTCCCTCCTGAGGGTGAAGCGCTGTGCTAATCAATCCACTAGCAATGGGGCCTAGAAGGGAAACAGCGTGGTCCAGTGGGTAGAGCACGGATTTGGGAGCCCCAGGACCTGAGTTCGAAACCCCGCTCCGCCACTTGCTTGCTGTGTGACCATGAGCAAGTCACTTTTCTTTTATGGTATTTGTTAAGTGCTTACTATGTACCAGGCACTTCTCTAAGCGCTGGAGTAGATACAGAGTAATGACATTGGACACAGTCTCTGTCCCCCATGGAACTAAAGTCTTCATCCCTATTTTACAGATGATGTAACTGAAGCCCAGAGAAGTGAAGTAGCTTGCCCAAGGTCACACAGCAGACAAGTGGTGGAACCAGGATTAGACCCCAGGTCCTTCTGACTCCCGGGCCCTTGTTCTATCCATTAAGCCACGCCACTTGTCTGCCTGGGCCTCAGTTTCCTCAACTGTAAAATGGGAATTCAATACCTGTTCTCCCTTGTACTTGACTATGAGCCCCACCTGACTAATTTGTATCTACCCCAGCGCTTAGAACAGCCCCTGACCCACGGTAAGCATTTAACAAATGCCATTTTTTTAAAAAAATCGAACAAGAGTTTTTAATTAAAGTACTTACTATGTGCAGAACCATAGCACCCAGTGTTTGGGAGAGACCAAGGGAGACGTAATCCCTGACCGCAAGGATTTGCAATCTAGCCGGGAAGACAGACACGCACATGAATTACAGGAATGAGGAAGTAATAGCAAATTCCTTTATAAATGGTATGGAAGGGTGGAGAGTGAATATCCAGTTACGTAGGGGATGGGGAACAGCAGAAATGGCAATAGAGGAACAGCAGCGTGGCCTACTGGGAACAGCAAGGGCCTGGGGGTAAGAGGACCTGGGTTCCAATCCCAGCTCCATCACTTACCCGCTGTGTGACCTTGGGCAAGTCACTCCACTTCTCTGTTCCTCAGTTCCCTCATTTGCAAAGTGGGGGTTCAATACCTTTTCTCCCTCCTCCTTAGAAGGTGACCCCAAACAGGAGTCAGAGGACCTGGATTCTAATGCCAGCTCCGCTACTTGCCTTTGGGTGACCGCGGGCAAATCACTTCACTTCCCTGTGCCTTGGTTTCCTCATACTATAGCATACTCTCCCAAGCACTTAGTACAGTACTCTGCATATAGTAAGTGCTCAATAAATATGATTGATTGGGAGAGAGGGTCACCCTTGCCAGTGCTCCATACTGCTAACTGCCATTCTTCAAGGAGAGGGAGGCTTTAGGGGAGGGAGAAGATGCAAGCAGAAACAAGCCCCACTCCCTCAATTCAATTTAATTCAATTCAGTCGTATTTATTGAGCACTTACTGTGCAAAACCCAGTACTAAGCACCTGGGAGAGTACAGCAATAAACAGTCACATTCCCTGCCCTTAGCGGGCTTACTGTCTAGAGGGTGGGTGACAGAAATCAATACAAATAAATAAAATTAGATACGTACATATGTTCTGTGGAGCTGGGAGAGAAGGGAAGAGAAAGGAAGCAAGTCAGGGTGATGCAGAAAGGAGTAGAAGATGAAGAAAAGTGGGGCCTAGCACTTTTACAGTGCTCTGCACATAGTAAGCGCTCAATAAATACGATTGATGATGATGGAGGAGATTTGCCTTCAATAAGGCTTTGAAGGAGGGAAGAGCAATTGTCGGATTTGAGGAGGGTGCATTCCAGGCCAGAGGCAGGGCGTGAGCTATGGGGTCGGCTTCAAGACAGGCGAGATCGAGGCACAGCGAGAAGGTTAGCACTAGAGAAGTGAAGTGTGTGGGTTGGGTGGTAGAAGGAGAGAAGGGAGGTGAGGTAGGAGGGGGCATATGGTGGAGTGTTTTAAAGCCATTGGTGAGGAGTTTTTGTTTGATGCGGAGGTGGATGAGCAACCACTGGAATTTTTTGAGGAGCGGGGTGACACGTCCTGAACTTTTTTGTAGAAAAATGATCTGGGCAGCAGAGTGAAGTATGCACTGGAGTGGGGAGAGACAGAAGGCTGGAAGGTCAGTAAGGAGGCTGATGCTGTAATCCAGGTGGGATAGGATGAGCGATTGTATTAATGTGGTAAGCAGTTTGGATGGAGAGGAAAGGGTGGATTTTAGCCATGTTGTGAAGGTGGGACCAGCAGGATTTAGTGATGGATTGTAGAAAAAGTAATTTACATTACGAAGAAGTTATCAGCTGGGTCAGGGTGCTTCCTCCGTTCGCCCTGCCTTTAATTCTCTCCAGCTGCCTGCTGAAAATTTTAGGGCCACTCAGATAACTCAATAAATCAGTGGTATTTTGTGAGCATTTACAGAGTGCAGAGACCCCCCCCCCCCCTTCGAGGCCTCTTCTTCTCCCATTCCCCCAGACTCACTGGAAAAGGAGGAGGTGTCGGTTTCCTTCTCGCCCCCCAATGTCGCTTTCGCACTATCCCTCCTCCCCCTTCCCTTCCTTTGAAGCCCACATTATTCGCCTCTACCACCCCCTCCAGATTCTTGTAGCAGTCATCTACCACCCTCCCGGCCCCACCTCCAACTTCTTTAACGACTTTGACCCCTTCCTCACCTTCCTTCTCTCCTTCTCCATGCCAACTGTGATCCTCGGAGACTTCAACATCCACATGGATATCCCTGCTGACTCCTCTGCCGCCCGCCTTCGATCTCTCCTTGACGCTGCCAACCTCTTGCTCCACCCCACCTCACCCACTCACCAACTTGGTCACACCCTCGACCTCATCATCTCCTACCGCTGCACTGTGTCCACCCTCACCAACTCTGAATTCCCTCTCTCTAATCATAATCTTCTCACCTGCCTCCTCACTCACACTCCTTTCCCCTGTAAATCCATATTAGTCCCTCACAGAGATCTCCGCTCTCTCGACCCCATCCATCTTTCTGAGCGCCTCACACTGCACCTCACCTCCCTCTCCTCTCTACCCAGTCTTGATGATCAGATTACTGCTCTCAACTCTACCCGTTTCTACTCAGCTAGACTCACTCGCTCCCCTTTCCCTTCGCCGCTCTCGTACCACTAACCCACAGCCCTGGATCACTGCCACTGTCCGCCTCCTTCGCTCTTATGCTCGAGCTGCCGAACGCTGCTGGCGAACGTCTAAACACCATACCAGCCTCGTTCACTTCAGGTTTATCCTTTCCTGCCTTAACTCAGCCCTCTCTTCTGCCAGACAAAACTATTTCTCCTCCCTTATTGACACAAATGCCCATCACCCCCGCCAGCTCTTCCGTACATTCAACTCCCTTCTCAGGCCCCCGGTTCCTCCCCCTCCTCCTTCCCTAACCCCCAACGATCTGGCCTCCTACTTCATTAACAAAATTAAATCCATCAGGTCCAACCTCCCCAAAGTCACTTATCCCCCTTCTCCAAGCCCCTGGCTCTCAACACTCTCTGCTACTCTCCCATCCTTCCCAGCAGTATCCTCAGAGGAGCTCTCCTCCCTCCTCTCAAGGGCCACTCCGGCCACCTGTGCTTCTGACCCCATTCCCTCTCATCTCATGAAATCTCTCTCTCCATCCCTTCTCCCCTCCTTAACTTCCATCTTCAACTGCTCACTCTGCACTGGTTCCTTCCCCTCTGCCTTCAAACATGCCCAGGTCTCTCCCATCCTAAAAAAACCCTCTCTTGACCCCACCTCACCTTCTAGTTATCGCCCCATATCCCTCCTACCATTCCTTTCCAAATTCCTTGAACGAGTTGTCTACATGCGCTGCCTCGAATTCCTCAACAACAACTCTCTCCTCAAACCCCTCCAGTCTGGCTTCCGTCCCCTACATTCCACGGAAACTGCCCTCTCAAAGGTCACCAATGACCTCCTGCTTGCCAAATCCAACGGCTCATACTCTGTCCTCATCCTCCTCGACCTCTCAGCTGCCTTCGACACTGTGGACCACCCCCTTCTCCTCAACACGCTATCCGACCTTGGCTTCACAGACTCCGTCCTCTCCTGGTTCTCCTCTTATCTCTCCGGTCGTTCATTCTCAGTCTCTTTTGCAGGCTCCTCCTCCCCCTCCCATCCCCTTACTGTGGGGGTTCCCCAAGGTTCAGTGCTTGGTCCCCTTCTGTTCTCGATCTACACGCACTCCCTTGGTGACCTCATTCGCTCCCACAGGCTTCAACTATCATCTCTACGCTGATGACACCCAGATCTACATCTCTGCCCCTGCTCTCTCCCCCTCCCTCCAGGCTTGCATCTCCTTCTGCCTTCAGGACATCTCCATCTGGATGTCTGCCCGCCACCTAAAACTCAACATGTCCGAGACTGAACTCCTTGTCTTCCCTCCCAAACCCTGCCCTCTCCCTGACTTTCCCATCTCTGTTGACGGCGCTACCATCCTTCCCGTCTCACAAGCCCGCAACCTTGGTGTCGTCCTCGACTCCGCGCTCTCATTCACCCCTCACATCCAAGCCGTCACCAAAACCTGCCGGTCTCAGCTCCGCAACATTGCCAAGATCCGCCCTTTCCTCTCCATCCATACCGCTACCCTGCTCATTCAAGCTCTCATCCTATCCCGTCTGGACTACTGCATCAGCCTTCTCTCTGTTCTCCCATCCTCCCATCCTCCCATCCCCACTTCAATCCATACTTCATGCTGCTGCCCGGATTGTCTTTGTCCAGAAACGCTCTGGGCATGTTACTCCCCTCCTCAAAAATCTCCAGTGGCTACCAATCAATCTGCGCATCAGGCAGAAACTCCTCACCCTCGGGTCAAGGCTCTCCATCATCTTGCCCCCTCCTACCCCTGCTCCCTTCTCTCCTTCCACAGCCCAGCCCACACCCTCCGCTCCTCTGCCGCTAATCTCCTCACCGTGCCTCGTTCTCGCCTGTCCCGCCGTCGACCCCCGGCCCACGTCATCCCCCGGGCCTGGAATGCCCTCCCTCCCCACATCCGCCAAGCTAGCTCTCTTTCTCCCTTCAAGGCCCTACTGAGAGCTCACCTCCTCCAGGAGGCCTTCCCAGACTGAGCCCCCTCCTTCCTCTCCCCCTCGTCCCTGCTCCATCCCCCCATCTTACCTCCTTCCCTTCCCCACAGCACCTGTATATATGTATATATGTTTGTACATATTTATTACTCTACTTCTTATTTATTTTACTTGTACATATCTATTCTATTTATTTTATTTTGTTAAGTATGTTTGGTTTTGTTCTCTGTCTCCCCCTTCTAGACTGTGAGCCCACTGTTGGGTAGGGACTGTCTCTATATGTTGCCAACTTGTACTTCCCAAGCACTTAGTACAGTGCTCTGCACACAGTAAGTGCTCAATAAATGCAAGTGATTGATTGAAAAGGCTGTGGGTGGGGGTGGTGGGAGTGGGTTTGCTAGCTGAACTGTCGGGAGAGAGAAGTACGAAGCAAGTCACCTAACCCCTTTGGGCCTCAGTTTCCTCTTGATTAAGCAATTGAGAATTTGTAGAAGCCAGAGTTACCTTCAAGTACCCTATTAATTACCGTATTCTTGAAAATTTCAGCAGAAACTGATGAGTGAGCAAGACTAAATTATCCAGAAGGTGAGCACTAGGGATTGCATCATTTGACTGGGAGAGAGGTGGGAAAGTTTTCAACCCTTAGCCTGGAGGTTGATAGAATTGATAAGACCTCCAGACGTCTTAGGAAGCCCACAACAGGATTGTCGTGCAAATCACAGCTCTTTACTAGCACCAGGGAGACATATACAGAAAGATATTTTAGAAAACTGATCTTGGCAAGCTGAGTGAAGTTTGGGCTGGGGAAAGGAGAGCCTGGAAGATTGGTGGTCTTTGAGGAGTTGATGCAGGAGGCAAGGCTGACCCAATTTTTAATTTTTAATATAGCAGTATTTTTCTACACTTCTCACAGGAGGGGGTGGACCTTTGTGTCTGCTTGAGTCTTCTCCCTCCCCTAAAGCATGGGTGGAGAGAAATAGGTGGATCCTGGAAAAGTTGTGGAGGAAAAACTAGCAGAATTTCAGGTCAGATTAATTATATTTTACTTCTGCTGCATTCTCCCAAGTGCTCAGATAGTGCCCTTCATACATTAGGTTCCATACATGCTATTGATAGATTCCTAAATTTATTTTCTCACAAACTGTCAAGAAGGGTCATAGGTAATTAACATGTTCTGAATAGCTATGGTTCTATTTCCATTTGAAGTTCAAAATAGCCTCATGACTGAATTAACTTTCAAAGTAATGTTCTTTTTTGATGGACTCTCTAAATAAATGAAAATTAAATCCCCATAAAATACATTGGGGTGGTTTGGAATTAATGACCTTGAAGCTGTATTAATTTACCTGTTTTAGGAGGATGGAATCAGGCAAGTTCTAGAAGAGATGAAGGCTTTATATGAGCAAAATCAGTCTGATGTGTAAGTTCTTTTGTTTCAACTTTTTTTTAACATTGAAACTAAAACAGCATAACAAATGTTTGGCAGACATGGGATCCATATGCCAATGACATTTTCAAATTTCATTGATTTAATGATACTAATACTAATATACACTAGTAGGTAAAATAGGAAAATTCTTCATGTTGAAAAATTAGTCCAGGCCTAAAAAATTCAGGCTGCAGACAAATGAAACTTTCTGAACCTTTGAAAATCTGCCACTGGTGTGTATTCAGTTTATTATGCGCTGTGTTATTAAGTGCCTTAGAAATTACCAAATTCTATTTATTGAGAGCTTTCTGTGTGCAGAGTACTGTACTACGTGCTTGGGAGAGGACAGTATAGCAATATAGCAGAGGTGGTAGATGCGTTCCCTGCCCACAGTGAGCTTACAGTCTAGAGGGGGAGACAGACATTAAATAAATAAATAAATAAATAAGCAAACAAAAATAAATTGCGGGTATGTACGTGTTGTAGAGATGAGGAAGGGATGAATAAAGGGAGCAAATCAGGGTGGTGCTGAAGGGAGTGGGAGAAGAAGAAATGGCTTAGGTAAGGCCTCTTTTCAAATATTTTGATAATCATAGGCTACAGCATTGTCCTCTCCCAATTGCTTAGTACAGTGCTCTGCACACGTTAAGCATTCAGTAAATACGATTGAGAATGAGTATTTTTTGCCTTTAAAATAGTTCTGGATTGATCATTTCTAAAGGTTTATCCTGACACCATAGAAAGTTGTGTAGGTAGAAAATTTCAATATGTTCAAGAAGTGTTTGGAGTGGTCCAAAATGAATTAATATTTGATAAATTAAATGGTCCAGTAAGGGTTTAGATATGCTCCTAGGTATTAGGTTCATAATCGGGAGGTATGTAACTAATCATGAGAATAGAAGTAGGGAGGGCAACCCTCCAAGAAGCAGCGTGGCTTAGTGGAAAGAGCCTGGGTTTAGGAGTCATGGGTTCTAATCCTGGCTCTGCCACTTTGCTATGTGACTTTGGACAAGTCACTTAACTTCTTTGTGCCTCAGTTTCCCTCATCTGTAAAATGGGGATAAGACTGTGAGCCCCATGTGGGACAACCAGATATCTTTTTATCTACACCAGTGCCTAGAACAGTGCTTAGCACATAGTAAGCGCTTAACAAATACCATCATTATTATTACTATTGTTATTATTAATTACCCTGACTGCTCTTCCAAGCATCATTTGGTTACTGTCTGGGGAGAATACTGGTCGAATAGGTTAAGCTCATCCAGAACACATTTTTTTTGTGCTTTTATACTTGGTATTCTTTCGTATGTTGTATATTATACAGTTCCCTAGGGACTGACTACACCAGTTTAATCCAGTAGGTTAATGATAAAGAGATTTTTATGAAGTGTTTATGTAGTTTGAATGAGAGGTGACCTCCTAAAATGTTCAGTTTAAGGGATAATCCTTCCTTGGGCATGGGGTTTTCCCTGGGTCTATATTCTGTCCATTTTAGTCTGGAAACTTGACAACTTTACCAATCATTTGTGGTGAGGATAGTCACTGGCTTCCTTTCACTGAGTGGCCCAAGGACAATTCAACCATCTCCTCTGGGTAGCACTGGATAATGTTATTATTGCCAAGGTATATTAAGTGGTAATTGATCTAATTGCTAACCTTTACCTCACTGACCTTACCATGACCCTTCAATCCCCCCCCCACTGCCCATCACAGTCATCACCTCCCCCACCCCCTCTGCCACCCGACTCCTCCCCTTAAGCCACCCCTCCTCCCTGCCCCTTCCCTGTAATCCCTTTCTCCCAGCGCCACCCTTCCCTGTGCATGGTCCCCTTCTCCTTATTTTATCGTGAATTATCTTTAGTCATTTAGAAAGAAGTACAGTCTTTGTGCGAAGGACTGTATTTTTCAATAATATGACTATTCTGGGAAGAGATACAACAGCAGATCTGACGTTTAGTTTAGCGAGAGGTAAATAGCAGTGTCATCCCTACCCTTGTATCTGCAGCTATGCACACAGTAAGCCCCTCCACACCCCAAAGACTTGCCTTTACTGATCTGCTCCCCCGACCCCCCTTTAAAATCTCCACTTTCCCTCACCCCACCCCACTTTTAAACATTTTATCTCCCCTTCCCCATGGCTCCTGTACATTCTCTCCCCACCTGGGGCCACTTAAAAAGCTTTTTTAAAGATTGTGAGTCGTGTGTAGAACAGGGGCTGTGTCCAGTGTCCAACCTGATTACCTTGTATTTACCTCAGTGTTTAGAACCATTATCATCATGTTTTGGAACTTATTCCATAGCAGTGGTTGGGCCCTTGTTTGATTTCAACCCCTAGGCTTATTACAACTGGGGGGAAATAGGCCAGGCTGGGCTGGATATGGGGTATTGTGGGAGCAGTGTCTCCCCTGACTCGCCTGATCTCAGGAGCGACAGCTGGGGAATGGTACTTTTTTTTTGCTTTTATTTTTTTCAGCAGTGCTGAGTGGGTGACAGGAGCCAAGAGAGAATCATGTGGACGGGGACAACAGTTTCAGGGGTGCAGAGGGTGGGAAGGGGACCCTAAGAAGTGGGGAAACAGGCAAGGTGTGGGGAGAGAAGTTTAAAGATGGGATGTAGGAGAGGGGGATGGAGAGAGGTTAGAGACAAGCTCATCTGGCTGCTGGGTAGGGACGAAACAGCTATTTTACTTTAGCTGGAAGTAAGAGTTGTTTCCACTATTATGGAACCTTCTGTAATAAAACTTTGAGCCAAATTTTGTCCTGAATAATTTTAAGCTGAACAAGATTAATTATCCATTAGAAATTAGAAAGGGAACTTTTCCATTTTGATGTTTGGTATGATAGAAGAGAAGCAGCCTGGCGCAGTGGAAAGAGCTCAGGCTTTGGAGTCAGAGGTCACGGGTTCAAATCCTTGCTCCACCAAT
The DNA here is from genome assembly GCF_015852505.1 of Tachyglossus aculeatus. Lineage (NCBI taxonomy): Eukaryota > Metazoa > Chordata > Mammalia > Monotremata > Tachyglossidae > Tachyglossus > Tachyglossus aculeatus. The sequence continues at coordinate 35,135,088 of NC_052074.1, read as the reverse complement.
TGTCAGCTGTGTGACTTTGGGCAAGTCACTTCACTTCTCTGGGCCTCAGTTACCTCATCTGTTAAATGGGGATTAAGACTGTGAGCCCCCCCCATGGAACAACCTGATCACCTTGTAACCTCCCCAGTGCTTAGTACAGTGCTTTGCACATAGTAAGCGCTTAATAAATGCCATTATTATTATTATTATTTCCCCCATCCAACCCCTCCCCGCCCCTTGTACTGCCTCTTCCCCTCCTCCGCACTCCATCCCTGTCCTCCTGTCCCAGTGCACCCCTTGTCTACCTCCCCCGACGCCAATCCCCATCAGCTCACTCCCATCCAAACCCCACCCCTTGTGCCGTCCCCCTCAACCACACTTCCCCCTCCACAGGTGCTACCAGGTGCTGCTTGTGGAACCCTGTTCCATCAAGGGGAAGCTTCCCTTCATCCATGACCTGTTTCAGTCTCAATCACTCCTCCCTCTCTTCCCCCTCCTCGTCCCCCCTCCTCCCCCTCCCCTCCCTTCCCTTCCTCCCCCTCCTCCTCATCCTCCCTGGCTCTCGTCAGATGACACAGTCTCCCCTGCTGCTCTCTCCAGAGGGAGCCTTTTCTTCTTCCACTTCCCCGACTCACTGGGAAAGAAGGAGGTGTTGGCTTCCTCCTCCTGCCCCAGTGCTGCTTCCCTTACTTTCCCTTCCTTTGAATCCCTTGTCATCCACCTCCACCTCCCACTCCAGGTTCTAGTAGCTGTCACCTACCACCCCCCACCCCCCAGGTCCTGCCTCCAACTCCAGTTTTGATCCCTTTTGTGCATTCCTTCCCTGTTTCTCCATACTCACTTTGATTACTGGGGACTTCAGTATCCACATAGATGTACCTGATGACCCCTCTGCTGCCTGCCTTCTATCATTCATTCATTCAGTCATATTTACTGAACGCTAACTGTGTGCAGATCATTGTACTAAGTGCTTGGGAAGTACAAGTCGACAACATATAGAGACGGTCCCTACCCAACAACGGGCTAACAGTCTTGAAGGGGGAGACAGACAACGAAACAAAACATGTAGACAGGTGTCAAAACCATCAGAATAAATAGAATTATAGCTATATGCACATCATTTTAAAATAGAGTAGTAAATATGTACAAGTAAAATAGAGTAATAAATATGTGCAAATATAGACAAGTGCTGTAGGGCAAGGGGCGGCGATGGAGGGGGAGGAGGAGAGGAAAAAGGGGGCTCAGTGTGGGAAGGCCTCCTGGAGGAGTTGGGCTCTCAGTAGGGCTTTGAAGGGAGCTAGTTGGGTGGATGTGTGGAGGGAGGGCATTGCAGGCCAGGGGAAGGACATGGGCTGGGGATCGACGACGGGACAGGTGAGAACGAGGCACAGTGAGGAGGTTAGTGGAGGGTGCGGGCTGGGCTGCAGAAGGAGAGAGAGGAGGTGAGGTAGGAGGGGGCGAGGTGATGGAGAGCCTTGAAGCCAAGGGTGAGGAGTTTTTGCTTGATTTGTAGGTTGACAGGCAACCACTGGGGATTTTTGAGGAGGAGAGTGACTTGCCCAGAGCATTTCTGTACAAAGATAATCTGGGTAGCAGAGTGAAGTATAGACTGAAGCGGGGAGAGACAGGAGGATGGGAGATCAGAGAGGAGGCTGATGCAGTAAATCACTGCACCACTATCACTAAATCACTTCACTCCTCAACTCCTACCTCCTGCTCCATCCCACCTCCCCCACTCACCAACTTGGACACCCACTCAATCTCATTATCTCAAACCACTGCACAATCTCTGCCCTCGCCAACTCTGAAATCCCTGTATTTGACCACAACCTTCTCATTTGCCTCTTCTCCCATACTTCTCCTCCCTGTAAATCTGTGCTGTTCCCCCCCAGAGACCTCCGAACTCTGGACCCCATCCAACTCTCTCAACTCATCACATCCCATTTAGTCTTCGTACCCAATGTACCTACTCTTGATGACCAAATAGATGTTTTCAACAGCACCCTTTCTACTGAACTCAACTCACTCACTCCCCTGACCCTTTGTCGCTTGCGTACCAGTAACCCACAGCCCTGGATCACCTGCACAGTCAGCCGCCTTGACTTTTGCGCTCGAGCCCCAGAGCGCTGCTGGCGGAAATCTAAATATCAGGCCGACTTTATCCACTTCAGGTTTGTCCTTGCATGCTTTAACTGCTCTCTCCTTTGCCTGGCAAAACTATTTCTGTTCACTTATTGACACCCATCGCCCTCACCAGTTGTTCCACAAATTTAACTCCCTCCTCAGGCCCCCTGGCCCCCAACTCCCCGATCCTTTGTCCGCAATAACCTGGCCTTCCACTTTATTAAGAGAATAACACCATCAGGTGTGAGCTCCCTAAAGTGTCCCCTACCCCTCCTCAGTCTCTCCCCCTCCCAGCCCTCTCTTCAACTCTCCCATCCTTCCCATCAGTATCTCCAGAGATCTCCTGCCTCCTCTCAAATGCCACCCCCTCCACATGTTCATGGGACCCCATTCACACCTTATCAAAACTCCCTCCCTTTTTCCCTCCCTAATAGCCATCTTCAACCATTCACTCTCCAATGGCTTCTTCCCCACTACCTTCAAACAAGTCCATGTCTCCCCCCCATCCTAAAAAACCCCTCTCTTGACCCCATGGCTTCAGCCAGTTATCACCCCATCTCTCTCCTACTATTCCTCTCCAAACTACACCTGCTGTCTCAAATTTTTCTCCGGTTCTCTCCTGGCCCCCCTCCAATCTGGCTTCCATACCCTTCACTCCACTGAAATTGCCCTCTCAAAGGTCACCAATAATCTCCTTCTTTGCCAAATCTAACAATCTCTACTCCATCCTAATCCTCCTCAGCCTCTCAACTGCCTTTGACACTTCTCCTATAAATGTTATCTAACCTGGGAACACATGATTTGTTGGCTTTTCCTCTTTGTAGGAAAAGAGGAAAACAGTATTTTACTGAAGCTGATTTTAGTTAACAAGATTGTAGAAGAACAAAATCCAAAGAGCATAAAATGTGGTCCATTTACAAACTATAACCCTTTTCCTGATTCTGTAATACTGCTGAACTAGAATCCAGACTCTTTTTAAACAGTATTTAGCTGTTCTTGGGCCTCAGCCCTTCTAATTTTCGTTGTCCCTGATAGCCATTCAGCCAGTTGTCTTTATCGAGTGCTTACTTGTGCAGAACACTGGAAGAGTACAGTATAACAATATAACAGACACATTCCCTGTCCACAACGAGCTTACAGTCTAGAGGGAGAGACAGACATAAATAAATTACAGATATGTACATAAGTGCATATTTTATGTGGGATAAGGGCTGGGAGGGGGGATTAATAAAGGAAGCAAGTCAGGGCAATGCAGAAGGGAGTCGAAGAAAAGGAAAAGTTGAAGAAAAGGACTTAGGGAAGGTCTATTGGGGGAGGTGTGCCTTCAGTTAAGGCTTTGAAGGGGGAGAGAGTAATGAATCAGATATTCATTCATTCATTGTCGTATTTATTGAGTGCTTACTGTGTGCAGAGCACTGTAATAAGTACTTGGAAAGTACAATTGGCTCACAGTCTAGAAGGTTAGAGACAGACATCAAAACAAGTAAACAGGCATCAATAGCTTCAATATGAATAAGATATAATTATAGATACATACACATCATTAATAAAAATAAATAAAATTATAAATACTTATATACAGACAAGTGCTGTGGGGAGGGGAATAGAGCAGAGGGAGCAAGTAGGGGCTGTGGGGATGGGGGGAGCAGAGGAAAAGGGGGACTTAGTCTGGGAAGGCCTCCCGGAGGAGGTGAGCTTTCAGTAGGGATATGAGGAGGGAGGGCATTCCAGGCCAAAGGCAGGAGGTAGACAAGAGGTCAGTGGCGAGACACAGGAGATTGAGGTACAGTGTGAAGGTTAGCATTAGAGGAATAAAGTGTGCAGGCTGGTTGTAGTAGGAGAGTAGCGAGGTGAAGTAGGAGGGGGCAAGGTGATTGCCCTTCGCTGCTCTCATACCACTAACCCACAGCCCTGGATCACTGCCACTGTCCACCTTCCTCGCTCTTATGCTTGAGCTGCTGAACACTGCTGGCGAAAGTCTAAACACCAAGCCAACCTCATTCACTTCAAGTTTATCCTTTCCTGCCATAACTCTGCCCGCTCCTCTGCCAGACAAAACTATTTCTCCTCCCTTATTGACACCCATGCCCATCATCCCTGTCAGCTCATCCGTACATTTAACTCCCTTCTCAGGCCCCTTGTTCCTCCCCTCCTCCTTCCCTCACCCCCAACGATCTGGCCTCCTACTTCATTAATAAAATTAAATGCATCAGGTCTGAGCTCCCCAAAGTCACTCCTCCCCCTTCTCCAACCCCCCGGCTCTCAACCCTCTCCACTACTCTCCCATCCTTCCCAGCAGTATCCTCAGATGAGATCTCCTCCCTCCTCTCAAGTGCTACTCCAGCCACCTGTGCTTCTGACCCCATTCCCTCTCATCTTATGAAATCTCTCACTCCGTCCCTCCTCCCCTCCTTAACTTCCATCTTCAACCACTCACTCTCCACTGGCTTCTTCCCCTCTGCCTTCAAACATGCCCACGTCTCTCCCATCCTAAAAAAACCCTCTCTTGACCCCACCTCCCCTTCTAGTTATTGCCCTATCTCCCTCCTACCATTCCTTTCCAAACTCCTTGAATGAGTCGTCTACACGCACTGCCTCGAATTCCTCAACGCCAATTCTCTCCTTGACCCCCCCACCCCCGCCCCCCCCAGTCTGGCTTCCGTCCTCTACATTTCACGGAAACTGCCATTTCAAAGGTCACCAATGACCTCCTGCTTGCCAAATCCAATGGCTCTTACTCTATCCTAATCCTCCTCGACCTCTCAGCTGCCTTCGACACTGTGGACCACCCCCTTCTCCTCAACACGCTATCTGACCTTGGCTTCACAGACTCCGTCCTCTCCTGGTTCTCCTCTTATCTCTCCAGTCGTTCATTCTCAGTCTCTTTTGCGGGCTCCTCCTCCCCCTCCCATCCCCTTACTGTAGGGGTTCCTCAAGGGTCAGTTCTTGGTCCCCTTCTGTTCTCTACACTCATTCCCTTGGTGAACTCATTTGCTCCCACGGCTTCAACTATCATCTCTACGCCGTTGACACCCAAATTTACATCTCTGCCCCTGCTCTCTCTCCCTCCCTCCAGGCTCGCATCACCTCCTGCCTTCAGGACATCTCCATCTGGATGTCTGCCCACCATCTAAAACTCAACGTGTCCAAGACTGAACTCCTTATCTTCCTTCCCAAACCCTGCCCTCTCCCTGACTTTCCCGTCACTGTAGACGGCACTACCGTCCTTCCCGTCTTACAAGCCTGCAACCTTGGTATCATCCTCGACTCTCCTTTCTCATTCACCCCACACATCCAATCCGTCACCAAAGCCTGCCTAAATCTCACCTCAACATTGCCAAGATCTGCCCTTTCCTCTCCATCCAAACCGCTACCTTGCTGGTACAATCTCTCATCCTAGCCCGACTGGATTACTGCATCAGCCTCCTCTCTGATCTCCCATCCTCCTGCCTCTCCCCGCTTCAGTCCATACTTCACTCTGCTGCCCGGATTATCTTTGTGCAGAAACACTCTGGGCATGTTACTCTCCTCCTCAAAAATCTCAAAGTGTCTGCCTGTCAACCTACGAATCAAGCAAAAACTCCTCACTCTCGGCTTCAAGGCTCTCCATCACCTTGCCCCCTCCTACCTCACCTCCCTTCTCTCCTTCTACAGCCCAGCCCACACCTTCCGCTCCTCAGCCGCTAACCTCCTCACTGTGCCTCGTTCTGGCCTGTCCCACTGTCGACCCCCGGCCCACGTCCTCCCCCTGGCCTGGAATGCCCTCCCTCCACACATCTGCCAAGCTAGCTCTCTTCCTCCCTTCAAAGCCCTACTGAGAGCTCACCTCCACTAGGAGGCCTTCCCAGACTGAGCCCCCTCCTTCCACTCCCCCTCCCCATCCCACCTGCCTTACCTCCTTCCCCTCCCCACAGCACCTGTATGTGTGTTTGTACATATTTATTACTCTATTTTACTTGTACATATGTATTCTATTTATTTTATTTTGAGAATATGTTTTGTTTTGTTGTCTGTCTCCCCCTTCTAGACTGTGAGCCCGCCTTTGGGTAGGGACCGTCTCTATATGTTGCCAACTTGTACTTCCTAAGCGCTTAGTACAGTGCTCTGCACACAGTAAGCGCTCAATAAATACGATTGAATGACTGAATGAATGATTGAATGCTTTAATGCTGATGGTGAGGAGTTTCTGTTGGATGCAGAGGTGGATGAGCAACCACTGGAAGTTCTTGAGGAGTGGGGAAACATGGTCTGAATGTTTTGTAGAAAAATGATCCGGACTGCAGTATGGATGGGAGTGGGGAGAGACAGGAGGTTGGGACATCAGCAAGGAAGCTGATACAGTCATAGAGGCGGGATAGGATAAATGCTTGGATTAATGTAGTAGCAGGTGAAGAAAAGCCCTGCACTCTCTGTCCCTGGGGTTATATACCCCTGCCCTTTGCTCCTAGCCTTCTTTTCCTCTTTGCGGCCAGGTGATGGACTCAAAGCTGTGATTCTGTAGGCCCTCCACCCTCTGTCATGTAGCTAGCCATTCTCGAATACAAGCTGAAAGGTCTGGAAGCCACAAAACAAATATTAGAAATAATGTATGTAGTAGAAGTAGTAGTGGATGTAGTGTGTGAACCTACAGAATAGCTTGGTGGATTGGCCAGCCCAATACAGATCTGTTTAACCTGATGTGTATTGAAAAGACCACACAAAATGTAAAAAATTCTAACTTTTGGTGGGACCCCCCCCCAAAAGGTTTAGAGCTGATCCCTTTCATGTTAATTTTCTTCCTAATAATAGTGCGTGATAGACAAAAATCTTTCCAGGACCTCTGGTTTCTAAATTTTTTGTGGAAATGTACAGCACCTATTGCGTGGTCTAACATTGTTCTACAAGCGTAGGTTTCATGAAATGTAGAGACATTTTCTTTCGTTTTTCAAAGAGATACCCTGGTATTAGTAAATATATAAAATACCTAGATTGTTGAATATGTGAGGACAAGGATTATAATAATGATGGTATTTGTTAAGCACTTAACTATGTGCCAATCACTGTTCTAAGCACTGGGGTAAATACAAGGTTCTCAAGTTGTCCCCTGTGGGGCTCCCAGTCTTAATCCCCATTTTACAGATGAGGTAACTGAGGCACAGAGAAGTTAAGTGACTTGCCCAAAGTCACACAGCTGACAAGTGGCGGAGGCGGAATTAGAACCCACGACCTCTGACTCCGAAGCCCATGCTCTTTTCCACTAAGCCATGCTGTTTTATGGTATTGTACTCTTGCAAGCACTTGGCACAGTGCTCCGTACAAGGTAAGTGCTATTTATTGAGTTCGACTTCCACTCTTTCAAGTGGACGTTCTCAAGTGCTTAGCAGTCACTCAGTAAGCACCAATGATTGATTCTTGTTTAAGCAACACCAATCAGTCCAGATAGAAAAGGTGCAGAGAATTTATTTGGTGCTTTTGAAAAAGTAAGACCTTTGGCAGGTAACTCATCGTATTTTTTTGGCAAAACCTTCCCGAGAGGTGTCAAATTAAACTTATGATGTGGATAGACTGCTTACTTTAGGAGAATAAAAATTAATCCAAAGTCATTCTTAGTGAAGTGGCAATTAACTTTGAAAAATGGGGTAAGAAAAATATGTTCCTTTGAATAATGTTGTCTGCTTTTTTTTCTTTTGAATTTTCATGATTAGAAATGAAGCTAAATCAGATGGAAGAAGTGACCTGATTCCAACCATCAAATTTCGGCACTGTTCCCTGTTGAGAAATCGGCGCTGTGTTATTGCGTACCTGTGAGCTTTTCCATAAAACTACAATTGTCTTTCTAAGTACTTTTCAGTGGGAACTTATTTATTGTTATTATTTATTACTGTGTTATTAAACAACTATTTGCTCCTGTCTTCTTAGTAGGTTCAATGTAGAAGGGGCAAGAGGCCAGAAGGAAAAGGTAGCTTGAAGGTTGCGTCAGTTCAGTGGCCCATCCAGCCTAGAACTCAAACTCTGACTTGATATCGAAGGATGCAAGGAGGAACAGTGTAATGGTTGTCTTTGGCAGCTAAAATTCCCTCGATTTTCCCTCAAGTAGCCTATAACTCCCCCTGAAAACCAATTTTAATTTATGAAATGGATCAAAACGATTCTGTTCAACCTGCCCAACTTCCTGGGTAGCAAATATTGTTTTCTTCTATGTCGTTGCCGAAGGAGTGAAATTTTTCCTTTAGAAAGAGGTGAAAATCTCACCCTTGGATTTATAATGCAGTGGAAAATAAAAGTCAGGGGATAACATGGTCCGAGGGACAAGTAGCATGGTCATGACATTGACGATCAATTTGACCTGGATAGGGCTGGAGGTGGGCAGACCAAAAGTATTCTGGGCAAGAGAAAATCAGGCAAAGGCCAGGGCTGTAGAAATAAAGAGGGAAATATTAGAAGGGAAGTATTGAGAAGCAGTGTGGCCTAGTGGCTAGAGCATGGGCCTTAGAGTCAGAGGGACCTGGGTTCTAATATTGCCTTGCCACTTGTCTGCTGTGTGACCTTAGACCAGTCACTTAACTTCTCTGTGCCTCAGTTGCCTCATCCGTAAAATAGGCATTAAGACTGTGAGTTCCATGTGAGACATGGACCGTGTCCAACCTGATTAGAGGAGCAGCGTGGCTCAGTGGAAAAGAGCCCGCGGCTTTGGAGTCAGAGGTCATGGGTTCAAATCCCGGCTCTGCCAATTGTCAGCTGTGTGAATTTGGGCAAGTCACTTCACTTCTCTGGGCCTCAGTTCCCTCATCTGTAAAAAGGGGGTGAAGACTGTGAGCCCCCCGTGGGACAACCTGATCACCTTGTAACCTCCCCAGCGCTTAGAACAGTGCTTTGCACATAGTAAGCGCTTAATAAATGCCATTATTATTATTATTATTAGGTTGTATCTATCCCAGCACTTAGTACAGTGCCTGGCATGTATTAAGTGCTGAAATACTTAAAAAAAAATGAAGATTGCCTTTGGTCATAATATACCAGCGGGAGCACAGTGGCAAGGGAAAAATATTACCCAGGTTCTCGACTTGGGAAGTGGTCATACATCTATAGGAAATTGACTTAAATCCTGTTCCTTATTTCGGGCTATTATGATTCTCATAACTTCTTAATGTTCTAGGTATGACCGGTTACTTCGGATCCGAGCGCTCAGATGGGAATATGGCAGTATACTGCCAAATGCTCTGCGGTTTCATATGTCAGCTGATGAAGTAAGCCAATGGCGTTATTAATAATATATGAATTCTTTTTTCGGTAATTCAGAAAGGGATTCAGGTTACGTAGTGCTAGAACAGGGATTGGCAACTTTTGGGTGCAAAAGAGTCAAACAGTTTGAGCAGTTGGTGTGCAAAGAGCTAATTGTACAATTCAAACACACGTTCACCGAATTCACTTCCTTGTGAACGTAATGCTTTCCCCCAGTGCCCGCTTGATGGTGGCTGAATCAGCTAAACCTTCTCCACTTCCCTTCGTAGGGCACAGGTCTACTTGGTTCATGTGACTCTATTTACTCTATTTGTACTCTATTTATTATTACTCTATTTTACTTGTACATATCTATTCTATTTATTTTATTTTGTTAGTATGTTTGGTTTTGTTCTCTGTCTCCCCCTTTTAGACTGTGAGCCCACTGTTGGGTAGGGGCTGTCTCTATATGTTGCCAACTTGTACTTCCCAAGCTCTTAGTACAGTGCTCTGCACACAGTAAGCGCTCAATAAATACGATTGATTGACTGATGTGACACTTGTCCTTATATTACACTGCAGAGGGTGCAGTGTGCATTGTGGGCAGGGAACATGTCTACCAACTCTGTTGTGTTGTACCCTCAATAAATACTACTGATAGATGGATGATGCCGTTGGGTCATATAGCGGATTCATAGTAAAGCCATTGCTGCCAGCGGGGTAATCAATCAATCGTATTTATTGAGCGCTTACAGAATGAGTGAAAAAGCTGTGGTGTGGCAGAATGACATTGATGAAGGTTAGTCCCTTATCTCTTTCCTCCCAATCCCTTGCCCCAAGGACGGGAGAAGGGAGAGTGCTCAAGTGACTGGGCATGGGCAGCAGTGGTGTGGCCCCTTCCTGGACCCACCAGAGGGTGACGGGACCCTCATAGTGTCCCCCCCCCAGGGTTCAGCAGGGAGATCTCGAGGGCCCGGTGAGTCCTGTTCTTCCCTTTTGATTCTTCCCTGCTTCACTGCCTGAAGGGGTTTCAGCTCTCCTGCTCTGCGGTTTGGGTTGGGGGAGAGCTACTGTCCCAAGGTGACCCCGGGGTACCGGCCATCTCAAGGTCAGATGCTGTCTCGTGACCACCTGAGCCAGCAGGCGGGACTCGGAAGTGAGGGTGGGTACCGCCCCCACAACCAAAACTGCTAGATTGACCGCCCACACCGGGAATACAGAAGGTGTCCCTCGCCCCCGTGCCAATCAAATCAGGTATGGAGGAGGGGGGAGGGAAGAGATTGGATAAACTGAGGCCGGAAGCTGGAGTGGCCTAGGAGCGCAGGTGATAAATACCTGTCGCCTCTGACCTTCTGGGGCAGAACACTGAGATACAGCAGCAGCAGCAACAGTGGCCCACGTGTCTTTCTCTGCCCAGAAGGCCAGATGCCCGCTCTGCAACCACAACCAACATACCGAGGCAAGGGCCGCAGGACGGGTGAGTGTCTCGTGGGTGGCAGCCAGGTGCCCCGCTGCAGATGGGGAACATAAGCGGATTCCTTCCATGTAGGGAGAGCACATGGAGAGAGCTAGCCGCCCACCACGTGCGCGGGTGTTAGTATGTTTGGTTTTGTTCTCTGTCTCCCCCCTTTTAGACTGTGAGCCCACTGTTGGGTAGGGACCGTCTCTATATGTTGCCAACTTGTACTTCCCAAGCGCTTAGTACAGCGCTGTGCACACAGTAAGCGCTCAATAAATACGGTTGATTGATTGATTGATTGATTGGAATGAATTCCTCCCGTGTGGGAAAGTAAGTGGATTCATCCCAAGTGGGAAATGCACATGGGTGAGAGCTAGCTGCCTCACCCACACGCGATTAACATATGATTGTGTTCTTCCCATTAGGGAAGCTCGAATATTGCTAATTGATTACTTTCCTCCCGAAAGGGAAGTTCAGTCCACTGCGCCTGAACAACTAAACCATTCAGTTTGCCTCGTGGAATAAATTTTATATGAAATTCAGGCTTTCCGTCCCCTGTCTCTGTCTCTCTCTCTGTCTCCCCCCAACAACCCCCGGACGACGGGTGACAGCCACCTGGGTCTTCGTGGTGTGTATTCAGGCCCTGCTTCTGTTTTTTCTGCTCTTACCAGCAGTACCCCCCCACCCCCCCCCCGACCCCTACCACCCCCTGACATGCCAGGGACCCTCAGCCCTCCATCATCATCATCATCATCAATCGTATTTATTGAGCGCTTACTATGTGCAGAGCACTGTACTAAGCGCTTGGGAAGTACAAATTGGCAACATATAGAGACAGTCCCTACCCAACAGTGGGCTCCATCCCAGCCAAAACAACCCATGCTAACATGGAGGAAGAGCACTCACCCTTGACAGTGTCCTTAGGAGCAGAGCACTGTACTAAGCACTTGAAGAGCACACCAGCTAACAAAGCAATGTTTAAAATGATTTTCCAACATAGATCAGATAGGAATTATGCTCTAATAAAGTTTTAATTATGGGAAGTTGCAATACAAAAACAAGGAAGTGCAGGTGTAAAAGAGCCTGTAGTACCTGTGTAATATTTGGGAAGCAAATTGGATTTTTTTTTTTCAGGTTCTGCCTTTTAAAAATCATTGTCCTGTTTTCAAAGAGGCTTTCCTATTTCTTGTGTTTCCTCCCTTTGAATGTAAATGTTCTTCTTAAAAAGACAGTCTAACATTACTCTTTCACCTTCAAATCTGGTGACGTACTTCTCTATCCACACTGTCCCCTCTCTTGTCAGAATTGCTTTCGACTCTTCTGGAAGTTTGCTTCTTTCGAAACCTTTGGTCACACACTGCTGCAGCAGAAGTTCCATCTGTGAACCCACCCCACTTCTAATTATAACTGCTAATTCACCTAAGTGAAAAGACACCTTACTCAGAAATTGTACTTTTTTCCTTGTGTATTTCATTTCTTGAAGGTCCCAGGGCAGGTCTGTGTGCAGTTACTAAGACATTCCATTTTCGCGTTTGTGGACAATGTATTATCGCTAAAGATTTGACAGAAGTGTAATCCAGTGCCTGTCACAGTACTGGGCACACTACGGACAATTGGCAAAATGCGTGTTGATGTTGATGAAATCGGTATTTTATGTCTTCAGATGCAGTGGTTCAATCAATATAAAAAGTCTCTTGCTACCTACATGAGATCACTGGGTGGAGATGAAGGACTGGACATAACACAGGATATAAAGCCTCCTAAAAGCCTGTACATTGAAGTGAGTGTGCTTTTTGAAATGTTTGGGGATTATTCTAGCATAAGATCCCATTGTGAATTCCAGGCCCTGGAGGGAGGGAGCATTGTTCCCCAAAAGACTGTGGAATAAGATTAGCATTTTCTTTAGATGACCAGAAAAACTCCCAAGGGTCAGCTGTAGTGGCTCTTGGAGAATCCAGCTGTAACATTTTCCTGTGGTCGAGGCTGCTTGCTGCTACCTAGGAATTCCAGCCTCTAGGCAGTCTGCTCCAGCTGAGGGTTAGCAAAGAGCAGAAAACGGTCTGCCATTTCCATGCATCCAGAGGGAAGTACTAAGGAGAACCATGAGTCTTCTCCTCAGACCCACTCATGGAACTGTGAACTCCAGGGAGCAGACTTTCCCCAGGGCTAAGGATCCAGGGCTATCTCTGCAAGGTCCCTGGATCAGGTTCCAATTCTCCCAGTTCTCGTGTTCCCTACGGGACCCTCAGGAGTAGCTCAGCTTTTGTTGCTCTCTCTGCAATTTGTGGCAGTTGGGCTCCTTTTTTACCAAAGATTAAGGATGTTTGTTCTTTTCTTCAAGAAGATTAATTTTTGTCTGAACTCTTTCCCTTAGAGAAGACAGAATCTGGTGTGTATCATGCAATGATCTGTACTTGGCCTGGGCACTTCACTGTTACAGACCATCCCAGAAAAAATGAACAAGAAGAAATTAAGAAGATTACTGCACATGCCAAACGTATATGAACCCAGGAAATAGACCAAATGTATTAAGATTTAAAAAAGCCCAGCTTTGTTCCCCCAAAAAGGCACTGAGGACAATTTGTCAGGGAGGAGAGAGCCAGACTCCAAAGGCCATTCCAAGAAAGATTTCCAGGAAAGTTTTATTGTGAGATTAGGTGAACTTGTCTAGAGAAGGTTATTAGGTAGCATCAGCACCACAGGAAAGTTGGATTGTAAATTCTTTGAGGGCAGGGCCACGACTATTTTATATTCCTAGTTCCTCTTTCCCAAGGGGGCCCAATAAAGGCTGCCTTTGTCCGTGTCTCTCTCTGTCTCTCTGTCTCAAATTGTATTTAAGTGCTTAAACACCTCAATCCTGTTACCTTTGAACATTTGATATTCTCCACACCCCTAACTCCACAGCACTTATGTACATAACTTTTACGTTATATATTATGAATTATTCATTCATATTAATGTCTGTCTCCCCCTCTAGACTGTAAGCTCATTATGGGCAGGGAAGGAGATGCTAATTCTGTTTTATTCTCCGAATCGCTTAGTACAGTGCTCTGCACATAGTAAGCCCTCAATAAATTCGATTGATTGATTGCTTACTATGTGCCAGGCACTGTACTAACCCCAGTCTTAACAGTCTTATCCCCATTTTACAGATGAGGTAACTGAGGCACAGAGAAGTTAAATTACTTGCCCAGGGTCATGCAGCAGACAAATAGTGGAGCCAGGATTAGAATCCAGGTCTTTTCTGACCCCCAGGCCTGTGCTGTGTCTAGTAGACCATGCTATCTTGTCCTGGATGTTTCAGATTGCCATGTATTGGAGCCTCCACTTCTTTCATTCATTCATTCAATCATATCACAGTCTAATCTTTTAGACTGTGAGCCCACTGTTGGGTAGGGACTGTCCCTATGTGTTGCCAATTTGTACTTCCCAAGTGCATAGTACAGTGCTCTGTACATAGTAAGCGCTCAATAAATACGATTGATGATGATGATATTTATTGAGCGCTTACTGTGCAGAGCACTGTACTGCTTGGGAAGTATAAGTTGGCAACATATACAGACAGTCCCTACCCAACAGCGGGCTCACAGTCTAGAAGTGGGGAACAGACACAAAACAAAACATGTGGACAGATGTCAAGTCATCAGAATAAATAGAAGTAAAACTAGATGCACATCATTAACAAAATAAATAGAATAGTAAATATGTACAAGTAAAATAAATAGAATAATAAATCTGTACAAACATATGTATATGTGGGTGCTGTGAGGAGGGGAAGGAGGTAGGGCAGGGGGATGGGAAGGAGGTAGGGCAGGGGGATGGGGAGGAGGAGAGGAAAAATGGAGCTCAGTCTAGGAAGGCCTCCTGGAGGAGGTGAGCTCTCAGTAGGGCTTTGAAGGGAGGAAGAGAGCTAGCTTGGCAGATGTGCAGAGGGAGGGCATTCAGGCCAGGGGTAGGATGTGGGCCAGGGGTTGACGGTGGGACAGGCGAGAACGAGGCACAGTGAGGAGGTTAGCGGCAGAGGAGCGGAGGGTGTGGGCTGGGCTGGAGAAGGAGAGAAGGGAGGTGAGGTAGGAGGGGGCGGGGTGATTGAGAGCCTTGAAGCTGAGAGTGCGGAGTTTTTGCTTGATGCTTAGGTTGACTGGTAGCCACTGGAGATTTTTAAGGAGGGGAGTAACATGCCCATAGCGTCTGTACAAAGATGATCCGGGCAGCAGTGTGACGTATAGACTGAAGTGGGGAGAAACAGGAGGATGGGAGATCAGAGCGGAGGCTAATGCAGTAATCCAGTCAGGATAGGATGAGAGATTGAACCAGCAAGGTAGCCGTTTGGATGGAGAGGAAAGGGTGAATCTTGGCGATGTTGCGGAGGTGAGACCAGCAGGTTTTTGTGACAGATTGGATGTGAGGGGTGAACGAGAGAGCAGAGTCGAGGAAGACACCAAGGTTGCGGGCTTGTGAGACGGGAAGGGTGGTAGTGCCGTCTACAGTAATGGGAAAGTCAGGGAGAGGACAGGGTTTGGGAGGGAAGATAAGGAGTTCAGTCTTGGACATATTGAGTTTTAGATAGCGGGCAGACATCCAGATGGAGATGTCCTGAAGGCAGGAGGTTGAGAGGTCAAATGAGATGAGAGGTCAGATGCACCATCAGGGCGGGCCAGAAAGCCAGGTTGCGGAGTCGTCCCAGTCCGAAGCCTCGTGAGCAGACAGCCTTCCGGAGACAGCAGGGCCAGAGCGAGGAGACCATGGGTCCCGGAACAGGGCCCCAACACACAGCTAAGGGGTTAGAGGAAATGGGGGGAGCCAGCGAACGAGACAGAGAAGGAGCGGTCAGACACAGGAGGAGAGCCAGGCCAGTGCTACTATGTCCACACCACCGGATCCAGATATGATCTCAAGGAGGAGGGAGCGGCCCCCCGGGTTCAAAGGTGGTCGAGAGGTCCTGGAGGACAAGGGAAGAGTATATATATATATATATATATATATATATATATATGTTTGTACATATTGTATATTATATATATATAATATGTTTGTACATATTTATTACTCTATTTTACTTGTACATATTTATTCTATTTATTTTATTTGGCTTTTATGTTTTGTTTTATTGTCTGTCTCCCCCTTCTAGACTGAACCCACTGTTGGGTAGGGACCGTCTCTCTACGTTGCCAACTTGGCCTTCCCAAGCGCTTAGTACAGTGCTCTGCACACAGTAAGCACTCAATAAATATGACTGAATGAATGAGGAGACCCGAGCCTGAAGGGAGGGAGAGAGAGCAGGGGTAGAGATGTAGATTTGGATTAGAGATGCTGTGGGAGCGAATGAGTTCACCAAGGGAGTGAGTGTAGATAGAGAACAGAAGGGGACCAAGAACTGACCCTTGAGGACCAGTTTTGACACTTCAGGGTGAATATATTGTTGTAGTATGACACTGCCTAAGTAATATAACTTCGAATACATTGGAATAATTTAGATTGAGTTTGATTTCAAACAGCTTGAAATTAAGACCTGGGTAGACCCTTATTGTTCGTCCAGTGAGTCATTCAGTCTTTGGTATTTATTGAATGCTTACTATGCGCAGAGCGTGGTACTAAGCACTTGGGAGAGTAAAATACAGTAGAGATGGTGGATATGCTCTCTGCCCTCAAGGAGCTTTTAGTTTAATGGGGGAGATGGCAATTACAATAAATTACATAAGGGGAAAGTGGCAGTATATAAGGATATACGTACAAAAGTGCTGTGGGGCTGGGAGTGGGGTGAGTGTCAGAGTACTTAAGGGGTATAGACCCAAGTGTCTGTACTGTACTATATTGTAAGTGCTGTAAGTACTGTAGGTGATGAAGGTCTGTAGGTGACGCAGAGGGAGAGCGGATAGGGGAGATCCAATGAGATCTAACACCTGATAACTGACTGCTGCTGTCTTTTATTTTTAAATATTTACCAGATTTTGCATTATTAGCCACATCACAGAAGCAGCCTTAAAAAACTGCCGCTTTCACCTCCGCAGCATTGCCAAGATCCGCCCTTTCCTCTCCATCGAAACTGCTACTCTGCTGGTTCAATGTCTCATCCTATCCCAACTGGATTACTGCATCAGCCTCCTCTCCAATCTCCCATCCTCCAGTCTCTCCCCAGTTCAATCCATACTTCACGCCACTGCCCGGATCATCTTTGTGCAGAAACACTCTGGGCATGTTACTCCCCTCCTCAAAAATCTCCAGTGGCTACCAATCAACCTACGACATCAGGCAGAAACTCCTCACCCTGGGCTTCAAGGCTGTCCATCACCTCGCCCCCTCCTACCTCACTGCCCTTCTTTCCTTCTCCAGCCCGGCCCGCACCCTCCGCTCCTCAGCCGCTAACCTCCTCACTGTGCCTCGTTCTCGCCTGTCCCACTGTCGACCCCCGGCCCACGTCCTCCCCCTGGCCTGAATGCCCTCCCTCTGCACATCTGCCAAGCTAGCTCTCTTCCTCCCTTCAAAGCCCTATTGAGAGCTCACCTCCTCCAGGAGACCTTCCCAGACTGAGCCCCCCCATTCCTCTCCTCCTCCCCATCCCCCCCACCCTACCTCCTTCCCCTCCGCACGGCACCTGTATATATGTTTGTACAGATTTGTTACTCTATTTTACTTGTACATATTTACTATTCTATTTATTTTGTTAATATGTTTTGTTTTGTTGTCTGTCTCCCCCTTCTAGACTGTGAGCTGCTGTTGGATCAGGACCGTCTCTATATGTTGCCAACTTGTACTTCCCAAGCGCTTAGTACAGTGCTGTGCACACAGTGCTCAATAAATACGAATGAATGAATGAATGAACTAGAAGGGTTTCAAGATTAGTTTCATATAGGAGGGAAAAGAGTCTTTTAACTGTGCAAGTTGTATTTTTTATAGCTGTGCAAGTTGTATTTTTTATAGCTGTACATCTGTTCAGAGAGGTATTTTCTAACTGAATGTTCGAACTTCTCCTTACCTTTCAGGTGCGGTGTTTAAAAGACTATGGAGAATTTGAAATTGATGATGGTACCTCAATCTTATTGAAAAAGAACAGCCAGGTATTTTTAAAATAAGGCCACAGTTTGTGAAACTGTTTTGTGGGAATAGCATTTTTACAGGGGAAGTACAGGATGTATTTCTCAGAGCACTAAAAGTCATTGCCCATTGGCACTGAGGTGCCACTCAATTGGACTTTTGTACTGGTAACATTTAGTGTCGTGCACTAAACTAGATATTTTGGGAAGTACAGCATAAAGAGCTTACACTACAAAAGGGGACACAAACAGCTAGAGAGGATAAAATAAGTTGTTGGGGGTGTATATATACTTGAGTGCTGAGGATGGATATGAATACGTTTATAAGTGCTAAAGTGAACTGATGGAATTATATGACTGGGAAATTAGTCAGGAAAGGCTTGTTGGAAGACGTGTTATTTCCTCCATACGTTATCCAACTTTGACTTCACTGATTCCGTCCTCTCCTGGTTCTCCTCTTATCTCTGGCCTTTTATTCTCAGTCTCCTTCGCGGGCTCCTCCTCCCCCTCTCATCCCCTAACTGGAGAGGTCCCTCAAGGTTCAGTTCTTGGTCTCCTCCTGTTCTTCACCTACACTCTCTCCCTTGGAGAACTCATTTGCTCTCACGGCTACAACTACTATCTATGCAGATGATCATGTCCTCCCCTATTCTTTCTCCCTCCCTCCAGACTTACATCTGCCTTCAGTATATCTCTACTTGGATGTCCTCCCGTCACCTTAAACTCAACTTGTCCAAGACAGAGCTCCTTATCTTCCCTTCCAGACTTTCCTGTCACTGTAATAATAATAATAATGATAATAATAGTATTTAAGCGCTTACTATGTGCCAAGCACTGTTCTAAGTACTGGGGTAGATACAAGGTAATCGTCCCACATGGGGCTCACAGTCTTAATCCCCATTTTACAGGTGAGGGACCTGGGGCACAGAGAAGTTAAGTGACTTTCCCAAGGTCACACTGCAGACAAGTGACAGAGCCAGAATTAGAACCCATGATCTCTGACTGCCTCTTTCCTCTTGCCGCTAAGCCACACTGCTTCTTGGAGGGTTGCCCTCCCTACTTCTATTCTCATGATTAGTTACATACCTCCCGATCATGGACCTAACACCTATGAGCATATCTAAACCCTTACTGGACCATGCTCTGCACACAGTAAGTGGTCAATAAATACGATTGAATGAATGAATGAATTTAATGTATCAAATATTCATTGATTTTTGGACCGCTCAAAACACTTCTTGAACATACTGATATTTTCTACCTCCACAACTTTTTATGGTGTCAGGATAAACCTTTAGAAATTATCAATCCAGAAAATATTTTCCAGGCAAAAAATACTCATTCTTAATCGTATTTACTAAGTGCTTAACGTGTACAGAGCACTGTACTAAGTGCTTGGGAGAAGACAGTGATATAGCCTATGATTATCAAAACCTTTGAAAAGAGGCCTTCCCTGACTAAGCCCTCATTTCTTCTTCTCCCACTCCCTTCAGCATCACCCTGATTTGCTCCCTTTATTCATCTCTTCCTCATCCCTACAGCACTTACGTACATACCCATAATTTATTTATTTGTTTATTTATTTATTTAATGCCTGTCTCCCCCTCTAGACTGTAAGCTCATTGTGGGCAGGGAATTTATCTACCACCTCTGTTATATTGCTATACTGTCCTCTCCCAAGCGCTTAGTAGAATACTCTGCACACAGTAAGCTCTCAATAAATAAAATTGGTTAATTAGTAAGGCACTTAATGACACTTAGCACACAATAAGCTGAAGAAATACACACCGGGGGCAGATTGTCAAAGGTTCAGAAAGTTTCACTTGTCTGCAGCCTGACTTTTTTAGGCTTGGACTAATTCTTCATCATGAGGAATTTTCCTATTTTACCCCCTAGTGTATGTTAGTACCATTAAATCAATAAAGTTTGAAAATGTCATTGTTATATGGATCTCATGTCTCCCAAACTTGCTTGTTATGCTGTTTTAGTTTCAATATTAACTGTAGACAGCACAACCATCCTTCCCGGCTCACAAGCCTCCAACCATGACTCCTCTCTTTCATTCAACCCACATATCCAATCCTTCACCAAATTCTGTCGGTCCCACCTTCACAACATCGCCAAGACCGACCCTTTCCTTTCCATCCAAACCACTACCACGTTAATACAATCACTCATTCTGTCCCAACTGGATTACTGCTTCAGCCTCCTAACCTCCTGGCTCTCCCCACTTCATCCATACTTCACTCTGCTGCCCAGACTATCTTTCTACAGAAACGTTCAGGGCATCCACCCCCCTCCTCAAAAATCTCCAGTGATTGCCTATAAACCTCCGTATCATACAAAAACTCCTCACTGTTGGCTTTAAAGCTCTCCATCACCTCGCCCCCTCCTACTTCACCTCCCTTCTCTCCTTCTACATCCCAGCCTGCACACTCTGCTCCTCTGGTGCCGCTAACCTTCTGACTGTGCCTCGTTCTTGCCTATCTCGCCACCGACCCCAGCCCACGTCCTACCACTGGCCAGGAACACCCTCCCTCCTCAAATCTGCCAAACAATCACTCTTCCCTGCTCAAATCCCTACTGAAGGCTCACCTCCTCCAAGAGGCCTTCCCAGACTAAGCCCCCTTTTCCTCAGCTCCCCATCCCTTCCATGTCACCACAACTCACTCCTTTTGCTCTTCCCCTCTCTCTCTGCCGCACAACACTTATGTATGTATGCATACTTCTATAATTCTCTTTATATTGATGCCTGTTTACTTGTATTGATGTCTGTCTCCCCCCCATCTAGACTGTAAGCCCATTATGGGCAGTGATTGCCTCTTTTTATTGCTGTATTGTACTTTCCAAGTGCTTAGTATAGTGCTATGCACACAGTAAGCACTCAGTAAATATGATTGAATGAATGATAAATGAATGAATTTAGGAAGGCCTTGAATGTGGTCTTCGTGTTGTGGGGAGGGAGAGAAATCCAAGTTGGGGGACCAGCATGAGCCAGGTACAGCTAGACGGTTGATTTGGGAGAGATGAAGGCAGCAAGTTGAGAAAAAGCAGGTGAAGAGAGCAGATAGGTATGGTGGAGCCAGATGGTGGAGAGCCTAAAAGCCAATTCTGTGGACCTTTTGTTTGATGTGGTTTGACACAACTACCCAGTGTAGGGCTTTAAGGAGAGGAGTGATGTGGGCTGAGTGACACTTCAGGAAGATGATCCACACAGCCATGTGAAATATAGAGTGGAGTGGGGAGAACCTGGAGGTTGGGAAACCAGCAGGGAAGCTAATGCAGTAGTCTAGCCATGGCAAGACCAGGACTTGGACCAGGATGGGAGCAGTTTGGATGTAGAGGAAGGGGCGGATATGGGAGATGGGCAGGAAGAATGGACACGATTTGAAAGTGGACTGCATATAAAAGTTAAATGATGGCAAAAATGCCAACGTTGTGGGCTCCTGGGCCAGGGAGGGAGGTGGTATCACCGTAGATGGGACACCCTGGAGGAGGAGCGAGTTTGAAGGGAAAAGTCCGGAGTTGTGTTTCAAACATGTTGAGTTTGAGTGTCACAGGACAACCAAGTGAAGTTGTCCTGGAGACAAGAGGAGATGCGGGATTGTGGGTCAGTCAATCAGTGGGATTTATTGAGCACTGACAGTGCAGAGCACTGTACTAAGCCCTTGCGAGAGAACAATACCTTAGAGTAACTAGACATGATCTGTGGTCGCAGGGAGCTTACAGACTAGAGGGGGAGACAGGCATTTAAAATAAATTACAGATTGACATTCACCCCACCTCCATCCCCACAGCACTTATGTACATATCCAAGAGCTAACGGGGCAGACCCAAGTACATAGGGCTGTAGAGAGATCCCGCTGGAGAAGTAGATTTGGGAGTCATGAGAGTTGATGAGCTCCCCGAGAAAATTAGTATAAAGTGAGAAGAGCGAAGGACCAGAGCTTTAGGGGATAATCATACTAAGAGGGCATGGTGCAGAGGAGAAACCTAAGGAAGAAACTGAGAAGGAGCAGGCAGAAAAGTAGGAGAAGCAGATGAGTGCTGTGTCAGCAGAACCAAGGCCCAGTAGTATTTCAAGGTGGAGTGACTGGTCCATTGTGTCCGAAGCAGTGAAATGGGATTGAGGAGGATCCGGATTGGATAGGATCCTTTGAACTGGGTTTGGAAAGTACAGTCTCAATGGAGTGACAGGGTAAAACGCCAGGCTACAAGCGGTTGAGGAGAGTAAGTGGAGAGGAAACAGCAGTGGGTACATGTGAGGCAAAGGAGTTCAGATAGAGTCAGTCAGTCGTATTTATTGAGTGCTTACTGTAGGCAGAGCACTGTACTAAGCTCTTAGGAAAGTACGATATAACGATGAAAAGACGCATTCCCTGCCCACAGCGAGCTTACAGTCTAGAGGGGGAGACAGACATTAATATAAATAAATTGCAGATATATACATTAGTGCTGTGGGGCTGGGAGGGGAGGATAATAATAATAATAATTTGGTATTTGTTAAACGCTTACTATGTGCCAAGCACTGTTCTAAGCACTGGGTAGATACAAGGTAAACAGGTTGTCCCTCATGGGGCTCACAGTCTTAATCCCCATTTTCCAGATGAGGTAACAGGCACAGAGAAGTTAAGTGACTTGCCCAAAGTCACACAGCTAAGTGGCGGAGCCAGGATTAGGACCCACAACCTCTGACTCCCAAGCCCGGGCTCTTTCCACCGAGCGACGCTGCTTCTCTGTTTATTGTTATATGAACTCTCCCGAGTGCTTAGTACAATGCTCTGCACAGAGTAAGCGCTCAGCAATATGCCTGAATAATAATGATGGCATTTGTTAAGCGCTTACTGTGTGCAAAGCACTGTTCTAAGCGCTGGGGAGGTGACAAGGTGATTAGGTTGTCTCACGGGAGGCTCACGGTCTTCATCCCCATTTTACAGATGAGGTAACTGAATAAAGGGAGCAAGTCAGGGTGACACAGAAGGGAGTGGGAGAAGAAGAAAGCTTTGAAAATAGGGTCTGTTGGATAAGAAGGGGGAGGGAGTTCCAGGCAGGAGGGACAGAGGTGCAGGGGGTTGATAAGTGAGAGAGATGAGGATGAGGCACACTTAATAAGTTGGTATCAGTGGAGCGAAGTGTGTGGGCTGGATTGTATTTATTCATTCAATCATATTTATTGAGCACTTACTGTATTCAGAGCACTGTACTAAGCACTTGGGAAAGTACAGTACAATACAATAAGACCAAAAGATTTTATGAGGTGAAGGGATAGGGTCGGATGCTCGGGTAGAGGGGGTGGATTTATAGAGCAGGTGAGCAGTCTTCTTAGGAGACAGCTGGGAAGCAGGAGTCGAATGTTGAGGGGGTGATGCACTCAATAAATATTGTTGATTGATCAACTGATTGAATGCGTTAGGGGGTCCCAATAGAGGGGTCAGATTTTCATTCATTCATTCGTTCAATCTTATTTATTGAGCGCTTACTGTGTGCAGAGCACTGTACTAAGTGCTTGGGAAGTACAAGTTGGCAACATAGAGAGACGTTCCCTACGCAAAAACGGGCTCACAGTCTAGAAGTGGGAGACAGACAACAAAACAAAGCATGTGGACAGGTGTCAAGTCATCAGAATAAACAGAAGTAAAGCTAGATACACATCATTAATTAAATAGAATAGTAAATATGTACAAGTAAAATAGAGTAATAAATCTGTACAAACATATACAAGTACTGTGGGGAGGGGAAGGAGGTAGGGCGGGGGGGATGGGGAGGAGGAGAGGAAAGAGGGGGCTCAGTCTGGGAAGGCCTCCTGGAGGAGGTGAGCTCTCAGTAGGGCTTTGAAGGGAGGAAGAGAGCTAGCTTGGCGGATGTGCGGAGGGAGGGCATTCCAGGCCATGGGGATGACGTGGGCCGGGGGTCGATGGCGGGACAGGCGAGAACGAGGCACGGTGAGGAGATTAGCGGCAGAGGAGTGGAGTGTGCGGGCTGGGCTGGAGAAGGAGAGAAGGGAGGTGAGGTAGGAGGGGGCGAGGTGATGGACAGCCTTGAAGCCAAGAGTGAGGAGTTTTTGCCTGATGCGTAGGTTGACTGGTAGGTAGCCACTGGATATAGTGCTGTCTACAGTGATGGGAAAGTCGGGGAGAGGGCAGGGTTTGGGAGGGAAGATAAGGAGTTCGGTCTTGGACATATTGAGTTTTAGATGGCAGGCAGACATCCAGATGGAGATGTCCTCAAGGCAGGAGGAGACCTGAGCCTGAAGGGAGGGCAAGAGAGCAGGGGCAGAGATGTAGATTTGGGTGTCATCAGCGTAGAGATGGTAGTTGAAGCCGTGGGAGTGAATGAGTTCACCAAGGGAGTGAGTGTAGATAGAGAACAGAAGAGGACCAAGAACTGACCCTTCAGGAACCCTTACAATAAGGGGATGGGAGGGGGAGGAGGAGCCTGCAAAAGAGACTGAGAATGAACGACCGGAGAGATAAGAGGAGAACCAGGAGAGGACGGAGTCTGTGAAGCCAAGGTCGGATAGCGTGTTGAGGAGAAGGGGGTGGTCCACAGTGTCGAAGGCAGCTGAGAGGTCGAGGAGGATTGGTATAGAGTATGAGCCGTTGGATTTTGCAAGCAGGAGGTCATTGGTGACCTTTGAGAGGGCAGTTTCCGTGGAATGTAGGGGACGGAAGCCAGACTGGAGGGGGTCGAGGAGAGAGTTGGTGTTGAGGAATTCGAGGCAGCGCGTGTAGATGACTCGTTCAAAGAGTTTGGAAAGGAATGGTAGGAGGGAGATGAGGCGATAACTAGAAGGTGAGATGGGGTCAAGAGAGGGTTTTTTTAGGATGGGAGAGACATGGGCATGTTTGAAGGCAGAGGGGAAGGAACCAGTGGAGAGTGAGCGTTTGAAGATGGAAGTTAAGGAGGGGAGGAGGGACGGAGCAAGAGATTTCATAAGATGAGAGGGAATGGGGTCAGAAGCACAGGTGGCCGGAGTAGCACTTGAGAGGAGGGAGGAGAGCTCCTCTGAGGATACTGCTGGGAAGGATGGGAGAGTAGTGGAGAGCGTTGAGAGCCGGGGGTTGGAGAAGGGGGAGGAGTGACTTTGGGGAGCTCAGACCTGATGGATTTAATTTTATTAATGAAGTAGGAGGCCAGATCGTTGGGGGTGAGGGAAGGAGGAGGGGGAGGAACAGGGGGCCTGAGAAGGGAGTTAAATGTACGGAAGAGCTGACGGGGATGATGGGCATGGGTGTCAATAAGGGAGGAGAAATAGTTTTGTCTGGCAGAGGAGAGGGCAGAGTTAAGCCAGGAAAGGATAAACTTGAAGTGAACGAGGTTGGCTTGGTGTTTAGACTTTCGCCAGCAGCGTTCAGCAGCTCGAGCATAAGAGCGAAGGAGGCGGACAGTGGCAGTGATCCAGGGCTGTGGGTTAGTGGTAGAAGAGCGGCGAAGGGAAAGGGGAGCGAGTGAGTCGAGCTGAGTGGAGAGGGTAGAGTTGAGAGCAGTAATCTGATCATCAAGGTTGGGTAGAGAGGAAAGGGAGGCGAGGTGGGGTGTGAGGCGCTCAGAAAGATGGATGGGGTCGAAAGAGCAGATGTCTCTGTGAGGTAGTAATACAGATTTACAGGGGAGAGGAGTGTGAGTGAGGAGGCAGGTGAGAAGGTTATGATCAGAGAGAGGGATTTCAGAGTTGGTAAGGGTGGAAATAGTGCAGTGGTAGGAGATGATGAGGTTGAGGGTGTGACCAAGTTGGTGAGTGGGCGAGGTGGGGTGGAGCAGGAGGTTGGCAGCGTCAAGGAGAGATAGAAGACGGGCGGCAGAGGAGTCACCAGGGATAGCCATGTGGATGTTGAAGTCGTCGAGGATCAGAGTGGGCGTGGAAAATGAGAGAAGGAAGGTGAGAAAGGGGTCAAAATCGTTAAAGAAGTTGGAGGTGGGGCCGGGGAGGAGGGGTGGTAGATGATGGCTACAAGAATCTGGAGGGGGTGGGAGAGGCAAATAATGTGGGCTTCAAAGGAAGGGAAGGAAAGGGAAGGTGGAGGAGGGATAGTGCGAAAGCGACATTGGGGAGCGAGAAGAAAACCGACACCTCCTCCTTTCCCGATGAGTCTCGGGGAGTGGGAGAAGAGGAGGCCTCCACTGGAGAGAGCAGCAGAAGTGACCGTGTCGTCCGCAGACAGCCATGTTTCCGTTAGGGCGAGGAGTAGAGAGCCGGAAAGGAATAGGTTGAGGATGAAAGGGAGTTTACCTATCATGGAGTGGGGGTTCCAAAGGCCACACCTGGCAGCAGCTGTGGAGGTAAGGGAGGGAGAGGGAGGGATGCGAGGGGTGGGGAGGGTTTGGATTGGGATGCGTTGGTGGGGAGAGTGGGAGGAGGGGTGGTGATGAGAAAGGAGAACTGGGATGGGGTGGGGGTGGGAAGGAGAAAGCAGATAGGATATCTTATTTTGAGGAATGCCTGAGAAGGATATGAGAATGGATGTAAGCGTTAGGGGTACTTCAGAGAGTTAAGGCTGGTGTAAATTTTGTTAACATAGTTGGCAACATTTTTGGGGTAAGGTAAGGAGGAAGCGCTGGGGGCCTTGGGCAGGAGTAAGGTCTGGAGTAGTTTTGTGGGGACAATGAGCTTGGGAGTTGGAGGGAAGAAAAAATGATGACAGTTGAGGGTGAGTTTCCAGTGGTAGAGGTCAGCCTGGTGCCTGGATTTTTGCCAACAGTGGACTCTATCCCACACGCAGGAATGGAGGAAGTGTAGTCTGGAGGTCATCCCAGTTTGGGGGTTGGTGATGCAGTGCTGTTGGCGGGACAAGGCATTGTGGTGGTTGAGTTTGATGAAAGGGGCAGTTGTTGAAGACACGCATTTTTGCATCAAGGGAGTAGGGGAAGGGAGAAAAACGTTCAGACCATGTTCCCCCATTCCTCAAGAAACTCCAGTGGTTGCCCATCCATCTCTGCATCAAACAAAAACACTTCAACATTGAATTTCATTCAGTCATTCATTCAATCGTATTTATAGAGCACTTACTGTGTGCAGAGCACGGTACTAAGCACTTCGAAAGTGTAATTCGGCAACAGATAGAGACAATCCCTGTTCATTCATTCATTCAATTGTATTGAGCTCTTACTGTGTGCAAAGCACTGTACTAAGCACTTGAGAAAGTACAATAAAACAACAGACACATTCCTGCGCACCACGAGCCCTATCCAACAATGGGCTCACAGTCTAGAAGAGGGAGACAGACAACAAAACAAAACAAGTAGACAGGCATCACTAGCATCAAAATAGATAAATAGAATTATAGATATATACACGTCAATAAAATAAATAGAATAAGAAATTGTACAAATATGCTCAATTGCTGTGGGGAGGGGAAGGCACTAGGGCAGAGGGCAAGAAGGGGGTGATGAGGGGAGGAGGAGCAGAGGAAAAGGGGCTCAATGTGAGAAGGCTTCCTGGAGGAGGGGAGCTCTCAGTAGGGCGTTGAAGAGGGGAAGAGAGCTAGTTTGGCGGATGTGAGGAGGGAGGGCATTCCAGGCCAAAGGTAGGATATAGGCCAGGGGTCGACGGTGGGACAGGTGAGAACGAGGCACAGTGAGGAGGTTAGCACCAGGGAAGTAGAGTGTGCGAGCTGGGCTGTAGAATGAGAGAAGGGAGGTGAGGTAGGAGGGGGCGAGGTGATGGAGAGCTTTGAAGCTGAGAGTGAGGAGTTTTTGTTTGATTCAAAGGTTGATAGGTAACCACTGGAGATTTTTGAGGAGGTGGGGTGACAGGCCCAGAGCATTTCTGTAGAAAGATAATCCGGGCAGCAGAGTGAAGTATAGACTGAAGTGGGGAGAGACAGGAGGATGGGAGATCAGAGAGGAGGCTGATGCAGTAATCCAGTCGGGATAGGTTGAGTGATTGTACCTAAAGGTAGCGGTTTGGATGGAGAGGAAAGGGTGGATCTTGATGATGTTGTGAAGGTGAGAATGGCAGGCTTTGGTGACATCTTGGATGTGTGGGGCGAATGAGAGAACAGAGGCAAGGATGTCATCAAGGTTGCGGGCTTGTGGGACGGGAAGGATGCTAGGTGCCGTCCACAGTGACAGGAAAGTCAGGGAGAGGGCAGGGTTTGGGATGCTTAGACATGTTGAGTTTTAGGTGGCAGGCGGACATCCAGGTGGACATGTACTGAAGGCAGGAGGAGATATGAACTTGGAGGGAGGGAGAGAGAACAGGGAAAGATACGTAGATTTGGGTCTCATCGACATAGAGATGATGGTTGAAGCCGTGGGACCGAATGAGTTCACCAAGAGAGTGAGTATAGAGGGAGAACAGAAGGGGAACAAGAACTGACCTGTGAGGAATCCCTAGAGTTAGGGGATGGGAGGGGGAGGAGGAGCCCGCAAAGGAGACTGAGAATGAACGGCCAGAGAGATAAGAGGAAAACGAGGAGAGGACGGAGTCAGTGAAGCCAAAGTTGGGTAATGTGTTGAGAAGGGGATGGTTGACAGTGTCAAAGGCAGCTGAGAGGTCGAGGAGGATTAGGTTAGAGTAGGAGCCATTGGATTTGGCAAGAAGGAGGTCATTGGTGACCTTTGAGAGGGCAGTTTCGGTGGAGCATAGGGCACGGAAGCCAGATTGGAGGGGGTCCAGGAGAGAGTTGGAGTTGAGGAATTCGAGGCAGTGAATGTAGATGACTCGCTCTAGGAGTTTGGAAAGGAAGGGTAGGAGGGAGATAAGGTGAAAACTGGAGGGGGCAGTGGGGTCAAGAGAGGGTGTTTTTAGGATGGCAGAGATGTGGGTCTGTTTGAAGGCAGAGGGGAAGAAGCCGATGGAGAGTGAGCAGTTGAAGATGGAAGTTGAGGAGAGGAGGGAAGGGGTGAGAGTTTTTATGAGGTGAGAGGGAATGGGATCTGAAGCACAGTTGGAGCGGGTGGCACTTGAGGGGAGGGCGGAGATCTCTGGAGATACTACTGGGAAGGATGGGAAAATGGGGGGGGGGGAGTTGAGCCGGGGGGATGGAGAAAGGGGAGGGGGTGACTTTGGGGAGCTCAGACCTGATTTAAAGCACTGTCACCTTGCTCCCTCCTACTTGATCTCATTATTCTCCTACTACAACCCAGCTCACACACTTCACTCCTCTAATGCTAACCTTCTCGCACAATCTTGTCTATATCACCACTTACCTCTCGCCCACATCCTGCCTCTGGCCTGGAATTCTCTCCCTCCTCATATCCGACAATTACTGTCCCTTACTTCAAAGCCTTACTGAAGGCACATCTCCTCCAAGAGGCCTTCCCTGACTAAGCTCCCCTTTCTATTTCTCCCACTCCCTTCTGAGTCACCCTGACTCGCTCCCTTTATTCATGCTTAGTACAGTGCTCTGCACATAGTAAGCGCTCAATAAATGCGATTGAATGCCCCCTCCCAGCTGCACAGCACTTACGTACATTTATTTATTAATATTAATGTCTGTCACCTCCTCTAGGCTGTGAGCTCGTTGAGGGCAGGGAATGCATCTGTTTATTGATATATTGTACTCTTCCAAGCACGTAGTGCAGTGCTTTACACACAGTAATCAATAAATACATTGAATGAATGAATGTGTTCAGTTCATTCATTCATTCAATCGTATTTATTGAGCGCTTACTGTGTGCAGAGCGCTGTACTAAGCACTTGGGAAGTACAAATTGGCAACATATAGAGACCGCCCCTACCTAACACAGTCTAGAAGGGGGAGACAGACAAAAAAACAAAACATGTAGACAGGTGTCACAATCGTCAGAACACACAGAATTAAAGGTAAATGCACATCATTAACAAAATAAATAGAATAGTAAATATGTACAAGTAAAATAAATAGAGTAGTAAATCTGTACAAATATATAAAAGTGCTCTGGGGAGGGGAAGGAGGTAGGGCGGGGGGGATGTGGAGGAGGAGAGGAAAAAGAGGGCTCAGTCTGGGAAGGCCTCCTGGAGGAGGTGAGCTCTCAGTAGGGCTTTGAAGGGAGGAAGAGAGCTAGCTTGGCAGATGTGTGGAGGGAGGGCATTCCAGGCCAGAGGAAGGATGTGGGCCGGGGGGCGACGGCGGGAGAGGCGAGAACGAGGTACATTGAGGAGGTTAGCGGCAGAGGAGTGGAGGGTGCGGGCTGGGCTGGAGAAGGAGAGAAGGGAGGTGAGGTAGGAGGGGGCGAGGTGATGGAGAGCCTTGAAGCCAAGGGTGAGGAGTTTCTGCCTGATGCATAGGTGGATTGGTAGCCACTGGATTTTTGGGGAGGGGAGTAACATGCCCAGAGCGTTTCTGGACAAAGACAATCCGGGCAGCGGCGTGAAGTATAGACTGAAGCGGGGAGAGACAGGAGGATGGGAGAGCAGAGAGGAGGCTGATGCAGTAATCCAGTCGGAATAGGATGAGAGATTGAACCAGCAAGGTTATGGATTGGATGGAGAGGAAAGGGTGGATCGTGGCAATGTTGCAGAGGTGAAAGCGGCAGTTTTTGGTGACAGATTGGTTGTGTGGGATGAACGAGAGAGTGGAGTTGAGGATGACACTAAGGTTGTGGGCTTGTGAGACGGGTTTCAGTGGATCAGTGTTGTTCACAACCACATGCTGTCAAAAAGGTTCCTGGTAAAGAACCCGCCAAGAAAGGAAAAGAACCCACCTGTTGCCTTGGTCTAATTACCAATCCAAGAAAGAGATGACACATCAAGAGGTCCACAACCATGTGGTTTACTGGCTCGCTCTTACCCTGGCATAGGAACCAGTGGATTCCATTCCACAGAGCAAAGACCCTTGTACCTATTTTCACACCCTCCAACACTCCTTGACCCTCCCCAGATCTGCCCTTAAGGTGGGCTTCCTCACCTCTGTTATCAGTCAGGGTTGTCTGCGGCGTTACTGAAATGTGTCCACATTTCAGGATGGCCCCTGGTTGGGAGTCGGTACAGTCCCTGAAAAATGGCCAAGGTTGGATCAGCTAGTATGATGTTCTTGGACTGATTGTCCGGAGGGAAAAGAGCGGAAGGTTTTCCTGCCCCTTCAATGTTGCCAATATCAGTAATTTTCCTCATGGTGATGGGATTATCTATTTGTGTTGTGATCCTGTTGCCTCTTCTCTGTTATGCTTGAAACTGCCCCGATCCCATCGTCTTTTTGTGTTCTGTTTACTACTGTGTGGCTCCTGGTACCTGTCCTGGTCCTGGAATTTTTTCTTTTGCGCTATCGGCAAGAACCATCTGTCTCACCCCTTTCTCTTGCTCCTTTTACTAGTCCCCATTTGTGCAGTTTGAGCACCCCAGCATCAGTTCTATAACTCCTCAACCTCAATGCCACTCTCCCTGACACTGAAAAACAGAGGTTTCTGGGTGCAGAGAATGGTTTTTCAGGAAGGGGGATTTGAATTAGTTGGAGAGGAAGTGTTTTGTATTTTTTTAACTACCTAAAGTAAAAATAGTTTTTCCTTTAATCGAAGTACAAACTGGATTAAATTTTTTTCTCTCTTTTTCTCCACAGCATTTTTTACCTAGATGGAAGTGTGAACAATTAATCAGACAAGGCATTCTTGAGCATATTCTGTCGTAGTTATGACCGGGAACATTCCTTCATCCTGCAGTACTACATTCAGTCCTCTGCTCTTCTCCCCTATTTCATTGCCAGACTTCTACGAATTAGCAAAGCAGCTTGCTTTTGCTTTGCCTTTTGGTGCATTTGTAGGGCTGAGTTTTTACATTGAAACTGAGTTTTTACATTGAAAATTTGTAAGGGCTCGTGCTCTTGGTTAATTCTCAAGCATGATGTAGTTCTTAAATATATCACTTGTTCTTTTGTAAACCTATATTCATGATTTTTGTAGGGTAGCATCCCAGATTATATTCTGACTATAATAAATTATTTTGCTTTTATATCCATGTTATTTTGCTATAGCTGAAGGGAATTTGTTTTACAGGAAGGGATGGCCGATCTTCCATTTTCTCCTGCAAACGAAAGAACTGTGGATGCCAAATGAACATTTCAGGACAGGGGATAAATTTGCGTCCTTTTAAAATACCAATTCTATAAGTCAGTGCAATTAGTAACTTATAAATCTTTGACTATGTCCAGTGAGAGAATAAAATAGCTTAATATTTACGTGTACAGAGAGTATACGTAATTTAGGGATGCTATTCTTGAGTTGCAAGGCTGTAGTTCCTGTAATCAGTTCTTCAAGTTCTCTTACAACTGAGTTTTTACATTGAAAATTTCTTTTCAATAGCTATGTATGACACAGTGTGATTTTTAAAAATTCTGCTGATTGAACTGTTAAACAGTAGTTCCCCAGTGCGATAAATTAACAAGAGTCTCTAGACTGTAAGCTCCTTGTGGGCAGGGAACATGTCTACCAATTCTGTTGTACTCCTCCAAGCACTTACTACAGTGCTCTGCATAAAGTAAGCACTCAATAAATACCACTGATGGACTTTAAAAAGTCAGATATTTTATTTTCATATTCTCAGAAATATGATGGACTTGTAATTCCTTTTTCTTTTCAGACTGTATGTGAACCAACTCTCATAGTTTTCATTTGATATTTTTTACCTATTACTTCTTACCCAAAATAGATGGCTTACAAATATTACTTTTCCCCTCAAGGAGAATAGTTTTAAAAGAATGTGATACGTGTAACATATGGCCTCATATCCTTTTAATTAAAAAAATAATGATTTTTAAATGTCCAAAGTGCCTTCTTCTGTCTGGCCCTAGATTACTTGTTCCTCAGAAATTTCACTCTAAATGTCCTCCCCACAGATCTCAAGGAATTAAAAATTGCTGTTTAAGATTTCTTGCATAAGGAATAAAGCAGTGAGTACTTGGGAAATTGGTTAATTTAGGTGTTTGAATTTTGTTACTCATGGCGTAACCTTGTATATTCAAGGTAAAAAAAAAATTGTGCACAAATTTTGCAGTTCAATGTGGAGGCTGATAGTTTTCCCAGATCTCACAGGGCACCAGGAATGGAAATTGCAGGTTTTCCTGCCATAGAGCTGGCCATAATGTAAAGGGTCTAAGGGGAAATCTATTTACATGACCTGTCAATCACTTTTGGCTGGCTCATCTGATCTGTGATTTATTTGTATTGATGTCTGTCTTTCCTCCCCTCCCTGCCAGACTGTAGGCTCTTGTGGGCAGGGAATGTGTCTTCTTATTGTATTTTACTCTCCCAAGTGTTTGGTACCATGCTGTGCACACAGTAAGCGCTCAGTAAATACAATTGAATGAATGAATGAATGAATGAATGATGACATAGGCGGGAGCCTAGCCAATTTCAGCAGGGATTGGGACAGGGAGTGGGGGTGAGTAGGGAAGGATTGAATTGGGAGCCCAGAGTGGAGAACGCTTTTGCAGTCCATGCTCTTAAACTGAAGAAGCTTGTACTTTGGTTTTTGGGCCAATGAAGGCATGTAGAGAAAAGAAAAGTGGATAATGCTAGTTTTGATTTTGCATTAAAATATTTATTTCCTATCCATTGGTACTATCTACAGAGTCCCAGCTAGTAGAGATTTAGGATTCTGACTTGAATATTT
The DNA here is from genome assembly GCF_015852505.1 of Tachyglossus aculeatus. Classification (NCBI taxonomy): domain Eukaryota; kingdom Metazoa; phylum Chordata; class Mammalia; order Monotremata; family Tachyglossidae; genus Tachyglossus; species Tachyglossus aculeatus. Next base: position 35,101,766 of record NC_052074.1, on the reverse strand, counting down.
TTGTATACTTAGTAAATATTTTTCAGTGAAGAGGTGTCCACTCTAGACGGATGCAGGCTCCGAGCAGGTACCTTGCTGCTGTTATTCTGCAGCTGACGCATCATGTGTCCAGTGGCCTCTTGGACCACTGGTAATTCAGGCTACTTATGGTAACCTTCCTGTTTGAAAAACATGGTTTCATCATCATCATCATCATCATCAATCGTATTTATTGAGCGCTTACTATGTTCAGAGCACTGTACTAAGCGCTTGGGACGTACAAATTGGCAACATACCGACAAGTCTATGAGGGCATGGTCCCTATTGCCCCCTTGAAGAAGGTGCTTATATATACATTCATTCATTGTTGTACTTATTAAGCACTTTGTGTGCAGAGCACTGTACCAAGTGCTTGGGAAAGTACAATACAACAATAAACAGTAACATTCCCTGCCCATAACAAGCTCACAGTCAGAGTGGGTGAGACAGACGTCAATACAAATAAAGGAAATTGCAGATTGAACGTAAGTGCTTTGGGGCTGAGTGGGGGGAAGAGCAAAGCCATAAATAAAATTGCAGATATGTACATAAGTGCTTTGGGACTGGCGGGGAGAGCAAAGAGCAAGTCAAGGCGACGCAGAAGGTAGTGGTAGGTGAAGAGAAGTGGGGCTTAGTCTGGGAAGGCCTCTTGGAGGAGATGTGCCTTCAATAAGGCTTTGAAGTGGGGGAAGAGTGGTTGTCGAATTAAGAGGGGTGAGGGTGTTCCAGGCCACAGGCAGAACATGGGCTAAGGGGTAGGTGAGATTGAGGCACAGTGATAAGGTTAGCACTAGAGGAATGAAGTGTGCGGGCTGGGTTGTAGGAGAGAAGCGAGTTGAGGTAGAAGGCAAGGTGATGGAGGGCTTTAAATTCATTAATTCAGTCGTATTTATTGAGCACTTAGTGTTTGCAGAGCACTGTACTAAGAGCTTGGGAAGTACAAGATGGCAACATAGAGAGACAGTCCCTACTCAAAGGCCAATGGAGAGAAGTTTTTGTTTGACACAGAGGTGGATGGGCAGCCACGGAGGGTTTTGAGGAACGGGCTGATGGGTTCAGAACGTTTTTCTAAAAAATGATCCGGGCAGCAGAGTGAAGTGTGGACTGGAGTGGGGAAGGACACGATATCTTTATGCATATTTTTATTTCTTTTTAAGTGAATTTACATTTGGATTTTCATCTGCATATTCAATGATGCTGCTACTAAACCTTGGCATACGTAAAATACTTCCCATTATATTTTCCTAAGCACATTATTTGTAAATTGTTTTTGTCTTTTCTACTAAACCTTGACATACGCGTAAAATACTTCCCATTAGATTTTCCTAAGCACATTATTTGTAAATTGTTTTTGTCTGTTCATCTCCCCGTTTAAGACTGTGGTTCCCGTCTGCAGAGAACCAGTACGTTTCCTTGCACTTCTCACAAAGTAGGTGCTCAGTAAATACCATAGATTAATTAATGTGAAGTTGTTGAGCTGGAGAGAGGCTGGACATGGTTAATAGACACGATCCTCGCCTTCAAGGAGTTTACAATGTATTGAGGATGATAGAACTGATTTTCTGCTTAGGAGGTGGAATTAGAAGCGGAGCAAAGCTAGTCCCTGCCATAGATTTTAACAGCTAGAAAACTAATGTGAGATGGCAGACTTGAGTCCACCAAGTGAGCATGCGAGAGGGGTCCATGCACTGTGCCTGGCAGGAGAGTGAAGCCAGCCAGAAGTTTATTGATGATCGGGTCCTCAGTCCTGCTAAAATAGGAAAAGTTCATTTGAACTAGATTATTAGGTGGCAGGGAGGGAGGAAGGGAAAGGAAAAGAATCATGATGATGGTATTTGTTAAGCACTCACTATGTTCCAGGCACTCTACTAAGCACTGGGGTGGATAATAATAATAATAATAGTGGCATTTATTAAGCGCTTACTATTAAGACTGTGAGCCCCCCGTGGGACAACCTGATCACCTTGTAACCTCCCCAGCGCTTAGAACAGTGCTTTGCACACAGTAAGCGCTTAATAAATGCCATTATTATTATTATGATGTGCAAAGCACTGTTCTAAGCGCTGGGGGGGAATACAGTGTGATCAGGTTGCCCCACCTGGGGCTCACAGTCAATCCTCATTTTACAGATGAGGTAACTGAGGCTCAGAGAAGTTAAGTGACTTGCCCAAGGTCACACAGCAGACATGTGGTGGAGCTGGGATTCAAACCCATGACCTCTGGCTCCAAAGCCCGTGCTCTTTCCACTGAGCCCCACTGCTTCTCATACAAGCAAATCGGGTTGGACACTTCAATCAATCAATCAATCGTATTTACTGAGCGCTTACCATGTGCAGAGCGCTGTACTAAGCGCTTGGGAAGTCCAAGTTGGCAACTTCCTGTCCCACATGGGGCTCACAGTCTTAATCCCCATTTTATAGATGAGGTAACAGGGCCAGAGAAGTCAAGCGATTTGCCCAAGGTCACACAGCAGACAAGCGGCAGAGCCAGGATTAGGACCCGAGTCCTTCTGATTCCCGGGCCCGTGCTCTATCCACTGGCCCACACTGTTGCTCAAAAAAGGAAGGAAGGGAAGGTTAAAGAAAAGGAGAAAGAGTGAGAGCGGGGCAGGAGGGTGGAAGAAGAGGAAGGAAAAAAGAAAAACATGAGCATGAAAGGAAGCTACAATTTTAGTGTCACACCGTAGGAATAGAATCGACATAAAGGAGATTTGAACTCGGAGCTAGGCGGAGAGGCTTTTGCCAAACAAGCATGCAAGTAGCTTGAGATATGCCTAAGGACAAGCTACAGTTCCCAGTTTTAACTTTTATCGGCCAGGGAAGTGCAATGGACTAGTGGATCGAGAAGGCCCTGAGAGTCAGAAGGACCTGGATCCTAATCCCAGCTCTGCCACCTGTCTGCCCTGTGACCTTGGGTAAGTCATTTCAGTTCTCGATGCCTCGGTTCCTTCATTCGAAAAATGGGGATTAAGACTCCGAGCCCTGTGTAGGACAGGGACTGTGTCCAACCTGATCAACTGGTATCTACCCCAGCGCTCAGTACAGTTCCTGGCATAGAGTCAGCGCTTAACATAAAATAAGATACAGACAACCGCTTGTTGGGACTCGATGGGCGTGGCTCAGTGGAAAGAGCCCGGGCTCTGGAGTCAGAGGTCATGGGTTCAAATCCCGGCTCCCCCAACTGTCAGCTGGGTGACTTCGGGAAAGTCACTTCTCTGGGCCTCGGTTCCCTCCTTTGTAAAATGGAGATGAAGACTGTGGGTTATTATTTATTGTTCTCCGTCTCCCCCTTCTAGACTGTGAGCCCACTGTTGGGTAGGGACCGTCTCTATATGTTGCCAACTTGGACTTCCCAAGCGCTTAGTACAGTGCTCTGCACACAGTAAGCGCTCAATAAATATGATTGATTGATTGATTGAGTCCACCGGCGGGGCATGCGCAGTACAGCACGCTAGAGAGGGTGTCCACGCATTGCGCCTGAACAGGAGAGTGAAGCCAGGCAGAGAGAGATTCGTAGTCGGTGCTTCCTTCTCCCTAAATAGGGAAATATATTAAACTTAATATTCAAATTAAGAAAAAGCAATCCAGCTGCAAGCAAGCAAACACGGAAGGAAATAAAAGTTTTACTATCACATATTATAGAATCAATATAAAGGAGAAATAATAATAATGGCATTTATTAAACACTTACTATGTGCAAAGCACTGTTCTAAGCGCTGGGGAGGTTACAAGGTAATCAGGTTGTCCCACGGGGGGCTCACAGTCTTAATCCCCATTTTACAGATGAGGTTACTGAGGTCCAGGGAAGTAAAGTGACTTGCCCAAAGTCACACAGCTGACAATTGGTGGAGCTGGGGTTTGAACTCGTGGCCTCTGACTCCAAAGCCCGTGCTCTTTCCACTGAGTCATGCTCGCAGATTTGACTGGGGAAGCTTTTTGGCAAAATAACGCCTCAATAGCTTGGGCTGTGTTTAATTAAGTGTCACGCTTCAGCCATAGCCTTTATCAGCCAGGGAATGGTCATCATCATCATCATCATCATCAATCATATTTATTGAGCTCTTACTGTGTGCAGAGCACTGTACTAAACGCTTGGGAAGTACAAGTTGGCTACAAATAGAGACAGTCCCTACCCAACAGTGGGCTCACAGTCTAAAAGGGGGAGACAGAGAACAAAACGAAACATACTAACAAAATAAAATAAATAGAATAGATATGTACAAGTAAAATAAATAGAGTAACAAATATGTACAAACATATATACATATATATACAGGTGCTGTGGGGAAGGGAAGGAGGTAAGGTTGGGGGTGGAGAGGGACGAGGGGGAGAGGAAGGAAGGGGCTCAGTCTGGGAAGGCCTCCTGGAGGAGGTGAGCTCTCAGAATGGTCTAATGTGGAAGAGAGTAGAGCGTGCTAGAGACTTTCATTCATTTATTCATTCAATCATTTATTGAGCGCTTTCTGTTTGCAGAGGGCTGTACTAAGCGCTTGGAAAGCACAATTCGGCAACAGAGACAATCCCTACCCAACAACGGGATCACAGTCTAGAAAGGGGAGACAGACAACAAAGCAAAACAAGTAGACAGGCATCAATACCATCAGAATAGATCTTTTAGACTGTGAGCCCACTGTTGGGTAGGGACTGTCTCTATATGTTGCCAATTTGTACTTCCCAAGCGCTTAGTACAGTGCTCTGCACACAGTAAGTGCTCAATAAATACGATTGATGATGATGATCTGTACACATCATTAATAAAATAGAGTAATAAATATGTACAAATATACACGAGTGCTGTATGGAGGGGAAGGGGGTAGAGAAGAGGGAGGGAGGATGGTCTCTGTATGTTGCCAACTTGTACTTCCCAAGCGCTTGGTACAGTGCTCTGCACACAGTAAGCGCTCAATAAATACGATTGATTGATTGTTTGATGGGGAGTGGAGGAGGAGCAGAGGAAAAGGGGGGGCTTAATCTGGGAAGGCCTCCTGGAGGAGGTGAGCTTTCAGTAGGGCTTTGAAGAGGGGAAGAGAGCTAGTTTGGTGAGAGACGCACTGCGCCTGTGCAGGAGTGAAGCCAGCCGGGATTTTTTTAGTGTTCGGGGCTTCGGCCCCCTAAATTGGAAAAGTCCATCCGAACTCGATTCTCAGGCAGTGTAAAGAAATATCTAAATATATTAGAGAGAGAGGGAGAGAGTGCAGGAGGGAGTTAGAAGGAAGGAAGAAAAAAGCAATTCGGCAGCAACGCAAGCAAGCACGGAAGGAAGTCAAAGATTTGCTATCACAATTTACCGCACACAGCGCTCAATAAATGCGATTAACTGACAGAATGATTCCCAGAACAGGCCTACTGTCACCAGGATGCAATGGAGAGGCACAGACTCCCAGAACAAACCTGCTGTCACCAGGTAACAATGGAGAGGTGTGGCCTCCCGGATAAAGTTTAGTAATAATAATAATGATGGCATTTATGAAGCACTTACTATGTGCAAAGCACTGTTCTAAGCGCTGGGGAGGTTACAAGGTGATCAGGTTGTCCCACGGGGGGGCTCACAGTCTTCATCCCCGTTTTACAGATGAGGGAACTGAGGCACAGAGAAGTGACTTACCCAAAGTCACACAGCTGACAATTGGTGGAGCTGGGATTTGAACCCATGACTTCTGACTACAAAGCCCTGGCTCTTGCCACTGAGCCACGCTGCTTCTCTGAATATTCTTCATCATCATCATCATCATCATCATCAATCGTATTTATTGAGCGCTTACTATGTGCAGAGCACTGTACTAAGCGCTTGGGAAGTACAAATTGGCAACATATAGAGACAGTCCCTACCCAACAGTGGGCTATATATATTATATATATATATGTATGTATATATATATATATATATATACATATATATATATAATAGTACCACAAGAGGGCGATAGAGAAGCTCAAACTCCCTGGCTTTTGACTAGTGCCAGCAGGGGGCGGTAAATGTTCAGTTTCCCAGACCAATGTCCAGTAGCATCATCATCATCATCAATCGTATTTATTGAGCGCTTACTGTGTGCAGAGCACTGTACTAAGCGCTTGGGAAGTACAAGTTGGTAACATATAGAGGCAGTCCCTACCCAGCAGTGGGCTCACAGTGGGAGACAGAGAACAAAACCAAACATACTAACAAAATAAAATAAATAGAATAGTTATGTACAAGTAAAATAAATAAATAGAGTAATAAATATGTACAAACATATATACATATCATCGAACAGTGGTATTCTTTGAGCGTGTAAATAAGTTGACTAAATCTGCTGTGCTCAGATCACCGTGCTGAGTGCTTTGGAGAGAACAATACAACATTCGCTCATTCATTCAATCGTATTTATTGAACGCTTACTGTGTACAGAGCACTGTACTAAGCGTTTGGGAAGTACAAGTCGGCAACGTATAGAGACAGTCCATACCAAACAGCGGGCTCACAGTCTAGATGGGGGAGACAGACAACAAAACAAAACATGTAGACAGGTGTCAAAATCATCAGAACAAGTAGAATTATAGCTATATGCACATCATTAACAAAATAAATAGAATAGTAAATATGTACAAGTAAAATAAGTAGAGTAATAAATCTGTACAAATCCTCAGAGACTTCAACATCCACATGAATGTCCCTGGTGACTCCTCTGCCGCCTGCCTTCCATCTCTCCTTGATGCTGTCAACCTCCTACTCCACCCCACCCACTCACCAACTTGGTCACACCCTTGACCTCATCATCTCTTACAGCTGCACTATCTCCACCCTCACCAACTCTGAAATCCCTCTCTCTGATCATAACCTTCTCATCTGCCTCCTCACTCACACTCCTCCCCCCGTAAATCTATATTATTACTCCACAGAGACCTCCACTCTCTCGACCTCATCCATCTTTCTCAGCACATCACACCCCACCTCGACTCCCTATCCTCTCTACCCAATCTTGGTGACCAGATTATTGCTCTCTACTCCACCCTCTCTACTCAACTCAACTCATTCCCCTTTCCCTTCGCCGCTCTCGCACCACTAACCCACAGCCTTGGATCACTCCCACTGTCTGGCTTCTTCGCTTTTCAGCAGCTGGCAAAAGTCTAAACACCAAGCCAACCTTGTTCACTGCAAGTTTATCCTTTCCTGCCTTAACTCTGCCCTCTCCTCTGCCAGGCAAAACTATTTCTCGTCCCTTATTGACACCCATGCCCATCATCCCCATCAGCTGTTCCATACATTTAACTCCCTTCTCAGGCCCCCTGTTCCTCCCCCTCCTCCGTCCCTCACCCCCAACAATCTGGCCTCCTACTTCATTAGTAAAATTAACTCCATCAGGTCTGAGCTCCCCAAAGTCACCCCTCCCCCTTCTCCATCTCAACCCTCTCCACTACTCTCCCATCCTTTCCAACAATATCTTCAGAGGAAATCTCTCTCCTCTCAAGTGCTACTTCATCCACCTGTGCTTCAGACCCCATTCCCTCTCATCTTATCAGATCTCTCGCCCCTTCCCTCCTCCCCTCCTTAACTTTCATCTTCAACTGCTCACTCTCCACTGGTTCCTTTCCCTCTGCTTTCAAACATGGCCACGTCTCCCCATCCTAAAAAAAAACCCTCTCTTGACTCCACATCCCCTTCTAGTTATCACCCTATCTGCCTCCTACCCTTCCTTTCCAAACTCCTAGAAGGAGTCATCTACACCCGCTGCCTCGAATTCCTCAACACCAACTCTCTCCTCGACCCCCTCCAATCTGGCTTCTGTCCCCTACACTCCACCGAAACTGCCCTCTCAAAGGTCACCAATGACCTCCTTCTTGCCAAATCCAACGGCTCCTACTCTATCCTAATCCTCCTTGACCTCTCAACTGCCTTTGACACTGTTGACCACCCCCTTCTTCTCAACACGTTATCCAACCTTGGTTTCACTGACTCCATCCTTTCCTGGTTCTCCTCTTATCTCTCTGGCCATTCATTCTCAGTCTTCTCCATGGGCTCCTCCTCCCCCTCCCATCCCCTAACTCTAGGGGTTCCTCAAGGGTCAGTTCTTGTTCCCCTTCTGTTCTCCATCTATACTCCCTTGCTGAACTCATTCGCTCCTACGGCTTCAACTATCACCTCTACGCGGACGATACCCAAATGTATATCTCCTCCCCCGTTTTCTCTCCCTCCCTCCAGGCTCACATCTCCTCCTGCCTTCAGGACATCTCCATCTGGATGTCCTCCCACCACCTAAAACTCAACATGTCATTCATTCATTCATTCATTCATTCATTCAATTGTATTTATTGAGTGCTTACTGTGTGCAGAACACTGTGCTAAGTGCTTGGGAAGTACAAGTTGGCAACATGCCCATGACTAAGCTCCTTATCTTCCCTCCCAGACCTTGTCCTCTCCCTGACTTTCCCATCACTGTGGATGGCACTACCATCCTTCCCATCTCGCAGATCTGCAACCTTGGTGACATCCTTGACTCAGTTCTCTCATTCACCCCACACATCCAATCTGTCACCAAAACCTGCCGTTCTCACCTTCACAACATCTCCAAGATCCGCCCTTTCCTCTCCATCCAAACCGCCACCTTGTTAGTTCAATCTCTCATCCTATCCCGACTGGATTATTGCATCAGCCTCCTTTCTGATCACTTATCCTCCTGTCTCTCCCCACTTCAGTCTGTACTTCACTCTGCTGCCCAGATTATCTTTCTACAGAAATGCTCTGGGCATGTCACTCCCTTCTTAAAAAATCTCCAGTGGTTGCCTATCAACCTTCACATGAAATAGACACTCCTCATTATTGGCTTCAAAGCTCTCCATCACCTTGCCCCTTCCTACCTCACCTACCTTCTCTCCTTCTACAGCCCAGACCACAGACTCCGCTCCTCTGCCACTAACCTCCTCACTGTGCCTCGTTCTCTCCTGTCCCACCATCAACTCTTTACCTCTGGCCTGTAATGCCCTCCCTCCACAATTCCACCAAAACAGCTCTCTTCAAAGCCCTACTGAGAGCTCACCCTCTCCAGGAGGCCTTCCCATACTGACCCCCCCTTTTCCTCTGCTCCTCCTCCCCTCCCCACCTCCCCCACTCCCTCCCTCTGCCTTTCCCCCTTCCCCTCCCCACAGCACTTGTGTACATATTTATTATTCCATTTTATTATTGATGTGTATATATCTATAATTCTATTTATTTTGATGGTATGGACACCTGTCTACTTGTTTTGTTTTGTTATCTGCCTCCCACTTCTAGACTGTGAACCCACTGTTGGGTAGGGACTGTCTCTATCTGTTGCCAAATTGTACTTTCCAAGCAGTTAGTACAGTGCTCTGCACACAGAAGGTGCTCAATGAATATGATTGAATGAATGAATGAATGGGAGGACATCCAAGTAGAGATGTGTTTGAAGGCAGGAGGAGATGTGAGAATGGAGGGAGGGAGAGAGATCAGGACTGGTGATGTAGATTTGAGTATCATCTACATAGAGGTGATAGTTGAAGCCATGGGAGTGAATGAATTCTCCAAGTGACATAGAGGTGATAGTTGAAGCCATGGGAGTGGCTTTTAGACCCCTTTTAGACTGTGAGCCCACTGTTGGGTAGGGACTGTCTCTATATGTTGCCAATTTGTACTTCCCAAGCGCTTAGTACAGTGCTCTGCACATAGTAAGCGCTCAATAAATACGATTGTTGTTGATGATGATGATGAGTGAATGAATTCTCCAAGGGTGTTGGTGTAGATGGAGAATAGAAGGGAACCCAGAACTGAACCTTGAGTGATCCCGCTAGTTAGGGGGTGGGAGGCAGAGGAGAAGGCCAGAGACTGAGAATGAACGGCCAGAGAGATAAGAGAAGAACCAGGAGAGGACAGAGTCAGTGAAGCCAAGGTTGGTTAACTTTTCCAGGAGAAGAGTTAGTTAGAGTTGAAGGCAGCTGAGAGGTTGAAAAGGATAAGGAGGAATAGAAGCCATTGGATTTGTCAAGAAGGCAGTCATTAATCTCCACTCTGCCACCTGTCTGCTGTGTGACCTTGGGCAAATCACTTCACTTCTCTGTGCCTCAGTTACCTCATCTGTAAAATGGGGATTAAGACTGTGAGCCTCATGTGGGACAACCTGATTACTCCTGATCTTAGAACAGCACTTGGCACGTAGTAAGTGCTTAACAAATTCCATAATTATTATTATTATTACCTTTGAGAGGGTGGTTTCTGTGGAGTGAAGTGGACAGAAGACAGATTGGAGGGGATCAAGGAAAGAATTGGAGGAGAGGACCTTGAGACAGCTGGTATAGACAACTCAAGGAGTTTGGGGAGAAATGGAGGGAGATGGGGCAATAACCGGAGGGAGCTGTGGGGTTAAGAGAAGGGTTTTTTTAGGAAGAGAAGACATGGGCATGTTTGAAAGCAGTGGGGAAGAAGCCACTGGAGAGTGAAAAGTTGAACACGGCTGTTAGGGAGGGAAGAAGAGATGGGGTGAGAGTTTTGATGAGGTGCAAAGGAATGGGGTTAGGTATATTATTATGTGCAGGTGGAGGGGGTGGATTTTGAGAGAAGGAAGAGATTTCTTCTAGAGATTTTTCTTGGAAGGATTGGAGAGTTGAAGAGGGAGAGACTGAGGAGGACAGGGGCAATTTTAGGGAGCTAGCATCTGATGGTGTCAATTCTCTTAATAAAGTAGGTGGCGAGGTCACTGGGGGCAAGGGATGGTGGAGGTGGGGGAAATAGGGGATCTGAGGATGGAGTTAAGTATCTAGAACAACCGTAGAGTTGTTCTACAGGGCAATGCACATGGGTATCAGTAAGGATGGAGCAATAGTTTTTCTAGGCAGAGAGGGCAGAGTTAAAGCATGTAAGGATAAACTTCAAGTGGACAAAGTCAGCCTGATATTTAGGTTTCTGCCAACAGTGCTCTGTGGTTCGAGCACAAGAGCGAAGGAGGTAGATGTGCAGGCAATCCAGGGCTGAGGGTTAGTGTTACGAGATCGATGAAGGGATAGGAGAGTGAGTGAGTTCAGTTCATTAGAGAGGGTGGTGTTGAGAGCATGTATTTGGTCATCCAGGGAGGGTAATTTGTGTATGGAGGCTAAGTGGTGCGTGATCAGGTGAGAAAATTGGATGGGATTCAAAGATCAGGGCGCTGTACAGATTTATGGGAAGGAGAGGAGCCAAGTGACAAGGTTGTGGTCAGATAGTGGGATTTCAGAGTTGGTGAGGGTAGAGGTGTGCAGCGGTGAGATGAGATTGAGAACTCATTCACACCCATGGCTTGTACTACCATCTGTATGCAGATGATTCCCAAATCTACATCTCCAGCCCTGACTTCTCTCCTTCAGCCTCGGATTTCCTCCAGCCTTTAGGATGTTTCTACCTAGATGTCTCTACCTTCCCAACATCGCTAAAATCTACTCTTTCCTCTCCATCAAAACTGCTACCAGGTTAATCCAAGTACTTATCCTATCTTGCCTTGATTACCATATCAATCTCCTTGCTGACCTCCCTGCCTCCTGTCTCTCCCCACTCCAGTCCATTCGTCATTCTGCTGCCCAGATCATTTTTCTATAAAAACGTTGAGGCCGCATTTCCCCCTCCTCAAGAACCTTCAGTGGTTGCCCATCCACCTCTGCATCAAACAGAAACTTCTTCTCATCAGATTCAAAGCACTCAATCACTTTGCCCCCTCCTACCTTACCTTGCTACTCTCCTACTACAATCCAGCCTGCTCACTTCGCTCCTCTAATGCTAATCTTCTCACTCTACCTCTATATCATGTACTTTGCTGCTGACCTCTCTCCCACATCCTGCTTCTGGCCTAGAATGCACTCCTTCATATCTGACAATTACTCTCCCCACAAGGGGCCTCCCCTAACTAAGCCTCCTTTTCCGCTTTTCCCACTCACTTCTGCCTCACCTTGACTTGCTCCCTTTATTCATCCCCCCCCCCCCCAGTCCAAGCCTCACAGCACTTGTGTATATATCTGTAATTTTATTTATTTATATTAATGCCTGTCTCCCCCTCTAGACTGTAAGCTCATGGCAGGCAGGAAATGGGTCTTTTATATTGTTATATTGTACTCCTCAAGTACTTAGTACAGTACTCTGCACATTTTAAGTGCTGAATAAATACAACTGATTGACTGACTAGAATCAATTTAAAGGTGATTAGAACTTGTGGAGTTGGGTGAGGAGGCTTTCACCAAAATAGAGCCATAGCAGCTTGAGCTATGGTTAAAGAGAAACCCCGTCTCCTGCCGTAAATGTTATTGGTCAAAGAAGTGTCTTATGAGGCTTGGCAACCTTGAGTCCACTGAAAGAGTAGGCGCAGTAGGGCATGCTACAGTGTTCCACACATTTGGCCTATGCAGGAGAGTGAAGGCAGCCAAAATTTCATCAATGGTTGGGTCCTCAGTCCCCCTAAATAAGAAAAGTCCAGCCAAACTAGATAATCAGAGTGTGGAAATGAATAAGAAAAGGGAGAGAGAGTGAGAGCAAAAGAGAGAGAGAGAGGGAGGAGGGAGGGAGAAAGAAGGAAGAAAGGAAGGAAGGAAAAAAGGAAGAAAGAAATCCAGGAGTAAGGCAAATAAGCATGGAAGACATTAAAAACTTTTATTATTACACCCTACCGTAGAATCAACATGAAGCAGATTTGAACTAGCGGATTCAGCCAGGGAGTGGAGATCTGTGGGGCAGAGAGCTGTGGGAGAGGGCCGGGGGGAATGAGGGCTAAGGGAAAGAGGGCTGGGGCACAGAGGGTTAAGCGTCAAAGTGTTGGGGAGCTGAGAGCTGGAGAACAGAGAGATCTGGGGCAGAGAGCAGGGGGGCAGAGAGCAGGCGACAGAGAACGGGGGACAAAGATGAGGGAGGCAGAGAACTGGCGGACAGAGAGAGGAGGAAAAGAATGCTGGGATGGTGAGAGCTGAGGGGCAGAAAGTTGGGGGCAGAGAACAGGGGGCAGGGAGCCGTGGGGCAGAGAGTTGAAGGGCAGGGAGTTGGAGGCCAGCGAGGAGGCGTGGAGCTGAGGAGCAGAAAGCAGGGGGAGGCAGGAGAGAACAATGGGACAGAGGGCAGGGGGACAGAGGGCAGAGAAGCAGAGAAATGAGAGGCAGGGACATGAGGGGCTGAGAGCAGAGGGGCAAGCAGCTGAGGGACAGAGTAGGGGAACAGAGATCCGGTGGGCAGTGACAGGGGAGCAATGACAGGGAGGCAGAGAGCGGAGACCAGAGAGCCAAGGGGCAGAGAGCCCAGGATCAGAGAGGCGAGAGACAGCTGAAGAGCAGTGAATCAATGGGCAGAAAGTTGTTAGAGAGTTGGTGAGCAGAAGGCTGTGGGTTAGAGAGCTGATGGGTGTAGATTTGAGGGGCAGAGAGCAGTGGGGCAGGGAATTGGTGCCAGAGAGTTCAGGGGCAGAAGGCAGAGAGGCAGAAGGCACAGAGGCTAGGGGTGTGGGGTGAGAGGCAGAGAACTGAGGGGAAGAGAGCTGAGCAGCAGAGATTTGAGGGGCAGAGAATGGGGGGTAGAAAATAGTGGGGGAGAGAACAGGTTGGCAGAGAGCTTGGGGCAGTGAAATGGGGAGCGAACAGGTTGGCAGAGAGCTTGGGGCAGTGAAATGGGGAGCAGAGAGCTGAGAGGCTTAGAGCTGGGGAGTAGAGAGATGGAGAACAGAGAGCTGGGGATCAGAGAGATGGGGAGCAGTGAGTTGAGTGGGGCATAATGCTGAGGGGGAAAGCACAGTGGGCATACAATAGGGGTCAAAAGACAGGGGCTGAGGGCAGAGAGCTGAGGGTCAGAGAACTTGGGTCATACACCTGGGGTGCAGTGAGCTGGGAGGCAGAGAGCTTTGGGGCAGAGAGCTAGAGCCACAGACCTTTGAGACAGAAAGCTGTGGGTACAGAGTTGGGGAGCAGAGAGCTAGGAGGCAGACATCCAAGAGGCAGAGAGCTGAGGAACAGAGAGCTGGGGAGCAGAGATTGGGGAGCAAATAGATAAAGAACAGGGAGGTGGGGAACAATGAGTGGCAGGGGAGAGAGCAGTGAGCAGAGTACAAGGGTCAAAAACCAGCATGGTGGAGAACAGGGGGAAGAGAGCTGAGGGGCTGAGAGTAGTGGGCAGAGACTAGGGGTCAAAGAATGAGGGGCAGAGAGTTGGGGGGCTGAGAACTGAGGGGTAGAGAGGAGAGGGGGCAGAGAATAGGGGCTGAAGTACAGTGGGGCAGAGAGCAGGGGATAGATCGCTGGGGTCAAACAGCTTGGGTCTGGTAGCTGGGAGGCAGCGAGCTTTGGGGTAGAGAGCTAAGGGGCAGAGAGTTGGGGGCAAAGAACTGGGGGGTCAAGAATAGACCGACAGAGAACAGAGGGACAGAGAACAGAGGGACAGATAACTGAGGGGTGGAGAGCTGTGGTAGGGAGAGCTGAGAAATATGAGGGAAACGGATCTGAAAGACAGAGACCTGCGGGGCACAGAGAGCAGGAGGACACAGAATTGAGGGGCAGAGGGCTGAGAGGTAGAAAACAAGGAGGCAGAGAGGAGGGGGACGAAAAGCCGAGGGGAAGAACGGGAGGGCAGAATGTAGGGGGGCATACAGCAGTGGGGTAGAGAGCAGGGGGCAGTGAGCAGGAGGGCAGAGGCCATGGGGCAAAGACTTGAGTTTCAGAGAACTGGGGAAGAGGACTGAGGGGCAGAGACCTTTTCGATCATTCATTCATTCATTCATATTTATTGAGCGCTTATTGTGTGCAGAGCACTGTACTTAGCGCTTGGAAAGTACAATTCAGCAGTAAAGAGAGACAACCCCTGCTCACACTAGGTTTACAGTCTAGAGAAGCGGCATGGCTAATTGGGAAGAGCATGGGCTTGGGAGTCAGAGGTTGTGGGTTCTAATCCCGGCTCTGTTGCTTGTCAGCTGTGTGACTTTGGGCAAATCACTTAATTTACAGAAGCAGCGTGGCTCAGTGGAAAGAGCATGGGCTGTGGAATCAGAAGCGTTGGGGTTCAAATCCAGGCTCTGCCAACTGTCAGCTGTGTGATTTGGGGCAAGTCATTTTACTTCTCTGGAACTCAATTCCCTCATCTGTAAAACGGGGATTAAGACAACCTGATCACCTTGTAGCCTCCCCAGAGCTTAGAACAGTGCTTTGCACATAGTAAGTGCTTAAAAAATGCCACCATTATTATTATTATTATTCTCTGTGCCTCAGTTACCTTATCTGTAAATGCAGATTAAGACTGTGAGCCCCATGTGGGACAACCTGAATACCTTGTATCTATCCCAGTTCTTAGAACAGTGCTTGGCACATAGTAAGCACTTAACAAATACCATTATTATTATTATTATTATAAGGGGGGAGGCAGACATCAAAACAAGATTGCAGGGTGGAGAGTACTGGTGCAGAGAGAAGTGGTGCAGGGGGGCAGACAGCAGGGAGGCTAAGATCAATGGAGCAGAGAGCAAGGGGGTGGGCAGAGCTGGGGCCACAACTGGGGGCCAGAAAATAGAGGTACAGATAGTAGGGGGGCAGAAAATAGGGGGCACTGAATAGGGCTGCAGGAAGTAGTGGGGAAGAGAGCAGGGGGAAAGGGGCAGGGTGAAGAGGGCAGGATGGCAGAGGACGTGGAACAGAGTTGAGTAGAAGAGTGCTAAAGGGCAGTGAACTGAGGAACAGAGAGCTGAGTGGCAGACAGCAGAGGGACAAAGAACTGAGCGGCAGAGAATGGGGGTCTCCGAGATCAGTGGGGCCAAAAGCAGGGGGGATAAAAGCCTGTGGGCTGAGAGTAGGTGGCAGAAAATAGTGGGGCAGAGAACAGGAGGAAGAGAGCATGGGGGTGGGGAGGTAGAGAGCTGAGAGGCAGAGAACAGGGGGACAGAACTGGGGGAACTGGGGGAGAAGGCAGATAGACTTGAAAGGAAGAGGGGAGAAGGGCAGAGAACTGATTTTCAGAGACCTGAGGGGCAGAGAACTAAGCGGCAGTGGGCTGTGGGTCAGAGAGCCAAGGGGGAGAGAGGGGAGGGTCATAGACCAAAGGGGTAGAGAGCAGAGTGGCATAGAGCAAGAAATCAAATCAATCAATCATATTTATTGAGCACTTACTGTGTGCAGAGCACTGTACTAAGCGCTTAAAAGAGCTGAGGGACAGAAAGCAGGGGGTGCAGAGAGCAGGAGGTCAGTCCAGCCCCTCCAGCCTTTCCAGCCTGCCCAGTCCAACCAACCCAGCCTACTCAATCAATCAATCAATCATATTTATTTGAGCGCTTACTGTGTGCAGAGCACTGGACTAAGCGCTTGGGAAGTACAAGTTGGCAACATATAGAGACAGTCCCTACCCAACAGTGGGCTCACAGTCTAAACGTCGCCGGCCGTTTGGAGCCGGCCAGCCCATCACAGTTCAGCCAGCTCAGCCATGACTAGTTAGCTCAGTCCCTCCCAGTCCAGCCAGTTCAGCCCAGTCCAGCCAGCCCAGACCAGTCCAGCCAGCCCAGGGGAACCCAGTTTAGCCAGCCCAGCCCACCCAAGTCAGACTAGCCCAGTCCAGCTAGCTGAGTCCTCTCCTCCGCAGCCCAGTTAGCCAACTCAGTCTAGTCTCGCCAGCCCAGTCCAGCAGCCTTCCCAACCATTCCCAGCCCAGCACATTCCAGGCAGCCCAGCCCAGTCCAGTCTTCCCAACCCAGTCCAGCCAAACCAGCCCAGTTCCACCAGTCCAGCCCACTCCAATCAGCTCAGCCCAGACCACTCCAGGCAATGCAGCCAAGCCCAATCCAGCCAGCCCACCCCAGCCCATTCCACCTAGCCCAGCCATGTCCAGTCATCCCACACTTGGGAGTCAGAGGTCATGGATTCTAATCCCGGCTCTGCCACCTGTCAGCTGTGTGACTTTGGGCAAGTCACTTAACTTCTCTGGGCCTCAGTTACCTCATCTGTAAAATGGGGATGAAGACCGTGAGCCCCACGTGGGACAACCTGATGACCTTGTATCTACCCCAGCACTTAGAACAGTGCTGGGCACATAGTAAGCGCTTAACAAATACCACTATTATTATTATCCCAGCCCAGCTCAGCCAGCCCAGCCCAATGCAGGAAGCCCAGCCCACTCCTGCCAGCCCAGCACTGCCTCGTCCAGCAAGCTGATCTCTGTCAAGCCAGCCCAGCCCACTCCAGCCAGTCCAGGATGGCTCAGTGCAGTTATCCCAGCCCAGTCAGCCCAGCTCATTCCAGCCAGTCCAGGCCAGTCCAGCCAGCCCAGCACACTCCCAAAATCCAATCTAGCAAGCCCAACCCATCCCAACCTGCTTAGGCCCTGTCCAGCTTCCCCTGCCCACTCCAGCTAGCCCAACCCAGTCCAGCCAGTACTGTGGGGCTGGGACAGGAGAAGAGCAAAGGGAGCAAGTCAGGGTGATGCAGAAGGGAGTGGGAAGATGAGGAAATGGGGGACTTAGTCTGGGAAGGCTTAATAAAGGAGATGTGCCTTCAGTAAATCTTTGAAGTGGGGGAGAGTAATTGTCTGTCAGATTTGAGGAGGAAGGGCATTCCAGTCCAAAGGCAGGACATGGGCTGGGGGTTGGAGGAGTGATGGATGAGATCGAGGCACAGTGAGTATGTAAGCACTACAAGAGTCTAATGTGCGGGCTGGGTTGTAGAAGGAGAGAAGTGAGATGACACAGGACGGGGCTAGGTGATGGACTGCTTTAAAGCCAGTGAAGAGCAGTTTTTGTTTGATATGGAGGTGGATGGGCAACCACTGGAGTTTTTTGAGGAGTGGGGTGACATGTCCAGAACATTTTTGTAGAAAAATGATCCAGGCAGCAGAGTGAAGTATGGACTGTATTGGGAAGAGACAAGAGACTAGGAGTTCAGCAAGGATGCTGATGCAGTAATCCAGGAGGGATAGGATGAGTGATTGTATTGCTGTGGTTGCAGTTTGGATGGAGAGGAAAGGGCAGATTTTAGCCATGTTGTGAAGGTGGGACTGACAGAATTTAGTGATGGATTGAATATATGGGTTCAATCACAGAGAGAAGTCAAGGAAAACACCAAGATTGAGGGCTTGTGAGACAGGGAGGATGGTGGTGCCATCTTCAGTGATGGGAAAGTCAGGGGGAGGACAGGGTTTGGGTGGGAGGAGAAGGACTCTACTTTAGACATGTTAAGTTTGAGGTGACAAGAGGACATACAAGTAGAGATGTCTTGAAGGCAGGAGGAGATGCAAAAGTGGGGGAAGGGAGAGAGATCAGGCCTGGAAATGTAGTCTTGGGAGTCATCCGCGTAGAGATGGTAGCTGAAGCCATTGGGAGTTAATGAGTTCTCTAAGGGAGTGGGTGTAGATGAAGAATAGAAGGGGACCCAGAACTGAAGTTTGACTGACCTTCCACAGTTAGGGGGTGGGAGGCATAGGAGGATCATGTGAAGGAGACTGAGAATTAACGGTCAGAGAGATAATAGGAGAACCAGGAGAGGACAGAGTCAGTGAAGACAAGGTTGGATAATGTTTCCAGGAGAAGGGGACGGTCCACAATGTCAAAGGCAGCTGAGGGGTCGAGGAGGATTAGGATGGAGTAGAGGCTTTGGATTTAGCAAGAAGGAGATCATCGGTGACATTTGAGAGGGCAGTTTCTATGGAGTAAAGGGGGCAGAAGACAGATTGGAGGGGATCAAAGAGAGAATTGGAGGAGAAGAATTTGAAACAGCGGGTGTAGACAACTCACTCAAGGAGTTTGGAGAGGAATGGTAGGAGGGAGTTGGGGCAATAACTGGAGGGAGCCATGGGGTCGAGGGAGAGTTTTCTTAAGATAGTGAAGACATGAGCATGTTTGAAAGCAGCGGGGAAGAAGCCACTGGAGAGTGAACGGTTGAAGATGGATGTTAAGGAAGGAAGAAGGGAGGGGCAAGAGTTTTGATAAGGTCCAAAGGCATGGGGTTAAATAAGCAGGGGGAGGGGTTGACTTTTGAGAGGAGTCAGGAGATCTCCTCTAGAGATACTGCTGGGAAGGATGGGGGAATTGAAGAGGGGACCGGAAGGGGAAGGGACAGAGGAGGGGCAGGGGTGATTTTAGGGAGCTCACACCTGATGGTGTTAAGTTTCTTAATAAAGTAGGTGGCCAGCTCACTGGGGGCAAGGGATAGGGGAGGCGGGGAGACAGGGGACCTGAGAAGGGAGTTAAATGTCTGGAACAACTGGCGAGGGCGATGGGCAAGGGTGTGAATGAGGGAGCTGGGCAGAGAAGAGGGTAGAGTTAAAGTACGCAAGGATAAATGTGAAGTGGACAGAGTCAATCTGATATTTAGTTTTCCACCAGCACTGTGCTCCTTGAGCGCAACAGTGAAGGAGGCAGACTGTGCAGGAGATCCAGGACTGTAGGTTAGTGTTATGAGATTGACAAAGGCACTGGGGAGCGAATGAGTTGAGTTTGGTAGGGAGGGTGGTGTTGAAAACATCTATTTGGTCATCAAGGGAGGTTAGTTTGGGTATGGAGGCTAAGTGGGGCATGATGAGTTGAGAAAATTGGTTGGGGTCCTGAGATTGGAGGTCTCTGTGGGGGAGTAGTACAGTTTTATGGGGAAGAGGTGTGTGGGAGAAGAGACAAGTGAGGAGGTGGTGTGCAGATAGCGGGATTTCAGAATTGGTGAAGGTAGAGATTGTGTAGTGAGATGTTGAGATTTAGTGTGTGTCCAAGTTGGTGAGTGGGTGAGTTGGGTAGGAGGTCAGCGGAGTTGAGGAGTGATAGAAGGCAGGCAGCAGTAGGGTCATAAGGTACATCTATATGGACATTTAGATCCCCAAGGATCATTGTGGGCATGGAGAAAGAGAGAAGCAATGTGAGAAAGGGATCAAAATAGTTAAAGAAGTTGGAGGTGGGACCTGGGGGGAGGTAGATGAAAGTTACAAGAATCTGGAGTGAGTGGCAGAGGTGGATGATAAGGGCTTCAAAAGAAGGGAAAAAAAGGGATGGGGGACGTGGAATGGTGTAAAAATGGCATTTGGAGCAAGAAATAATCCACCACCTCCTCCTTTCCCAGTGAGTCTGGGGGAGTGGAAGAAGAAGAAGCCCCATCTGGAGAGAGCAACAGGGGAGACAGTGTCACCTGAGGAGAGCTAGGTTTCAGTGATGATGATGATGAGGAGGAGTGAGGCAGGAACAGGTCATGGATGAAGGGAAGTTTCCCCATGATGGAGCGAGGGCTCTACAGGCCACACCTGACAGCAGCTGTGGAGGGGGGAGTGTGGTGGTGGAGGGGGACGGCACGAGGGGTGGGGAGGGTTTGGATGGGAGTGAGTTGATGGGGGCCAGTGCAGGGGAAAGGGGACAAGGTGTGGCGCTGGGCCTGGAGTACATGGATGGGGCGGGGAGGAGGGGAGGCGGTGGTGCAAGGGGAGGGGAAGAGTTGGGTCATGGAGGGGGCGGGAAAGCTGAGGTGGGAGGAGAGGACTGTGGTGGGCCGACAGGAGCAGGGGGGGATTGAAGGGTTATGGTGAGGTAAACACAGCCGTAACAACTTAATCCGGTGATAGCCAGAGGAGATGGTTGAATTGTCCTTGCGCCATTGAGTATGAAAAGGCCAGTGACTAGATGAACCCTGGGGTGATAGCAGAATTGTCCCTGGGGTGTGAACAGTACAGTGTTCAGGGGAATCCGGAGGAGATGGCTGAATTATCCTAGGGGGCTTGGGAGTGAAGAGGCCAGAGAACTCTGCCTGGGTTGGGCAGAGTAGGTGAGAAGGCAGGGAGCTCTTGATATGTAATAATGTATGAACCTGGATCTTTGTCATCTAGGGGTTAGGCAGCCACTCCCTGATCATACCACAAGGAAGGAGGGAAGGGGAAGAAAATGACTGCCTCTTGGCCATGGCAGATTGGGGACGGAATATCCTACAATCAGTACAGTGCTCTGCACAGTCAGTGCTCAATAAATGTCAGTGATTGATGTTGAGATGTCTATCTCCCCCTCTAGACTGTAAGCTCCTTGTGGGCAGGAAACTTATCTACCAACACTGTTGCATTGTACTCTCCTAAAGTCTTAGTACAGTGTTTGCATACATTAAGCACTCATTAAATGCCACAGACTTACTCATCTCCTGCAGTAGTGTTTTCCTAGCAAGAAAATGAAACTTTGAAAATGAATAAAGAAGGGGTATTCGTTACCGGTGCTTCAAAACGTACAGAAGTGTCAGGGTGCTTTGTAACTTCTCCTTATTGGACATTAAATGATTGATGTCTTTTTTTATTTTTTGGAAAATTCACATTTAGACTGTGAGCCTCATGTGGGACAGGGGATTGGGTCCAACTTAAGTAACCTATATCTATCCCAGTGCTTAGAACAGTGCTTGACACCTCTTACCTCTCCAGCCTTCCATTCTCAGTCTCCTTTGCAGGCTCCTATTTTGCTTCCCACCCCCTAACTATGGGGGTCCCTCAAGGTTCAGTTCTGGGTCCCCTTCTTTTCTCCATCTACACCTACTCCCTTGGAGAACTCATTCGCTCCCATGGCTTCAACTACCACCTCTAGAATTATAGCTATATGCACATCATTAATAAAATAGAGTAGTAAATATGTACAAGTAAAACAATAGTAAATCTGTACAAATGTTATTCTGTATAGCTATAATTCTGTATAAATTCTGTATAAATCTGTACAAATATATACAAGTGCTGTGGGGAGGGGAAGGAGGTAAGGCATGGGGGTGGGGAGGAAGAGAGGAAAAAGGGGGCTCAGTCCGGGAAGGCCTCCTGGAGGAGGTGAGCTCTCAGTAGGGCTTTGAAGGGAGGAAGAGAGCTAGTTTGGCAGATGTGTGGAGGGAGGACATTCCAGGCCAGGGAAAGGATGTGGGCTGGGGGTCGACGGCGGGACAGGTGAGAACGAGGCACAGTGAGGCAGAGGAGGTTACGGGCTGGGCTGTAGAAGGAGAGAAGGGAGGTGAGGTAGGAGGGAGCAAGGTGATGGACAGCCTTGAAGCCGAGAGTGAGGAGTTTTTGCCTGATGCGTAGGTTGACAGGCAGCCACAGGAGATTTTTGAGGAGGGGAGTGACATGCCCAGAGCGTTTCTGTAGAAAGATGATCCGGGCAGCAGAGTGAAGTATAGACTGAAGCGGGCAGAGACAGGAGGATGGGAGATCGGAGAGGAGGCTGATGCAGTAATCCAGTCGGGATAGGATGAGCGATTGAACCAGCAAGATAGCGGTTTGGATGGAGAAGAAAGGGCGGATCTTGGAGATGTTGTGGAGGTGAGACCGGCAGGTTTTGGTGATGGATGTGTGGGGTGAACAAGAGAGCGGAGTCGAGGATGACACCAAGTGGCTCAGTGGAAAAAAGCCCGGGCTTTGGAGTCAGAGGTCATGGGTTCAAATCCCGGCTCTGCCAATTGTCAGCTGTGTGACTTTGGGCAAGTCACTTCACTTCTCTGGGCCTCAGTTCCCTCATCTGTAAAATGGGGATGAAGACTGTGAGCCCACCTTTGGACAACCTGATCACCTTGTAACCTCCCCAGCGCTTAGAACACTGTTCTGCACGTAGTCAGCGCTTAATAAATGCTATTATTATTATTATTATTATTACCAAGTTTGCGGGCTTGTGAGACGGGAAGGATGGTAGTGCCGTCTACAGCGACGGGAAGGTCAGGGAGAGGGCAGGGTTTGGGAGGGAAGATAAGGAGCTCAGTGTTGGACATACTGAGATTTAGATGGTTGGCGGACAGACATCCAGATCAATCAATCAATCAATCGTATTTATTGAGCGCTTACTGTGTGCAGAGCACTGTACTAAGCGCTTGGGAAGTACAATTTGGCAACATAAAGAGACAGTCCCTACCCAACAGTGGGCTCACAGTCTAAAAGGGGGAGACAGAGAACAAAACCAAACATACTAACAAAATAAAACAGGCTGGAGATATGAGATTTGATTTGAATGCCCATTTAATCAAGTAGAAAAATGACGACCCCACCACTCCCATCCTTCTTTTTCCCTCTGGCAAAGAAAAAAAGGATCAATTTATTCTATCTAAGTTGAATTTGCTAGAATATGAATCACAGTTGCCGCCTTCATTATATGCATTAACAAGGAACGAGCAGACCCATGAAAAATGAAATGGTAATAAAGGTGATAATGAATAAAGTTAAAAAATACAGTGAATAAATCGAACAAGGGTGAGGAGGCCCCCCTGGCGCCCCGCCCCCTCAGGCCAGGACGACGCCCAGGTGCGCGCGCACCCCCCCCCCTCACAGGACCCGGAAGCAGCGGCCAGAAGCGCGGCCCCGCCCACCCAGCGGCGCTCTAGGAAGCCGGAGGCTCCTCCGTCTCGGTGTCCTCCCGGCCCCGCCCCTCCGGCCCCCGCCCTCCGGCCTCCTACAGGCGTCCTAGAGCGTCCCCGGAAGTGCCGCCCTGGAGGCTCGAGGGCGTGGTTCCGGGGGTGGTCACGTGGTCGGCTGGACGCAGGCGCGGTGGGAAGGTGGCCGGGAGGCCGAGGGGGAGGGAGCAATGGCGGCTGAGGCGAGGAGCAGCTTCCCAATAATAATAATAATAATAATGATGATGGCATTTATTAAGCGCTTACTATGTGCAAAGCACTGTTCTAAGCGCTGGGGAGGATACAAGGATTCAAGGCCCCACTGAGAGCTCACCTCCTCCAGGAGGCCTTCCCAGACTGAGCCACTTCCTTCCTCTCCCCCTCACCATCCCCCCATCTTACCTCCTTCCCTTCCCCACAGCACCTGTATATATGTTTGTACATATTTATTACTCTATTTTACTTGTACCTATCTATTCTATTTATTTTATTTTGTTAGTATGTTTGGCTTTGTTCTCTGTCTCCCCCTTCTAGACTGTGAGCCCACTGTTGGGTAGGGACTGTCTCTATATGTTGCCAGCTTTTACTTCCCAAGCGCTTAGCACAGCGCTCTGCACACAGTAAGCGCTCAGTAAATCCTATTGATTGCTACAAGGTGATCAGGTTGTCCCACGGGGGGCTCACAGTCTTAATCCCCATTTTACAGATGAGGGAACTGAGGCACAGAGAAGTGAAGTGACCTGCCCAAAGTCGCACAGCAGACAAGCGGCGGAGCCAGGATTTGAACCCATGACCTCTGACTCCCAAGCCCGGGCTTTTTCCACTGAGCCACGCTGCTTCTCTAAGCCATCCAGCGTAGTGACTGAGGGCTTACTGTGTGTGTGTTTTGTTCTCTGTCTCCCCCTTTTAGACTGTGAATCCACTGTTGGGTAGGGACTGTCTCTATATGTTGCCAACTTGGACTTCCCAAGCGCTTAGTATAGTGCTCTGCACATAGTAAGCGCTCAAATACAATTGATGATGATGATGGTGTGTGGGGGGCAGTGTACGGAGCACCGCGGGGATGACGGGGCAACATCTACAACCACCAACTATTACCACCGCCAGAACTGTCGATCAACCCATCAGTTGTATCTGCTGAACGATTAACTGTGCAGGGCACCGTACTAAGCGCTTGTGATCGTGCAGTCCAACATATCATCATCAATCAATGGTATTTTTTGACCAGTTGCTGAGTGCAAAACACTGTCCTAAGAGCTTGGGAGAGTCCAGTACAGCAACCCCTAAGAGCACGGGCTTGGGAGTCAGAGGTCATGGGTTCATATCCCGCCCCACCGCTCATCAGCTGTGTGACTTTGGGCAAGTCTCTGGGCCTCAGTTCCCTCATCTGTAAAATGGGGATTAAGATTGTGAGCCCCACATGGGACAACCTGATCACCTTGTACCCTCCCCAGCGCTTAGAACAGTGCCTTGCACATAGTAAGCGCTTAACAAATACCAAAATTATTATTATTACTACTACTACTGGAAAAGCAGCATGGTGTAGTGGAGAGAGCCCGGGCCTGGGAGTTAGAAGCATGGCTTCTAATCCCCACCCCCTGCCTAATAATAACAATAATAATAATAATGGCATTTGTTAAGCGCTTACTATGTGCAAAGCACTGTTCTAAGCGCTGGGGGGGATACAATGTGATCAAGTTGTCCCACGGGGGGCTCACAGTCTTCATCCCCATTTTTACAGATGAGGGAACTGAGGCTCGGAGAAGTGAAGTGATTTGCCCAAGGTCACACAGCAGACTTGTGGCGGAGCCGGGATTCGAACCCACGACCTCTGACTCCAAAGCCCGGGCTCTTTCCACTGAGCCACGCTGCTTCTTTACCTGACTGCTGTGTGGTTTTGAGAAAGTCACGTTATTTCTCTGGGCCCTCA
The DNA here is from genome assembly GCF_015852505.1 of Tachyglossus aculeatus. Lineage (NCBI taxonomy): Eukaryota > Metazoa > Chordata > Mammalia > Monotremata > Tachyglossidae > Tachyglossus > Tachyglossus aculeatus. The sequence continues at coordinate 35,076,560 of NC_052074.1, read as the reverse complement.
GTTACCTCATCTGTAAAATGGGGATTAAGACTGTGAGCCCCATGTGAGACAGGGACTGTGACCAACCTGATTACCTTGTATAGTAATAATAATTATGGTATTAAGCACATACTAGGTGCCAAGCATTGTTCCAAGTGCTGGGATGAATACAAGGTAATCAGGTTGTCCCACGTGGGGCTCACAGTCTCAATCGCCATTTTACGGATGAGGTAACTGAGGCACAGAGAATTGAAGTGACTTGCTTATCCCCCTCCTCCCCATCCCCCCGCCCTACCTCTTTTCCCTCCCCAAAGCACCTGTATATATGCATATATGTTTGTACATATTTATTACTCTAGTTTACTTGTACATATTTATTATATTTATTTTATTAATATGTTTTGTTGTCTGTCTCCCCCTTCTAGACTGTGAGCCCGCTGTTGGGTAGGGACCAGCCCTATATGTTGCCAATTTGTACTTCCCAAGCGCTTAGTCCAGTGCTCTGCACACAGTAAGCACTCAATAAATACGATTGAATGAATGAATGAATGAAGTAACAGAGCTGGGATTAAAACCCCCGGCCCATGTCATCCCCCGGGCCTGGAAGGCCCTCCCTCCCCACATCCGCCAAGCTAGCTCTCTTCCTCCCTTCAAGGCCCTACTGAGAGCTCACCTCCTCCAGGAGGCCTTCCCAGACTGAGGCCCCTCCTTCCTCTCCCCCTCCTCCTCTTCTCCATCCCCCCGCCTTACCTCTACTTATACATTTTTATTCTACTTATTTTATTTTGTTAACATGTTTTGTTTGGTTCTCTGTCTCCCCCTTCTAGACTGTGAGCCCACTGTTGGGTAGGGACCGTCTCTATATGTTGCCAACTTGTACTTCCCAAGCGCTTAGTACAGTGCTCTGCACACAGTAAGCGCTCAATAAATACGATTGAATGAATGAATGAGTGAACCCACGACCTCTGACTCCCAAGCCCGTGCTCTTTCTACTAAGCCACACTGCTTCCCTTGTATCTACCCCAGCGCTTAGGACACTGCCTGGTACATAGTAAGTGCGTAACAAGTACCATCATTATTATTACCACTTTTACTACCTCTATTACTATCAATCAATCAATGGCATTTATCAAACCATTCAAACCATTTTCGTGCACTTTTTTTAAAAATATAAAAAAACCCAACCCCCAGATTCCTCTTCCCACCTCCAACTTTCCTCCCCCAACTTCCAGTTTCCTCCTGCAGCCTTCAGCTCCCTCATCCAACCCCCAAGTGCTGTACTAAGCCCCTGGGAGAGTCCAGTACAACTACTACTGCTACTACTGCCACCACCTCTACTACTATCTCTGTTACTATCAATCAATCAATGGTATTTAATGAACACTTGCTGTGTGCAAAGCACTAAGAGCTTGGGAAGAGTACCATACAAGAAGTATGACTACTACTATCTCCACCTTTATTACTACCACCAACACAACCATTGCTACTATTACCTCACCTGCTATCAATCAGTTCTATTGATTGAACACTTACTGTGTGCAAAGCACTGTACCGACTGGGAGAGTGCAATGCAACAAACACTGCTACTACTACTACTACCTCACCTATCAATCAATCAGTGGTATTTATTGAGTGCTTGCTGTGTGCAAAGCAGTGTACTAAGTGCTTAGGAGACTACAATACAAGAAATACTGTTACTGCTACTACCACCACTACTGCTATCTCACCTACTATCAGTCAATCTGATTTATTGAGCATTTACTTTGTGTAGAACACTGTACTAAGCACTTCAGAGAGTACAATACAAGCAGTACTGCCCCTCCTATCACCACCTTTACAAAGCAGCATGAAGCAGCATGGTGTGGTGGAGAGAGCACTGGCCTGAGAGTCAGAAAGTCTTGGATTCTAATCCCAGTTCCACCACTTGTCTGCTGTGTGACCTCGGGCAAGTCACTTCACTTCTCTGGGCTTTAGTTACCTCATCTGTGAAATGGGCATCGAGACTGGGAGCCTCACGAGGGACAGGAACTGTGCGCCCAACCCAATTTGCTTCTATCCACTCCAGCACTTAGTACAGTGCCTGGCACATAATAAGTGCTTAAATACGGTGACCTAATGGAAAGAGCACGGGCTTGGGAGTCGGAGGAAATGGGTTCTAATCCTGGCTTTGCCGCTTGTCTGCTGGGGGACCTTGGGCAAGCCACTTAACTTCTCTGTGCCTCAGTTACCTCATCTGTAAAATGGGGATTGACTGAGCCCCACATGGGACAACCTGATTATCTTGAATCTACCCTAGTACTTAGAACAGTGCTTGGCACACAGTAAGTGCTTAACAAATACCATAATAATAACTGTTATTATTATTACTACTACCTCACCTAATATCAATCAATCAGTGGCATTTATTGAATACTTATAGTAAATAGAGAGTACTGTACTCAGCGCTTGGGAGAGTACAATCCAACAGAGTAGGTGGACACATTCCCTGCCCACAACAAGCTTACAGTGTAGAGGGGGAAACAGTGTAAATAATCCTGAATGATTCTTACCATCATCCTATGAGATGCAAACTAAGCCCCCCTTTTCCTCTGCTCCTCCTCTCCCCATCGCCCTGACTCCCTCCCTCTGCTCTACACCCTTCCCTCCCCACAACACTTGTGTATGTATGTACATATTATTCTATTCATTTTATTAATGATGTTCATATATTTATAATTCTGTTTATATTGATGGCATTGATGCCCGTTAACTTGCTTTGTTCTGCTTTATTGTCTGGCTTCCCCCTCTCTAGAGCCCGTTGTTGGGTAGGGATTGTCCCTATTTGTTGCTGAATTGTACTTTCCAAGCTCTTGGTACAGTGCTGTGCACACAGCGCTCAATAAGTACGATTGAATGAATGAATGTTATTGGGGTTGGAGGAGGAAGTGTTCAATAATTGTACATAAGTGCCGTGAGGTTGGGACTGAGGTGAATATCCAAAGTCCAGTGGTCACAGATCCAAGTGCATAGATGAGCCCGGGAAAAAGAGGGCTTCATCGGGGAAGGCTTCGTGGAGAAGATGTGACCTTAATTATACTTTGAAGGTGAAGAGAGGAGTGTTCTGGCAAATTTGAATGGGAGGGAGTTCTAGGCTGGGGGAGGATGCAGGAAAGGGGTCGGCAGCGAGATAGACGAGATTGGGGCAAACTAAGGTGGCACAAGAGGAGCAGAGTGTGAGGGCAGGGCTGTAGTAGGGAATCGGGGTGGCGAGGAAGGAGCGGGCGAACTGATTGAAGTAGAGATGGATGGGCAGCCATTGGAGGTTCTCGAGTGGAGAGACACGACCTGCAGCAGAATGAAATGTGGATTGGAGTGGGGAGAGACAGGAGGCCGGGAGGTCAGCAAGGAGGCAGATAATAATGGCATTTATTAAGCGCTTACTATGTGCAAAGCACTGTTCTAAGTGCTGGGGAAGTTACAAGGGGCTCACAGTCTTAACCCCCATTTTACAGATGAGGTAACTGAGGCACAGAGAAGTGAAGTGACTTGCCCAAAGTCAGCTGACAAGTGGTGGAGATGGGATTTGAACCCATGACCTCTGCCTCCAAAGCCTGAGCTCTTTCCACTGAGCCACGCTGCTTCTGCAGCAGTCAAGGTGGGATAGGGTAAGTGCTTGAATCAGCGTGGTAGCAGTTTGGATGGAGAGGAAAGGGCGGATTTTAGCAGTGTTGTGAGGTTAGAACTGACGGGTTTGGTGACCGATTGAATTTTTGGGTGGAATGAAAGAGATGAGTCAAGGACAACGCCAAGGTTTCGGGCTTGTGAGGCGGAGGATAGTGGTGTTGTCAACAGTAATGGGGAGAGTGGGGAGGACAGGGTTTGGGTGACAGAAGATTAGTAGTTCGGTTTTAGACATTTAATTTGAGGTGTTGGCGGGACATCCAAGTAGAGATGTCGTGAAGGCAGGAAGGAATGCGAGTTGCAGGGGAGGAGAGAGGTCAGGGCTGGAGATGTAGATTTGGAAATCATTTGCGCAGAGATGAACATAGAAGCCATGGGAGAGAATGAGTTCTCCAAGGGAGCGGGGGTAGATGGAGAGTAGAAGGGGACCAGGATTGAGCCTTGAGGGACCACTACTGTCAGAGTGGAAGGCAGAGACTAAGAATGAGTGGTCAGAGACATAGGAGGAGAACCAAGAGAGGACAGTGTTAGCGAAGCCAAGATTAGATAAAGTTTCAAGGAAAAGGGGGTATCCTACGGTGTTGAAGGCGGCTGAGAGGTCTAGGAGGATTAGGATGGAGTAGAGGCTGTCAGATTTGGCGAGAAGATGGTCATTGGTGACTTTAGGGCAGTTTCTGTGGAGTGAAGGGGGCGGAAGCCGGATTAGAGGGGATCGAGGAGAGGAACTGGAGTCAGCGGGTATAGACAACTCACTCGAGGGGTTTAGAGAGGAATGGTAGGAGGGAGTTGGGGCAATAACTGGGGGGAGCCATGGGGTCGAGGGAGGGTATTTTTAGGATTGGGGAGATACGGGTGTCATGAGCCCCACCTGGGGATGGCTCCCCCACAATATCAGGTACTCGACCCTTAATCAGGGATTTGACTCCCTTTTTAATTCGGGCACTCAAATGACATGCTCCAAAAGTAAAACCAAACACCACTGTTAAAGCAGAAAGCTTTATTTTATACTAAAACGGGTTAGGTGCATGCACGTAATCACACACACGAAGTACAAACACCCATACCTTCATTGTAATCCCCAGTTGATTTTCTTTTTTTCCTTCTTACATAAAAGCAAGCTGTACTGCAGTGTAACTGTGTCTTCATTCCTTGTAAATATCTCCTACTGCCTCCTTGATAAATGCTCCAGTGTTGTCAAGGACACTTATTTCCGCCTACCCAAATGAGAAAAGCAGTTTCCAGCAGTTGAAGATTATAGAGTGATTCAAGTGTACAGATAATAAACTGTTTCTGTGCTAAATTATACTGTCACAGGGATGCTTTTAAGACACCTATTTTAAGACAGAGTTGATATTTTCTGCCTTAAGTACCAAGTAAACGGTCAACTTTGAACATGAATGAATTCTGCACAAAGATTATTTCTGTAATTTCAGCTCTGCTGATGATCTGGCTTAGCTGTCAGAGTGTTTTGCCTCTTCCCATATTAGCCAAAGAAATTTAAATTTTTGCAGCTATTGATCTTGCCCAATACTTAGGATTATGTGGGTTCCCCTTTTTAAAAAAATCCCTCCATTTCCAGAGCCCCTGGGAAGGGAATTTTCTTAGCTTCCAAGGATCCTGTAGCTGTTTCAGCAGGATGCATAATTCTCAGAGTGAACAAACAGTGTTGTTTCTGCATTACTCCTTCTACCAATACAGTAATAGTAACCCAGGCTTGGCTGCAAAAATTAATTTTCCTTTTAAGAAAATAATATTTTCAGTCCAATACTTGACCTACGTGGGGGATGTTATTTTTTCTATTTTAAATAAAACAGTGTGTAGTCTTGCTTATAACTTGTACTCTGTCTTGATTTATGTTTTTTTGTTTTTTTGCAAGCTTGAAAAAAACTTGTCTATTTTAAATTTCCATATTTAGTTCCAGCCAAAAGATGAGTATTTGGAAGGATGAAGTAATTGCTATAAATTCAAAATGGCCTGTTCCAACAGGATCGTACATAACCAAGAGATTAAAAAAAATTAAACTATCATAAAGCTGATTATAGCATGTCAGTCCTCTTAACCATTAAGCGCCAGCAACTGGTCAGAGACCAATGACAGATGTCTGCCTCTCCCATCGTAACTTTCTCCTGTAACGGTTTTATCTACTTGTGTTGATATCTGTCTCCCTCCTAGACTGTGAGCCTGTTGAGGCCAGGGATTGTCTCTGTTGCTGAATTGTACTTTCCAAGCGCTTAGTACAGTGCTCTGCACACAGTAAGCTCTCAGTAAATATGATTGAATGGATACAGTGAGCAATCCAACTGGTTTTCCCCGTGTCTTGGTGAAGATAATCCTACGTTGCAGGAGTTTCAAGGAGTCGGACTGCCCGCAGCTCTTCATTGTCCTGGTTCAAGTCTTTAGGTGCTTGGCCATGGCAGGCTTAGGTGGTTCCAAGCTGGGCGAAGAGGGCCAGTTCTTGCCCCCTGTTTTCCGTTGTTCTTGGGGAGTTGCAGCAAAGGGGCTGCTCAGGATTCATTCATTCATTCAATCGTATTTATTGAGCGCTTACTGTGTGCAGAGCACTGTACTAAGCGCTTGGGAGGTACAAGTTGGCAACATATAGAGACGGTCCCTGGATTGCTTGCTGTCTTCTGCTCTTATTGGGTAAGACAGAGAGGAACGGCGACCACCCCCTTAGGATTTATTCCCCCGTGGGCATAGCCCCATCCAGCAGTCCTTTTCCTGCCCAGCAGAGCTATTTAGCCCCTCCTTAATAATAATAATAATAATAGTAGTAATAATGTTGGTATTTGTTAAGCGCTTACTATGTGCCAAGCACTGTTCTAGGTGCTGGGATAGATACAAGGTTATTGGGTTGTCTCACTGGGACTCACAGTCTTGATCCCCATTTTGCAGATGAGGTAACTGAGGCACGGAGAAGTTAAGTGACTTGCCCAAAGTCACGCAGCTACAAGTGGCGGAGCCAGGATTAGAACCCACAACCTCTGACTCCCGAGCCCATGCTCTTTCCACTAAGCCACGCTGCTGCTTAAGCCCTCTGCGAAACAATTCGGTTCCTCTCCAACAATTCAGGTCCTCAAAACTCCTCAGAATGACAGTGCCGTTTCTCCTTTAAATCATGCTTTGACCTTGTTGCTCCCGGGGTCAAGTAATGCAAAATGGAGTCACTCATCACATTCACAATCATCCACCACAATGGATATGTTTGAAAGCAGTGGGGAAGAAGCCTTTGGAGAGTGAAGAGTTGGAGATAACAATCACGGAAGGAAGAAGGGAGGAGGCGAGTGTTTTAAAAAGGTACGAAGGGCTGGGGGTAAGAAACACAGGTGGAGGGGGTAGATTTAGAGAGGAAGTGAGATTCCACCTTGAGTTACTGCAGGGAACAGAGGGAGACTCAAAGAGGGTGGAGGAGGACTGGGGGATTGGAGAGGAGCAGGGGAGACTTTAGGGAGATCACACGTGATGGTTTCAATTTGGTTGGTAATAATAACAATTGTGTTATTAAGCATTTACTATATGCCAGGCATGGAATATATGGCTAGGTCATTAGGAAAAAGAGATGGTGGGGACCCGGGGCGGGGAGGGACAGGAGGTTTGAAGAGGGAGTTGAATGTCTGGAATAGCTGGCGGGGGAAGTAGGAAGGAGGAGTATTGTTGTCAGGCAGTAGAGAGAGCCAAATTAAAGCAGTGTCACGTAGTGGAAAGACCTAGCCTTTGTCGTGACTATCTTGCCCTGACTCACTCCCTTTGCTCTACCCTGCCTCCCCGCATCACAGCACTTGTGTGTGTATATATATATATATAGAATATACATAGAATATACATAGAATATACATAGAATTATAGATTTACACATCAAAATAAGTAAATAGGCATTAATGTAAATAAATAGAATTATATATATATGTATATACACACACACACACACACACACATATATATATAGGCATTAATGTAAATAAATAGAATTATATGTATATGTATATATACACACACACACATATATATATGTGTGTGTGTGTGTGTGTGTATATATATACATATATATATAATTCTATTTACATTAATGCCTATTTACTTATTTTGATGTGTAAATCTATAATTCTATGTATACCGATGCTACTGATGCCTGTCTGCTCGTTTTGATATCTGTCTCCCCCCTTCTAGACTGTAAGCCCGCAGTGGGCAGGGGTTGTCTCTATTGCTGAATTGCACTTTCCAAGTGCTCAGTACACTGCATGTGATTGAATGAATGAATGATAGGTCCTTCCAAGACCTATCCTTTGTCATGACTATCTTGCCCTGACTCACTCCCTTTGCTCTACCCTGCCTCCCCACCCCACAGCACTTGTGTGTATGTATATATATAATATATATATGTGTGTGTGTGTGTGTGTGTATACATATATATATAATTCTATTTGCATTAATGCCTATTTACTTATTTTGATGTGTAAATCTATAATTCTATGTATACCGATGCTACTGATGCCTGTCTGCTCGTTTTGATATCTGTCTCCCCCCTTCTAGACTGTAAGCCCGCAGTGGGCAGGGGTTGTCTCTATTGCTGAATTGCACTTTCCAAGTGCTCAGTACACTGCATGTGATTGAATGAATGAATGATAGGTCCTTCCAAGACCTATCCTTTGTCGTGACTATCTTGCCCCGACTCACTCCCTTTGCTCTACCCTGCCTCCCCACCCCACAGCACTTGTGTGTATGTATGTATGTGTGTGTGTGTGTGTATACATATATATATAATTCTATTTACATTAATGCCTATTTACTTATTTTGATGTGTAAATCTATAATTCTATGTATACCAATGCTACTGATGCCTGTTTGCTCATTTTGATATCTGTCTCCCCCCTTCTAGACTGTAAGCCCGCAGTGGGCAGGGGTTGTCTCTATTGCTGAATTGCACTTTCCAAGTGCTCAGTACGGTGCATGTGATTGAATGAATGAATGATAGGTCCTTCCAAGACCTATCCTTTGTCGTGACTATCTTGCCCTGACTCACTCCCTTTGCTCTACCCTGCCTCCCCACCTCACAGCACTTGTGTGTATGTATATGTGTGTGTGTGTGTGTGTGTGTGTGTATGCATATATATATAATTCTATTTACATTAATGCCTATTTACTTATTTTGATGTGTCAATCTATAATTCTATGTATACCGATGCTATTGATGCCTGTTTGCTCGTTTTGATATCTGTCTCCCCCCTTCTAGACTGTAAGCCCGCAGTGGGCAGGGATTGCCTCTATTGCTGAATTGTACTTTCCAAGTGCTCAGTACAGTGCATGTGATTGAATGAATGAATGATAGGTCCTTCCAACAGGTGTAACGGCCTCCATTTTGCTGCTCCTCCTTTGGATCCGTCGATTTCCTTGGTCCCGATTGGTAAGTGACCCTGCCCTCACGGTTGAGATCCCTGGGCAGGGCAGGGCCTGAGGGGGAGCCAGAAGCGGTTCTGCCCAGGCTGCCCATGGCACCCTGCCAACTGCCAGCTTCTGCTCCACTGTCCGGACCCCGGGGGAGGCCCAGCTACTGGGCTGGAGTCGGGCAGTGTAGACTAGCCAGCTCTGGGTGGGCGTTGGTGAGAGCGAAGGCTGTCTGTCTGGCCATAGTGACTCCAAATTGGTTTCCACGGAGGGTGGCCTGCTCGACTTTGTGACCACACCTGTTTCTTCGAGGAGTGGGGCATCCTTTTTCCATCCAATTAGAGCAGAGAACCGTGGTCCTCACACCCTCACTCAGAGCCTTGATCCTGCCCCCTCTCTTTCCCCTCTTCCCTACTTCCCACCTCCGTCCCCAGACAGTTTGAACGATCCTTCTTTCCAGACATCGTGGTCCGGGACTTCTTCCTGAAACGGGGTCTGCTTCACTTCAGAAAACTGCCCCCCAACGGGAGGGGCATGGGAGTGATCTCTTCACAGCCTTTGTCTCAAGTTTCTGAAAGAGGGATCGGTTCTCTCAGCTGCAGCCTCGAGGAGACGCTCCGGAGGATCCTCCGGGGCCCCGGAGGGGAAAAAGATCGATCTGCCTGCGTGGGATTGACCCCTTCCGTGGACCATGGATGATGATAGCAGAATCAAGGAGGGAAGCAGCCCTGGAATCGCGGGCCCAGACTCCCCACTGTAACAAGAGGCCCCGACCAGGAGCCCCCAGGGGGACAGGGCCCGGGGGAGTGAATCTGGCCGACACGAGAATGACAAGATCTCCTGCCGGTGCTTCCAGGGTTACCAGGAGACATCCGGGCCCCGTGAGGCTCTGGAGCGTCTGTGGGAGCTGTGCTGTCACTGGCTGAGGCTGGACCGGTGCACCAAGAAGCACATCCTGGAGTTGCTGGTGCTGGACCAGTTCCTGGCCTGCCGACACCCAGGCCTGGGTGCGAATCCAGCGCCCCGAGAGCGGGGAGGAGGCAGTGGCCCCGGTGGAAGATTTACAGGGAGACTTCAGTGGGTGAGAAAGGACACGTGTGTACGGGAAGAGGTAGGGAAACTCATGGGTGGATTCTGGGGGGCTCAGCTGAGGGAACGTGAGGGACCTGTGAGTTTTTTTCCGGGGCCCTCTCTGGTTCCTTTCTTCTCCCGGCTGCATCTGGGCGGCTACTATAAAGAAGAGGGGAGACGTTCTCTCCTTCTGCAAACCGAGTCCAGTGTGACTGTCTTGGCCGTGGGGCTTTTCCTGAACGGGGAGCAGAGTTTCTCCTTGCCCCTAATGGGCTTGGGGGTCTCCAGATGTCCCCTTTGTCCTTAGTGGAGAGTCCTCCACAGTCCCTAGTTTCTCCGCAGCACAGACCCTCTGAGGGTAATATCCTGGGGGCATCTTTGCTCAGGCAGTTCATTGAATGCATACCGCGTGCACAGCCCTGTACTAAGCGCTTGGGAGAGTCCAATCCAACAGAGTCGGTAGGCACATTACTTGCCCTCAACAAGCTTACCGCCTGGAATGGGAGACGGGCATTAATATAAAGAAATAACTGATACTATATAAATTATATTGCCCCCAGGTCCCGGCTTTTGCTCCCGACCTGTGGAGGCTGCAGCCTCCCTGCTGGGAGGAGCCCAAAAGTCACTCGCGGCTCCCTGTGGCAGCTCCTTGTCACAAGGTGCGAGTTCGATTCCCTTCAGCCCAGAGCGCCAGTCCATTCTCAGGACAACCATTTCGGTGCTCACAGCCATATCTCTGGGTGCTCACTGCTTCTTGCGCCATCTCCATTTTCCCCCTGCCAGACTCGAACCTCTCAACCCCACCAATTTCTGTCCGTAGCTTTCAATCAGTAGTCAATTGATCAATTAGTGGAATGTGTCCAACCTGATTTGATTAGCTTGTATCTACCCTAACCCTTGTCCCAGTGCCTGGCGCTTAGTAATATTTACAGTAATATAAATAACATTAAAAAAAAATCAGCGAGATGGCGGTGGAGAGACTGGCTTGTAGTGGGTCAAGGAGAGAGTTGAGGAAAGGAAGTGGAGGCAGCGGGAGATTAGGTAGCGGGGGGAGCCAATTGGGACAGCGGGGGACCAGAGGGTCTTTGTGGATAGGAGAAACTTGGGGGTGTATGGAAGCAGGATGGAAGATGCCATTGGAGAGTGAACTGTAGAAGAAAGGAAGAAGGGAGGGGACAAAGTATTTTTCTACCTCTCTATAGCTGCAACTTTTCTGCTCATCCGAGTCTGTACTATTCTTCTGCTTCACATGCACCTCCCCCACCTTGGTTGGATTTTATCAGAATTAAACACGTGTAAGGACGGAGGGAATCCAAGCCTAGTCTCAAATGTGGCAACTGTCTGCTCCCTCAGCTCCGCCGGCTCCACGGGGGTCTGCTCTTCCCCAGGACACCAGCCCGGAAGACCAGGCAGCGGCGGCTGCCCTTGAGGAAGCCAGGCCTCAGGTGAGCCGTGAGTCCTGCCCTTCCTGAGCCCCTGTTCCTTCTGCCCAACTGAGGTCTTTCAATTCATTCCCCTTCTAGACTGTGAGCTTGTGGGCAGGGAATGCCTCTGTTTATTGTCTGGTGTACTCTCCCAGGAGCTCAGTACAGTGCTTTGCATGCAGTAAGCGCTCAATAAATATGATTGGATGAATGAATTCTATGTCCAAATCACTGTACTCCTTTCTTCCCCCACATTTCCTCTGCTCAGGACTAACATATTCTGCTCTGTTCCACATTTTCTCGACCTCATGATCTTCGTTCTTCTCCCTTCCCTCCTGACTCCTAAAGCCCCTGACTTCATAGAGCCTCCCTGCTGCCTCCCGCCCCCATTCTGCCCCTTTGCCCCCTCGCTGCGGGGGCAAGGGTGGCTTGTACCGGGAATGGTGGGAACTGAGCGTGGAGTCTCGTGGCCTTTCGGGAAGTGTTGATGTCCAAGGATGTGGCTGTGACCTTCGACCCCAAGGAATGGCAGCTTCTGAACCCAAAGCAGCGCAAATTGTACCAGAATGTGATGCTCGGAAACTATAAGGATCTCACATCACTGGCTCTACCTCTGTGAGTCAGAGTCGGGGTGAAAAGGGGGCTTCGTTCCATCTGCTGTAATTGCCTGTGTGGGACCACTTGGGCAGGGCTGGCAAGACCATATTGTCGATGGAATCGTGGGGTGTGTTCATGTGGTTTGTGTAAGTGGATTACGGTATTTTCAATGTTCTCGGAAGGCCTGTGTACCCTTGTGCCGTAACCCTGAGTACGGGGGGAACGCCCCAGGTTTTCAACTTGCGGACCCAAGTAGGTCCACTGGTCAACCCAGACAAGACTGCTGGTCGATCCAGGTGAGTCTGCTGGTCATGCTGGTCAACCTAGGCGTGTCCAGTAGTTGCTCTGGTTGGCCCGGGCAAGTCCACTGGTCAACCCAGTCAAGTATACTCATCCTGGTGCGTTTTGAACTTGTCGCTGGGTTTAGGCCATTTCTTTTTATTTTTTTCTTTATAGTATTGGTTAAGCACTTACTATGTGTCAAACACTGTTCTGAGAGCTGGATTAGATACTAGTTAATTAGGTTGGAACAAAGTCCCTGTCCTGCAGTTCCCAGCCGTGGGCCAAAAGCAAAATCAATCAATCGTTATTTACTGGGCACTTACTGTGTACTAAGCACTTGGGAGAGTACAATATAACACACACCTCGAATTCACTGAAACATTGTTTTTCTGCTCTGTTGTATTGCACTTTTCCCAGGGCTTAGGTGATGTCATTTTGTTTTTTGTTTTTTCATTTTCTCCCTGTTTGTTCTAGGTTGCAAGACCGCAGCTGAGACCGAGAAGCTGATCCTTCCGCAGGAGGAGGGTTCCGAAGAATCAGATTTAGGCAGGGAAGTCCCCTGGAGTCCCCAGCAGAAATTTCCAATGGCACAAACCGGTGAAAAAGAGTGCGTGTTCAAAAGTCCCTGAGGGTGTCCCGGTGGTGGGAGGACAAGGAAGTTCATAAACGTCAGAGACGACCGTGACACATCCCCCAGAGAGAAGATGGCCCACAGGTGTAACACGTGCGGAAAAGCCTCGCCCTGTTGCTCCCGTTGTCTCATCCACCAGAGACTCCATACTGGAGAGAAATCCTACAAGTGTGATGAGTGTGGGAAAGATTTCATTCTACAATCAACCCTCGATAATCATACGAAAGAGAAACCTCACAAATGCGACCAATGTGGAAAAGCCTTCAGTTGGTGGTCAGCTCTTACGACCCATCAGAGAATTCACACTGGAGAGAAAACCTCCAAATGTAATGAATGTGGGAAAGGCTTCAGCCAGCCGATTCACACTGGAGAGAAGCCCTATAATGTAGTGAATATAGCCAAGACTTCAATCAACTGTGAGCTCTCATGAGACATTGCAGGCTTCACACTGGGAAGAAGCACTATAAATGCAACAAATGTGAGAAAATCTTCAGCAATCGCTGGACCCAGAGAAAACACGAGTGCATTCACACTGGAGAGGAACCCTACATATGCCACCAATATGGGAGAGGCTTTATTTGGCTTTATTTCACAGACATCAGGAAGTCCACAGTGAGGAGAAACCCTTCAAGTGTGAAGTCTGTGGAAAAGCTTTTAAGTGGCACACAGATTTCATTGTGCATCAGAGGAGTTACACTGGGGAGAGGCCCCATAAATGTGCTGCTTGTGGGAAAGCCTTCAGGGACTGCTCGGCCTGAAGCAAACACCAGTGCATTCACACTGGAGAGAAGCCATATAAATGCAGCGAATGCAGGAAGGCCTTTGGTCGAGTCTCCAGCCTTAACAGGCATCAGAGACTTCATACTAGGCAGAAACTCTACAAATAGAACAAGTGCAAGAAAGCCTTCTTTCAAGCCTCAGACCTAGCTGTGCATCAGAGCTTTCACAGTGGGGAGAAGTCTTAACAGGTGTCACAAACGTGGGAAAGGATTTATTTGAAAATCAGTCTTTACTAAAACCAGAAAGTTCATACTGGAAAGAAGCCCTACAAACATTGATGAATGTGGTATAGAAGCTTCATCTGGCACACAGATCATCATCATCATCTATCGTATTTATTGAGCGCTTACTATGTGCAGAGCACTGTACTAAGCACTTGGGAAGTACAAATTGGCAACACATAGAGACAGTCCCTACCCCAAAGTGGGCTCACAGATCTAATAGTGCATCAGGATTCACACTGGAGAGAAAACCTGCAAATGCAACGACGGTGGAGAAACTTTCACTCTTTGACCCCAAATTCACAGATCTCAGTGAGTGCATCCCGGAGTGCAACTCTACAAATATGTGGAATGTGGAAGAGCCTTCAGTCAAAACTCAGACTTTATCAGACATCAGCAAACTCATACCCGAGGGTGATCGTGCTAGTGAAATCTGGACAGATATCCAGGGAACTCTCAGCCTCTGAGGATTTGTATCTGAGAGAAACGTTGAATGTGGTCCTTTGTGCTTGGAGGTGACAATGGTGATGCTTAAATGAACTTCCAGGGGAGTGTTTGAGAAGGCCGAAGCCTGCTTGAGGATAATGGCACTGTGTCAGGTGAACAGATATTCTCAAAAGTGACCAACCAGGGTGCTAATTGCCGGGGAGAGTACAGTGCCATAGAGTTGGTTGACCCATTCCGAGCCTGTGATCTTACATTTGGTTAAGGCTAATTGACATTTGTTCTAAAGGCTGTCTTGCAAAGAGATCATTTCCTTTTTCGACTCTACTTCAGATCTGTTTCTTCCCTACTGGTGAAGAAAGAGTCGGGGGAGGAGGCAGAGATTAAGTGGATTCCTGCCCCCATGGCCACTGGGCCATCCTGCCCTCTCCTCCTGGAGACCACCTAGTTAACCCCAGTTTTCCTCTAGCTGGACTTCTGGATTCCAGTCCGTTGGCCCTCTCTCATCCTACTCTAATGCTTACTGGGTTCTAATGCCGGTTCTGCAGCGGCCCTCCTGTGTGACCTTGGGTGTGTCACTTAACCCCTCTGCCTCGGTTGCCCCAAATGAGGATTCAATGCCTGTTCTCCCTCCTACTTGAACTGGAAGCCCCGTGTGGGACAGGGACTATGTCACTCCTGATTATCTTGTATCTCCCCCAGTGCTTTGAACAGTGTTTGGAACATAGCAAGTGCTTAACGAATGCCACCATTGTCATGATTAATAGCATTATTGCTGTGTGCAGAGCACTGCACTAAGCACTTGGGAAAGTACACTGGAGCTGTATCTAGTTCAGAGGCTGTAGGAGACAGCATGGTCTAGTGGATAGATGTGAGACCAGCCTGAGATAAGTACACAGTTGCCCGACCAGAGCGAGCCAAACTCACTCCATTTTGGAGAGGACCTCCATCTCCCCTTTTATCTGGGCATTGTTACACGCTTTTAGTTGTTTATGTATGGGTAACCAAGGACTTGTAGTTAGAGGCCACAGCTTGCGGACTTGGCCCCAAGTTGCACTTAACAGGGACTAAACATCTCACCCAAATCCCCCCCAAAACCTTCCCCGACTGCCATTTCCATGCAATGTGTATATGTAGATTAGGGTCAAGGTGGAACACGTTAACACGTTACAGGCTGGTAATCTGGTCCAAAACATGGCGATGATATGGTTTGCTTGCCTGGTTGGTCAGGGAACTATGAACACCCAGCTTCCATGCCCCCCTCAATAAAAGCCATGTGCACCTGGGCTATCTGCTGCTCCTTGCAACCCGGAGGGGAGACTAGGACAGTTTAAAGTGTGCTTGGCTTACCCAGGGATACCAGGTCCGAGGCTCCATAAGGAACTCGCTGAGTAGTAGAGAGGAAAAGGGATTTGAGGACCTCTCCATATGGTATAGAGGTTGGTGAGAAGCAGCGTGGCTCAATGGAAAGAGCCTGGGCTTGGGAGCGAGAGGTTCTAATCCCGGCTCCGCCACTTGTCGGCTGTGTGACTTTGGGCAAGTCACTTAACTTCTCTGAGCCTCAGTTACCTCATCTGGAAAATGGGGATTAAGACTGTGAGCCCCACGTGAGACAACCTGATCACCTGTATCCCCCCCGAGCTTAGAACAGTTCTTTGCACATAGTAAACACTTAACAAATGCCATTATTATTATTACATGCGTGCTAACTGCCCCATGGTGGAGCGAGACATTGGGACCCTAAGAGATGTAATACCTTTTGTTTGAGGTTTGGGTATGTTTTGTGCATTGGATCTGTAGCTTTTTTTTGTGGGTTTATAACTCTTTTGAAGGGTTTTGCATTAAAGTCATAGTTTCTTTCCATAGATTTAAGCATTAAAGCCATAGTTTTTGTAGCAAAACCCCCATTATTTCATTCTCCTGCATCTGGATCTAGGTGCCCACAGATGAACCCCCTCCTTCGGGGTACATCATAATTTGGCGTTAGAAGTGGGATTCTGGGCTACGGACGAGAAACCAACTGGGGCAAAGAAGGAGCAAGGCTGGACGTCTCCTCACTGGGATCAGTCCTGGGTTGAAGTGGCGTGGTGGGATGAGACCATGTTGTATGATTAAATTGAAGAACTGGCAAACTGCCCGTAAGGCCAAGAAGTGGAAGGGGAACTAGAAGCCTGCTCTTCTCGGGCTCCTGGCAGCCGAACTGCAGGAGGCTGCTGGGTGCTGACAGAGGCGAGAGACAGAGGCTCTTAAGAAGAACGGTGAGATCACCACAAGAATAAGTAGTCCTCCCAGAAGGGAAGTTCAGTTCGCCGCATGCAAATAGGTAACTAAGTGTAGTCCCCTTGAAGGGAAGTTCAATTTGGGAAGTGTATGTTCATGTTGGCATTAACTAAGTTTAAGTTGCAGGCACCAAACCATCGTCTCTTGAAGAATCAGTGTTTGTCTAAGATGGACAGTTCCTGCTGCAATCCGATACTTTAAGTCCCTGGGAGAAGAGTGTTAGAGGCCCCTTAGCCTCTGCTGAATGAAGTGATGGGAGAACATTTGAGTTCTGTTTTAAAGTGCCAAGCGGACTGTATGAGTGTGTTTCGTTTGGGTGCACCCTTGTATCTGTGTAAGAGTGTGTGTAGAATGCGTTGTATTTAAGTGAAGTGGCCAGTGTTGTGAAAGACTGTATTATGCATTGCGAGAAGAAATTCCTAAGGGAATCCGGGTACCTGCTGTCTCTCCCCACTTCAGTCTGCTGCCCAGATTATCTTTCTACAGAAAGTCTCTGGGCATGTCACTCCCCTCCTCAGAAATCTCCAGTGGTTGCATATGAACCTTCGAATCAAGCAAAAACTCCTCACTGTTGGCTTCAAAGCTCTCCATCACCTTGCCCTTATCTCACTTCCCTTCTCACCTTCTACAGCCCAGGCTGCACACTCCGCTCCTCCGCCGCTAACCTCCTCACTGTGTCTCATTCTCGCCTGGCCCATGTCCTACCTCTGGCCTGGAATGCCCTTCCTCTTCACATCCAACAAACTAGCACACTTTCCCCATTCAAAGCCCTACTGAAAGCTCACCTCCTCCAGGAGGCCTTCCCAGACTGAGCCTGCCCCCCCTTTTCCTCCGCTCCTCCTCCCCTCCCCATCGCCCCTACTCCCCGCCTCTGCTCTACACCCCTCCCCACCCCACAGCACTTGTACACGCTTATTATTCTATCTATTTTATTAATGATGTGTATATGTCTATAATTCTATTTCTCTATTTTGATGCTATTGATGCCTGTCTACTTATTTTGTTTTGTTGTCTGTCTCCCCCCTTCTAGACCGTGAGCCCGTTGTTGGGTAGGGATTGTCTCTATTTGTTGCCGAATTGTACTTTGTAAGCACTTAGTACAGTGCTCTGCACACAGTAAGTGTTCAGTAAATACGATTGAATGAATAAATGCAGTTTGAGAGCATGGCTGGAGCTATTACTTTAGAAGTTCAAAAGGAAAAAGCCGTTTGAGGGAAGGCACCTCTCTCAAGCAAATGATTAACTTCCTTTACTGTGAAGTATGGGTCACATTGTTGGAAAAGTTAGATCTCAATCGGTTAAATGTGGAAATGCGAAGGAGGTTATTGGGAGAGGAGAATTTGCAATTGCTCTGTTGGGCTAGGAATACCTATAGAGATGGCATTCAATTGCTAATTTGGAAGCAGCATGGCCCAATGCATAGAGCATGGACCTGGGAATCAGAAGGTCATGGCATCTAATTCAGGCTCTGCCACTTGTCTGCTTTGTGACCTTGGGTACGAGTCCCTTCCCTTCTCTGTGCCTCAGCTACCTCATCTGTAAAATGGGGAATAAGACTGTGAACTCTGTCCTCTCCCTGACTTTCCCATCGCTGTGGACGGCACTACCATCCTTCCCATCTCACAAGCCCGCAACCTTGGTGGCATCCTTGACTCCGCTTTCTCATTCACCCCACATGTCCAATCCATCACCAAAACCTGCCGGTCTCACCTGCGCAACATCGCCAAGATCCGCCCTTTCCTCTCCATCCAAATCGATACCACGTTAGTACAATCACTCAACCTATCCTGACTGGATTACGGCATCAGCATCCTTTCTGACCTCCCAACCTCCTGTCTCTCCCCACTTCAGTCTATACTTCACTCTGCTGTCCGGATTATCTTTCTACAGAAATGTGGGCATGTTATCCCCCTCCTCAAAAATCTCCAGTGGTTGCCTATCAACCTCTGGATCAAACAAAAACTCCTCACCCTGGGCTTCAAGGCTGTCCATCACCTGGCCCCCTCCTACCTCACCTCCCTTCTCTCCTTCTCCAGCCCAGCCCGCACCCTCCGCTCCTCTGCCGCTAACCTCCTCACCGTGCCTCGTTCTCGCCTGTCCCACTATCGACCCCTTGTCCACGTCCTACCCCTGGCCTGGAATGCCCTCCCTCCCCACATCTACCAAACTAGCTCTCTTCCTCCCTTCAAAGCCCTACTGAGAGCTCGCCTCCTCCAGGAGGCCTTCCCAGACTGAGCACGCCCTTTTTCCTCTGCTCCTCCTCCCCTCCCCACTGCCCCCACTCGCTCCCTCTGCCCTTCCCCCTTCCCCTCCCCACAGCACTTGTGTATATTTGTACATATTTATTACTCTGTTTTATTAATGATGTGTGTATATATCTATAATTCTATTATCTATTTTGATGGTATTGACACCTGTCTACTTGTTTTGTCGTCTGTCTCCCCCTTCTAGACTGTGAGTCCATTATTGGGTAGGGACTGTCTCTTTTGGTTGCCAAGTTGTACTTTCCAAGCACTTAGTACAGTGCTCTGCACACAGTAAGTGCTCCATTAATATGATTGAATGAATGTAGCTAAGGAAAAAAATCATCGTCTGCGTGGACCTCTTCTCCTGTCTAGTAAGCTCGTTGCAGGAGGGGAACGTGGCTGCTAATCTGTTGTACTCTCCCAAGCGCTTCAGACAGTGCTCTGTGCGTAGTAATAATAATAGTAATAACGATGGCATTTATTAAGCGCTTACTGTGTGCAAAGCACCGCTGTAAGCGCTGGGGAGGTACAAGGTGATCAGGTTGTCCCGTGGGGGGCTCACAGTCTTCATCCCCATTTTACAGATGAGGGAACTGAGGCACAGAGAAGTCAAGTGACTTGCCCAAAGTCACACAGCTGCCAACGGCAGCGCTTAGAAGCAGCGTGGCTCAATGGAAAGAGCCCGGGCTTGGGAGCCAGGGGTCATGGGTTCAAATCCCGGCTCCGCCAATGGTCAGCTGGGTGACCTTGGGCAAGTCACTTCACTTCTCTGGGCCTCAGTTACCTCATCTGTAAAATGGGGGTGAAGACTGTGAGCCCCATGTGGGACAAGCTGATCACCTTGTATCCTCCCCAGCGCTTAGGACAGTGCTTTGCACATGGTAAGCGCTTAACAAATACCATCATTAGAATGAATGAATGAATGAATGAATGAATGAATACTGGCTTCAAAGCTCTCCATTACCTTGCCCCCTCCTACCTCACCTCCCTTCTCTCCTTCTACATCCCAGTCCGCACACTCCGCTCCTCAGGCGCTAACCTTCTCACCGTGCCTCGTTCTCGCCCGTCCCACCGTTGACGCCTGGCCCACTTCCTACCTCTTGCCTGGGATGCCCTCCCTCCTCAAATCTGCCAATCTTACTTCCCCCCTTCAAAGCCCTACTGAAGACTCACTTCCTCCAAGAGGCCTTCCCAGACTAAGCCCCTCTTTTCTTCAGCTCCCCTTCCCCTCCCCATCACCACCCCCCACCCCACAGCACTTGTGTATATATCTACATATCTAGAATTCTATTTATATTAATGCGTGTTTACTTGTTTTGATGTGTGTATATAGCTGTACTTCAAAACAAAACCAGTAGACAGGCATCAATAGCATCAATATAAGTAAATAGAATTATAGCTATGTACCCATCATTAATAAAATAAATAGAATAATGAATATGTACTTATATACACAAGTGCTGTGGGGAAGGGAGAGGGGTAGAGCAGAAGGGGGGAGTTGTGGAGGGGAGGAGGAGCAGAGAAAAAGGGGGCTCAGTCTGGGAAGGCCTCCTGGAGGAGGTGAGCTTTCAGGAGGGCTTTGAAGGAGGGAAGTGTGCTAGTTTGGCAGATGTGAGAAGGGAGGGCATTCCAGGCCAGAGGTAGGATTTGGGCCAGGGGTGGATGGCAGGACAGGCGAGAACGAAGCACAGTGAGGAGGTTAGCGGCAGAGGAGCGGAGGGTGCGGGCTGGGCTGGAGAAGCTTGATCCTAGATACTATTCATTCATTCAATCATATTTATTGAACGCTTACTGTGTGCAGATTACTTGTAGACGCTGGGCTGTATTTAGCTTGATCCTAGATACTATTCATTCATTCAAGCGTATTTACTGAACGCTTACTGTGTGCAGATTACTAGGCGCTTGGAAAGTACAGTTCAGCAACAAAAATAAATAATTCCTACCCAACAACAGGCTCACGGTCTAGAAGCGGGGAGACAGACATCAAAACAAGTCAACAGGCATCATATTCATTCAATCATATTTATTGAGCGCTTACTGTGTGCAGACTACTTTAGTAGGTGCTTGGAAAGTACGATTCAGCAACAAATAGAGATAATCCCTACCCATCAACGGGCTCACAGTCTAGAATTGGGGAGACAGACATCAAAACAAATAAACAGGCTCAATAGCAGCAAAATAAATAAATATAATTATGGATGTATACACATCATTAATAAAATAGAATAATGAATATGTACTCATTTATTATTTATTATAAATAATAAATATATTCACAAGTGCTTTGGGGCGGGAAGGGGGGTAGAGGACACTAGCATGGTATAGTGGAAAAAGCTTGGGCCTAGGAGTTAGAGGACCTGGCTTCTAATTCTGGCTCCACCACTCATCTGTTTTGTGACCTTGGGCAAGTCGCTTAACTTATCTGTGCCTCAGTTTTCGCAAGTATTACTCTATTTATTTATTTTACTTGTACATATCTATTCTATTTATTTTATTTTGTTAGTATGTTTGGTTTTGTTCTCTGTCTCCCCCTTTTAGACTGTGAGCCCACTGTTGGGTAGGGACTGTCTCTATATGTTGCCAACTTGTACTTCCCAAGCACTTAGTACAGTGCTCTGCATACAGTAAGTGCTCAATAAATACGATTGATTGATTGATTAGAAGGAGAGAAGGGAGGTGAGGTAGGAGAGGCCAAGGCAATGGAGAGCTTTGAAGCCAATAGTGACGAGTCTCTATGCTGTCTCTACTATAGCCTGGTGAATGAGCTGGAAGCTGTTAAATTTTTGTTACTGTGTGATATACGATCATATGTAAAAGAAAAGGGTCTGGATGCTTGTCTGTCTTTACAATTGTGTTTCCTTTTAAGGTTCAGGCATCGTATCCCAAGGATTTGGAAAGTGACAGGGTAATAATTGGAAATAATTGTTGAGAATAATTGAGAGTAATTGTTAAATACTACCGGGAAAGTGCTGTTATTTTTAACTTTATCAATTGTATCTGACTGTACGGTGCTGCTGGTTATTTATCTGCCTAATATCTGCCTAGTAATTCTATGATGAAGAGCATATCTTCATAGATTTTATTCCAGTAGGACACATTGGCTTCCGGACAGGACCAGCGATCATGGTTTAACTGCCTCCCAGAGAGCCTCTTTCCAGTCTTAGCTTGATGAGAAAAGGGAGAGGGACTTGTGTCCCACCCAACCACCTGATCCACCGCAAAGATGGGGACTTCAAGACCATAAGGACACCTGTCTTTGATAGATTGCTTTGTATAATTGTTGGGATGCTCTTTATTGATAATTGCAGAGAGCAACAGAGCACCTAGGGTAATAGAAGCAATACACGTATCCGGTAGAACCCCATGTTGTTGTTTTGGATGGGGGCGTAGGGGCTTTCCTCAGCAGTATAGTTATCTCCCTGACTCTCCTTCCCTTGACCCTCCCATTAGTTTGCCGTAGCTACATGGGGGAAATGTGGTTGAAAAACAGCTTAGTAACTCCTATGATAAGGTAATCAAAACAAGGAGATTCAGCTGGATATGAGAGCCAAGGACGACTGTTGCATCCCATTGTCCTTGTTGCTGCAGGTAATTGTGTTATTCTGTACCTTGTTGCTTTACTGTTGGACACACCACAGGTATGGATGTTTATGCGTGGGTGGACCCCGTTTGTGAAGAGGAGCCCTTGTCAGCCAATTTTAGGTGAGGTGGCGTTACGACCGCTTCCACAGCCTGCTTGCGTATAACTAGTCTCACCCCTCTCCCTGGCAGGGTCTCACCGTTCATTCATTCAATCATATTTATTGAGCGCTTACTGTGTGCACAGCACTGTACTAAGCGCTTGGGAAGTACAAGTCGGCAACACATAGAGACGGTCCCTACCCAACAGCGGGCTCACGGTCTAGAAGGGGGAGACAGAGAACAAAACATATTAACAAAATAAAATAAATAGAATAAATACGTACAAATAAAATAAATAGAGTAATAAATACATACAAACGTATACATATATACAGGTGCTGTGGGGACGGGGAGATGCGTAAGAACGTAACCTGCAGAGATACTTAAGTGATGGCAGAGTAGGACACTGGAGGATGCCAACATTTAATTCTCTACTTCAGAGATTACCTATATGAACCCAAATTTCCTTACGTTCTTTTTTTTAAAAATTCCTAATTTTAGTGCTCTAGTTGAGGTAGGTGATTGCCAGGCTTTGGGGGCGGAGCACGGAGGGAGGTATGGCCTTCTCTCCCTCTCTACCTGCTAACGGGCCTGGACTAATCAATGATTGGGCCATGGAGCCACAGCTGCGATGCCCAAGGCAGATAAAAGGCGGTTGCTTTCACCAAAATCAGGCAAGGGGACACCACAGGGTTGACATGGAAGCCCAATGGTCACAGTAACCCAGGTGACTAGAATACGTGGGGTGGCCACGTAAGGAGGGGGAGGAACGTGACAGGCCCAGGTTCTCGACTCCCTTTTGTTTAACCAAGATGCCATTAGCTTGAAGTGGGCCCGACATCTATGCTACTGTCCCACCGTTAGCAGATGTTGTTGATGACCTTGGCTGCAACTGCTGACCCTGAAGGGATAAGGAAGTGGTACTCCCCTTATCCTTATCCCCTTATCCTTGGAGAAGCAGCGTGGCTCAGTGGAAAGAGCATGGGCTTTGGAGTCGGGTCATGAGTTCAAATCCTGTCAGCTGTGTGACTTTGGGCAAGTCACTTAACTTCTCTGTGCCTCAGTTACCTCATCTGTAAAATGGGGATTAAGACTGTGAGCCCCACGAGAGACAATCTGATCACCTTGCAACCTCCCCAGCGCTTAGAACGGTGCTTTGCACATAGTATGCACTTAATAAATGCCATTATTATTATTATTATTACTCACCCACACCCTGAGCTAAGGTGGAGAACAAGACAGGGGCAAGCAACTACTGCGAGTAAAAAATAACTGGGTCTGACCCGGTACCCCTATATAAATCGATACTGAGGAACAGCTTTTTGACCTCATTTTGACTTGGGTGTCCACGCTGCCCTGCTACTGCCGGTTGAGGATTTATGTAACACTGGGTGGGTAGACCTGATATATTCATGCATGTCTTTTAAGTACAAGCCCGTTAAATAAGCTAGGTGAGTCCAGCCATTAGGCCATGTTGTAAGAAATGAATGTTTGATGCATACTGTTATTTGTCTTTGTTTCAGCACTTGTAGTGGTGGTTTACTATATTCCCACTCCCGCAATTTAGCACAGGGTCTGGATAAAGCCACAGCCACGGCCTGGGGGATGTGACCGGCCCCGCTCCGATCGGAGTGCAGCAGAAATTGCGGCCAGGCGGACTCTGGTTATTCCTGGCACTTCACTCAACTATCCATGATACGGAGGCTTGAGTCCACTTGGCATCCCTGGTAGAGGATGTCCTCACTCCTGGGGAAACTTGGTGCGTACATTTTCCTTGCTTGCTTTCTAATTCTATTTTGCTTTGTCCTATTTGATCTGTGCTGCTCTTGCGATATCTAGTGTTGACTCCCAGAAGTGAAAACCCTGACTCTTCACATCTGGTGATTGGCAAAGGTACAGGGATAATAATAATGATGACATTTATTAAGGGCTTACTATGTGCAAAGCACTTGGAGTTTTAAGGGGGATACTGTGGAAGAATAGCGTGGAAGGCAGGCGATGGGGTACCCCTCGTGCCCGTCCAGATACGACATTCGTCATATGGCTGTCAAATGGCCCACTGGGTGGGATGGCAGACTAATAAGGTAGGCACTGGCTTTGCACCAAAAAATATACGAGGAGGGTCTTGTGAATCTTGTTGAGCATGTCACCCACTCAACGGACACCCGATTTGCCCCGCTCTCAGAGGAGAAGCAGCATGGCTCAGTGGCAAGAGGCCGGGCTTTGAAGTCAGAGGGCATGGGTTCAAATCCCGGCTCTGCCCATTGTCGGCTGTGTGACTTTGGGCAAGTCACTTCACTTCTCTGGGCCTCAGTTCCCTCATCTGTAAAATATGGATGAAGACTGTGAGCCCCCCGTGGGACAACCTGGTACCTTGTAACTTCCTCAGCGCTTGGAATGGTGTTTTGCACATAGTAAGTGCTTAAAAAAGAAAAAAAAAGAAAAAAGGAAATGGTGGCCACTTGGCTAGTTGCCCTGCAAAACTGGATGGCCCTAGACATGCTCCTGGATGCCCAAGGTGGCATCTACGCCATCATTGGCAAAGAATGTATACCTAAATCCCAGAGAATGCCAGCAACCTAACCAAAGTAGAGGAAACCTTGTCCCAGGTAGCCCAGGGGCTTGAGAAGCCCCGGAAGAATACTGAGGTCCAAGGAGGTTTTTGGGGATTTCTCTCCTCCTGGTTCCCCACTATGGGAAGATGGTTTTCTCGCTCAAGTTGTGGTTGTCATTTTTACACTATAGTGTCCTCAAGCTTTTGCTATGCCTGATTTCCTATTTATTTTATTTATTTATTTTATTTGTACATATCCTATTTATTTTATTTTGTTAGTATGTTTGGTTTTGTTCTCTGTCTCCCCCTTTTAGACGGTGAGCCCACTGTTGGGTAGGGACTGTCTCTGTATGTTGCCAATTTGTACTTCCCAAGCGCTTAGTACAGTGCTTTTCACAGAGTAAGCGCTCAATAAATACGATTGATGATGATGATGATGATGATTTCCCATTGCTGCTCTCCAAAGGGCTAATCCTAGAGCAACATTGGAGCTGACTGGTTGAAAGCCTGTGGCCATGGGGCGGAGTGTGCGACTGGCCTGAGATACGTTTGCAGTCGCCCAATCGGAGCGAGCCGAACCAAATCCATTTTGGAAAGGCCCACCATCTCCTCTGTTATCCGGGAGTTGTTATGTTCTCTTAGTTTTGTTTATGTCGTGCTAATGAAGGACTTATAGTTAGAGGCCACAGCTTGCAGATGTGGCCCAAGGTTGAACTTAACAGGGACTAAACATCTCACACAAATTCCCCGAAACCTTCCCCACTTGCCATTTCCAGGAAATGTTTGTATGTAGATTAGGGCCCATGCAGAAGAAACTTGATGTTACGCATTACAGGCAGATAATCTTTTCCAAAACATAGCGGTGTTTTGGTTTGCTTGCCTGGTTGGTTAGGGGAATACAAATGCCCAGCTTCCATTTCCACGCCCCTCATCGATAAAGACCATGTGCACCTGGGCTAACTGCCAGGACAGTTAGCAACCCAGAGGGGAGGCTCGGACAGCCTGGAGTGTGCTCCATAAGGGACTCATTGAGAACTAGAGAGGAAAAGGGGTTCAAGGATCTGTCCATATGGTGCATGCACGCGAGCTGCCCATTGTGGAGTACGACAATGGGACCCTGAGGGATGTAATACCTTTTGTTTGAGGTTTGGGTGTGTTTTGTGCGTTGGATCCATAGTTTTCATATTTTAAAGTCAGAGTTCTTTCAATCAATCAATCAGTCGTATTTATTGAGCGCTTACTGTATGCAGAGCACTGGACTAAGCTCTTGGGAAGTACAAGTTGTCAACATATAGAGACAGTCCCTACCCAACAGTGGGCTCACAGTCTAAAAGGGGGAGACGGAGAACAAAACCAAACATACTAACAAAATAAAATAAATAGAATAGATATGTACAAGTAAAATAAATAGAGTAATAAATATGTACAAACATATATACATATATATAGGTGCTGTGGGGAAGGGAAGGAGGTAAGATGAGGGGGATGGACAGGGGGACGAGGGGGAGAGGAAGGAAGGGGCTCAGTCTGGGAAGGCCTCCTGGAGGAGGTGAGCTCTCAGTAGGGCCTCGAAGGGAGGAAGAGAGCTAGCTTGGCGGATGGGCAGAGGGAGGGCATTCTAGGCCCGGGGGATGACGTGGGCTGGGGGTCGATGGCGGGACAGGCGAGAATGAGGTACGGTGAGGAGATTAGCGGCAGAGGAGCGGAGGGTGCAGGCTGGGCTGGAGAAGGAGAGAAGGGAGGTGAGGTAGGAGGGGGTGAGGGGATGGACAGCCTTGAAGCCCAGGGTGAGGAGTTTCTGCCTGATGCGCAGATTGATTGGTAGCCACTGGAGATTTTTGAAGAGGGGAGTAACATGCCCAGAGCGTTTCTGGACAAAGACAATCTGGGCAGCCGCATGAAGTATGGATTGAAGTGGGGAGAGACACGAGGATGGGAGATCAGAGAGAAGGCTGGTGCAGTAGTCCAGACAGGATAGGATGAGAGCTTGAACGAGCAGGGTAGCAGTTTGGATGGAGAGGAAAGGGTGGATCTTGGCAATGTTGCGGAGTTGAGACTGGCAGGTTTTGGTGACGGCTTGGATGTGAGGGGTGAATGAGAGAGCGGAGTCGAGGATGACACCAAGGTTGCGGGCTTGTGAGACGGGAAGGATGGTAGTGCCGTCAACAGAGATGGGAAAGTCAGGGAGAGGGCAAGGTTTGGGAGGGAAGACAAGGAGTTCAGTCTTGGACATGTTGAGTTTTAGATGGTGGGCAGACATCCAGATGGAGATGTCCTGAAGGCAGGAGGAGATGCGAGCCTGGAGGGAGGGGGAGAGAGCAGGGGCAGAGATGTAGATCTGGGTGTCATCAGCGTAGAGATGATAGTTGAAGCCGTGGGAGCGAATGAGGTCACCAAGGGAGTGAGTGTAGATCGAGAACAGAAGGGGACCAAGCACTGAACCTTGGGGAACCCCCACAGTAAGGGGATGGGAGGGGGAGGAGGAGCCTGTAAAAGAGACTGAGAATGATAGGTTTACACATTAAAGTCATAGCTTTCATAGCAAAACTCTGAGTCCATTTGTTTCATTCTTCCACCCCTGGATCTAAGTGCTCATAGACAATCCCCCTGCACCTTTATGGTGCATCAATTACTGTGCCCCCAATCTCATCTATCTACCAACACCTTTCCAACATCCTCCCCAGAGCCTGGAACGCCACTCTTCCCACCCTCAAAATATTAGTAAGGTCACACATGACTCAGTGGAAAGAGCACAGGCTTGGGAGTCAGAGGTCATGGGTTTTAATCTTGGCTC
This sequence comes from Tachyglossus aculeatus, assembly GCF_015852505.1. Classification (NCBI taxonomy): domain Eukaryota; kingdom Metazoa; phylum Chordata; class Mammalia; order Monotremata; family Tachyglossidae; genus Tachyglossus; species Tachyglossus aculeatus. Next base: position 35,048,534 of record NC_052074.1, on the reverse strand, counting down.
TGCCACTTATCAGCTGTGTGACTTTGGGCAAGTCACTTACCTTCTCTGTGCCTCAATTACCTCTCCTGGAAAATGGCGATTAAGACTGTGAGCCCATGTGGGACAATCTGATTTCCTTGCATCTCCCCCAGCGCTTAAAACAGTGCTTGGCACATAGTAAGCACTTAACAAATACCAAAATTATTATTATTATCTCCAAGCGGCCATCCCTGATTAAGACCTGTTTTCCCCAGCTCCCTCTCTCTTCTGCACATCGGCTATGCACCTGGATCTGTAACGTTTGGGCATTTGACATTTACTCCACCCTCAACCCCACGGCACTTATGTATATGTCTTTAAATTATCTATTTTAAATTATTTATATTAATGTTCATCTCTCCCTTTATACTGTATGCTTATTATGGTCAGGGAACATGTTGGCCATCTCTGTGGTTTGGTATTCTCCCAAACAGTACAGTGCTCTGCACATAGTAAGTTCTCAATAAGTAATGATAATAATAATAATTATGGCATTTGTTATGCACTTACTATATGCAAAGCACTGTTCTAAGTGCTGGAGTATAGTAGATAATGATGATGACTTAATACGTTGCTCTGCACAGTACTCAGTAAATACAACTGCTTGGTTGATTTTAAAAGAAGCCCAAATGACATACTTTTATGGGATACTTGCCAATTTCTTCAAGTTGAGTCTCATAAAGTAAATAATGGAATAAGGTGCCCAGAGGTGTCCATCCAATTTATCAACCGTTCAATCAATAGTTTTGCAAACTTACTCTATAGCATTGGGCCAAACAGTTGGGAGAGTATTATAGAATTGACAGTCATGCTTCCTGCCCTCAAGAAGCTTGCAGTCTAGTGAGGGAGACAGATGCGAAAATAAATTACAGGAAGTGAGTACCTCAAGAGCTCAGTGGATAAGGGCTCAATGCATCCAGTCCTGAGGGAAAGAGGATAAAGGAGAGTGTTGGCCTGTCAGTTATGAAGGGAGAGGGGCTTCCAGGCAGGAAGAATGAGATGGCTGAGGTGGTTGGGTGAGAAGGGAGGATTACGGAGCTGCTGTGGAGAGGAAGGACACATACAAGGAGAGGAAGCATTCCTGTTAGTTTGTGGGGTGTAATACAGTGCCCTTCACTTAGTACAGTGCCTGGCACAAAGCAAGCAACACGTACCATTGGAGAAAGAAAACCTCAAACCCAAGCCCCACATCATATAGGCTACCTCCGGCATCAAGAACTGACATGCCTGAGGTCACGGAGCAGAAAAGTGGTGGAACAGGGATTGGAGCCCAGATCTCCTGATTCCTCCACTAGATTGTACGCTTCTTGAGGACAGGGATCAAGTCTAGCAACTGCATTGTATTCTTCCAAGTTCTGAGTAGAGTGCTGAATAAATTCCATTGATTGATTGATTAATAATAATAATAAAGATAATGGTTTTTATTAAATGCTTGCTACGTGCCAAACACTGTTCTAAGCACTGGGGTAGATAAAAAGTAATCAGTTTGTCTCACACGGGGCTCACAGTCTTCATCCCCATTTTACAGATGAGGTGACTGAAGCGCAGAGAAGTGGTTTGCCCAAGGTCACACAGCAAACAAGTGGCGGGGCCGGGATTAGAATCCGCGTCCTCTGACTTCCAAGCCCGTGCTCGATCCATGGCTCCAAGTCCCTTATTTAATCCCCACTTTACCAGTAAGAAAACTGAGGCACAGAGAACTGGCATACCCAAGGTCACAAAGCAGAAAAATGGCGGATCAGGGATTGAAAGCCAGGTCTCCTCTTTCCCCCACTAGACTGTAAACTCCTTGAGGACAGGGATCATGACTAGTGATATTGTATTCTCCCAAGTGCTGTCTCTCCCCACTCCAGTCCATATTTCACTCTGCTGCCCGGATCATTTTTCTACAAAAATGTTCAGGACATGTCACCCCTCTCCTCAAAAAAGTCCTGTGGTTGCCCAACCAAAAAAGTCCTCATCATGGGCTTTAAGGCACTCCATCACTTTCCACCTCGTACCTCACCTCACTTCTCTCCTACAACCCAGCCAACACGCTTTTCTCCACTAGTGCTGACCTTCTCACTGTCTCGATCTTGCCTGTCTTGCCGCTTATCCCTCGCCCATGTCCTTCCTCTGGCCTGGAACACCCTCCACCTTCAAATCTGACAGACAATTGCTCTCCCCCACTTCAAAGTTTTATTGAAGACCCATCTTCTCCAAGAGGCCTTCCCAGACTAAGTCCCGCTTTTCCTCATCTCCCACTCCTTTCTGTGTTGCCCTGACTTCCTCCCTTGGCTCTTCCCCCCTCCCAGCCCCTCAGGACTTATGTACATACCTAAAATTATATTTATTTGTATTGATGTCTGTGTCCTCCACTCCCACCCCCTCAAATACAAGCTAACTTTTCCACAGGCCCTCATCTGATGTCTGCTTCCTATGTAAGCTCCTTTATTATGGTATTTGCTGTGCACTCACTAGGTGTCAAAACACTGTTTTAAGCATTGGGGTAGGTAGAAGGAAATCAGGTAGGGCATAATCCCTGTCCAATATAGAGCTCACACTCTTACGTTAGAGGGAGGAAGAGGCGCAAGAAGTTATTTGCTCATGGTCACACAGCGGACAAGTGGTGGAGCCTGAATTAGAACCCAAGTCCTCCGGCTTCCAGGCCCGTGCTTTTCCCACTAGGCCATGCTGCTTCTCCTTGTGGACAGGGAACATGTCTACCAACTTGGTTGCATTGTACACTCCCAAGTACAGCCTCTGCACAATAAATACCACTGATCGGTTGATTGATTGGCAGAATCTCAGCCACTTGAGCTGGGGGTCATTGTTGAAGGAGTGGGCTCCAGATTCTCCTGGCTATGAGTTGTGGATTTTCTCTGGCTAGTGCAGCTGGTAGAGAATGTGGGCACAGACCAGGTGAGGCCTGGGAGGGTCCGAGCGAAGGCAACGCCAGTGGCCTGGCCGGTGCTGTTCTGCATGGACTAGTGGGGAGGACGGGTCCACTAAGCCGAGGCTCAAACAATTAGGGCAGCAGTGTCCAGCCGGGGCCCCTGTGGCCTCCTGCAATGTGTGTAGGATGTGGCTTTGTTTGGGAGGGAACTTTGGGAATACCAGGACACCAGAATGGAAGTTTGGAAGCAGGCACTGTGTGGGGTAAATAGGCCAGCACTAGTGGAGGGGCAGGCACAGTGCGGCAGGAGGGAGGACATGTTGTTCTCACCCTGGGCCTAAGAAACTCCCCAGGACATGGTAAACATGATCTGGGGTATACTCCGGGATAAATCCTGGCCCTCACCCTACCCTTCATCTGGCCTCCTCTTTTTTGTTTTTTATGGTTATTTGTTAAGTACTAACTATGTGCCAGGCACTATTCTAAGCACTGGGGTAGATACACAGTCCACGTCCCACATGGGGCTCACAGTCTTAATCCCTATTTTAAGGAGAAGGTAACGGAGGCACAGAGAAGTGAAGTGACTGGCCCAAAGTCACCCTGCAGACAAATGGTAGCGCCAGGATTAGTACGGTCTGGACCAAAACCTGACATGGACCCTATCCATCAGTTCCCAGAAGGGAACTCTCCCTGCCTTTTGGGCAGGAAATGTTTCTACCGTCTCCATTGTATCATACTCCCTTGCTGTGCACACAGTAAATGCTTAATAAATACCATTAATTTATTGATTGCTTCAGCTGGAGTTGCCTCCTGTTGGCCAGGATTTGTCCCAGGGTATACTGTGGCCAGGGAAGCAGGCATCAGATGAGGGCCTGTGGAAAGTTTGCTTGAATTTTGATGTGTGTGTGAGAGAGAGAGAGAGAGAAAGGGAGAGATGTCTCAGTTTCCTCATTGGTAAAATGGAGATTAAATAAAGACTTGGAGTCAATTAATCAATCAATCAATCAATCAATCAGTGGTATTTATTGAGCACTCTACTCAGCACTTGGAAGAATATAGTAGAGTTGCTAGACGTGACCCCTGACCTCGAGGAGTTTACAGTCCAGTGGGGGAATCAGGAGAACTGGGTTCTAATCTCTGCTCCACCACTGTTCTGCTATGCAGGCAGTTTCAACAGTAAAATGGGAATTCAATATCTCTTTTTCCCACCCCTTCAGACTCTAAGCTCTTTTTTTTAATGGCATTTATTAAGCACTTACTATGTGCAAAGCACTGTTCTAAGCGCTGGGGAGGTTACAAGGTGAGCAGGTTGTCCCACGGGGGGCTTACAGTCTTAATCCCCATTTTTCAGATGAGGTAACTGAGGCACAGAGAAGTTAAATGACTTGCCCAAAGTCACACAGCTGACGAATGACGGAGCTGGGATTTGAACCTATGACCTCTGACTCCAAAGCCCGTGCTCTTTCCACTGAGCCACGCTGGGCTGTGTCCAATATGATTTTACTCTACCTGCTTCTGAAAACACCTTGTAATAAGTACTATAAGTATTGACCAAATGGACACCCCACCCCCTCCAGATGAGAGAGAGTGCATATGTCTAGATTTCTTCAATAGTAAAATGAGGATTCATCAAAGACTGCATGTCCAAACACCTGGGTTCTATTCCTGGATCCACCCTGTACTTTTCCCAAGGTCATTCAGCAAATCAATTGCAAACCTCACAAAGAATTTAGGAGCCCTGACACCCAGCTCCCAATTAAGGATTCTTGATTATTTCCCTGGGTCTGTTTATGAGACAAAGAGGATCAGCAGTGATATGAAAAGCAGTGGGAGGAGATGTGGGAGGGAAGATGAAGAGTTCTTGTTATCCAGGTAGATAGTTTCTACCCGGATGACACCCTGCCCGATGTTGAGGGCTTTGGGGGCTATCCGATTGAGCTGTGCCGGTTGCTCTGCCAGGAAGAGCCTAGGATTTCAGTTAGGAATGGGCCCACCGTGGCTGAGGGAAGGACTGGAGTTTTTTGGCATTCCTGGGACGTGGGTGAGTGGCGTTGATCGACAGAGCAGGATCTGGGAAGCAGGCGGGAAGGAGGGCAGGAATGCACACTGTGCAGAGAGCTCAGGCTGTTGGGGTCGGGGTTGGGCAGGGTTGCCCTGGGGCTGGGACACGGGTGGGAATGAGAGTGGGTACACATACCACATGGAGATCTCAGGCTTTTGTAAGGCTGGCATCCCATTCCTCCATCCTCTGAGATCAGAGTCCAGGTTCCATCCTTGCTTTTACCCCTTTCTCCCATGTCCTTCATGTTTTGGAGTCGAGCTTTGGGTAGAGCTTGGTCCGACCCTTCCTGGGTGACTGCTTCCCCCAGTCTCTCTAGTGCTCAGCCCTGCAGTGGGGGATCCGGGCTCCGCCCCTGCCACTCTGGAGTCTGGCAGGGATCCGATCCTACCCACTGCCTGCTTCCCCTCTGGATCCCCAGTGCTCAGCCCCATGGTGGTGGGGCGACCCGGGCCCTCCTCCCTGGGTTGGCTGCAGGAAGCTCACAGAGAAAACACTCCCTCCAAGAGCATGCAATAGTATTCTCGATTTGGTCACAGTCTAACAGAATTTGGTTCCAACAGCATTTTATTCATTATAACACTCACCCTATGACCCCTTGTGCTTTCCTGTTGATGCTGTAGAGGTTACATTCCACTGTTCCTTAACCCCTCTGATCTGAGGTAGTCAGAGTTTCTAGTCTTACTTTCTCTCAGTCCTTTGGATGCTATGGTCTCTGAGTGCGCATTCTCCCCATCAGGGGCAGAAGCCTCACTCCTCCAGAATCTTAGCTCTAGGCCCCAAACACCCTGGGTACCTCAACCCTCAGCTGCGATCATCTCTGATCCCTCCCTGGGTCCATCCAGACTCACAGCACAAGCTCTCAGTCGATCAATCAATCAATGTAATTATTAAGCACTTACCGTGTGCGGAGTACTGTATGAAACCCTTGGGCAAGTATGAAACAACACAGTTGGTAGACATATTCCCTGCCCACGAGCTTATATCCTAATGTCCCTGTGCCCTGTTCTCCCAGGCACACGACTCTCCTCCTCTCACATCCAAGATGGCCAAGCATCTTTTTCTCCAACTATCAATCAATCAGTAATATTTATTGAGCCCTCACTATGTAAATAGCCCTGTACTAAAAGCTCGGGAGAGCGTAAAACAACAGTTGGTAGACACGTTTCCTGCCTACAATGAGCTTACAGTCTAGAGTCTCTTTACCCTGCTCCAACAGGCACACAGCTCTCCTCCTCATCCAGATGGCTGAGAATCTTCTTCTCCAACTATCACTCAAACAATGCAGGAGGTAGCCTACATGATATGGGACTTGGGTTAGACTTTTTCTTTTTCCTTTTTTTTTCTTTTACTGGTACTTGTTAAGTGCTTACTATGTGCCAGGCACTGTGGTAAGTGAAGGGCACTGTCCTATGTACTATGCACTGAACTATGCTATGAGAAGCAGCGTGGCTCAATGGGAAGAGCCCGTGCTTGGGAGTCAGAAGTCGTGGGTTCTAATTCCGACTCCGCCACTTGTCAGCTGTGTAACTTTTGGCAAGTCACTTCACTTCTCTGAGCCTCAGTTACCTCATCTGTAAAATGGGGATTAAGATTGTGAGCCCCACGTGGGACAACCTGATCACCTTGTATCCCCCCAGTGCTTAGGACAGTGCTTTGCACATAGTAAGCGCTTAACAAATACCATTATTATTATTATTATTATTATTATTATTATTATTATTATTATTATTATGCCGCACAAACTTCCAGGGACACTCCCTCTCCTTACTGTTTGATCTTTCTTTCCACAGGAGCTCCCTAATCCTCCCTTGTCACCCAAACCCTCAGCCATCTCCCTCTTGCTTCCTGGAACCTCTTCCCTTTTCACATATGACAGGCCACCACGCTCCCCAATGCTATTTCCCTGCGGACTACGTGACTGATGCATTGAGCCCTCATCCTCTGAGCACTTTAAGTAACCACCTCCTACAGCACTTACAAACATATCTTTAAATTCTATTACCTTCCCCTTCCTGTATAATTATTTTAGCATCTGTCTCCCTCACTAGATTGCAAGTTCCTTAAGGGCAGGAAGCATATCTGTTAATTCTTTAGTACTCTCCCAACTGTTTGGTACAGTGGTCTCTGTAGAATAAGCTTTGAAAACTATTAATTGAGCGGTTGATTAATTGGAGGGATACCCCTGGGCACCTTATTCCATTGTCTATTTTATGAGATTAAACTTGAGGAAATTGTCCAGTGTCCCATAAAAGTATGTCATTTGGGCTTCCTTTAAAATCAACCAAGCAGTTGTATTTACTGAACACTTACTCTGTGAAGAGAAATGTATTAAGTCATCATCATCATCTGCAGTATTTACTGCGGGCTTACTATGTGCAGAGCACAGAACTAAGTGCTTGGGAGAATACAATGCAACAGAGTTGGCAGACATGTTCACTGCTCATAATAAGTTTACGGTCTAGAGGAGACAGACATTAATATAAATAAATAATTTATAATATATAATTTAAAGACATTTACATAAGTGCTGTGGGGTTGAGGCTGAGGTAAATATCAAATGCTCAAATGACACAAATCTCCTTGCATAGGTGAGGCATAAGGAGAAACAGCATGGCCTAATGGATAGAACACGAGCCTGGAAGTCAGTAGGACATGGGTTCTAATCCTGCTCCACCACTTGTCTGATGTGTGGTCTTGGGCAAGTCACTTCATTTCTCTGTGCCTCAGTTACCTCATCCGTAAAATGGGGATTAAGACTGTGAGCCCATTGTGTGACAGGGCTGTGTCCTCTCCAGTTTGCTTGTATTCCCCCTCAGCACTTGTGCGGGTTGAGATGTTGTAGATCAGTGAGGTAAGGTAGGAGTGGGCGAGCTGATTGAGTGTTTGGGAGAATACCAATAGAGTTGGTAGGCATGATACCTGCCCTCAAGGGGCTTACTGTCTAGCAGGGGAGACAGACACTAAAATCAATTACAAGTAGAGGAGAGCAATAGATTATAAAGATATGTACACATGTATGAGGATCCAGAAGAGCCCATCCTAGAAGGGGAATGGAACACTTTACTTCTCCCTCTACATCCAGGAAACATCTGGGAAGAAGCAGCGTAACCTAGTATATAAGCACAGGCCTGGGAATCAGGAGACCTAAGTTCAAATCCAAGCTCTGCTACCTATCATGCTGTGTGAACTTGGGCAAGTTGCCTTAGTATTTTGTGCTTCAGTCAATCAATCAATCATATTCATTGGGCTCTTAGTGTGTGCAGAGCACTGTACTAAACTCATGGAAAAGTACATTATACCAGCGTTCGGCTTCCTCATGTGCAAAATGGGGAAAAAAATTCCTGTTATCCCACTCCCTAAAATGGGAGCCCAATGTGAGATAGGAACTGTGACCAGTGTGATTTTCTCTTACCTACTAGTACTAGTAATAGTATGTATTAAGTAATAGTATTTATTTATTAAGTCCTGAGAGAGAATGCCCAGTTGGTTCATGGGGAAGAAGGGACACACACATAGGAATGGTGAAATATTAAAACACAGCACAGACCCACACACAGAATGAAAATAGATTCAATAGGAAGCACTGCCTAGAGGAGCAGGATGTCAGGCTCCTCGGGGCTCAGAGTTCAGGGCTCACCCGCAGCCTCCAGTCTTCCTGAGGCCTCATGCGGTGGGTATTTTTCTCATTCCGTCCATGGAGGTGGAAAGTGAGGCAGGATAGAGTCTCCTTGAGGTGCGGAGCAGGAGAGTCGGTGCTGGTTCCTGGGGAGGCAGAATGGCTGGTCGTTTCCTGGAGGGGGACAAAAATGTCGCACTGCAGCTGTTTATCAGTCTGTCATTTGTATTTCTTGAAAATATACTGTGTGCATAGCATTGTACTAAGCACATTGTACAATATAACAATAAACAGACACATTTCCTGCCCAAAAGGAGATTGTAGAGTATGGGCGGAAGTTTCTAGTACTCTGGTGACTAATAGCTCTTAACCACTTGTAGGTAGCCTGAAGGGACAAGCCAGAGTCCTTAAGGGAGGATCGAGGAGGAGGGTGTCCTGGAAGGGGAATGGAACACTATACTTCTCTCTCTACATCCAGGAAACTTACGTTACCTGGGAAGAATTGAGTTCAGTGGAACCTGGACACCATCATAAACCCCGCCCCACAACACTTAAGTATCTATCTGTAATTTTATTTATTTATGTTTATGTCTGTTTACTTGTACTGATGTCTGTCTCCCCCTCTCTAGACTGTGAGCTAGCTGTGGGCAGAGATTTTCTCTCTTTATTGCTGTATTGTACTTTCCCAAGAGCTGAGTACAGTGCTGCACATGGTAAGCGCTCAATAAATATGGTTGAATGAATGAATGAATGAATGACTCATAAGCAGTGTGACCTAGTAGACAAGCACAGGCCCGGGAGTCAGGCGACCTGCGTTCAAATCTAAGCTCTACTTGCACTGTTGTATGACCTTGGGCTAGTCACTTAAGTATTCTGTGCCTCAATCAATCAATCAATCATATTTATTAGGCACAGAATACTTAAGTGACTAGCCCAAGATCATATAACAGAGTTCAGCTTCTTCATCTGTCAAATGGGGACAAATACCTGTTATCCCAGTCCCTAAAATGTGAGCCCAATGTGGGATAGCCCCACTTTTCCTCATCTTCCACTCCCTTCTGCATCTCCCTGACTCGGTCCCTTTGCTCTTCCCCCATCCCAGCCCCAAAACACTTGTGCATTGCGGCCGATCAGGTGAAGGTGGAGATATCTGAGGAGGTCCCCTTCTTCCCTGCTGCTGAATGCCACCAGACTCCAATGAGCAGCAGGGAATGCCCACTCCCAGGAAGCACTGAACCGGGCCAGACCTCACAGCCAAACTTTGCGGGCCTCAGGACCGGAGAGCCGGGTTCCCACCCTGTCAATGCATCCCTCTGTCCTTCCTGCAGGACACTTGGGGGTCATCACGGGCATACAGAGAGGAAGGAAGGATGTCGGTGAAGGCAGGACCTCTATCTCTGCCTTGGCAGCAAAAGGTCCAGGATCGGCCAAGTCCTGGGGCCACCACTGAAGCACAGGAAAGTCAATTGACTTGCCCAAGGTCACACAGCAGACAAGTGGAGAGCCAGGATTAGGAGAGTCAGGACTCCCAGCCCCGGGATCTAGCCACTAAGCCACGCTGGTTCTAAACCCAGTTCCGCCATTTGCCTACAATGTGACCTCAGGTAAGACACTTAGCTTCTCTGTGTCTCAGTTTCCTCATCTGTAAAATTGTTTCATTTCCTAAAATCAGGTCCATGTTCCCAGCCACAGCCTCAAAGAAATGAGGGAACCCCCTAGACTGATAATGAGAAGAGAAGCCGGTCCTGACATTTGCAGAGTTGGGGGACAAACTCCCTTCATTCATTCATTCATTCACTCATTCATTCTTATTTATTGAAGGCGTACTGTTCCCAGAGCACTGTGCTAATACTTTAAATCCTGGTTTAAGAACTTATTTCATCCTCCCCTCTAGTATGAAAGCTCCTTGTGGGAAAGGAACTTGTCTACCAACACTGTGGCATTACTAAGGGCTTAGTTCAGCGCTCTGCAAACAGTTAGCTTGCAACAAATACCATCGATGGATTTGATTTTTTTCACCTCTTCCAGCACTTAGCACAATGTTTGGAACACGGTAAGTTACTTAATAAATTCCACAATAAAATAAGCTCCCCAAATGGGAGGTTAACTTATCATTAACAAAGTTGCACTGTTTTGTTTGCATTGACATTAGGAATTTGCATTCTCGATCCGTGTCATGAGCAGATACACATCCAATCTACATACTTATTTTCACATATCATTCATAGCACTAATTCACCTTCTTCACATGCTGCTTCCATTTGGTCCAAAGATAAAGGGTAGATAGAGCCAGCGGGATGAAACCCAGGCCTGTAAAAAGAGGACAGAGGAATTGCCTACAACTGCTGAATAGATTGAAGGTGGAAAAACTGCAGCAGAATGTATTTGGCAGGTAAGGCAAATCAGTTGGAGGGTGATGTGGAAGCTTCAATTTGGCCATTTCTTCTGGAAGAATTTCCCATCCAACTCTCGCCCATAGGTCTCTGTCATGGATACAGTGGCTCTCTTCCACCATGATGGCAGACTAGATGAGGATGGCCAGAAAGAGATCTTGAAGAAGCATCTTTCAACACGGGTCAAAAAATAAATTGAAAAATAACTAGTCAACTGAAACCTGATTAGGTAACAGAACACGAAAGGGATCCAGCAAGTTGACCCTTCGAATGCACATTTTTAGGCAGAATGATATGTCTGCCCAATAATAGCTTGTCTGTTGACAGCTACAATCATATGTGCCAGCAAAGCTGTAACTTAGTGACCAGTGTGACTTCATCAGCCAGGTTGGTTCCTTTCCAGAATAGCTCTGTTTGGAACATGAAGTTTCCAGACATTCTTAGTGGGTAGCTTTAGAATTAAAAGATGTCACCCAAACCATCCCACAAGCCCACAACCTTGGTGTCATCCTCAACTCTGCTCTCTCGTTCACCCCACAGAGAAGCAGCGTAGCTCAGAGAGAAGTGGCATAGCCCAGTGGAAAAGAGCATGGGCTTTGGAGTCAGAGGTCATGGGTTCAAATCCCGGCTCCACCACTTGTCAGCTGTGTGACTTTGGGCAAGTCACTTAACTTCTCTGGGCCTCAGTTACCTCATGTGTAAAATGGGGATGAAGACTGTGAGCCCCCCATGGGACAACCTGATCACCTTGTAACCTCCCCAGCGCTTAGAACAGTGCTTTGCACATAGTAAGCGCTTAATAAATGCCATTATGATGATGATGATGATCCAATCCGTCACCCAAACTGCCGGTCTCATCTCCACAACATCACCAAGATCCGCCCTTTCCTTTCCAAACCACTACCTTGCTGGTTCAATCTCTCATCCTATCCCGACTGGATTACTGCATCAGCCTCCCCTCTGATCTCCCATCCTCCTGTCTCTCCCCACTTCAGTCTATACTTCACTCTGCTGCCCGGATTATTTTTGTAGAGAAATGCTCTGGGCATGTTACTTCTCTCCTCAAAAATCTCCAGTGGTCGCCTGTCAACCTACGACTCAAGCAAAAACTCCTCACTCTCAGCTTCAAGACTCTCCATCACCTCGCCCCCTCCTACCTCACCTCCCTTCTCTCCTTCTCCAGCCCAGCCCGCACCCTCTGCTCCTCTGCCGCTAATCTCCTCACTGTGCCTCGTTCTCACCTGTCCTCCCCCTGGCCTGGAATGCTCTCCCTCCGCACACCCGCCAAGCTAGCTCTCTTCCTCCCTTCAAAGCCCTACTGAGAGCTCACCTCCTCCAGGAGGCCTTCCAGACTGAGCCCCCTTTTTCCTTTCCTCCTCCCCAACCCCCCTCTACCCTACCTCCTTCCCCTCCCCACAACACTTGTGTATATTGGTACAGATTTATTACTCTATTTATTTTACTTGTACATATTTACTATTCTATTTATTTTGTTAATGATGTGCATATAGCTTTAATTCTAATTGTTCTGACGATTTTGACACCTGTTTACGTGTTTTGTTTTGTTGTCTGTCTCCCCCTTTTAGACTGTGAGCCCATTGTTGAGTAGGGACCGTCTCTATATGTTGCTGACTTGTAGTTCCTAAGAGCTTAGTACAGTGCTCTGCACACAGTGAGCACTCAACAAATACAATTGAATGAATGAATGAATGATAATAATAATGCCTGTTATCAGTATTTGTATTATTTGTGTAGTGTTCATATATTTATATTACTTATTGAATGTGTTTATATTATATATTTATATATTATACTGCTTGTAATGTGGTACAGTTAATCATCATTATTATTAATAATAATCATCATAATAAAGATGATGATAATAATCATAATGTTGTTGTTGCTGTTTTTGTTGTGCTTGTTAAGTGCTTACTAATGGGGCCAGGCACTCTGTTAAGTGGTGTATTTGATACAATACACTAAGATCAGACACAATTCCTGTTCCACAAAGAGTTCATAGTTTAAAGGGGAGAGAATACAGGATTTTAATTTACATTTCACAGGTGGGGAATTTGAGGCACAGAGAAGTTAAATAACTTGTCCAAGGTCACATGGCAGGCAAGTGGCAGAGCCGGGATTAGAACCCCTAACTTCTCACCCCCCGTTCTGGGCTCTTTCCAATAGGCTCTGCTGCCTCCCACGGCCTCGGGTACTTTAAAAATGCTGTTTTAATTGATAATTGTTTTGTGACTTTCTTAAACATAGAAAAAAAAGAATGGCATGATTAGCATTAGTAGTAGCTCTGATTTTACCAACCCAAATAGTAATAATAATAATAATAATAATAATAATAATAATGGCATTTATTAAGCGCTTACTATGTGCAAAGCACTGTTCTAAGTGCTGGGGAGGTTACAAGGGGATCAGGTTGTCCCACGAGGGGCTCACAATCTTAATCCCCATTTTACAGATGAGGTAACTGAGGCACAGAGAAGTTAAGTGACTTGCCCAAAGTCACACAGCTGACAATTGGCGGAGCCAGGGTTTGAACCCATGACCTCTGACTTCAAAGCCCGGGCTCTTTCCACTGAGCCACACTGCTTCTCATAGTAAATTATTAATGGTCCCTATATTTTACTTATAATATCTGAGCATAGTGGGTTGACTGTCATCCTGTCTTGCCAGGTGATATGAGGTGATTTCTTTCTAAGGTGTTTATTAAGCACTGTTTGTTAAGTACAGTGCCAGGCACTGTACTAAGTGCTGGGTTAGATACAAGTTAATCAGGCTGGACAATGTCCCTGTTCCACATGGGGCTCATAGTCTTAATACCCATTTTACAGATGAGGGAACTGAGGCACAGAGAAGTTTAGTCACTCACCCAAATTCCCACAGCAGACAAGTGGCGGAGCCGGGGTTAGAACCAGGTGCTTCTGACTCCTGTGCTCTATCAGACCACATTGCTTCTCTCAGGCCAAACTGCTTTTTAGTGAGGCTGATGGAACTGTTCTAGAAGCTGGCTAAAGTGGCTTTGCTAGACCTACTAAATCTAGATTTCCCCTCAGGAGAGAACGTTGGGTGTTATTGGGCATTAAGAGGAAATATTTGGTTGATTGTCTGGGGTTTCTTCCCTGCAGCTGCAATACTTTTTCAGTGCGTCTGTTGCTTCTCAGGGAGGGGAAGCCATTTTCAGAAGGGGCCATGGTAAATTGGTTTGCTCCTTAGGGGTAGGGAAAGGCACGTGTCGTGGGGAGGGACAGGGATTTTGATTCTAGGTGAGCAAATTTTATGGGGCTGGGACCCAAACAAGTTCTTTGTGTTTCTTTCCTCCCCTTTCACCTTTCAAGGGACCGTGTGAGAGCACGTGGGGATTGGGAATGAGGGTTGGGAATCTTCCTGACCCCACGGTCAATCCATTTGTATTCATTGAGTGCTTACTGTGTGCAGAGCACAGTTCTCTCTCGGAGGTGGTACGGGGCCATTGGAGAGGAGGACCGTGGTGGCTATTGCGGGAAGCGGAGGGCCAGTTTCTCTGGCAGGCCCTGGATCTGTCCTGTATATATGTTTGTACATATTTATTACTCTATTTTACTTGTACATATCTATTCTATTTATTCTATGTTGTTAGTATGTTTGGTTTTGTTCTCTGTCTCCCCCTTTTAGACTGTGAGCCCACTGTTGGGTAGGGACTGTCCCTATATGTTGCCAATTTGTACTTCCCAAGCGCTTAGTTCAGTGCTCTGCACATAGTAAGCGCTCAATAAATACGATTGATGGTGATGATGATGATCTGTCCGAGGAAATAAAGGACCTGATAAACTCCCTGTGGGAACGGAAAGTGTCTACCAACTCTATTTTATTGTAATAATAATAATAATGATAGTAATGGTATTTGTTAAGCTCTTACTATGTGTCAAGCACTGTTCTAAGCACTGGGGTAAATACAAGCTAATCAGGTTGGACACAGTCCCTGTCCCACATGGGGCTCACAGTCTTTATCCCCATTTTACAGATCAGGTAACTTAGGCACAAATAAGTTAAGTGACTTGCCCGAGGTCACATAGGAGACAAGTGGTGGAGCCGGTATTAGAACCCAGATCCTTCTGATTCCCAGGTCCATCCTCTATCCACTAGGCCATGCTGCTTCTGTATTCTTTGTCTTCCAAGTGCTTTGTGCAGCGCTGTACACACAACAAGCAGGATGCTTAGTGGATAGAACACGGGCCCGAGAGGCAGACAGTCATGGGTTCTAATCCTGCCTCTGACACTTGTCTGCTGTGTGACCTTGGACAAGTCATTTAACTTCTCTATGCTTCAGTTACCTCATCTGTAAAATGGCGATGAAGACTGTGAGCCCCGCGTGGGACATTCTGATTACCTTGTATCTATTCCAGCGCTTAGAACAAGTGCTTGGCATGTAGTAAGCGCTTAACAAATACCATAATTATTATAATTCTCTGGCACATAGAAAGCACTTAACAAGTACTATAAAAATAAATTAAAACAATAACAACAACAACAGAAAGTGATAAATTGGGCTCTGGCCCAAGGCCTGCCATTATGGGTGGAGTGTTGCCTTCCCTAGTCAGCCAGTCAATCGTATTTATTGAGCATTTACTCTGTGCAGAGCACTGTACTAAGTGCTTGGGAGAGTACAATATAACAATAGGACTGACACATTCCCTGCCACGGTGAGCTTACAGTCTAGAGGGGGAGACTGACAATATAAATGAAGTACAGATATGTACACGTATGTACCTAAATGCTGTGGGGCGGTGAGGGAAGCTGAATAAAGGGAGCAAGTCAGGGTGACACAGATGGGAGCTGAAGAAAAGGAAAAGATGGTTTAGTCAGGGAAGGCTTCTTAGAGGAGATGGAAATGGAGAAAAACAGAGGAGATGGAAAGCGAGGAAGGTAGCAGCACTAACAGCAGCAGTAGTAGTGGAAGGGGAAACATTTACCTTCCTCCCCATCCTTTGTCCCTTCTCTCAAGCCTGGGGCTCTAGGGAGCGAGGCAGAGAGGAGCCCACTGGATAGAACACAGGCCTGGGATTCAGAGGACCTGGGTTCAAATCTCGACTCTGTCACCTGCTTGCTGTGACCTTGGACAAGTCATTTCCCTTCTTGGTTCCTCACTTTCCTCACGATCACAAGAAAATTGACAAAGCACTCACTGTTCCGTATAAAAAGCACACTCCTTTGAACTACTTTAGTTACTGAAGCTCTCCCAAGAATCAATGTAGGGTTGGAGAAAGAGAGAAGGAATGTGAGAAAGGGGTCAAAATGGTTCAGAAAGTTGCAGGTGGGACCTGGGGGGCAATAGCTGACCATGACTAGTAAGTAGAGGGGGCGGTGAAGGTGGATGACATAATAATAATGATGGCATTTGTTAAGCACTTACAATGTGCAAAACACTGTTCTAAGTGCTTGGGGGGGAATGCAAGTTGATCAAGTTGGCCCACGTGGGGTTCACAGTCTTAATCCCCATTTTACAGATGAGGCAACTGAGGCACAGAGAAGTTAAGTGACTTGCTCAAAGTCACACAAATGACAAGTGGCGGAACCGGGATTAGAACACACGACCTCTGGCTCCCAAGCCCGTGCTCTTTCCACTGAGCTACACTGCTTCTCAATGACATGGGCTCAGTGACACGGGCTTTAAAGGAAGGGAAGGTTGGGGAGGGTGGAATGATGCCTAAGTGGCACTGGGGAGTCAGAAGGAAACCAGACAGTATCATCTAGGTAGATCCAGGTTCCAGTGATCCCCTTTCCTTCCCTGTCACTTTCTCATCCTTGGTGCACCCTGCAACAGGTGTGCAGAGCCTCCAGTGAGGATCATTGCCCTGCCTTCTGAATCCAAACCCAAGTCTCTGAATCCCAGTTTGGGGGTCTTTGGTTGGCCTGAGGCATTATGGATCTTGGGGCCTTGGGAGCTGACCATGCTGGAGACGGGCTCTCAAGGCATATGTCTGCCAGGCTCTTCCTCCTGCAGTCCAAATCTGGTTCTACCCTCAGTCTCCTTGCCAGTTGTTTGTTTTTTGGTGTTTGTTAAGCGCTTACTATGTGCCAGGCACTTTCCTAAGCACTGGGGTAGATACACCATCCTTCCCATCTCACAAGTCCGTAAACTTGGCGTTTCCCTTGACTCCTCTCTCTCATTCAACCCATATATTCAATCCATCGCCAAATCCTGTCAGTTCCTCCTTCACAATATCGCTAAAATCTGCCCTTTCCTCTCCATTCAAACTGCTACCATGGTAATTCAATCAGTCATCCTATCCTGCCTAGATTACTGCATCAACCTACTTCTCCGCTGACCGGATCATCTTTCTACAGAAATGTTCAGGATATGTCACTCCCTGTCCCGCCTCAAAAATCTCCTGTGGTTGCCTAGCCACCTTCTTATCAACAAAAACTCCTCACTATTGGTTTTAAAGCACACCATCACCTTGCCCCCTCCTACCTAACCTTGCTTCTCTCCTTCTACAACCCAACCCGCAAACTTGGCCAGACAATTACTCTCCCACCCTTAAAAGCCTTACTGACGGCACATCCCCAAGAGGCCTTCCCAGATTAAGCCCCACTTTTCCTCATCTCCTTGCATCCCTTCTGCATCTCCCTGACTTGCTCCTTTTGCTTCTTCCCCCCTCCCAGCCCCACAGTCCTTATGTATATATCTGTAATCTAATTTATTTGTATTGATGTCTGTTTATTTGTACCGATGTCTGTCTCCCCTCCTCTAGACTGTGAGCTCACTGTGGGCAGGGATTGTCACTGTTTACTGTTCTTTCCCACGTGCTTAGTACAGTGCTCTGCACACAGTAAGTGCTTAATAAATATGACTGAATGAATGAATGGATCATTTAACATCACAAACTCTTACCCTTTACAGTCCTAAATTCTGTGGGCACAAATTCCATGTATTTGCTTCTTGCTAGGTGAAGAAGCGAAGAAGTGTTTACTTCCATTTGTTTTAAATCTTCCTTACTCATCATCAATCGTATTTATTGAGCGCTTACTATGTGCAGAGCACTGTACTAAGCGCTTACTCAAATCCAGGGGGTGCCCCCAGACTAGGCTTTTTTTTAATTGATCTTTGTTGACTATGTGTCAAGCACTTTTCTAAGCACTGGGGTAGAAACAAGTTTATCAGATGGGATACATTCCCTGTGCCACATAGAGCTCACAGTAAGAGGAAGAACAGGTATTTAATCCCCATTTTACAGTTGAGGAAACTGAGGCAGAGAGAAGTTAAGTGACTTGCCCAAGGTCACACAGTAGGATTAGAACTTGGGTTCTCTGGCTCTTAGGCCTGCGCTTTACCCACTAGGCCACACTGCCCCCCCGTTCTGGGATTTGGGGAGCAGCAAGTCTGGGATCACTCTGCCCACATCATCTGTGTTTTTTCAGGCTGCAGCCATGTACTCAATCTGTGTCTTTCACCAGATCTGACCATTTCAGCAGATCCTCATTGAGAAGTATTCCATCTCCTTGTTCACCTTGATTACCTATGATCTAGAGAAAAAACAAAAATCAGGAAAGAAAGAAGTCTTATTAATCTAGGACCATGACACAGAGTGATGGCTCCTTGAAACTCTGGCATAATTTGTCAGAATGTGTCTTCCCACGCCCTAGTACCAAGTACAAAGATCAGCACACAGTAAGGCTCAATAAATACCATAGATTGATTGAGCGGTGTACCATCCCAGTGACCCTGCTCATCATTCTGGGCATAAAAGGTGTGCACTGGTAGATTGTGTGAATAGATTACAAAAATCACCAAGAATTGACAGCATCGTATTTTAGTGGAAAGATCTTGGGCTTGGGAGTCAGAGGCTGTGGATTCTAATCCTGACCCCGTCATTTGTTTGCTGTGTGACCCTGGGCAAGTCACTTAGCTTCTCTGTGCCTCAGTTACCTCATCTGTAAAATGGGGATTAAGACTGTGAGCCCCACATGGAACAATCTGATAACCTTGTATCTACCCCAGTGCTTAGAACAGTGCTTGGCACATAGTAAGTGCTTAACGAATATCATCATTCTGTATTATTATATCATCTCTGAGTGCAAACCCTCCTCAGAACAGCTTGGCCTAGAGGACAGAACATGGGCCTGGCAGACAGAAGGACCTGGGTTCTAATCCCAGTTCCGCCACTTGTCTGCTGTGTGACCCTGGGCAAGTCACTTAACTTCTCTTTGCCTCAGATACCTGATCTGTAAAATGGGGATTAAGACTGTGAGCCCCATGTGGGACATGGACTGTGTCCAACCTGATTATTTTGTATGTACCCCAGGGCTTAGAACAATGCTTGGCACATAGTAAGCATCTAACAAATACCATAAAAAAAGGAGCAGAAACAATCAGGGAGACTAGGTGAAGTAACATGCATTGCTGCAAAGCTTGCCGCTGGCAGGCAGCCTGGTAGTTATGCAACAAATGAGAGACCACGTTTGAAGGGAAGAGCAACTTAAATTAGAGATTAATAATCAGGATTTTTTTATAGTGCATCACATTTTTTTTTCCCATCTGCCTCTTTCAAATAACTTTTCTGACATAATGTGCATAGTCACACAAGATCAGTTTACTCGCATGATCATAATACTATTTAACTAGGCTCTAAATTGGTAAAGTGAGTTGCCAAAGATCTAATGCAAAACTGGTGATGGGAAGGAAGTAGAATGGAAGACTCAGTGTTAACAGATACCACATTACAGTTTGAAATGTTGTCCAAAGCCAAGGCTGGAGACATGACTGTAGGATTACTTTGTCTGAGTTCCTATCTTTCAGACTGATCACAGCTTATCAGGATGAACATCAGATCCAATTTGTTTAATTTGTTATAGAGCTTTGTCATTTCTTCCTTGACTTTTTGCCTCAATTAAAAGCAATTATACAATCATTAGTTCTCCTTTGCTTTTCCCATTCCCATTCTAAATTTTTAATGACCGACTACAAGTCATTTATCCTTAACAAAATGGATTTGTTCTGAAAGACAGATGCCTGGTTGATTTTTACTCTATATTAACTTATCTTATATTAACTATATTAACTTATCAGCACCATCTGCATTTTAGCCTGTGAGCCCACTTTTTAGACTGTGAGCCCACTGTTGGGTAGGAACTGTCTCTATATGTTGCCAATTTGTACTTCCCAAGCGCTTAGTACAGTGCTCTGCACATAGTAAGCGCTCAATAAATACGATTGATGCTGATGATCTGCATTATTTGCTAACGTGTTTGACTCCAAAGATGAAAAGGAAATATTTTTCAATACTTCAAAGGCAAATCAAGCAATTGTGAGAATTTCTAGAATTTAAATTACCTATTAGCTCACTTGTTCCTCTGACCAGTTCATTTTGGTTGTCAAAGATATTATTCCACATATGGAAAATAAGTTGCTATGTCCTAGGCTTATCAATCGACAGAGTTTCTTTAATATAGAGCACTGTACTAAGTGCTTGGGAGAGTACAATACAACAGATTGGAGATGTATTCTCCTCCCACGAAGAGCTTGCAGTCCAGGAGTTTTTGCACATTTAGAAATGCTCTTTTCAGATGTTGAGGCCCCACCCCCCATGTTTGCATCATAGTTTCAGGCGAAAAATCATATAATTCACCAAATGTAATGCTGCTCTTACCCAACTCCCAGCTCGACATCCTTAAAAGCAGTGATATTTCCTGCCCATACTCAAAACCAATGGCAAGACACTGTCCTAAACAATACAATTTTGGAAGGTAACTTTGAAGCTATGCTCACCTTAACACAGCTACATGGGATGGGACACGTGTGGAGAAGAGGGACGGCAAAACACTCAAGCAACTGCCATTTGGAGAGCTGAAGTTGGGAAACGGAAAGCAAGAGGGGCAGAGGAAACGTTTGAAGGTACGGTAAAACAAAGTCTCAGGCAGTACTGCATCCCAGTTGAAAACTGGGAGCCAATCGCTGAGAATAGATAATACTAATGATGGCATTCATTAAGCGTTTACTATTCATTCATTCATTCAATCGTATTTATTGAGTGCTTACTGTGTGCAGGGCACTGGACTAAGCGCTTGGAAAGTACAAGTTGGCAACATATAGAGACGGTACCTACCCAACAGTGCAAAGCATTGTTCTAAGTGCTTGGTGGGGGGGGGTGGTGGTAACAAGGTGATCAAGTTGTCCCACGTGGGGTTCACAGTCTCAATCCCCATTTTACAGATGAGGTAACTGAGGCCCAGAGAAGTGAAGTGACTTGCCCAAAGTCACCCAGCCGACAAGTGGTGGTGCCGGGAATAGAACCCATGACCTCTGACTCCCAAGCCCGGGCTGTTTCCACTGAGCCACGCTGCTTCTCTGACATGATGGGGTCAGCAAGGGGCCGCCAGGCACTGCCCTACCCCTGCCCCTTCCTGGCCCCTGGGTGCCCACCTGCTGGGTGATTTATTTTGTTAATGATGTGCATATAGCTTTAATTCTATTTGTTCTGACGATTTTGACACCTGTCTACATGCTTTGTTTTGTTGTCCGTCTCCCCCTTCTAGACTGTGAGCCCGTGGTTGGGTAGGGACCCTCTCTATATGCTGCCGACTTGTCCTTCCCAAGCGCTTTAGTACAGTGCTCTGCACACAGTAAACGCTCAATAAATACGATTGAATGAATGAATGAATTCACATGACACACTGCCAGCAAGAAGGGAGTAGGTCCCTGAGCAAAGGTTTCGTATGAAAGGGAGAAAAGGGGGCAAAAGAAAAAAGAGTCAGGCACCGCAAACATTTAGCAGGACAACACTCTGAGAATCAGCCGTGCCTAATGTGGTTGGAGCTTGCAGCTCCTCACTGTCACACACACACACACACACACACACACACACACACTCTTTCTCTCTCTCTCTCTCTCTCTTCAGTGAACCCCTTCATCAGTGGTGACTTCTTGGACTATGAAGGACCTCTGTAAAGAGGTGGTCAATCAAAACACCTCATTGTGGGATTATGGAATGCGGTGAGGCAGTATTGCCCAGTGGAAATAGCACAGAGTCTAATCCTTTGGACACAATTACCTTGTCCCCTCCTACATCACCTCACTACCCTCCTTCTACAACCCAGCCCACACACTTTGCTCCCCTAAAGCTAACCTACTCACTGTACCTCCATCTCATCTATCTCACCACCATTTTCTCGCCCTTGTCCTGCCTCTGGGTTGGTTATCATTATTACTGTTATCGTTCTCATCATCACCCAGGGAAGTGAAGTGACTAAACCAAGGTCACACAAATGACGTGGTAGAGCCGGGAGTAGAACCCAGGTTCTTCTGACTCGCAGGCCCGTGCTCTTATCCACTAAGCCACATTGCTTCTCAGTAGACACGGAATAGGTACAGAAGCAAGGGTGATGATTTAATAATAATAATGATAATAAACCGGGTTGGACACAGCCCCTTGTCCCATGTGGGGCTCACCATCTCAATCTCCGTTTTACAGATGAGGTAACTGAGGTACAGAGAAGTTGAGTGACTTGCCCAAGGTCACAAAGCAGACAATTGGCCGAGCCAGGATTAATACAGTGCTTGGCACAGAGGAAGCTTTTAACAAATAACACTCATAATTATTATTGTTATTATCAATCAATCAATCAATCAATTGTATTTATTGAGCGCTTACTGTGTGCAGAGCACTGTACTAAGAGCTTGGGAAGTATAAGTTAGCAACACATAGAGACAGTCCCTACCCAACAGTGGGCTCACAGTCTAGAAAGGGGAGACAGAGAACAAAACCAAACATATTAACAAAATAAAATAAATAGAATAGATATGTACAAGTAAAATAAATAGAGTAATAAATATGTACAATCATATATACATATATACAGGTGCTGCGGGAAGGGAAGGAGGCAAGACGGGGGGATGGAGAGGGGGATGACGGGGAGAGGAAGGAGGGGGCTCTCAGTAGGGCCTTGAAGGGACTCGGGGGGTCGCGTAACTATCATTATCATTAGTAGTAATATATAATTGAATGTGCAATGGATTCTACTGAAGATGGGTAGAAATAAATGTATAAATCCTAGAGGTAATGATAAGTTAATACAGTATAGAGTGTTGGGAATTAATCAGGGAAGGGATAATGGAGGAGGTAGTAGCTTTTAGAGGACTTTGGAAAGTGGACAACTGTGGGCTGTTGAATTTGGGGTGGAGGGGAGATTTACAGGCTGGGAGAATAGCAGGAATGAGGGGATGAAAACAAGAGGGTTGAGAACGAGGGACAGCTAGAAGGTTAGCTAGAAGCACCGTGGCTCAGTGGAAAGAGAACGGGCTTTGGACTCAGAGGTCATGGGTTCAAATCCCGACTCCGCCACATGTCTGCTGTGTGATCTTGGGCAAGTCACTTAACTTCTCTGGGCCTCAGTTACCTCATCTGTAAAATGGGGATTAAGACTGTGAGCCCCACGTGGGACAACCTGATCAGCCTGTATCCTCCCCAGCGCTTAGAATAGTGCTTTATTTTAGACTTTGAGCCCACTGTTGGGTAGGGACTGTCTCTATATGTTGCCAATTTGTACTTCCCAAGCGCTTAGTACTGTGCTCTGCACATAGTAAGCGCTCAATAAATACGATTGATGATGATGAAAGCACTGAAGAGAGGGACCTGAGGAGGAGGGGCAGAGGAGAACCGATATGTAAGATAGGGAGAGTTAGTGGAGCATCTCAAACTCCACTGTACTCTCCAAGCACTTAGTAAAGTGATCTGTACACAGTAAGAGCTCAAAAATATCAATGATTGACTGATTAATATCAAATGGGGAGAGTTTGGATTCGATATGGAGTAAAAGGGAAAAGTACCCTTTTTTTGCAATAATCAATGAATTTCCAGGTATTCTGGATTTAAATCAATCAAGAAATCAATTGTATTTATTGAGTGCTTACTGTGTGCAGAAAACTGTACTAAGGGCTTGGGAGACTACCATAAAACAGAGTTGGTAGACATTCATTCATTCAATCATATTTATTGAGCGCTTACTGTGCGCAGAGCACTGTACTAAGCACTTGGAAAGTACAATTCGGCATCAGATAGAGACAATCTCTACCCAACAATGGGCTCACAGTCAACCCATGTTCCCTCCTGTCTGTAAGCTTGTTGGGGCAGGGAACATGTCTGCCAGCTCTGCTATATTGTACCCTCCCAAGTGCTTAGTTCAGTGCTCTGCACCTAATAAGCACTCAATAAATACCACTGGTGATGATGATGGTCCCTGCCCACAAAAGCTTACAGTCTAGTGAGTCTAAATAAGAAATCAGACTGAATTAGGCTGACATGAAAGCAATTTGACTTAACTTAGGCAAGTAGAATGTGGGTTGAGAGTACCTATTAATGTACTTACACCTTAAAATTCTATTTTAATGTTGATGCTTTATAGGGGAAGTAATTTCACTCTCTGCTGTCAAGAACCAGAGCTTCATAGGATTCACCTTGATGAAAGTGTTTCTTTTCATGAAATAAGTCTGAAATAACTATTCACTTTGACACTCTGCCCTCTGCATGCCAATGATGGATTCATTCCAGTCAGTGACATTGAGAAGATGAATTTCCAACTTGAATGACTTTATGGCATCTTTCTTAGCTGGAAGAAGTCGAATCAAGCCCTGCAACGTTAGCTAGTGTGTTGTTGACAACGTTAGAAGGAAACTAAGTCCGGAGTGTGAGTACTGGCTGATGGATGTTAATCACGATAATTCCAGGAGGTAATCGGCTGAAGGATTAAATATTGATTAATTACCAGGTCATGATTTATTATGGAGGCAGTTCAGGTCACTTATAATGAGAAGAAACAGGCATACTAGCCAGAAAATTTGGAAACTTGCAATTTGTTCTATCTCCAGCACTATGATTTAAAATTGGAGTTGTATGCATTTATCTATATTCACCCACACATGTACATACAGCTACACCCAAAAACACACCCCCCAGATATCTACCCATACAGGTCCATGGACTGGGAATCATTGAGGATGGGGAATGTGAATGTTTATTGTCACATTGAACTCTGCCGAACACTTGGTACAGGGCTTTCCTCTTCTCCCACTCTCTTCTGCCTCTCCCTGACTTGCTCCCTTTGTTTTTCCCCCCTTTGAGCCCACGGCACTGATGCACATATCTGTCATTTATTTATTTGTATTGAGGTCTGTCTCCTCCACCTCCAGACTGTAAGCTCATTGTGGGCAGGGAATGTGTCTGCTTGTTGTTATATTGTACTCTCCCAAGCGCTTAGTACAGCGCTCTGCACACAGTAAGTGCTCAATATATATGATTGAATGAATGAATGAATACTAAGCACTCACTAAATACAAATGAATGAATGAATGACGTGTGTCCAACACGCCTGTCCCTCTGATAAATTAACACTGGTGCAGCCTTGCCTGGGTGAGTAGGCACCATTAACAATCTCAGTTCTGGAAGTGGCCATAAGGGCCCCATGATAAATTGGCACATTTTGGTGTATGACAGGTTAACCAGAGAAGCAGCGAGGCCTAGTGGATAGAGCATGGTCCTGGGAGTCAGAAGGACCTGGGTTCTAGTCCCAGCTCTGCCACTCTTCTTCTGTGTGACCTTGGGCAATTTGTTTGACTTCTCTGTGCCTCAGTAACCTCATCTGTAAAATGGAGATTGAGACTGTGAGCCCCATGTGGGACATGAACTATTTCCAATCTGATTAGCTTGTGGCTACACCAGGAATTACTACAGTGCCGGGCACACAGTAAGCGCTTAACAAAATACCATTAAAAAAGACAGGTGAAATCCTTCAAGACTGATTAAACTAGTGGTTTATCTGGGCTCCTGATTGATTGAGATTGATTTAAATTACAAAAATCACCTGATCTTGTGACCGGGGGGGGGGGGTAGTACCACCGCAGGGGGCTGGGGTCTGCCCAGAGATGGGAGTGGATTGTAGGGGTTGGAGGTGAGAGGAGTATGTTCTGCTACAAGACCGCTTCCCTGGAGCTGACCCCATGATAAGGGTAGGGGGAGAGATTCTGTCCGGGGATGTATGTGGATTATGGATTACTCTGCACACAGTAAGCGCTCAATAAATACTATTGAATGAATGAATGAATGGAGGGGGGGAGAGGACCAGAGGGATTGCGCTCTCCTAGAAGAACCTGTCCCAGGATCTGACCCCCACAGCAGGGGCACGGAGGGGGAGTCTGTCTGGGGATGCATGTGGATTGGGGAATGGGGGACAGGAGGTGTACCCATGGCATGCATCCTGCTATGAGACCTCATCCCCGAAGCTGACCCCAGTGACAGGGGCAGTGGGACAGAGTCTATCTGGGGATGTCAGTCAGTTAGTCAACTGTATTTACTGAGCACTTAGGGAGTGCAGAGAACTGTACTAAGCGCTTAGGAGGGTATTATATAAAAATAAACAGACACATTCCTTGCCCACAGAGAACTTACAGTCTAGAGGGGGAAACAGACACTAACATAAATACATAAATTATAGATATGTGCATAAGTGCTGTGGGACTGGGAGGGGGGATGACTAAATGGAGGAAGTCAGGGAGATGCAGAAGGGAGCTGAGGAAAAGAGGGCTTAGTCAGGATGCTTGTGGATTGCGGAGGCAGGGACCATTGGGTATGAGGTGAGTGGAATGTATCCTGCTATAGGGCCTCCTTTCTGGAGCTGATAGGGGCAGAGGATGAGGTCTGTCCAGGGACATGTGTGGATTGTGGGGCGGGAAGTGGACTGGGGGGCTTGTGCACTGCTAGGAGACCATGTCCCAGGATCTGACCCCCGCAGGAGGGGTGGGAAGAAGGAGTCTGTCTGGGGACACATAGTAATAATAATAATAATAATGATGGTATTTGTTAAAGCGCTTACTATGTGTCAAGCACTGTTCTAAGCATTGGGGGAGATACAGGGTTAGCAGGTTGTCCCAGGTCGGGTTCAGAGTCTTAATCCCCATTTTACAGATCAGGTAACTAAGGCACAGAGACGTTAAGTGACTTGCCCAAAGTCATACAGCTGACAAGTGGCAGAGCTGGGATTAGAACCCAAAACCTCTGACTCCCAAGCCCGGGCAGGGGGTGGACAGGGGATATGAATCCTGCTATGAGACCTCTTTCCTGGAGCTGACCCCTACAACAGGGGCAGGGGCAGAGGGACAGATTCTACCCAGGCATGTGCTTGGGTTTGTGGGGGTGGAGAGCGGACCGAGAAGCAGTGTGGCCTAGGGGATAGGGAACTTGCTTGGAAGTCAGAAGGACCTGAGTTCTAATCCCGGCTCCGTCACATGTCTGCAGTGTGACCTTGGGCAAGTCATTTAATTTCTTTGTGCATCAGTTACTTCATCTGTAAAAGGGGGATTAAGACTGTGAGCCCCTGTGGGACAGGAACTGTGTCTAATCTGATTACCTTGTATCTACCCTAGAGTTTAAATACAGTTTAGAATCTAGAGGCTATGAGACTAGATTGTATTCATTGTTGTTCTGCTGTTCTTTAGCTGTCTTGTCTTTCTGGTATTTCAGTCAGTCAGTCCATGGCATTTATTGAGTGCTTACCCTATGCAGAACACTGTACTAAGTGCTTGGGACAGCTCAATAGAAAAGAACTGCAGATACATTGCCAGTCTTCCTCAAGTGTCCATCTCCAACCTCCCAGTCCCCTGTCCTAGACTAGGAGCCTCTTAGGGCCAGGGACCATGGCTAATTAGTCTTTTATTGGATTCCTCCCCTGGGTTTATCACAGCTGGGCTTATACAGCCCAGGTTAAGTGCTCAATAAATCCCATTGAATGAAAACAAATACCTGAAATGGGACCAGAAAATAAGGGAGGGCAAAGCTAACCTACTCAACCTGTTGAGAAGCAGCATGACCTAGTGAAAAGAGCCCAGGCAGGGAGTCAGAAGAATCTGCGTTCTAATCCCATCTCTGCCACTTGTCTTCTGGATAACCTTCAATTGCCTCATCTGTAAAATGGGGATTAAGACTGTAAGCTCCATGTGGAACATAGGCTGTTTCCAACCTGATTATCTTGTATCAACCCCAACACTTAGCATACTGCCTTACATGTATACAGTAAACACTTAACAAATACCATAAAAAAAATGATGAGGGCCAGAGGCACAGGAAGCAGTGTGAAAAGTCACATCCTCTAATGCCAACCTTCTCAATGTACCTCAATCTCATCCATCTCGCTGCTGACCTCTTGCCCACATCCTGCCTCTGGCTTGGAACGCCTCCTCGTATTCAACAGACAATTATTCTCCCCACCTTCAAAGCCTTATTGAAGGCACATCTCCTCCAAGAAGCCTTCCCTGACAAAGCCCTCCTTTCCTCTCTTCTCACTCCCTTCTGCGTCACCTTGACTTGCTCCCTTTATTCAACCCCGCTCTTAGCCCCACAGTACTTATAGCTGTAAATTATATTAATGTCTGTCTCCGCCTCTAGACTGTAAGCTCTTTGTGGGCAGGGACGGTGTCTACTTATTGTTATATTATACTCTCCCAAGTGCTTAGTACAGTGGTCTGCACACAGTAAATGCTCAATAAATATAACTGACTTTGCCTGAAAGTAAAACTATCACATTGTCACAGGCCTCACCAGGCCTTGCAGAGGTTTGCAATTTATCTTCCTCTCTCATCTTCCTCACATTCCCATTTCATTCCTAAGATGCTTATGAGTTTCTTTTTCTGTCCCGAATACAGAGTCCAATGTCCTTCATTGATTATCACAGGGCTGTTAGAGCCAGCTGATTTACTGGCCAGCCGAAACCTCAATGAATCTTTGGTTTGACTCCAAGAATTTCCGCTAGGATGGGAGCTCCATGACCCCAGGGTATTGCAGATTAGGGAATACAGAAAAAGTAATATCTTTTTCAAAGATTAAAAGTAGAAAACAAATACATCTTGTTTCAGAGGGCTTTATATGATCTTGCACATACTAAAGTTCTTTTTTTCCTTTTTTCCCTTTTTGGAGCTTTATTTTCTCTTTGTATCTATTCATATCTCATTTCATATTCATATATATATTCGTATATTTCATCTTTTTTATCAGCATCTTTTTCTTCAGAGAAATACCTTGAAAATTATTGAGGGGCAAGAGGTGTAAAGATTCACCAAGTACACTTTGTAATTTCCTCGCAACTTTCTTCTATCCACCTAGTCATCTATGGCTGAATCTCGGGGGTAGAATCTCAGGAAAGAAAAGGAAATACCAAGTATTTCTGATTTTCAAGGCCGCAGGTCCTGTGTGGGCATGAAGGCACCATTTTGATATCCACTTTGAAGCATTCGAGAGGAAAGGGAGCACGAGAAAAAAGAGTGGAGAAGGAGAACAGTAACTCCCTCTCAGGGGTTCAAGGGACTAAACCGACCACTTGGGAGAACTTGGTGGGCTTATTTCCTCCAAATGGGTCTGAGAATCAGAGTTCAACAGTAGACTGCTATAGTGTACTCCCCCATGTGCTTAGTACAGTGTTCTGCAAACAGTAAGTGCTCAATAAATACAATACAATGGATCCTGAAAACTTAATAATAGCTGAGATATTGGTAGTTGTAGTAGCATAGTAGATAGAGCACGGGCCGGGAGTCGAAAGGTCGAAGGAATTCAAAACTCGGCTATGCCACTTGTCTATTGTGTGTCCCTGGGCAGTCCACTTCACTTCTCTGTGCCTCATATACCTCATCTGCAAAATGGGAATTAAGAATGTGAGTCCCACATGGGAGAGGGACTGTGCCCAACCCGATTGCTTGTAATCACCCCAGCACTTAATGCAGTCCTTGGCACATAGTAAGTGCTTAACAAATACCGCAATTATTATTAATAGTATTTATTAAGTGCATACAGTGCAGTGTATTGTACTAACTGATGGTAAAAAATACCTAGGGTGAGGGAATTAGTTTTGGTTCCTGGCCCTAAAATGACTCACCATATAAACATAAAAGTGGAAAAGAGGGGACTGGTACCTAAGGAGAGATGAAACAGAACTACAAAACAAGATAAAAACATGGACAGATACACAAAGTAAAAACAAGGCTCAGTAAGGTAGTGAGTCTCGAGAAGCAGAATTTCAGACTCTTAGTGTCTTCTTGAGGCTTCCCACAGGTCCTATTGCAGCCGGTCTGTTTCTTTCATCCTCAATCAATCCTCAGGAAAATCAACCTATGTCTCGGGGATTGGGGGAAAGGGTGAGAAATGGCAAGCAAGTGGAAAAAGCTGGAGGGAAGGGGAATTAGTTCCAATGGACTTAGAATGTGCATTGCGGGAACTGAGCAAAAATAGATTTTTAATTTCTCTCCAAGGTCATCAATGATCTCCTTCTCATCAATGATCTCCTTCTCATCAATGATCTCCTTCTCGCCAAATCCAAATCTACTCCATCCTAATCCTCCTTGACCTCTCAGCTGCCTTCTACACTGTCGACCTCTCCCTTCTCCTGGAAACATTATCCAACCTCGGCTTCAGTGACACTGTCCTCTCTTGGTTCTCCTTCTATCTCCCTGGCCATTCATTCTCCTCTGCGTCTCACATCCTAGCTGTGGATGTCCCTCAAGGTTCAGTTCTGGATCCCCGACTCACTCCCTTTGCTCTACCCCACCTCCCCACCCCACAGCACTTGTGTATTTATGTACATATCTGTAATTCTATTTATATTATGCTTGTTTACTTGTTTTGATGCATATATATCTATAATTCTAGTTATTTATATCGATGCTATTGATGTCTGTTTATTGTTTTGATGTCTGCCTCCCCCCTTCTAGACTGCAAGCACTGTTCTAAGCACTGGGGTAGATACAAGTTAATTAGGTTGGGCACAGTCCCTATCCCACATTGGGCTCACACTCTTAATCCCCTTTTTTTACAGATGAGGTAACTGAAACACAGAGAAGTTAAGTGACTTGCCCAAGGTCACACAGCAGACATGTGGTGGAGCCAGGATTAGAACACAGGTCCTTTGGACTACCAGGCCCGTGTAATAATCAATCAATCAATCATATTTATTGAGCGCTTACTGTGTGCAGAGCACTGTACTAAACGCTAGGCCATGCTGCTTCCCCAGTGTGGATGGAGAGGAAGGGGCAGATTCTAGCAGGGCTGACAGGGAAGAACCAAGATATTTTGGCAACAGACTGAACATGGGAATTGAAAGAGAGGGAAAAGTCAAGGGTGATGGAAAGCTTACAGTCTTGAGAAATGGGGTGGAGGGGAACGGTTTCAACTGCGACGGGAAAGTTAGATAGAGGAGAGGATTTGGGGGAAAGATGGAAGAGGGTGTGAAAGAGACTGGAGAGGTAAGAGGAGACCCAGGAGAGAACTGGTCCAGAAAAGCCTAGGTGAGATAAAGTTTCCAATAAAAGGGAGGAATTCTCAGTGCCAAAGACCACTTAAATTGAGGGGAATTAGGATGGAGTAGAGTCCATTAGATTTGGCAAGAAGGTGGTCACTAGTGATGTTATCCAGAATTTCTTTTTTTTAATGGTATTTGTGAAACCTTTACAATGTGACAAACAATGTACTAAGTGCTGGGGGTAGATAAACATCATCAGGTTGGACACAGTCCATGTCCCGTAGGGGATTGACAATCTTAATCCCCTTTTTACAGATGAGGTAATTGAGGCACAGAGAAGTGAAGTGACTTTCCCATGGTCAAACAGCAGACAAGTGGCAGAATGGGGTTAGAACCCAGGTCCTTCTGACTCCTAGGTCTGTGCTCTATCCACTAGGAACTAGGCCATGCAGACCTTCCCATTAGACGGCAGAAAGAGTCGGGGGTTCAGGTAAGCAGGGCTTTATTGCCTAACAGAATCTCTCCTCACTCCAGTCCACACTTCACTAGGCTGCTTGGATCTTTTATTTTAATGGCATTTGTTAAGTGCTTACTATGTGCTAGGCACTGTACTAAGTCCTGGGGTAGATAGAGGCTAATCATGTTGAACACAGTCCATGACCCACGGTCTGTTCATAGTCTTACTCCCCATTTTACAGATGTGGTAACTGAGGCACAAAGAACCATTCACTCCATGTTTCCCCTCTGCATCAAACAAAAATTCCTCACCATAGGCTTTAAAGCACTCAATCACCTTGCTCTCCTACCTAACCTCCCTGATTTTCTACTACACCCTGACTGGCATACTTTGCTCCTCTAATTCAAACTTCCTATACCTTGATCTCATGTATCTCACCACTGATCTCTCGCCCGCATCCTGCTTTTGGCCTGGAAAGCCCTCCCTCTTCATATCCAACAAACAATCACTCTCCCCACCTTCAGAGCCTTATTAAAAATACATCACCTCCAAGAGGCCTTCCCTGCCTAAGGCCTCATTTCCTCTTCTCTCATTCCTTTCTGTGTCACCTTCACACTTGGATCCCAACTTGTACTTCCCAAGTGCTTAGTACATTGCTCCGCACAAAGTAAGCGCGCAATAAATGGTTGAATGAATGAATGAATTTGCACCCTTTATTTATCCCTTCCTCAGCCACACAGCACTTATGCACATACCCATAATTTACTTATTTATATTAACATGTGCTTCCCCCTCTAGACTGTAAGCTTGAGGTGGATAGGGAACGTGACCACCAACTCAGTTAAATTGTACTCTCCCAACCGCTTAGTACAGCGGACTGTGCACAGCAAGTGCTCAACAAATATGATTGATTGACTAACAGAGTTCACCAGCAAACTCTCTGTCCCACATAATAATAATAATAATGGTATTTGTTAAACACTTACTATGTGCCAAGCACTGTTCTAAGCACCGGGGTAGATACAAGTTAATCAGGCTGGACACAGTCCCTGTCCCATACGGGGCTCATACTCTTATCATCATTTTACCGATGAGGTAGGTAACTAAAGTCCAGAGGAGATAAGTGACTTGCCAAAGGTCACACAGCAGATTTATGGTGGAGCTGGAATTAGAACCAGTTCCTTCTGACCCCCGGGCCCATTCTCTATCCACCAAGCCAAGCTGCTTCTCACTAAGCCACCCTACAGCTCACAGTCTTATTGCCCGTTGTGTCCAACATAATCAACTTGTACCTCCCCCAACGCTTAGAACAGTGTTTGATACATGGTAAGCACTTAAGAAATACCTTAAACAAAGTTTCCTAAAAAGACACCAGAGAGCAGTGTGAAATCACTCACTTCCCTTTTGTCCCCTATAGCCAAAACTGCACAGGCCAGGAATGTGCTCATGTTACATACAATTGGCAGCCACTCAAATGAGATTTTGCTGTCATCAAAATCAATTACCCTTCCTTCTGGGCCTGTTCAGTTGCCATGGTGAAGATGTGGAGTTGGTCTGATTTCCCCTCTATACTGTATGTTCGTTGTGAGCAGGGAGTGTCTACCAACTCTGTTATATTGTTAGAGTTTACTCTCCAAGTGCTTAGTGTTATTATTATTATGGTATTCGTTAAGCGCTTTGTCCTAAGCGCTGGGATGGACACAAGCAAATCGGGTTGGACAAAGTTCCTGTCCCATTCGGGGCTCACAGTTTTAATCCCCATTTTAGAGGCACAGAGAAGTGAAGCGACTTTCCAAGGTCACACAGCAGACAGGTGGCAGAGCCGGGATTAGAACCCCTGACTTTCTGACTCCTAGGCTTGTGCTCTACCCACTGCTCTGCACACAGCAAGTGCTCAGTAAATACGAATGACAGATTGATTGGTTCTACTGAAGATGATCTGGCCCAGAGAAGCGAAATGACTTGCCCCAAGGTCACAGAGCAGAGAAGTTGGCGGAGTTGGGCTTAGAACCCATGACCTCCAACTCCCAAGCTCGGGCTCTTGCCACTGAGCCATGCTGCTTCTCTTTACTGCTGAAATAATAAAAATGGCATTTTTCAAGCAATTACTATGTGCAAAGCACTGTTCCAATCCTCCCTTCAAAGTCCTGCTGAGAGCTCACCTCCTCCAAGAGGGCTTCCCAGACTGAACCCCCCTTTTCCTCTCCTCCTCCCCGACCCCCTGCCCTACCTCCTTCCCCTCCCCACAGCACCTGTATATATGTTTGTACAGATTTATTACTCTATTTATTTTACTTGTACATATTTACTAGTCTATTTATTTTGTTAATGATGTGCATTTAGCTTTAATTCTATTTGTTCTGACGACTTGACGCCTGTCCACATGTTTTGTTCTCTGTCTCCCCCTTCTAGACTGTGAGCCCGTTGCTGGGTAGGGACCGTCTCAATATGTTGCCAACTTGTACTTCCCAAGCGCTTAGTACAGTGCTCTGCACACAGTAAGCACTTAATAAATACGATTGAATGAATGATCTGTAATTAACCGGTTCCAGGCTGCCTCTGGACCCTCCATGGTTCCTGTCTCCACAAATCAGCCCCTCCAGGCTGTTCCTGTCAGGCTTGCTTTCAACATTTAACCCTTTCTGCTCCCCAACAAGTGACCTAGGAGAGCTGGGCCTCATTGGCCTGAAGGGAAAAGGCACCCAGAGGGTATTACTCTATTTATTTATTTATTTTACCTGTACATATCTATTCTATTTATTTTATTTTGTTAGTATGTTTGGTTTTGTTCTCTGTCTCCCCCTTTTAGACTGTGAGCCCACTGTTGGGTAGGGACTGTCTCTATATGTTGCCAATTTGTACTTCCCAAGCGCTTAGTACAGTGCTCTGCACATAGTAAGTGCTCAATAAATACGATTGATGATGATGATAATAATAATAATAATAACATTTGTTAAGTGCTTACTATGTGCAAAGCACTGTTCTAAGCGCTGGGGGGGGGATATAAGGTGATCAGGTTGTCCCAGGTGGGGCTCACAGTCTTAATCCCATTTTACAGATGAGGTCACTGAGGCACAGAGAAGTGAAGTGACTTGACCAAAGTCACACAGCTGACAACTGGCAGAGCTGGGATTTGAACCCATGACCTCTGACTCCCAAGCCAGTGCTGTTTCCACTGAGCCATGCTGCTTCTCTAGAAAAGGACAAAAGAGGAGGTTCCACAATGTGTTTCCAGACTTTGTTCTAAATTTGTTAATGAAGCATGGGAGGCAGTACCATCGAGGAGAGTAATTCAGCTCCTTTGCTTTGAGGATGGTAAGCTTGATAGAGTGCCCAGGCAACCTCGGAGATCAACCACACCTGATTAGTTTGTATTTGAGAAGCAGCATGGCTCAGTGGAAAAAGCACTGGCTTGGGAGTCAGAGGTCATGGGTTCTAATCCCGACTCTGCTGCTTGTCAGCTGTGTGACTATGGGCAAGTCACTCAGTTTACCTGGGCCTCAGTTACCTCATCTGTAAAATGGGGATTAAGACTGTGAGCCCCCCGTGGGACAACCTGATCACCTTGTATCCCTCCCAGCGCTTAGAACAGTGCTTTGTACATAGTAAGCGCTTAACAAGTACCATCATGATTATTATTATTGTATTTACCCCAGAGCTTAGTACAGTGCCTGACACATAGTAAGTGCTTAACAAATACCATAAGTAAAAAAGATAACCTATGACTGTAATGCACAAAAAGCAGCATGGCCTAGTGGATAGAGTATAGGCCTGGAGATCAGAAGGACCTGGGTTTTAATTCCAGCTCTGCCACTTGTTTGCTGTGTGAACTTGGGAAAGTCTCTTACCTTCTCTGTGCCTCAATTACCCCATCTGGAAAATGGAGATTATGTCTCAGTTACCTCATCTATAAAATGAGCATTGAGACTGTGATCCCCACATGGGACAGGGACTGTGTCCAACCTGATTTGCTTGTATCCACCCCAGCGCTTAGTACAGTGCCTGGCAGAGAGTAGGCGCTTAACAAATAATACAGTTGTTATTATTATTAGGACCAGGGCCTGGAACAACCAGCCTACGTTGAAGTCTCAAGCCCCTGTCAGTCCTAGAGTCCTAGAACAGAGCTCAGCTGTAGTGGGGACACTAATGATCTATAGAGGAAGGAGGAGAGGGGAGGCAGGTGGCAACTGCTCTCAGGGAACTATTTTCCCTTCTCTACTGGGTACACTCCTGATCCAAGCAGCAGGAAGAGGCAGAACCCACCTCTCCCTGGGAACCCCAAGTATTCATTCTCTTGGTTTCTAGTTCGGTGGCTGAGCCCAGAACACACCAAGGATCAAGTGGAGGTCTGCAACTCCTGAAAAGATGATTTTTTCCTCTTTTCATCCTCCTCACCCCACCCCGCAGGCCCCTACCTAGACTCTGAGACTCCAAGACTCCTCAGGGTGTAATAGAGGGAGCTAAGGAGGAGGGGTCCAGTGCCGGGTTGGTGCCGGGGAAGAGGGGCACTGATGTGTGGGGTGATAAGATAATGTTGGGGATGACCAGATTTGGTGTGGGAGCAGACACTGTGGATGGGCCCGAGCATCATGGCCTAGTGGATCCTAATCCTGGCTTTACCACTTGCCTGCTGGATGACCTTGGACAAGTCACTTCACTTCTCTGTGCCTCAGTTCCCTCATCTGTAAACTGGGGATTAAGACTGTGAGCCCTATGTGGGGCAGGGACAGTGTCCAACCTGATTACTTTGTATCTACCCCAGTGCTTAGAACAGTGCCAGACGTGACAAATACCATAATTATTATGTGGTGTGACAGCTGGGCTCAGGACTCCCTCAGAGGGGGGAGTTTGTCCCTCAGCTGTGTAAAGGTTAAGGTCGGCCTCTCTGCTCATTACCAGTCTTAGGGTTCCCTCAATTCCTTGAAACTGTGACTGTGGATTGACTGTAGAGTGGTTGAATGACGAGAGACTTCATGGGATTGAACGTGGACCCCGTGTTAGGAAATGAAGCAATTTATGGAATCAGAAGCTTATTGTGGGCAGGGAATGCTGTCTGTTATAATGTTGCACTCTACTCTCTCAAGCACTAAGTACAGTGCTCTGGATGCAGTAAGCCATCAATAAATAAATAAATACAATTGACTGACAGACGATATAAATGGCAACAGGACCAATAGTAGTTACAGCCCAGAGCAAACCAGCTGAAGGGAAGCTTTGATGTTAATTTGACTGGAATGATAATAATAATAATAATAACAACAACTCTACTCTGGGACAAGCCTACTCTGGGACAAGCACTCTGCTAAGCACTGAGGTAGATACAAGTAATCACTGTCCCTCATGGTTTCCCAATCTAATGAAAAGGGAAAACAGTAATTTAATCCCCATTTCACAGAAATAAAGGCACAGAGAAATTAAGTGGCTTCCCCAGCATCACACAGCAGGCAAATGCTGTGTGATGTCTCCCGACTCCCAGGACCGTGCTGTTGATTTTTTAATGGTATCTGATAAGCATTTACTATATGCTAGGCACTGTCCTAAGCTCTGGGGTAGATATGAAGATGGACACAGTCCATGTCCCATATGGGGCTCACAGTCTTAATACCCATTGTACAGATGAGGTAAGACACAGAGAAGTTAAGTGACTTGACCAAGGTCACAAAGCACACAAGTGGCAAGAGCAGGTATTAGAACACAGGCCCTCTGACTCCCAAACCCATCCCCTTTCCACTAGGTCATGCTGCTTCTCTGTTGTGTTGTTTCCACAGAGCAGTCTGTGTCCTGCTCAGACTGATGGGTTTGGCTTATCCTGTAAGGTGTCCGGGGAGGGGGATTCTGAATATGTGGTGGTCCAGTTCCTGATCCTGCCATATCCTCTTCTTCTAATGCTCTTCATCGGACAACCACCTCCATCCTTTTGCTCTTCAGATCCAAATATAGTTCCTAGTGCTCTCGGCCCTAGCCATCTCGATGTCGTTCAAATCCCAGTCCCTGTCCCATCAGCTGTGGCCCATAGCTTGGCCTGGTAGTTGAAGGGGTGGATATCCTTCTAGAAAAGAGAATAAAGCCAAGAGCCAGTGGCTGAAGCCCTAGAGCATGAGAACTGGGTAGGGCTGTTTTCCCTCAGCTGAAAAGAGTGACCATTCTTTTACAGGCATGACATGGTGGTTCTGTTCTGCGGAAAATCTGGTGCTACCATCTGCCAACACCTCAGCAAAGAAGCCCACCTCTTGTTCTCAGAGGACGACACCCTCTGTTGTGTGCTCCCACAGAACCCCTGCTGTCAAGGAGAAGTTGACTTTGCCGGGGCCATCTTTGCACAGAGGTCCGGGGTCAGAAACGCATCATTCCCAGGAGATCGGCTTCCAGCATCAAGATTCCAAATCGGGCAAATGTTCCTATAGCTCAAAGATCCTGATTTTTCCTTCAGATAAAGGGCCTCAAACTCTTCAGCTGGAAGAGAGGCATCAACATCACCAGAAGCTGGGTTTCCTGCCCTCTGGTCCCAGATCATCAGAGGTCCCTGAAGAGGAAGCCCACAGAGATGCAGAACAAACTTCTCCCAAGCAGCAGCGAGAGGCTGAGACCCACTGGGAATCGAGACCCCCCTCCTGGCTCCCTCTCATTACCCCCAAGACCCTCAGTGTCCTGGAGCAGCACTTGAAGTCCATGCTCCACTTCCAGCAACGGGGGCTGCCCAACTGAGTCCTGGAGGCCCGGAGTCTGTTAATACCTCAGGTGGGAGAGCAAGACAATCAGCCCGGCTCTCTCTGGAGAAAAGATTCAGTCATGTCTGGAGACTCCTGCAGGATGAAGATGCTGAAGAGCGGCAAGGAGGCCCTGGAGAAGCACGTGGTCCAAAAATGCCATCAGCTTAGATATGGGGAAATCCTGTCCATGGTGCACAGTGGTCAGGGTTACATAAGCAACTCATCGCCTCTGGTCCTCCCCATGTTGCTGGGCCCCCCTAGCTCTCTCTGGCCCCAAAGGCCCAGCTCGCACCATAGAAGCCTCCTCGCCCCCAAATCCATTAGAGACCAGATCTCAGACACCAGACCAGAGGACCTCTTCGTCTCTGAAGCTGAGCTGAAACCCCGGATTGCAGGAGGACCGATGACTTCCCGTGGAACCATCGGGTCTGGCCGAGGTTTCAGTGAAGAAGAGCCTGGAATCAGTCATGCAGCAGATACGTGTGGATTGCCATCTCTGGGTGTGACAAGCTCTACGATCTACCTGTCGACAGGACTGTGTTTTCAGCAGGACCTGTCCAGACGGCAGTGAACCCAGAGAACCAGCCAGCCCCGGACACAGACCCTTCAGAATGCAGCAGGTTAGATAAGGGGAAGGGGGAGAAATCTAAAGAGCCGAAACTCTCCCCCATCACCGAATGCCAAGAGGTTTCAGTGGACATCAGGGAAGGTGACTGTTCTCAAGAAATCAGGGACTGTGATGGGCCACGGAGTCAAACTGCCTAGGTCCCGGGGCAGGAGAGCGAGGGGCCTGATCTCCTGGGTTACCGCCACTCGAAGTTTTTGCTCTGCCCCCCAGGGCTGCAGGTGGCTTGGGGGCCTCTGTGGGCATCCAGAGAAGGGAGAGGAGTCGCAGCCAAAGCCTCAGTAGAGTCTCTGTCTCTGCCCTGGCAGGAAGGGGTCCAGCTCCTATCATGTCCTGTGGCCCTGAAGTTTCCAACTCAGAGCTAATGAGCACCAGAAAAGGCCACCAGCTGCCTGCCAAAGCCACGTTTTCTGAACAGCTGAAGATGAGGTTTGACTCCAAAGGCTAGCAGGCTGGCATCAGCCCCAGGGCTTGGGCGACAGCTACCTTAGGAGGGTCGGGCAAGCTGAGCTCAGTTTTATTGGGGAATACTAAGCCACCCTCCTCAGGTGTCTCTCTCCCCTGCCGCAAAGCTTCTTTGCCCCGCCAACACGCGGGTCTCTCCCCACGCAGTCACGATCACCACCCTCAGGATGGATTCCCAGGCCACAGTCCAGATAGGCTGGGTGCCCCATAAACTCTGCACGAACATCAAGATCCAGTGGACGCTTTCTCATTCATGGGTGGATCAGCCCAGTCACCCCACAGCGCAGTGTCTAATTTCATTCACCATCCTGGTCTCTGTTAAAATAGACTCATCCTCCTGCAGGAGAGCTCTGTCCTTGTCTTCCCCGGAGTTGATTCCTGGGGAGCTTTGGAATTCAGTCCCCAGATGTAGCCAGGTCTGATGCTTCTGGGAGGATTGTTATGCTGTTTGTCTCTCTGGGGATAGAGGAGGGGAGCCAGGATGGGGAATGTGGGGTTGTGGAAGTCAATCTTGGGTCCTGAGGGGATGGTGGGACCATTATTATTATTATTATTATTATTATTATTATTATTATTATTATTATTATTACTCAGCTCACCTTCCCCTTTTCCAGTCTAGGGCCATGCCCCTGGCACTGACCCCCGAAGGGCAGTCTGGAATTTGATACTCACCCCAACCCCTCAGCACTTATGTACTCCAATAATAATGAATAAATATGGCATTTATTAAGCATTTTACTATGTGCCAGGCACTGTACTAAGCACTGGGGTGGATACAAGTGCTTAGTACAGTGCTCTGCACATAGTAAGCTCTCAATAAATACAATTGATGATACAAGCAAATCGGATTGGACACAGTCCCTGTCCTACATGGGGCTGACAGTTTTAATCCCCATTTTCCAGCTGAGGTAACTGAGGCCCAGGGAAGTGAAAGGACTTACCCAAGGTCCCACAGCAGACACATGGCAGAGCTGGGATTAGAACCAGATCCTTCTGACTCTCAGGCCCGTTTTCTATGCACCAGGCCATGCTGCTTCTCCAAGTTCTCCAAGTTAGAGAGTCTCAACATTCTCCAGGTCCTGTTAGAAATCAGGCTAGGAAATAAACTGGGAGTGGGAAGGGGTGGACAGAAGGGGAGTCAACTGGAGCGTGGCTCAGTGGAAAGAGCACGGGCTTTGGAGTCAGAGGTCATGGGTTCAAATCCCGGCTCCACCGCATGTCTGCTGTGTGACCTTGGGCAAGTCACTTAACTTCTCTGTGCCTCAGTTACCACATCTGTAAAATGGGGATGAAGACTGTGAGCCCCACGTGGGACAACCTGATCACCTCATATCCCCCCAGTGCTTAGAACAGTGCTTTGCACATAGTAAGCGCTTAACAAATGCCATCATCATCACAAGAAAGAAAGAAACATCTGTAGGCCTCCTCCCGTCACTTGAATGATGGTGGTGGGGCAGTCTTACGCCCTGTCTATCCCTGATTTGTCTCCTCTGAGCTCTTTTCAGGGCCCTCTAGCCTGCCCTGCAGCCAGTGCTGGAGTGTGTCGGTTCCATCAAGCTCTCAGCAGGCAGAGTTGTGCACAGATCAGATCCAACCTGGTACAACCAATTAGAGAATGGACATTATGGACATAGGGGAAGAATCAGAGGAAGACCACTCTGAGGGCAGATTTGCCCTCCAGTCACCTCAGTGCAACCCACCCAGAAGAAATAATTTCCACCAATCAGGTCCTGCCTGGGGGAAGCAATCGGAGGAAGGGGTACGGTAGGTGGTTCATAAGGCGATGTTTTATCAAGGGTAATATGAACAACAGAGGTTTCTGGGAAAATCTTCCAAATGGGAAGAGTAAGCAAACCACACCCCTAACCTCTACCCATTACACTTTCTATTTAACCTCCACCACTATTTCCCCTAATAATCATCGAAATGAAAATAATTTTGGGTCTAATGAAGCACTTATTTATGGTATTTGTTAGTGGCATTCATTCAATCATATTTATTGAGCGCTTACTGCGTACAGAGCACTGTACTAAGCGCTTGGGAAGTTCAAGTCCGCAACATATAGAGACGGTCCGTTTCCCAACAATTCTGCCACCTTAGTGTTGGAATGGTTTCCCTTTGGAAGTATGAAGGGTACACCAGGGTATCCTCAGATCTCAAATCTTGGTTGGGGGTGAGTGGGGTTTCTTTTTTGGCATAATATGTGTCAAACACTGTTCTAAGCTCTGGGGTAGGTACAAGTTAAATTAGGTCGGGTAGAGTCCCCTTTCTGTCAAGTGCTTACTGTGTGTCAGACACTGTACTAA
The DNA here is from genome assembly GCF_015852505.1 of Tachyglossus aculeatus. NCBI lineage: Eukaryota > Metazoa > Chordata > Mammalia > Monotremata > Tachyglossidae > Tachyglossus > Tachyglossus aculeatus. Next base: position 35,006,748 of record NC_052074.1, on the reverse strand, counting down.
GAACTGGGGTAGACACGAGTTGATCAAGTTGGACACAGTCCTGGCCCACGTAGGGCTCACAGTCTTAATCCCCATTTTACAGATGAGGTAACTGAGGCACAGAAAAGTTAAGTGACTTGCTCAGGTCACATAACAGACAAGTGCTGGAGCTGGGATTAGAACCCAGGTCCTTCCGGCTCCCAGACCCCTGCTCTATCCAATGGGCCTAGCTGCTTCTCTGTCACTGACCCACATGGGGGTCAGTTTGCTATATATATAGCAATATATATATATTTTGGATGGTGTGAATTGAATCATTTGGTTATTTTGGATGGGGTGAATTGAATCATTTGATTATTATGGATGTGGCAAATTGAACCTTCCTTTCAGAAGGAATATGATTATTTAATGACATTACAGCTTTCCCACCAGGTGGAATATACTTACATGTTACTTGCATGTGACAAAAACACGTAGGCTAGGTGTGAGAGTTAGGGCTAGGTTTATGGTTTTTGCTATATATATAGCAAACTCTGGTGTAGAAATAAGGCGCACAGGTCATTCATTCATCATCATCATCAATCGTATTTATTGAGCGCTTACTATGTGCAGAGCACTGTACTAAGCGCTCGGGAAGTACAAATTGGCAACATATAGACACAGTCCCTACCGAACAGTGGGCTCACAGTCTAAAAGGGCTCACAGTCTAAATTCATTCTTTCAATCATATTTATTGAGTGCTTACTGGATGCAGAACACTGTACTAAGTGCTTGGGAGAGTATAATATCACAATAAATAGACTCATTCTCTGCCCACAATGAGTTTACAGTTTAGAGGGGAGACTGATGTAATATAAATAAATCTTGTCTTATGCTGTCGAGTCATCTTCGACCCATAGCCACACCATGGACACATCTCTCCCAGAATGCCCCACCTGTCTGTAATTGCTCTGGTAGTGTATCCATGGAGTTTTCTTGGTAAAAATACAGAATTGGTTTACCAATGTCTCCTTCTGTGTAGTAAACTTGAGTCTTGACCCTCATCCTTCTTGTGCTGCGGCTCTAGCAGATCCGGTGGGGCCACCTGGAATTGGGAAAGAAATGAAACAAAATCCACAATGTTGTAAGGACCCCAGTGTGACACCTCCCTCCCCAACATGCAGATCTTGTAGGGCCTTGGAGAACTGTAAGCTCCATAGCCCACTTTCTCCTGATCCCCTGTCTCTCTCCATCACCTACCTGCCCTTGGTCCACTGTGCTTTATGTGTCCAGTGTCTTAAGTGAGAACCATGGCTCTGTCCTCTGCTATGAGCCCACTAGATTGTAAACTCATTATGGTCAGGGGACATGTCTGCTAATTTGGTTGTACTGTACTCTCCCAACTGCATAGCACAATGCTCTGAAAACAGGAAGTGCTCAACAAATACTATTGATTGATTGATTGATTGCTCAGGGCCTCAGCAGCTCACAGGGGTCTTTGAGCTGGGTCTTGGGAGTTGCCCCTGCTGGAGACAGGCTCTCTGGGATTTTGTATTGTCAGACTCTTCCTCCTCCAGTCCTAGTCTATTCCCACTCTCAGTCTCCTTGTCGGCCCACCTCAAATCTCCTGGGACAGAGGCAGAGCCAAGGGCCAAGACCCCCTTCTCATGAAGGGAAGATCTTCGAAAGTAAAGAAGGCGCAGGCAGAGCCAGCCAGGGTTGGTAACAGAAAGACAGGAATGAAAGTGAGTAAAGGTTTTTTACCTTCTGACCTAACAGAGACCCCAGAGCCCAGCCCAAACCCCTGCTAATCACACTCTCACTTCCTGTGTGAGCATGGTCCCAGATACCAGCTGGAGGACTGGGTAGGGACTGTCTCTATGTGATGCCAATTTGTACTTCCCAAGCGCTTAGTACAGTGCTCTGCACATAGTAAGCGCTCAATAAATACGATTGATTGATTGATTGATTGATTGACTGTCACCTGTCGCCCGGGGACAGGTTCATTTAGGAATTGGTTCCGAGAGAGAGAGAGAGAGAGACACCGGGGACAGAAAGGCTGAGTTTTATGTAAAATTTGTTCTGCGAAGTAAATTGAATTATTCATTTATTTTGGATGGGGTGAATTGAATCATTTGATTATTTTGGATGTGGCAAATTGAACCTTCCTTTCAGGAGGAATGTGATTATTTAATGACATTACAGCTTTCCCACCAGGTGGAATATACTTACATGTTACTTGCATGTGACAAAAACACGTAGGTTAGGTGTTAGAGTTAGGGCTAGGTTTATGGTTAGGTTTAGTGCTAGGGCTAGACCCAGGGCTAGCCTTAGGTTTAGGGTTAGAGTAAAATTAAGGTTAGGGTCAGGGTTAAGATTAGGGTTACAGTTATGTTTAGCGCTAGGATTAGATGTAGGTTTAGGTTTAGGGCTACGGCCAGGGGTAAGGCTGTAGGGTTGGAGTTAGTGTTAGCATTTTGGTTAGAATGGGAGTTAGTTTTAGGATTGGTCTTAGGGTTAGGGTTGTGTTAGAATTGGGGTTCAGATTAGGGTTAGAGTTTGGGTAAGGGTTATGTTTAGGGTTAGGGCTCATGTTGAGGCTTTGGGAGAGAGTTAAGCTTAGGGGTTAGAGTTAGGGAGAGGATTATGGCTAGGGTTAGGGATAGGTTTATGTTTGGGGTTAATTTTAGGGTTAGGGTTAGGCAAGGGATAGGGTTAGGGTTAAAATCAGGGCTAGGATTAGGGTTAGGGTTAGGATTATGGCCAGGGTTATAATGGCCTGGCCTCAGTCTAGGGTTAGATTTAGTCTTAGAGTAAGTGTAAGGGCAGAGAAGCAGCGTGGCTCAGTGGAAAGAATCTGGGCTTGAGAGTCAGAGGTTGTGGGTTCTAATCCCAGCTGTGTGTGTCAACTGTGTGATTTTGGGCAAATCACTTAACTTCTGTGGGCCTCAGTTCCCTCATCTGTAAAATGGGGATGAAGACTGTGAGCCCCACGTGGGACAACCTTGATTACCTTGTATCCTCCCAGTGCTTAGAACACTGCTTGGCACATAGTAAGCGCTTAACAAATACCAACACTATTATTGTTATTATTATTATTATCATCATTATTATTATTATTATATGGTTAGGGTAAAAGTTAGCACTATGGTTTAGTGGTATGGTTATGGTTAGGGGGTATATCTAGCACAAGGGCTAGGGTTATTTTAAGGTTATGGTTAGGATTAGGGTTAGGCTTCAGGTTATGATTAGGGTTAGTGTTAAGCCTAAGGCCAGGGTTAGTTTAGAATTAGGGATAGGGGTAGGTTTAGGTTTATGTATAGGTTTAAGTTTAGGTTCAGTGTTTGGGTAAGGGCTAGGGCTAGTCCTAGGACTAGAGTCAGATTTCAGGTTAGGGTTAGAACTAGGGCTAGGGCTAGTCCTAGGACTAGAATTTGGGTTAAGTTATTGTTAGGGTTATGGTTAGTGTTAGGTTTATGCATATAATTAAACTTTACTCCTCTAGTGCTAACCTCAATGAGCCTTGATAATAATAATAATAATGATGGCATTTATTAAGCACTTACTATTTGCAAAGCACTGTTCTAAGTGCTGGGGGGGTACAAGGTGATCAGGTTGTCCCACGTGGGGCTCACAATCTTAACCCCCATTTTACAGATGAGTTAACTGAGGCCTGGAGAATAATAATAATGATAATAATAATAATAATAATAATAATAATAATAATAATAATTGCATTTATTAAGCACTTACTATGGGCAAAGCACTGTTCTAAGTGCTGGGGAGGTTACAAGGTGATCAGGTTGCCCCACCTGGGGCTCACCGTCTTAATCCCCATTTTACAGATGAGGTAACTGAGGCCCAGAGAAGTGAAGTGACTTGCCCAAAGTCACACAGCTAACAATTGGCGGAGCCGGGATTTGAACCCCTGACCTCTGACTCCAAAGCCCGGGCTCTTTCCACTGAGCCATGAAGGGCCCCCTCCTCCACCCGCCTGCCGGGCACCGGGAAGTGACTTGCCCAAAGTCACACAACTGACAATTGGCGGAGCTGGAATTTGAACGCATGACCTCTGACTCCAAAGCCCGAGCTCTTTCCATTGAGCCACGCTACTTCTTGATCTCAACTGTCTCTCCCCCGACCCCTAACCCACATCCTGCCTCTTGCTTGAAACATCCTCCCGCCTCAAATCCGACAATCACTCTCCTTCCCTTCAAAGCCTGATTGAAGACACATCTCCTCCAAGAGGCTTTCCCAGACTAAGCCCCAATTTTCCTCATTTCCCATTCCCTTCTGCGTCACCCTGACTTTGCTCTCCCCTTTGCTCTCCCCCCTGTTCCCAGCCCCAGAGCATTTATGTACATATCTGTCATTTTATCTATTTGTAGTGATGTCTGTCTCCCCCACTGTAGACTGTAAACTCATTGTGGGAGGGGGATGTCACTCACTGTTTGTTCAATCAATCAATCAATCGCATTTATTGAGCGCTTACTGTGTGCAGAGCACTGTACTAAGCGCTTGGGAAGTACAAGCTGGCAACATATAGAGACAGTCCCTACCCAACAGTGGGCTCACAGTCTAAAAGGGGGAGACAGAGAACAAAACTCAAACATACTAACGAAATAAAATAAATAGAATAGATATGTACAAGTAAAATAAATAAATAAATAGAGTAATAAATATGTACAAACATATATACATATATACAGGTGCTGTGGGGAAGGGAAGGAGGTAAGATGAGGGGGATGGAGGGGGGACGAGAGGGAGAGGAAGGATGGGGCTCAGTCTGGGAAGGCCTCCTGGAGGAGGTGAGCTCTCAGTTTGTTGTTGTATTATACTTTCCCAAGCACTTAGTATAGTGCTCTGCACACAGTAAGTGCTCAGTAAATATGACTGACTGAATGAATGAATTAATGGTCAGGATTAAGGTTAGTTTAACACTTTGGCTATGGGGTTAGGCATAGGATTAGGGTTAGTGTTAAGGTTAGGGATAGCGTTAGGGTTGGGGTTAGGGTTTGGTTTAGATTTAGGGTTGAGGTAGCGTTTGTGATAGGGCTAGAGTTAGAGTGAGGATTAGAGCCAAAATTAGGGTTAGGGTTAGATTTAGGGTTAAGGCAAGCGTTATTGTTAGGGTAACAGCTAGGCACAGGATTATTTTAAGAGTTAGGGTTAGGGCTGGGCCCAAGTATAGGGTTAGGATTAAAGTTTGAGTTCTTATCTTCTTCCCATCCAAACCTGTCCTCCCCCTAATTTTTCTGTCCTTGTAGGTGGCACCTCCATCCTTCCTTTGCCATAAGCCCATAAACTTGGTGTTATCCTTGACCCCTCTCTCTCATTCAACCCAACTATTTCAATCCATCACTAAATCCTGTCGGTTCCACCTTCACAACATCGCTAAAATCTACCGTTTCCTCTCATTCATTCATTCATTCATTCAATCGTATTTATTGAGCGCTTACTGTGTGCAGAGCACTGTACTAAGCGCTTGGGAAGTACAACTTGGCAACATATAGAGACGGTCCCTACACAACAGTGGGCTCACAGTCTAGAAGGGGGAGACAGCGAACAAAACAAAACATATTAACAAAATAAAATAAGTGGAATAAATATGTACAAGTAAAATAAATAAATAAATAGAGTAATAAATACGTACAAATATATATACATACATACAGGTGCTGTGGGGAAGGGAAGGAGGTAAGGCATGGGAGATGGAGAAGGGGAGGAAGAGGAGAGGAAGGAGAGGACTCAGTCTGGGAAGGCCTCCTGGAGGAGGTGAGCTCTCAGTAGGGCCTTGAAGGGAGGAAGAGAGCTAGCTTGGCGGATTGGCAGAGGGAGGGCATTCCAGGCCAGGGGGATGACGTGGGCCGGGGATCAACGGCGGGACAGGTGTGAATGAGGCATGATGAGGAGATTAGCGGCAGAGGAGTGGAGGGTGCGGGGCTGGGCTGTAGAAGGCAAAGAAGGGAGGTGAGGTAGGAGGGGGCGAGGTGATGGAGAGCCTTGAAGCCAAGGGTGAGGAGTTTCTGCCTGATGCGTAGGTTGATTGTTAGCCACTGGAGATTTTTGAGGAGGGGAGTAACATGCCCCGAGCGTTTCTGGGCAAAGACAATCCGGGCAGCGGCGTGAAGTATGAATTGAAGTGGGGAGAGACAGGAGGATGGGAGATCGGAGAGGAGGCTGTTACAGTAATCCAGATGGGATAGGATGAGAGCTTGAATGAGCAGGGTAGCGGTTTGGATGGAGAGGAAAGCGCGGATCTTGGCATTGTTGCGGAGCTGAGACTGGCAGGTTTTGGTGACGGCTTGGATGTGAGGGGTGAACGAGAGAGCGGAGTCGAGGATGACACCAAGGTTGCGGGCTTGTGAGACGGGAAAGATGGTAGTGCCATCAAAAGTGATGGGAAAGTCAGGGAGCGGGCAGGGTTTGGGAGGGAAGACAAGGAGTTCAGTTTTGGACATGTTGAGTTTTAGGTGGCGGGCAGACATCCAGATGGAGATGTTCTGAAGGCAGGAGGAGATGCGAGCCTGGAGGAAGGGAGAGAGAGCAGGGACAGAGATGTAGATTTGGGTGTCATCAGCTTAGAGATGATAGTTGAAGCCGTGGGAGTGAATGAGGTCACCAAGGGAGTGAGTGTAGATCGAGAACAGAAGGGGACCAAGAACTGAACCTTGAGGAACCCCTACAGTAAGGGGATGGGAGGGGGAGGAGGAGCCTGCAAAAGAGACTGAGAATGAACGACTGGAGAGATAAGAGGAGAACCAGGAGAGGATGGAGTCTGTGAAGCCAAGGTTGGATAGTGTGTTGAAGAGAAGGGGGTTGTCCACAGTGTCCAAGGCAGCTGAGAGGTCGAGGAGGATTAAGATAGAGTATGAGCCATTAGATTTGGCAAGCAGGAGGTCATTGGTGACCTTTGAGAGGGCAATTTCCATGGAACGTAGGGGACGGAAGCCAGATCGGAGGGGGTCGAGGAGAGAGTTGGTGTTGAGGAATTCGAGGCAATGCGTGTAGACTCTCCAACCAGACTGCTATGACATTAATCCAGTCACTTACCCTATCTCACCTTGATTACTGTATTAGCTTTCTTGCAGAACTTCCTGTCTCCTGTGACTCCCCACTCAAGTCTATATTTCACTCTACATCATTTTTCCGCAAAAACGTTCAGGACATATTTCTCCAGTCCTCAAGATACTCCATTTGTTGCTCATCCACCTCCTCATCAGATAAAAACTCCTCTCCTTGCTACGCTCTTACTACAACCCAGCCTATTCAATTCATTCATCCAGTGCTAACCTGCTCACTGTACCTAGATCTCACCACCAACTTCTCTCTCGCCCACCTCCTGCTTCCAGCCTCTAGCGCCATCCCTTCCAGCTTATGTACATAGCTAAAATTTATTTGCCCTCCCTCCCAGCTTATGTACATAGCTAAAATTCATTTATATAAATGTACATCTCCCCCTTTAATAATGATAATAATTGTGGTGTCTGTTAGGTGCTTACTATTTGGCAGACACTGTACTAAGCACTGGGGTGGGTACAAGCAAATTGGGTTGGACAGAGTCCCTGTCATCCATTCATTCATTCAATCATATTTATTGAGAGCTTACTGTGTGCAGCACTCTGTACTAAGCACTTGGGAAGTAGAAGTCAGCAACATATAGAGACGGTCCCTACCCAACAACGAGCTGTCCCACGTGGGGCTCACACTTTGTTTTGTTTTCTGTCTCCCCCTTCTAGACTGTGAGCCCGTTGTTGGGTAGGGACTGTCTCTATATGTTACCACCTTGTACTTCCCTAGCGCTTAGTGTAGTGCTCTGCATACAGTAAGCAATCAGTATAGAGAAGCAACGTGGCTCAGTGGAAAGAGCCCGGGCTTTGGAGTCAGTGGTCATGGGTTCAAATCCCGGCTCCGCCAGTTGTCAAGCTGTGTGACTTTGGGCAAGTCACTTAACTTCTCTGTGCCTCAGTTACCTCATCTGTAAAGTGGGGATTGACTGTGAACCCCCTGTGGGACAACCTGATCACTTTGTATCCTTCCCAGCGCTTAGAACAGTGCTTTGCACATAGTAAGCACTTAATAAATGCCATTATTATTATTACTAATAATAAATACGATTGAATGAATGAATGAATGAATCCCCATTTTACAGATAAGGTAACTGAGGCCCAGAGAAGTGAAGTGATTTGCCCAAGGTCACACAACAGACAAGTAGTAGAGCTGGGATTAGAACCCACAACCTTCTGACTCCTATCATCATCATCATCATCAATCGTATTTATTGAGCGCTTACTGTGTGCAGAGCACTGTATTAAGCGCTTGGGAAGTACAAGTTGGCAACATATAGAGACAGTCCCTACCCAACAGTGGGCTCACAGTCTAAAAGGAGGCCTGTGCTCTATTCACTAAACCATGCTGCTACTCATAAGCTATAGACTGTAAGCTTATTCCAAGCAGGGAATGTGTCTGTTTACTGTTATACTGTACTCTTCCAAGTGCTTAGTACAGCGGTCTGCACACAGTAAATGCTCACTAAAGACAGTTGAATGAATGAATGAATGGGTTATGGTAAACCCTGCGGCTAATGTTAGGATTAGGGTGAGAGAGAGGGTTAGGGTTAGCGTTAGCATTAGGGGTATAGTGAGGTTTAAGTTAGGATCAGTTTTAGGGCTTGGGTTAGGGCTAGGGTTAGAGTTAAAGTTAGGTTTATGGCTAGGGCTAGGACAAGGGCTAGGGTTTGGGTTTGTTTTAGCATTAGGGTTAGTTTTAAGGCCGGATTAGGGTTAGAAGGAGGGGTAAATCAGAGTTAGGCCTACGGTTTGTGCTAGGGACATTTGTTTTCCTGGGAGAGTTGCAGCATGAATGAAATTCTCAGTTGACAGGAAGCTACCCACAGTGGTTCCCAAACATGCCTCCACAGCCCAGAGGAATTATGGAAAGGGTTAATGTTAGTTAACCCTAATTATTGTCAGGGTTAGTGGTAGGGATAAGCCTAAGGCTAGAGTTATTATTATTATTATTATTATTATTAATCATCAATCATATTTATTGAGCGCTTACTGTGGGCAGAGCACTGTACTAATGATATTAATGATAATAATAACAATAATAATAATAATGATATTTATTAAGCGCTTACTATTTGCCAGGCACTGTATTAAACATTGGGGTGGATACAAGCAGGTCAGGTTGGATTTAGTCCTTATCCCACAGAGGGCTCACAGTCTCAATCCCCATTTTCCGGATGAGGTAACTGAGGCTCAGAAAAGTGAAGCGACTTGCCCAAGGTCACACTGCAGGCACCTGGCAGAGCTGGGATTAGAATCCATGGCCTTCCGATTCCCAGGCCTGTGTTCCATCCACTCCACCGTGCTGCTTCTCTAGGTTAGGGCTATAGTTAGTTTTAGGGTTAGGGTTAAGATTAGATTTAGAGTGACCTTGGGCTAGGCTTAGGGTTAGTATTAGGGCTAGGGTTAGGACTAGGGTAAGTGATAGGTTTAGAGTTTGGATTAGGTTTAGGGATAGGACTAGTATTAGGATTAGTAGCCGTTGCGTAGCCATTTGGATGGAGAGGCAAGGGTGGATTTGAATGATGTTGTGAAGGTGGAACCAAGATGATAGGTGGGTTGAATGAGAGAGAGGTGTCAAGGATAACACCAAGGTTATGGGCTTGTGAGACAGAAAGCATGGTGGTGCCATCTACAGTGATGGGAAAGTCTGGGAAAGGACTGGGTTTGGGTGGGAAGATAAGGAACTCAGTTTTAGACATGTTAAGTTTGAGGTGATGGAGGACATCCAAGTAGAGATGTCTTGAAGGCAGGTGGAGATGTGAGCCTGGAGGGAGGGAGAGAGATTAGAGGAGGAGATGTAGATTTGGGTATCATTAGCACAGAGATTGCCCTCTGAGTCGCACCTGGAGAGTTTCTAGTACTCAACAGTCTTGACTATGGGTGGGAGAGTAAAGCAGAGGCATACTCATTCCATTCCTAGCTTTGCCAAGTCAAGACTTCCCTGTGCTGGGCAGCAGTGGAATGGGAGAAAGTCGAGGGTGAAGACTCAGGTTTACTGTACGGAAGCAGGCAATGGTAAACCACTTCCATATTTTTATCAAGAAAACTCCGTGGATACACTACCAGAACGATTGCAGATGGAGGTGGGGCATTCTGGGGGAGATGTGTCCATGGTGTCGCTACGGATCAGAGACGACTCGCCAACATAAGACAAGACAAGCATAGAGATTGTAGTTGAAGCTGTGGGAGTGAATGAGTTCTCCAAGGGAATGAGTGTAGATGGGGAGCAGAAGGGGACCGAGAATTGAACATTGAGAGACTCCCACAGTTCAAACCCGTTTTGGCCCAAATTTCCAAATGAACTCTTGGTGAAATTTCAACAGCTCAATTCCACTCTCAGTCATAATACAGTAACAAAAGATATCTACACTAATCCTTGCATTGCAGTTTACAGCCCATCAGCAGTCTAATCTTCTGCATGTGCCATTTTTCCCCTACCCCACTGGGTAGACCAGTTAAGAGAACATGTGTTGCTGTCCATTCTGTCAAAATGACTGCCTTCACAGACAGGACACTTGACACCATAACAATTTTGTCACTACCTAGTTCAAGGTTTTCTCTTTTCCTGTATGTTAGCAGATGAGAGTGCAAATAGGTGCAAATAGGTGCTTAGCAGTTTTGGCATTTATCTCAAAATTTGTATTGTACAATCAATCAATCAATCAATCGTATTTATTGAGCGCTTACTGTGTGCAGAGCACTGTACTAAGCGCTTGGGAAGTACAAGTTGGCAACATATAGAGACAGTCCCTACCCAACAGTGGGCTCACAGTCTAGAAGGGGGAGACAGAGAACAAAAGAAAACATATTAACAAAATAAAATAAATAGAATAGGTATGTACAAGTAAAATAAATAAATAAATAGAGTAATAAATATGTACAAACATATATACATATATACAGGTGCTGTGGGGAAGAGAAGGAGGTAAGATGGGGGGATAGAGAGGGGGAAGAGGGGGAGATGAAGGAGGGGGCTCAGTCTGGGAAGGCCTCCTGGAGGAGGTGAGCTCTCAGTAGGGCCTTGAAGGGAGGAAGAGAGCTAGCTTGGTGGATGGGCAGAGGGAGGGCATTCCAGGCCAGGGGGATGACGTGGGCCGGGGGTCAACGGCGGGACAGACAAGAACGAGGCACGGTGAGAAGGTTAGCGGCAGAGGAGTGGAGGGTGCGGGCTGGGCTATAGAAAGAGAGAAGGGAGGTGAGGTAGGAGGGGGCGAGGTGATGGACAGACTTGAAGCCCAGGGTGAGGAGTTTCTGCCTGATGCGTAGGTTGATTGGTAGCCACTGGAGATTTTTGAGGAGGGGAGTAACATGCCCAGAGCGTTTCTGGACAAAGACAATCCGGGCAGCAGCATGAAGTATGGATTGAAGTGGGGAGAGACACGAGGATGGGAGATCAGAGAGAAGACTGATGCAGTAGTCCAGACGGGATAGGATGAGAGCTTGAATGAGCAGGGTAGCAGTGTGGATGGAGAGGAAAGGGCAGATCTTGGCAATGTTGCGGAGCTGAGACTGGCAGGTTTTGATGACGGCTTGGATGTGAGGGGTGAATGAGAGAGCGGAGTCGAGGATGACACCAAGGTTGCGGGCTTGTGAGATGGGAAGGATGGTAGTGCCGTCAACAGTGATGGGAAAGTCAGGGAGAGGGCAGGGTTTCGGAAGGAAGACAAGGAGTTCAGTCTTGGACATGTTGAGTTTTAGGTGGCGAGCAGACATCCAGATGGAGATGTCCTGAAGGCAGGAGGAGATGCGAGCCTGGAGGGAGGGGGAGAGAGCAGGGGCAGAGATGTAGATTTGGGTGTCATCAGCGTAGAGATGATAGTTGAAGCCGCGGGAGCGAATGTAGTAACAGAGGATATCTGCACTAGATCTGCACTGCAGTGAACAGCCCATCAGGAGTCTAATTTCCTGCATGTGCCATTTTTCTTGTCTCATGCTAAGTGGCCAAGTTAAACAAATGTGTTCTGTCAAAGTGACTGCCTTCACAGAGAACACACTTGATGCTATGGCAAGTTCGTAACTACGCAGCTTAAGTTTTTTTCTTTTACTGTATGTTGAGATACAAGAGTGCAAATAAATGATAAGTAATAAGCTGAGCAGTTTAGGCCTTTACCACAAACACTTATATTAAGTTTGAGTACACTTATCCCAACTACTCTGGGTTGACTTGCATATTCTCTATATTCTGTGCCCGTTGCACTCTCTAGGAACTCTCTCTCATTCATTCATTCAATTGTATTTATTGAGCACGTACTGTGTGCAGAGCACTGTACTAAGCACTTGGGAAGTACAAGTCAGCAACATATAGAGATGGTCTTTACCCAACAATGGGCTCACAGTCTAGAAGGGGGAGACAGACAACAAAACAAAACATATAGACAGGTGTCAAAATCGTCAGAACAAATAGAATTAAACAACTGACTGGCACAAATTACCAAACTCTTTTTGAAATTTCAAAAGATTAGTTCCATGTGAAATAATAGAACAGCAACAGAAGATATCCACAGTGATCCTCTGCACTGCAGTGAACAACCCATCCGGAGTCCAGGTTTTGGCATGTGCCATTTTTCTTCTATCCTGATAAGTAGGTAAGGTTAAGAGAATGTGTGTAGCTGTCCATTCGGTCATACTGACTGCCTTCACAGAGAGTACACATGAACTTGAAAAAAATTGTATCTACTGAGCTCAAGTTTTTCTCTTTTCCTTTATATTGGGGTATCAGAGTACACATAGGTGCAAGGATGTGCTTAGCAATTTAGGTCACCATTCCAAAACATCTTTGTGGCAATCTAGGTAGCTTATCCCAATTACTCTTTGTCCACTTACATGTTCTCTATACACTGCTTATAGTGTAACAAGGAGTTTCAGTCTAAACACATCACCACTCTATAGAATGAATGAATTCATAATAATAAATATGGTATTTAAGCGCTTACTACGTGCCAAGCACCGTTCTAAGCACTGGGGTAGTTAAAAGGTAATCAGGTTGTCCCAGGTGGAGCTCACAGTCTTAAATTCCTATTTTACAGATAAGGTAACTGAGACACAGAGAAGTGAAGTAGCTTGCCAAAGGTCACACAGCAGTCAAGTGGTGGAAGCGGGATTAGAATGCACATCCTCTGACTCCCAAGCCTGTGCTCTTGCCACTAAGCCACACTGCTTCTCTTGAGACAGTGCATGACACATAATAAGCGCTTAACAAATATAACAATAATGATGATAATAATAATAATGATATAACAATACATGCGTGATAGCCTGGAAGAGGTGGAGGGGCTTGAGCTATTGGAGGTCTCTGTGGGGGAGAGAAAATCATTTTGGTGGAGATGAGGTGGTGGAGGTTGTTATGAGATTGGAAATGATCTAATGGCTATGGAGGATGAGATCCAGAGTGTGGTCACATTGGTGTGAGGGCAAAGTGGGGCAGAGCCAGATGTCAGCACCACTTAGGAGTAAGAGGAATCAGACAGTTCTCTCTCTTTTTCTCTGCCACCACGAGGAAGCTCATACAGGAACTGCTTTGCAAAAGTCCTCAAGGGTCTGGGCTACTGCTGTGCCCAAGCCCCCAGGATGGAGAGGGCCAATGGAAGCACACAGTCACTCTCTCTTCCCTCGGCCAGACAGGACAGCTGAGTTCCTTCTGGCCCCTTCAGAAAAAAATGCAGCCCGTGCCTTCCTCGTGCGATTTTGTAATTTTCCAGTTCCGAAACAATTAAGATTAAAGTTTTGATTTCAACCGAATCCCAGATGAGTCACCGGAAAGCGAGCTAGACGTTGGCCACGTTCTGGGTGGCTGCTGTTTCTTAGTGTGCATAAGAGTCACGCACACAGTCCCGACAAGGACTGCAGACTGTATGGCCTACGCTGAGTCCCCGGACACTTTATATCACTTCAGCTGTGAATGCAGGAGACCCGCAGCTGGGGAGAAAGAAGGCACAGGATTGCAGCAGTGCTGCCACTGTGTTTCTCATCTTATTTGCAAGCGATGGCCATCCATCTTCTTGCCGAACTGGTTGGATGACTCACTCCCTTACACCAACAGTGCTGAGAATGGCTTCATAAAGCAGCATCTCACAAAGATGCATTGTTTACGGGGACAGAATGACTGAAGTCACAGGGTGGGGCAGATGGATGAGGCGCTCTGGGGATTCACCAGAAAAGATGCTCTGTGGGAAAGCAACTCTTTGGCCTGGAGATCTTCATGTTACACAGTCCGACCTCTCCACCTCAATCCATTAATCAATCAATCAATCACATTTGTTAAACATCTGCTGAGTTCAGAGCACTCTTCTAAGGTCTTTGAAGAGTTGAATAGAGCAAAGCAGCCTGGGAAGCAGCATAGCCTAGTGTAAAAAACATGGGCCTTGGTGTCAGAGGACTTGGGTTCCAATTCTGAGATGTCACTTTGGGCAAGTAACTCGACTTCTCTGTGCCTCAGTTAGGTCATCTGTAAAATGAAGTATAATCAATCAATCAATCATATTTATTAAGCGCTTACTGTGTGCAGAGCACTGTACTCAGCACTTGGGAAGTACAAGTTGGCAACATATAGGGACAGTCCCTACCCAACAGTGGGCTCACAGTCTAGAAGGGGGAGACAGAGAACAAAACCAAACATATTAACAAAATAAAATAAATAGAATAGATATGTACAAGTAAAATAAATAAATAGAGTAATAAATATGTACAAACATATATACAGGTGCTGTGGGGAAGGGAAGGAGGTAAGACGGGGGATGGAGGGGGGAGAGGAAGGAGGGGGCTCAGTCTGGTAAGGCCTCCTGAAGGAGGTGAGCTCTCAGTAGGGCCTTGAAGGGAGGAAGAGAGCTAGCTTGGTGGATGGGCAGAGGAAGGGCATTCCAGGCCAGGGGGATGACGTGGGCCGGGGGTCGACGGCGGGCCAGGCGAGAATGAAGCACGGTGAGGAGATTAGCGGCAGAGGAGCGGAGGGTGCGGGCTGGGCTGGAGAAGGAGAGAAGGGAGGTGAGGTAGGAGGGGGCGAGGTGATGGACAGCCTTGAAGCCCAGGGTGAGGAGTTTCTGCCTGATGCGCAGATTGATTGGTAGCCACTGGAGATTTTATAGTATAGTGATATATTCAATCTTTCACCAAATCCTGTTGGCACTTCCTTCACAACATTGCTAAAATCCACCCTTTCCTCTCCTTTCAAACTGCTATCACATTGATCCAAGCACTTATCTTAGCCCACCTTGACAACTGCATCAGCCTCTTTGCTACCTACCTGCCTCCCGTCTCTCCCGACTCCAGTCCATACTAAACTCTGCGGCCTGGATCATTTTTCTAAAAAAAAGATCAGTACAAATCTCTCCACTGCCCTAGAACCTCCAATGGCTGCCCATCCACCTCCACATCAAACAGAAACTCCATACCATGGGTTTTAAAGTACTCGGTCACCCTACTCCCTCCTAATTTACCTCTCTGATTTTTTGCTGTAACTCAGCCCACACACTTCACCCCTCTAATGCCAACCTACTCACAATACCTCCATCTCATCTATCTCAGCTCTGACCCCTTGCCCATATCCTGCCTCCTCCCCTTCATACCTGAAAGACCTTCACTCTCCCCATCTTCGAAGCCTTAGCTGGGATCTCTCATTCTACAACCCAGCCAGCATACTTCACTCCTCTAGTGCTAACCTTCTCACTGTGCCTCAATCTCGCCTGTCTCGCCACTGACTTCTGGCCCATGTCCTGCTTCTGGTCTGGAACTTCAAAGCTCTCCATCACCTTGCCCCCTCCTACCTCACCTCCCTTCTCTCCTTCTACAGCCCGGCCCACACACTCCAATCCTGTGCCGCTAACCTCCTCACTGTGCCTCCTTCTCACCTGTCCCGTTGTTGACCCCTGGCCCATGTCCTATCTCTGGCCTGGAATGCCTTCCCTCCATATATCCGCCAAACTAGCTCTCTTCCTCCCTTGGAAGCCCTACTGAGACCTCACTTTCTCTCGGAGGCCTTCCCAGACTGAGGTCCCCTTTTTCCACTCCTCTTCCTCCCCTCCCCATCGCCCCCCCCATCCTACCCCCCCAACCCCGCAGCACTTGTGTATATTTGTACATATTTTTAACTCTATTATATTAAGGATGTGTATATAGCTATGATTCTATTTATTTTGATGGTATTGACGCCTGTCTACTTGTTTTGTTTTGTTGCCTGTCTCCACCTTCTACACTGTGAGCCCGTTGTTGGGTAGGGACCGCCTCTATATGTTGCCAATTTGTACTTCCCAAGTGCTTAGTACAATGCTCTGCACACAGTAAGCGCTCAATAAATATGACTGAATGAATGAATGGATGAATGAATGAATGGAACACCCTCCCTCCTCAAATCTGATAGGCAATTACTCTCCCCCTCTTCAAAGCCTTAATGAAGGCACATCTCCTCTGAGAGGCCTTCCCAGACAAAACCCCTTTTTTCCTCATCTCCCACTCCCTTCAGTGTCACCCTGACTTGCTCCCTTTGCTCTTCCCCACCCCTTCCCAGCCCCACAGCACTTATGTATGTACCTGTAATTTTATTTATTTGTATTGCTATCTACCTCCCCCACTCTAAACTGTGGGCTCTTTGTGGGCATGGAATGTCACTGTTTATTGTTGTATTCTACTTTCCCAAGTCCTTAATACAGTGCTCTGCACACAGTAAGCTCTTAATAAATACAGTTGGATGAATGAATTAATAAAACCAAATCTCCTCCAAAAGGCCTTCCCCAACTAAACCCTCATTTCCCCTACTCCCTCTCCTTTCTGCACTGCTCTTGCATTTGGATTTGTGTATTTGGATTTGTACCCTTTATTCACCCCATCCTCAGTCCTGCAGCACTTATGTACATAGTCATAATCTTTTATTATTACCAATAATAATGATAGTGCTTATTAAGCACTTCTATGTGTCAAGCACTGTTCTAAGCTTTGGAGTAGATAAAAGCTTGTCAGGTTGGACACAGTCCCTGTCCCACATGGGGTTCACAGTCTTAATCCCCATTTTACAAATGAGGTAACTGAGGCACATAGAAGTTAAGTGACTTGCCCAAGGTCACCCAGCAGACAAGTGGCAAAGCCGGGATTAGAACCTAGGCCCTTAATGTCTCTAAGCTCAATATGGGCAGGAAGTTCTACACATTCTAAGCACTCAATAAATACCAGTGATTGACTGATTGATTAATTAATTAATCTTCCCTCCTACTTAGACTGTGAGCTTCATATGCAACAGGAACTGCATCCAACCTATCTTGCATCATAAGTCAATAGCACTTATTGATCATCTACTGGGTCACAGAGAAGCATCTTGGCCTAGTGGAAAAAGCCAGAGGAGCCAGAGGGCCTGGGTTCTAATCCCACCTCCACCACTTG
Source organism: Tachyglossus aculeatus (assembly GCF_015852505.1). Lineage (NCBI taxonomy): Eukaryota > Metazoa > Chordata > Mammalia > Monotremata > Tachyglossidae > Tachyglossus > Tachyglossus aculeatus. Next base: position 34,989,355 of record NC_052074.1, on the reverse strand, counting down.
CCTGCTGTGTGATATTGGGCAAGTCACTTCACTTCTTTATGTCTCAGTTTCCTCAACTGCAAAGTGAAGATTCAATACCTGTTCTTCCTCCTACTTGGACTGTGTGCCCCATGTGGGACAGGGACTGTGTCCAGCCCAGTTACCTTGCATTTACCCCAGTGTTTGGGCATATAGTAAGTGCTTAACAAATACCACTATTGTTATTATTATTACTGTAGCCCTGTACTAACAATTTGGGAGAATTCGATAATCAATCAATCATATTTACTGAGTACCTACTGTGTGCAGTATTAAGCGCTTGGGGGGAGTTAAATATAAGCAAGTTGGCAGACATGTTCCCTGCTCAAAATGAGCTTACAGAGTACAGGAGAGGCAGACACAAAATAACTTACACATAGAAGAAGGGGGAAGAAAAACAGATAGGGAGATGCACAAGTTTTCAAATAGTAGGACATGCAACGATACATATAGAAGTGCTGTGGGTGGATGGGAGGACATAGGAGTTTACAATGTAATATAGCTCAGTGGAAAGAGCATGGACTTTGGAGTCAGAGGTCATGGGTTCAAATCCCGGCTCCGCCAGTTGTCAGCTGTGTGACTTTGAGCAAGTCACTTAACTTCCCTGTGCCTCAGTTACCTCATCTGTAAAATGGGGATAAAGACTGTGAGCCCCCCGTGGGACAACCTGATCACCTTGTAACCTCCCCAGCGCTTAGAACAGTGCTTTGCACATAGTAAGCACTTAATAAAGGCCATTATTATTATTATTATTGTTAATAGAGAGGACACAAAGGGAGGAAAAAGAGAGACTCAGTAGTTAACAAGAGAATGGAAAGAAGCGTAAGTGAATAAACACATACTTAGATGTAGAGTATGTAAATAGATGTATAGAAAAGGGCTCTGGATAACTGTGAGTATGTTGAGTGCTGAGATGGGAATTAGGAGGATCTACCCTGGGGAGAAGGAAATTCATCAAGGAACATTTCCAGGTCATAGTGGGATTTTGGGGTGGGGGTGTTGGAGACCGGGATATTTGTGTTCTGGTGGATTTCAGACAACCTGGCACAGACAGAGGCCTGGCAACCAGCCCCAGATGAGTGGAAGGCCCTGGGAAGATTCAGCCTGGAGAGGAGAAGGCAGGCATGTGCGGGGGTTCTCTTCGGGGGTTAACGTGATGTTTATGGGGCAGGGCATAATGGCTGCTCTCCTGCCCACTAACACCAACTGCGGGATAATGGACTTGTGTAAACCTGGAAAGAACTGGGCGGTTCACATGGAGGGGTGCACTTGGCTCTTGGAAGGGTGGGATGGAGCCCTGACCTCCATGGCCATGTATAGAGGAACACCTGGACTGTCAGAAGCATGGGAAGAAGGCCTGATCTCCAAGGCTATGCAAAGGCCTGTCGGGAGGATGAGATCAATCACTGACCTCCATGGCCATGCGGAGGGGAATTCCGGGGATTTTGGAAGGGTGGAATGAAGCCCTGACCTCTGTGACCATGCAGAGGGGAACGCCTGGGCTGTCTGACCTCCATAGCCAGGTAGAGGGGAATGTCTGGGCTATAGGAAAGATGGGATCAAGTCCTGACTTTCACAGCCACTCAGAGGGGAATGCCTGGACTGTCGGAAGGATGAGATTCATTCATTCAATCGTATTTATTGAGCGCTTACTGTGTGCAGAACACTGTACTAAGCGCTTGGGAAGTACAAGTTGGCAACATCGATGAGATGAAGCCCTAAACTCCATGGCCATGCGGAGGGAAATGCCTGGACTTTTGGAAGGATGGAATGATGGCCTGACCTCCATAGCCATGCAGAGGGGAACTCCTGGGCTGTCAGAAGGATGGGCTGAAAGTTTGACCTTTGTGGACACACAGAGGGGAATGCCTTGGCTGTTGGAAGGATGGGATGAAGGCCTGACCCCCTGTACCAGGCCTAAGTCTCTGATTCCATCTTGTTTGACCAAGTCACCATTTGCTTGGGGTGAGCACACCACATCTGTCACTGATCTTACCTATCTCTTGGAGCCAGCAGACGCCTTTGGGCAACACTCCACTGCAGACTCTGGGAAAGAGATAAGATAAGGAAGTGGTATTGGCCTGACCCTGCTGGAGTGAGTAGAGCAAGGTGGAGCACAGCCATTGTAGACCCCATTAGCTCTTCGTAGTGGGATGAGATCACTGTTAGCTGGTGAGTGATCATACTCCTCTACCCAGAACAGGGGATGCCAGCTCTGCAATGGCACCACTAGGAAGGTGGGGCACCTGGTTGGTTGTCGTTTGTATAGAATTAGACCCTGCTTTGATCCGGGCGTTTGAGAAGTCATGGAATGTATTCACAGTGTGGCGTGTTGCACCAAGGTGAGCCCAGAGGCTGGGGCCTGTTTGTAGAAAATTGCTTCCATGATTAGTGCATTTGAACCTAGGTGAGCTCGGTGGTTTGGGACTGTTTCTCATGACTTTTACTCTGAATGCTAGCATATTAGATAACTAAGTGAGCCTGGCTGATAGGCCGTATTATAGTGAATTATATATTAGATCATCATCATCAATCATATTTATTGAGCACTTACTATGTGCAGAGCACTGTACTAAGCGCTTGGGAAGTACAAATTGGCAACATATAGAGACAGTCCCTACCCAACAGTGGGCTCACAGTCTGAAAGCGGGAGACAGAGAACAAAACCAAACATACTAACAAAATAAAATAAATAGAATAGATATGTACAAGTAAAATAAATAAATAGAGTAATAAATATGTACAAACATATATACATATATACAGGTGCTGTGGGGAAGGGAAGGAGGTAAGATGGGGGGATGGAGATGGGGACGAGGGGGAGAGGAAGGAAGGGGCTCAGTCTGGGAAGGCCTCCTGGAGGAGGTGAGCTCTCAGTAGGACCTTGAAGGGAGGAAGAGAGCTAACTTGGCGGATGTGCGGAGGGAGGGCATTCCAGGCCAGGGGGAGGACGTGGGCTGGGGGTCGACGGTGGGACAGGCGAGAACGAGGTACGGTGAGGACGTTAGCGGCAGAGGAGCGGAGGGTGAGGGCTGGGCTGGAGAAGGAGAGAAGGGATGTGAGGTAGGAGGGGGCGAGGTGATGGACAGCCTTGAAGCCGAGGGTGAGGAGTTTCTGCCTGATGCGTAGGTTGATTGGTAGCCACTGGAGATTTTTGAGGAGGGGAGTAACATGCCCAGAGCATTTCTGGACAAATACAATCCGGGCAGCAGTGTGAAGTATGGATTGAAGTGGGGAGAGACACGAGGATGGGAGATCAGAGAGAAGGCTGATGCAGTAGTCCAGACGGGATAGGATGAGAGCTTGAACGAGCAGGGTAGCGGTATGGATGGAGAGGAAAGGACGGATCTTGGCAATGTTGCGGAGCTGAGACCGGCAGGTTTTGGTGACGGCTTGGATGTGAGTAGTGAATGAGAGAGCGGAGTCGAGGATGACACCAAGGTTGCAGGCTTGTGAGAAGGATGGTAGTGCCGTCAACAGAGATGGGAAAGTCAGGGAGAGGGCAGGGTTTGGGAGGGAAGACAAGGAGTTCAGTCTTGGACATGTTGAGCTTTAGGTGGCGGGCAGACATCCAGATGGAGATGTCCTGAAGGCAGGAGGAGATGCGAGCCTGGAGGGAGGGGGAGAGAGCAGGGGCAGAGATGTAGATCTGGGTGTCATCAGCGTAGAAATGATAGTTGAAGCCATGGGAGCGAATGAGGTCACCAAGGGAGTGCATGTAGATCGAGAAAAGAAGGGGACCAAGCACTGAACCTTGGGGAACCCCCACAGTAAGGGGATGGGAGGGGGAGGAGGAGCCTGCAAAAGAGACTGAGAATACGTACAAACATTTATACATATATACAGATGCTGTGGGGAGGGGAAGAAGGTAAGGCAAGGGGATGGGGAGGGGGAGGAGGGGGAGATGATGGAGGGGGCTCAGTCTGGGAAAGCCTCCTGGAGAAGGTGAGCTCTCAGTAGGGCTTTGAAGGGAGGAAGAGAGCTAGCTTGGTGGATGTTGGGAGGGAGGGCATTCCAGGCCAGGGAGCTGACATGGGCCGGGGGTCGACGGCGGGAAAGGCGAGAACGAGGCACGGTGAGGAGATTAGCGGCAGAGGAGCGGAGGGTGTGGGCTGGGCTGGAGAAGGAGAGAAGAGAGGTGAGGTAGGAGGGGGTGCTGGAGAGCCTTGAAGCTGAGGGTGAGGAGTTTTTGCCTGATGCATAGGTTGATTGGTAGCAAGACAATCCGGGCAGCGGCATGAAGTATGGATTGAAGTGGAGAGAGACAGGAGGATGGGAGATCGGAGAGGAGGCTGATGCAGTAGAGATGAGTGGTGGACTGAGGGTGGGGATTCTGGCTTGGGAGCGGTGGTAATGAAATAGAACGTTTCTGCCAGTGGAAGGGCAGAGTCAGAAGACTTCAATCTCACCCCAAAATACAGAACTGTCAGAAATGGAACCTCAAGGATGTTTTCCTCTTTCGAATTATTAGGAAAGCATGAGACAGAATGCATTCATTCAAGAATATCTATGCAGCTTTAATTGAGAGTTGAGAGATGGCTCTCCATGCCAACTCACATTGTGGGCAGGGACTGTGTCTGTTTATTATTTATTGTACTCTCCCAAGTGCTTGGTACAGGGCTCTGTGCCCAGTAAGCACTCAGTAAATATGATTGAATGAATGAAGGAACACCCCATTATCATCATCATCATCATAATAATGGTATTTGTTAAGTGCTTACTATGTGCCAAGCACCTCTCTATGCACTGGAGTAATTACAAGGTAATGAGGTTGTTCCACATGGGACTCACAGTCTTAATCCCCATTTTACAGATGAGGTAACTGAGGCATAGAGAAGTTAAGTGGTTTTCCCAAGGTCACACAACAGACAAGTGGCAGAGCCAGGATTAGAACCCATGCACTCTGACTCCCAAGCCCATGCTCTTTCCACTGAGCCATCCTGCTTCTCATCACTCCTCTAGACTATAAGCGCCTCCACTAGACTATAAGCTCCACGTGGGCAGGGAGGTACCAATGCCTACCAATTCTGTTATATCATACTCTCCCAAGCACTTTTTACAGTGCTCTGCACACAGTAAGCACTCAATAATTTCCAATAATTTACTGATTAATTGATTTGAAAGAAGAGAGAGTACCTGGGATGAGCAATGGCTCATCCAAGGGAATAAACTAGAATGAGGAACAGTGAAGAGGTTCAAATGGGAGGGGAGAATACAAACTGGAGAGTAGCAGGTGAAGAGGAAAGATATGTAGGTGAGCCCGTTGTTGGGTAGGGGCCTCTCTATATGTTGCCGACTTGTACTTCCCAAGAGCTTAGTATAGTGCTCTGCACACAGTAAGCGCTCAATTAATGTGATTGAATGAATGAATGAATGAATGTAGGGAGAGAGTTGGTGGACAGTCTTAAAAGCAATGGGCAGGTTATTTAAATTGCTGCAGATGTGCTCTGAATTGATGTTTTACAAAGGTTTAGTGTAAATTCAAGACAGCTGAGGCTGGCAGTAGAGAGACCAGTGAAACAGCAATTTCATCAGAAGATGATAAGAGCTTGAAGTAGTAGTAGTAATAGTAGTAGTAGCAGTAGTAGTAGTAGCAGCAGTAATAGTAAATGCTTACTGTGCTTACTATACCAAGCACTGGAAAACTTTTAGAATTAGACAACAACCTTGTCTCTCCAGGGTTTATAATCTCTGAATACAGGTCGGGGAGAGGACTGGATTTGGACACATTGGGAGAAGTGAAACAATTAATCACTAAAATGGCATAAAAGACAAGGACAAATACACAGCAGACAAAATAAAAACAAAAGTCAGTAGGGTGCTGTATCTAGAGGAGCAGAATTCCAGGCTCCTTATAATTCAGGGTCCAAGGCCCACCTGTAGTCACTGCAATGGCTACCACCACCATTAGTTTTCCCAAGGTCCAATGAAGCCTCATGCTGCAGGTGCTATATTATCTTTCCCGCTGGAGTGGTGAAAGGCAAGACAGGATGGAGTTCCTTGGATGGTGCTGGGGGGAGAAAGTGCATTCATTCATTCACTCAATTGTATTTATTGAGCACTTACTGTGTGCAGAGCACTGTACTAAGTGCTTGGGAGAGTACAATACAACAATAAACAGGCACATTCACATTCCCTGCCCACAGTGAGCTACAGTCTAGATGGGGTGAGACAGACATTAATATAAATAAATTACAGATGTGTACATAAGTGCTGAGGGGCTGGGAGGGGGGATGAGCAATGGGAGCTAGTCAGGGCTATGCAGAAGGGGATGGGAGAAGAGGAAAGGGGGCTAAGGCAGGGAAGGCCTCTTGGAGGAGATGTGCCTTCAATCAGGCTTTGAAGCGGAGAGAGTAATTGTATGTCGGATTTGAGGAGGGAGGGCGTTCCAGGCTAGCGGCAGGACATTGGCGAGGGGTCGGTGGCGAGATAGATGAGATCGAGGCAGGATGAGAAGATTAGCATTTGAGGAGCAAAGTGTGCGGGCTGGGTCATAGTAGGAGAGTAGGGAGGTGAGGTAGGAGGGGGCAAGGTGATTGACTGCTTTAAAGCCAGTGGTGAGGAGTTTTTGTTTGATGCAGGGGTGGGTGGACAACCACTGGAGTTTTTGGAGGAGTGGGGAGACAAGGCCCAAACACTTTTGTAGAAAAATGATCTGGACAGGGAGTGTCGTTCTTTATTATTATATTGTACTTTCCCAAACGCTTAGTACAGTGCTCTGTACGGTAAGTGCTTAATAAATATGATGGAATAAATATGATTGAATAACTGAAGTAGGGCGAGACAGGAGGGCGAGCGGTCAGCAAGGAGACTGATGGTTCCCAGGGTGGCAGCATGACCGGCACATAGAGCATGCTGGAAAACATAAAGCGCTTAGTACAGTGCTCTGCACACAGTAAGCGCTCAATAAATACGATTGATGATGCTGGAGCTCTCTAGGGGACAGGGAGAGAGAAGGCCGTTCACTCGGTTGCAGTTAAGAACACACAGGGAGATGAGGCTGCAGTTCCCGGATGGTCAATTCAGGCACAATGGGAAGGGGCCAAGAAATCAGCGGCTTTTCTACCCAGCCCAGAGTACAGAGAGAAGCCAAGGAAGGAAAGAGTGAATCCAAAAACACTGTGAGGAAAGAACCTGCAGGATTTAGTGATAGGGAATGTTAGGAAATGAATCGTTATAGAATCTCCTATCTAAGAAAAATGACAAAATAGTTATCTTTTGGGGGTGGGTTAAAGTACATCCTGCTTGGAAAAAGTGAGTTGGACCAGATGTCCTTTGTCAACCTATCATTTGGTGATTCTGTGCATCTCTGTGCACTTCGATTACTAGTTGCTATCATCTACTGCCTCTCTTTTTTCTCCAATTTTGTGAGAGATTCTGGCATCTTTCTCCCCATCCTCATTCATTCATTCTCTCAGTCATATTTATTGAATGCTTACTGTATGTACAGCACTGTGCTGAGCACTTGGAAAGTACAATTCAGCAACAGATAGAGACAATCTCTATCCAACAACTGGCTCACAGTCTAAAAGGGGGAGACAGACAACAAAACAAAACAAGTAGACAAGCATCAGTAGAATATTCCTCAGAGAAGCAGCATGGTCTATTGGAAAGTCCACAGGACTGGCAATCAGAAGACTGCCACTTGCCTAATGTGTGAATTTAGACAAGACACTGAAGTTCTCTGTGCTTCAGTTTCCTCAGCTGTTAAATGGGGATAAAATATCTGTTCTTCCCTCCCTCTTAGTCTATGAGCCTGTGAGGTGCAGGGACTGTATTTGGCATGATGATCTTGTATCTACCTCAGCACTTGGTTGGGGTAGACACAGTGCTTGGTTCATGATAGATTCTTAACAGATACTACAGTTATTATCATTATTATTCCTTCTCGTCTCTATCTCTACACTGATTCTTTGTGATTTCAATATCTATGTGGACATTCCTGATGAATCCCCAGCCGCCTATATCTTCTCACTCCTCAACTCTATCGACCTCCTGCTTCACCACACCTCAACCTCTTACCAACTTGGACGCTTGCTCGAGCTCATCATTACTAATTATTGTTTAATCTCTCATCTCATCAACTCGGAAATCCCACTCTCTGACCATACCTATAAATTATTTCTTTATATTAATATCTGTTCCCCCTCTAGACTGTAAGCTTTTTGTGGGCAGGGAATGTGTTTACCCACTCTATTGTAGTGTATTCTCCCAAGTGTTTAGTAGAGTGCTCTGCACACAGAAAGCGCTCAGTAAATACCATTGATTGATTGTTTGGTTGACCACAGTGTGGCCTAGTGGATTGAGCCCAGGCCTAAGAGTCCAGAAGGTCCTGGGTTCTGGTCCCTGATCTGCCACTTCTCTGTTGTGTGACCTTGGGCAAGTCACTTAACTTCTTTTTCTCTCAGTTACCTCATCTGTAAGATGAGGTTTAAGACCGTGAGCTCCATGTGGGACATGGACTGTGTCCATTCTCACTACATCCTGTTGGTTCAACCCTCACAACATTGCTAAAATCCACCATTTTCTCTCCATCCAACCTGCTACCACATTAATCCAAGCAGTTATCCTAGCCCACCTTGATTACTGTATCGGCCTCCTTGTTAACCTCCCTGCCTCCTGTCTGTTCCCACTCCAGTCCATACTTCACTCTGCTGCTTGGATTATTTTTCCACAAAAATGTTCAGTCCATTTTTTCCCATTCCTAAAGAACCTCCAGTGGTTGCCCTTCCAGTTGCGCATCGAACAGAAACTCCCTACCATTGGCTTTAAAACACTGTTACCTTGCCCCTCCCTACTCTCCTATTACAACCCAGTCCACATACTTTGCTCTTCTAATGCCAACCTACTCACTGTACCTCAATCTCACCTAATTCTCCGCCAACCTCTCATCACATTCTGCCTCTGGCCTGGAATGCCTTCCCTCTTCATATCTGATAGACAATTACTGTCCCCACCTTCAAAGTCTTATTGAAGACACATCTCCTCCAAGACACCTTCCCTTCCTTCATTGTCTTTTCTCCCACTTGCTTCTGCGTCTCCCTGATTTGCTCACTTTATTCACCCACACCCCTCTCAGCCCCGCAGCACTTGAGTACATATCCATAATTTTTTTATTCATATTAATGTCTGTTTCCCCTCTAGACTGTAAACTCACTGTGGGAAGGGAATGTGTCTTCTATATTGGCATATTGTACTCTCCCAAGTGCTCAATACAGTGTTCTGCACACACTAAGCACTCAATTGATTGAGTGGCCAACCTGGTTAACTTGTATCTACCCTAGTGCTTAGTACAGTGTCTGGCACAAAGTAAGTGCTTAACAAATACCATTTTTGAAACAAGCCTCCTTGACTGCCGTCTCTTTCACATCTCCTCCTTGAAAAGTTGTCCTCTCACCTAAAAGAAACCTATCATCTCTTGACCCCTTGCCACTTACCTCATCATAATGCTCTCTTTGTATTTCCTATCCAATATCTCATCTCCTGTTGAACAAATCTACATCCCCATCTGCCTTCTTGGCTGAACTCACCTCTTTGCACCCCTGTTCCTCTATCAGTCTCTTTTAGAGAAGCAGCGTGGCTTAGTGGAAAGAGCACAGGCTTGGGAGTCAGAGGTCAAGCGTTCTAATCCCGGCTCCGCCACTTGTCAGCTGTGTGCCCTTGGGCGAGTCACTTAACTTCTCTGTGCCTCAGTTACCTCATCTCTAAAATGGGGATGAAGACTGTGAGCCCTATGTGGGACAACCTGAATAGCTTGTATCTACCCCAGTGCTTAGAACAGTGCTCGGCACATAGCAAGCGCTTAACAAATACCAATATTATTATTATTATTATCAGTCTTGCAACACCAACCCCCAGTCCTGTAACCACTGGAAGTTCTTGAGAAGTGGAGCTGTGTGGACTGAACAGTTTTTTTTTACAAAAAGGCCCCAGGCAGCAGAGTGAAGTGTGGACTGGAGTGGGCATGTATGCATGTGTCTGTATTTGCCTATGTATGTGCCTATGTTTTCCTATGTGGGGTCAGAATAGGTGCATATTACTATATGCATGTGTGCATGTGTATATATATATATACACATATATATATATTTATATATATACACACATATATATATATATATATATGTGTGTGTACGAGTGTGTGTGTGTGTGTGTGTGTGTGTGTGTGTGTTTGTGTGTGCCTCCTTTCACCCACCCCCTAGGCCTCCAGGGTCAGAGCTGGCAGGGAGGTGGTTCAGGGGTGACAGGCACTTTGGGTTCAATAGGGCCGCCGCTGCCCACTTGGAAGTCCTGCCTCTGCATGATGGACTAGGGAAGAGCTGGCAGGGCTGAAACCAGGACAGTGGGCAGAGTGGGGAAGGGAGGGGAGACTGGCAGGACCAAATCTTCAAAAAAGGCAGGGAGAAGAGTTCAGGATTTGGCAACCAGGCCATGAGGGAGCTGGGCAGGGACCACCTAAGGGAACATGAATGTAGAGGAGGGAGGAAAGTGGGATAGTAGGTCTGGGGAGGGCAGAGAAAGTAAAGAAAACATAAGAAATCTTGAAGTGGATCATTTGGACGACAGCTGTAAGCAACTGGGAGATATCCAGGGTGCTGGCTAGTGAAATTCAGCAGATCCGTCCGGCTGATATGACATTAAGTTGATGACAATGATAACGAGGACTATGGATTCAAGGATGATTACAATGACAATGGTGATGATGGAATCTCCTATAGTTCCCAATGAGTTTCTGTATTGAATCCTTAGGCCTGAAAACTTGCATAAAAGAATTGATTATCTTGTTAGCTGCCCTCCTCTCCCAGCCACTTATATACTTGGCTCTGAACTCCTTAAGCACTTTGATATTTACCCCACCCTTAGGCCCAAAGCAGTTATTTACATATCCTTACACTGCGATTTCCCTTACCTGCAATTTATTTTAATGTCGGTCTCCCTCTCTGGACTGTAAGCTCCCTGCGGAGTTTGGAGAGGGGAGAATCTGGAATGAGGGAGACCAGGGAGGAGGCAGATAAAATAGCCTAGTTGAGATATGAGCAGAATTTGTACCGAAACTGTAGCTGTTTGGATGGCATAGAAGGGGCAGATCCATCTGCTCTTGTGTAGAAAAGAATTGGAAGGGTTTGGCAACAGTTTGAATTTGAGACAGGGAAAACAATGAGGAGTCTTGGATAACACCAAGGTTTGGGCTCCTGGGACAAGGAAGAGAGTAGTTGTTTATGATGAGGAAGTAAGGAGGAGGAAGAGATTTGGTTGATGAGTAGTTTGATTTTAGACATATTAAGTTTGACATTCTGGTGGACAGCCAAGTGGAGATGTCCTGGAGGCAAGATGGGATGCAGGATTGCAGGCCAAATAAGAAGTCAGGGCTAGAGAAATAGAAAAGCAGCATGGACTACTGGATAGAGCACAGCCCTGGGAGTCATAAGGTCATGAGTTCTAATCCAGGCTCTGCCACTTGTCTGCTGTTTGGGCAAGTCCCTTAACTTTTCTATGCCTCAGTTCCCTCATCTTTAAAATGAGGATTAAGACTGTGAGCCCTGTATGGGACAGGGTCTGTGTCCAACCCAATGATCTTATATCTACCCCAGAGCTTAGACAGTGCCTGTCCCATAGTAAGCACTTAACAAATGCCATAATTATTATTATTTGAGAGTCACCCTCATAGAGATGGTAGCTGTAACACTCAAGCAGGTGAGTTCCCCAAGAGAATGGGTGTAGAATGAGAAGAGTAGGGGGCTCAGAACAGAACCTTGTGGGATGCCAAGGGTTGAGAGGCAGGACAGGATCCAGGAAACAAAACTGAGAAGGAGGAGAACCAGGCTAGTGGCATTAGTAAGCGCTTAACAAATACCACAATTATTATTGTCTTGTCTTATGCTGTCGAGTCGTTTCTGACCCATAGCAACTCCATGGACACATCCCTCTCAGAACACCCCACCTCCATCTGAAATTGTTCTGGTAGCATAGAATTTTCTTGGTAAAAATATGGAAGTGGTTTACAATTGCCTTCTTCCACGCAGAAAACTTGAGTCTCCGCCCCCGACTCTCTCCTATGCCGCTGCTGCCCAGCCCAGGTGAGTTTTAACTGGTTGCAGATTGCCTTCCATTCATTCATTCATTCAATTGTATTTATTGAGCGCTTACTGTGTGCAGAGCACTGTACTAAGCACTTGGGAAGTACAAGTCAGTAAGCTAGGAATGGAATGGGTATGCCTCTTCTTGACTCTCCCTCCTGCAGCCGAGGCTGGTAGAGTACTAGAAAAACTCCAGATGTGATCCTGAGAGGGGACTATTGTTATTATTATTATTTCAGCAAAACTGAACCCTGAGAGTGTTCTGAGGGAGAGGAGGAGGTCCACAATATTAAAGGCATCTGAGAGGCTAAGGAGGATTAGGACAGGGTAGTACCCATTAGATTTGGCTCTAAGGAAGTCACTGCTGACTCTCCTTTTGACTCTTTGTGGTCAGACTTTTGACACGTGGAATGAGCGTGTCAAAAGTCTGACCGCAAAGGGTCAAAAAGAGAGTTGGTGGGAGGAAGTAAAGGCAGCGTAGGTAAATGACCCATTCCAGGAGTTTGGATAGGAATGGGAGCATGTGATGGGGTAATAGCTGGATGGGACCATGGGAGTGAGAGAGGGATTTTTTTATGGAAGTGACTAAGGCTTGTTTGAAGGCAGAAAGAATGAAACAAACAGAGAGTGGGAAGTGCAGGAGGGATAAAGCTTGAAAGACTGGTGGGGGGGACCTTCTGGAATGTATATTGTAATTTCACTATAGTAATAATAATAATGATGATATTTGTTAAGCACTTACTATGTGCCAGGCACTGTACTAAGCGCTGGGATAGATACAAGCAAATCGAGTTGGACACAGTCCCGGTCCCATCTGGGGCTCATAGTCTCACCCCCAGTTTTGCAGATGAGGTAACTGAGGCCCAGAGAGGTGAAGCGACTGGCCCAAGGTCACAAAGCAGACATGTGGCAGAACCGGAATCACTAAAATTTTGATTTGACTAGGTTTTCGAGAGGCGAAGTTTTTAAATAATACACATGGGAATAACACAAAGGATAGAGCTTAAGTAAATATTCCTCTTTTCATTTACAATGGCATCATATCCAAAAATATGAATACCCTTTATGTTCAGATGTATTATTACCGCACACTTTGTATAGTAAGGGAAAATAATTTTCCAATTTAGCATGGAAGCAAGGTTGGCCTTCCCTTTGAACCACACACACAAACTTCCATTAACATTAATGTGCCTTACAAGTGCTCAACAGGAAAATTAACCTAGTTGCTCATAAATCTCTGAAAGCATCTGGTATTATTAGAGCATACTGACATAAAACTGGAAAAATGTGCTAAGCCCTTGTTAAAATGTAATCGGGCAATTTATTCCTTTTGAGGAATAGTTTCATCTTTATATTAACGCTTTAGATAAGCGGTTCTCTTCACTATTAATATAATGTGCATGACTAAAGCTCTATGCATCAAGCTGAAAATAAACCCCCAATAAACTCCCAAGGACTAACATTGCTTGTACATTATTTATATTTTACATTGTCAACTGTGATGAGAAAATTAGTGGTTTGCAGAGGGAAGGCGAGGATTTCAGTTTTAGACAGATTGAGGTTAAGGTGCCAGAGGGACATTCATTATTCATTTATAATTATATATTATAAATTACTTATTTATATTAATGCCTGTCTCCCTCTCTAGACTGTAAGCTTATTATGGGCAGGGAACATGTCTGCTAACTCTGTTTATCATATTCTCCCAAACACTTAGCACAGTGCTCTCTCCATAGTAAATGCTAAATAAATACCATTGATTGATTATTTAGTTTGGTTCTGTAGACAAGAGGAAACGTGAGATTGCGGAGAAGTTAAGAGGTTTGGGACAATGAGCTAAATTGGGTAGTCATTCCTACTAGAGGGGGTAGCAGAAGTCAAGTGACCAGCATAAATTTCCAAGGGAATGAGTGTGAAGTGAGAAGGGAAGGAGACCCAGACCAGAGCCTTGAAGGACACCTTTAATTAAGGGGTGAAGAGTGGAAGAGGTGCCAACGACGGAATAAGCAGTCAGAAAGGTAAGCGGAGAACCAAGAGAAATGTTTGTCAGTAGAACCGAGGAAGCTTCTGGGAGGAGGAGGTGGGTCTGGCCAAAAGGAGCCCAGAAGGAGCCCAGACTAGACAAGACAGGAGAAATCGAGTCACGAAGGCCGGGACAGGCCCCGTATTAGGTTCCCTACTAAACTGCAGAGCTCTAGTGCTGTACAACCTTCTCTAAGCCTGTGAGACCAGGATTCCCCACAGATGCACATTCACCTCTCTGAGTCACATGTGGGCTACACTCTACATCAAAGGGCAAGACAGAGTCACAAGCAACCAGGTCCTAGGATGTCATCAGTTTTCTAGCATTGGGGCGATGCTCAACCCAACACAGCTGCACTGGCAGGGACATAAGAGTATCCTGGACAAATAATCAATCAATTGATTGTATTTATTGAGCGCTTACTGTGTGCAGAGCACTGTACTAAGCGCTTGGAAAGTACAATTCGGTAACAGATAGAGACAATCCCTACCCAACCATGGGCTCACAGTCTAGAAAATTTCAATGTGCCAGGCAGATCTGTCAGCAGAAACTGAATCCCAGTTCCCAAATGAGAAGCAACATGGTCTGAGCCTTTGTCTACTTTTATTGTACTTTCCCAAGCAATTACTACAGTGCTTTGCACACAGTAAGTACTCAATAAATATGATTGATTGATTGAATTGGAAAGTGAGGCAAGCTTTTTTCTATGGTTGCCGTAAACCTGTAATTTCTGAGGAAGATGCAAGATAATTTGTCTCTGACCCATCTGAGGCTTACAATCTAAGGCAGAGGGAGAACAGACATTTGATCTTCATTTTGCAGATAAGGAAACTGAGGCACAGAGAAGTCAAGTGATTTGCCCAAGGTCCCACAGCAGGCAAGTGGTGGAGTCGGGATTAGAACCTAGGTCCTCTGATTCTCAGGCCCATGTTTTTTCCACCAGGCCACACCGTTTCTCAAAGCTCCTTGTGCACAGGAATCATGTTTCCAACTGTATCGCATTCTCTCACGCACTTAAAAACCAGATTGAATGATTCATCATCCTGCCTGTTCATCCACTCCTTTGCTGCCACCATTACTCCATCACCCCGACCTTCTGCTCCTGTTATTCCCAACAATTTTGATATCCCAACCTGATATACATTCAGGGGCTAGATTGGCCCATGGACTGTGAGCCCCACGTGGAACAGGAACTGATCACCTCAAACCTTCTTCACAGCTTAGTACAATACTTGGCACCTAGTATGAGCTCAATAAATGCTACGGTTTTCACTCAGTTGGCTCTTGCCATCCTACCTCACCTCTACACTGCTTTCTGCGTCCCGTCACTGCGGACAGCATCACCATACCTCCTGTCTTACAAGTCAGTAACCTTGGCATTAACCATGAATCATCGGTTCAGCCTTCACATCACTAAAGTCCACCCTTTCCTCTCCATCCAAATTGCTATCACATTAATCCAAGCACTTATCCTATCTTGCCTTGATTAATAATAATAATAATAATAATAATAATAATGGCATTTATTAAGCACTTGCTATGTGCAAAGCACTGTTCTAAGTGCTGGGGAGGTTACAAAGTGATCAGGTTTTCCCACAGGGGGCTCACAGTCTTAATCCCCATTTTACAGATGAGGTAACTGGGGCACAGAGAAGTTAAGTAACTTCCCCAAAGTCATACAGCTGACAATCGGCAGAGCCGGGATTTGAACCCATGAACTCTGACTCCAAAGCCCGGGCTCTTTCCACTGAGCCACGCTGCTTCTCAAGGTATCAGCCTCCTTGCTGACCTCCCTGCCTCCTGTTTCTCCCTCCCCCTCCAGCCCATACTTGACTGCTGCTCAGATCATCTTCCCACAAACTCCTTTCCGTCGGCTTTAAGGCACCCAATCACCTGGCCCCCTCCTACCCCACCTGACTTTTCTCCCACTACACCCAGCCTGCACACTTCGCTCCTCTAATGCCAACCTACTCACTGTATCTCGGTCTCATCCATCTCACCACCTACCTTTCGCCCACATCTTGCCTCTGTCCTGGAACGCCCTCTCCCCACCTTCACAGTCTTACTAAAGGCACATCTCCTCCAAGAGGCCTTCCCTGATTAAGCTCTTTTTATGGTATTTGTTAAGCATGCCAGGCCCTGTACTAAGTGCTGGGGTAGATACAAGCTAATCAGATTGGACACATTCCACGTCTCCCCTGGGGCTCAGAGTCTTAATCACCGTTTTACAGATGAGGTAACTGAGGCACAGAGAAGTGGAATGCCTTGCTCGAGGTCCTTCTGACTCTCAGGCCTGTACTCTTTCTACTAGGCCATGCTACTTCTCCCCCTATTCCGTCTCCCTTCTGCATTGCCTATGCATTTGGATCTGTGCCTTTTAAGCACTTAATATTCGCCCCAGCCTCAGACCCACAGCACTTACATAAGTATTCTTATACAATGTCACATCCCCTCTCCTTAACTTATTTCAGCATCTGTCTCCTGATGTAGACTGTAAGGTCCTTGAGGGCAGAGATCATGTTCACCAACTCTATTGTACTGTAGTATTGATTAAGCACTTACTGTGTGCAGAGCACTGTAATAAGCGCTGGGAGAGTATACACAGGTAAGAATTAGACACAGCTCACGTCCTCTGCGGGGCTCATAGTCTAAGACTTTAAATGGGGAGAAGGGATTGGACACTCCCAAGTACTTAATACCGGACTCTGAGCAGAGTAAGCACTCAATAAATACCATTGCCTGATTGATTTGATGGCCCTCTCTTACAGACAGACACATACCGTATCTTCACAGCATGTTGTGCTCTCTCCCTGGACCATGATTTGGGAACAGAACAATGGGTTCTGACCATCTGCAGCATTTTGCCTGGTCACACGCTAAGCTCCCAAACAACGGTGATGGTATTTGTTACGTGCTTACTAGTGCTGAGATAAATACAAGTCAATCATCCTGAACACCGTCCCTGTCCCAAAAGGGGCACCGAGTCTAAGGAAGAGGAAGGAAAGGTGTTGAATCCCCATTTTACAGGTGAGGAAACTGAGGCAAGAGTTGGAAAGGGAGGGTAGGGGGAGGCTGGAGGAGGAAGGGCTTGTAGAGGAGACAGGAAGTTTTTCCCGTATATATCCGTGTATAAATCTATAATTGTATTTATCTATTTTGATGCTACTGATGCCTATCTACTTGTTTTGTTTTGTTGTCTGTCTCCCCCTTCTAGACTGTGAGCCCACTGTTAGGTAGGGATTGTCTCTGTGGCCAAATTGTACTTTCCAAGCACTTAGTACAGCGCTCTGCACACAGTAAGCACTCAATAAATACGATTGAAGGAATGAATGAATGAAGCACAGAGAAGTGAAGTGACTTTCCCAATTGCCTGCTGTGATGAGAACCCAGGTTATTTTGATTCCCGGACTCTGCTTTTTCCACCAGGTCACACTGTTCCTCTGGCAAAGTAGGCTAGAACCCCTTCTTTCCAAAGCAAATGATGAAATTTCTGAATTCAATAGTATTATATTTTAGTGATTAAACAAGGAAAACAATTAGTCTAATCAGTAATCAATCAATCAATCGTATTTATTGAGCACTTACTGTGTGCAGAGCACTGTACTAAGCGCTTGGGAAGTACAAACTGGCAACATATAGAGACAGTCCCTACCCAACAGTGGGCTCACAGTCTAGAAGGGGGAGACAGAGAACAAAACCAAACATACTAACAAAATAAAATAAATAGAATAGATAGGTACAAGTAAAATAAATAGAGTAATAAATATGTACAAACATATATACATATATACAAGTGCTGTGGGGAAGGGAAGGAGGTAAGATGCGGGGGATGGAGAGCAGGACGAGGGGGAGAGGAAGGAAGGGGCTCAGTGTGGGAAGGCCTCCTGGAGGAGATGAGCTCTCAGTAGGGCCTTGAAGGGCAACAGACAACTTCAGAAAACCAGGCACATTCATTCATTCAATTGTATTTATTGAGCGCTTACTGTGTGCAGAGCACTGTACTAAACGCTTGGGAAGTACAAGTTGGCAACAGATAGAGACGGTCCCTACCCAACAATAGGCTCACAGTCTAGAAGCGGGAGACAAGACACACCAACTCTTATTACCTGGACTCTTGTTCCCCACCTTTCGAGCTCCAGGTCCTGAAGTCCCAGGGTTACCCCTTGCTTTCCTTCTCATCGCCAGAAACAACAACAGCAGCAGAGAAGTCTGGGCCCCAAACTGTGGCCCAGGCAGCACCCTTCTGTCCCTCTGAAGGCTGGGAAAGATGGACCTGCCTGGGGCTGTGAGAAGCCCAGAGATGGCTCCCCCCAGCAGGGTCGGATGCTTGTTGTTAACTCTCACTGTAGGGTTGTTCGTTGTTTATCTGGGGGGTTTCTTATTTAAGTGTTGATTTTTCTGGGTTCTGCTTCCTTATCTCCTTCCCTGTGGTTCTGCCCTCACACCCCCAACTTTAGACGTTAAGGCCCCCCACCCGGGGGACTCTGGAACCTTATCTGAAGCAAGATCCTTGTACCTTTTCCCAGCGCTCAGGACAGTACTTAGCCCAAAGCAAGGGTGGAATAAATGCAATAAACACTGAGCCACAAACTTTTTCATTTTCATCTTTTAAATTACCTTACCTCCTGATGCCATCTACTGGGCCTTAACTGAAGAGGAATGAGGACTTCAACCTCTGCCAGAACACCATCACCATCGTTCATTCATTAATTCAATCGTACGTATTGAGTGCTTACTGTGTGCAGAGCACTGTACTAAGCGCTTGGGAAGTAGAAGGTGGCAACATATAGAGACGGTCCCTACCCAACAACTGGCTCACAGTCTAGAAGGGGGAGAAGGACAGCAAAACAAAACATGTGGACAGGTGTCAAGTCATCAGAACAAAAAGAATTAAAGCAAAATGCACATCATTAATAAAATAAATAGAATAGTAAATATGTGCAAGTAAAATAAATAGAGTAATAAATCTGTACAAACATATACAGGTGCTGGGGGGGGGGAGGAGGTAGGGCGGGGGGGATGGGGAAGAGGAGAGGAAAAAGGGGGCTCAGCCTGGGAAGGCCTCTTGGAGGAGGTGAGCTCTCAGTAGGGCTTTGAAGGGAGGAGGAGATTCTGAATAGCCAGTTTGTGTGTGTGTGGCGGGGGGGGGGGGGGTGTTGCTAGAAGTGAGAGCACTGGAGGTTTTCTTAGTATGGAGAACTATGTTGGCCTCAAATACTGCCCCAGTTGTTAGACCTCAAATTCTCTTAACAGATGTTTCACGTGAGAAGGTACCAGCAAAATGTTCTCCTAAGGGCTTTCAACTAAAATCCTCAAGTGCTGGTGGTTATTTCCCCCATTTTTGTTGAACTGTGTACTTATCCACAGTCTTATTTCTTTTAGGAGTAGTCTAATCAATCAATCAAAAAATGGTATTTATTGAGCACTTACTGGTTGCAAAGTATTGTACCCTTGGGTAAAGCTTGGGAGAGTACAAATCAACAGAGTTGATAGACGTGTTCTCTGCCCACAGTGAGCTTATAGTCGAGGGGGAGGGGAAGAGGGGCTCCAAGACTTGCCCGCTGTGTGACCTTGGGTAAGTCACTTAACTTCTCTTTGCCTCAGTTTCTTCACCTGTAAAATGGGAATTAAATATCTGTTCTTCCTCCTTCTTAGACCATGGGCCTCCTGTGGGACAGGTGTCTAACCTGATTGTCTTGTATCTACCTCAGTGCTTAGTAACGTGCGTGGCATCTAGTAAGCACTGAAAAATACCATGGTTATTATGATTGTTATATTTTTACAGATCCTGAGCACTACTCATTGGCTATGCTGTCAGCAAGCAGTGTGAATTCTATTCTTTTCCTCCCTCTGCCCTTTCCCCTTCTGCACTAAAAAGGCAGGAGTTATTGTGGTCCCCCTCAGAAGGAGGGGAAGGGGAAGGGGAACAGCAGCAGCAGAGGTCAGGACTGCATCCACGATAAGGTTGATGATGATGATGATGATACGGTCTAGAGGGTTTGGGGATAATGAGTATTTGGAACCATGCTGCATGGAAGCTGCCACTTTGTGCCTGCCACTCACCCAATTGTATTTATTGATCGCTTACTGTGTGCAAAGCACTGTCCTAAGCACTAAACAGGCACATTCTCTGCCCACAACAAGCTCACCTGCCCATTCTTCCCCCCTGCCCTGTCTCAAGGTGGGTCTGCTTGACGCAGCCCACACCTTTCTCTGGACGGGGCTGCGTGCGATCATAACACTGTTCATCTGCCGCGGCCTGGCATGTATACACAAGTCTTTTCTTCCAGTTTAGGAGTTTCAAGCCCAGTACCAAGATAGGTAACCCGTAATTAGCAGGCCCTTCTGAAAATCTTTCAAGTCCAGAAAGTCCACTCAGCCAGCTGTTTCCAGAATTCCAACATCAAAGAGAGAGGAGGAAGGTGAATGGCAAGGGAAAACCACACCCAATCTCCTCTGGGTCTGGGCCAGACTAGTCAAGGCTAGTTCTGGAGTGGCCTTTAAGGGCCTCGGACTGAATCACACCCCCAATCTGGGTCAGCACCGAAGTGGACCTAAGCTCCTGGAGCCAACCTCTCTCCTGGAGGCCATTTTGGATGCGGATGTCTTGTGGCATGAGGGGAGTTGGCAGGGCTTTTTTCACCCCCGTCCTTGGAAAGTCAGAAGGATGGGCCACTTAAAAATAACCATGAGCAGTGGGAGACCAGTCGCAGCTCCAGAGCATTGAGATCAGGGAAGCAGCATGGCCTAGCAGAAAGACACAGGCCCACGAGTCAGAGGTTCTAATCCCAGCTCCACCATGAACCTGCTGTGTAACCTAGGGCGAGTCACTTAACTTCTCTGTGCCTCAGCTCCTTCATCTGTGAAATGGGGATTTGATAACCGTTCTCCCTCCTACTTAGACTGTGAGCCTCAAGTAGGACCTGTTTATCTTACATCTACCCCAGTGCTTAGTCAAGTGCTTGGCACATAGTAAGTGCTTAACAATTATTATGATTATTATTCCCTGAGTCGGCTGGCTTGGAAGCACATCCCCAAGTGGGTGCCAAATTCTCTCTTGGGCTAAATCCTGGCCCTAGGTTGAAAATTAGACAGCCCCATGAGGGGAAGCTGAAGCCTGGGCTTGGTTTTTCTGGGACTGAAGCCAATGCCAACCTACCTTTGGGGAAGGAACTATCAATTATGTTTTCCCACTCGTATGGAAGTGGAGCAGCTGCCCGGTAAGGTGGGCCTTCCCATGGCCATCATCAAGGACCTTTCCACTCTCAAGAGCCCCTTCCCAGTTCCCATGGTCACCTGCTGGCTATCAGGGCTGTGGGGCGACTCAAAATAATTCCTGCACCAGTGGGGAGCATGGAGGTGGAAGGTCTGCAGAACTGATGTCCAAGGAGGGCATAGGGTCGGGGGGGTTGACGTATGGCCAGGGGGCCCACTGGACTTCATGTGTCCTGGGCCCCCCAGAACCTGACTCAAGTGACGAGAAAGAAGGAGGTGATGTTTACTGGCCATTAGCTTTCCTCTTAGATATCGATTCGCATACCAGTCCCTACTTTACCTTTAGCAAACTGACTTGTTGGCAAAGCGCACAGCCAGTAAGGCAACAGAACTGGGCAGCCCCTCCCCTTCCCTGCTCTTAATCACTGTTCAACATAGGGTTAAGTTTGAAGAGGAGGATGAGTATGTCCTGACAAATGGCCCTGTGTCACCAACACCCCCCTCATTTCCACACCATGATCCTCATTTCTTGCTCATCAGTCATCTCTCCCTGAGGCTCTCCCCAGCCCTCTGGCTTTTGAGCTGCCTGGTTAACTCAGTCAATCAATGCTATTTATTGAGCGCTTGCTGTGGGCCTGGCATTGTATTCTAGTGCTTGGGAGAGTACAGTCCAATAGGGTTGGTAGACATGTTCCCTGCCCACAAGGAGTTTAGGGGTTTATAGTTCAGAGGTGGAGACAGATATAAAAATAAATTACAGTTTTGTATTTAAATACTCCAGGGATGAAGCAGCGTGGCTCAGTGGAAAGAGCCCGGGCTTTGGAGTCAGAGGTCATGGGTTCGAATCCCAGCTCCACCACTTGTCAGCTGTGGGACCTTGGGCAAGCCACTTAACTTCTCTGTGCCTCAGTTACCTCATCTGTAAAATGGGATTAAGACTGTGAACCCCACGTGGGACAACCTAATCACCTTGTATCCCCCCAGCGCTTAGAACAGTGCTTTGCACATAGTAAGCGCTTAATAAATGCCATTATTATTATTATTATCATTATTATGAGGGTGGGGTGAATATCAAGTGCTTGAAGAGTACAGATCTAAGTGCATAGGTGACACAGATATGGCCTAGTGGAAAAAGCACAGGCACTTAGTACAGTGCTCTGCACACGGTGAGCGCTCAAGCAATACCATTGATTGAGAGTGAGTAGGGAAAATGAGGTCTTAGTAGGGGAAGGCCTCTTGGAGGAGATACAATTTCAATAAAGCTTTGAAGGTGGGGAGAGTGATTGTTGCATATGAAGAAGGATGACATTCCAGGCCAGAGGCAGGACAAAGACGAGAGATTGAAGGCGAGAGAGAGATGAGTGCTTACTGTGTGCCAAACAGTATACTCAGCACTTGGGAGAATACAGAATACCAGTAGAGTTGGTAGACGTGATCCCTGCCCTTAAAACACTTACAATACACTCTGGGAGATGGACATCAAAATAAATTACAGGTAGGGGAAGATGCAGAGTAAAGGATATATACCTAGGTGCTGTAGGACTGGAGGTAGGGGTTGAGAATTGAAGTGCTAAGAGGACTTCAGTGCAAAGGTGACACAGACGGGAAGGAGAATAGGGTTGGGAGAAGAGAGCTTGAAAAGGGCAGGCTTCCTAGAGCAGGTATAATAATAATAATGGTATTTGTTAAGCTCTGACTATGTGCCAGGCACTGTACTAAGCACTGGGTTGGACACAGTCCCTATCCCATTTGGGGCTCACAGTATCAGTCCCCTTTTTAGATGAGGTAACTGAGGCAGAGAAGTGAAGTGACTTGCCCAAGGTCACACAACAGACAAGTGGTGGAGCCAGGGTTAGAATCCATGACCTTCTGACTCCCTTCAAAGCCCTACTGAGAGCTCACCTCCTCCAGAAGGCCTTCCCAGACTGAGCCCCCTCCTTCCTCTCCCCCTCCTCCCGCTCCCCATTCCCCTGTCCTACCTCCTTCCCCTCCCCACAGCACCTGTATATATGTATATATGTTTGTACGTATTTATTACTCCATTTATTTTATTTGTACATATTTATTCTATTTATTTTATTTTGTTAATATGTTTTGTTTTGTTGTCTGTCTCCCCCTTCTAGACTGTGAGCCCACAGTTGGGTAGGGACCGTCTCTATATGTTGCCAAGTTGTACTTCCCAAGCGCTTAGTACAGTGCTCTGCACACAGTACGCGCTCAATAAATACGATTGAATGAATGAATGAATGAATGAACTCCAAGTCTCATACTCTATCCACGACATCATGCTGATTTTAAGAAGAGTGGTGGTCTGTCAGATTACTTAGACTGTGAGCCTATGTGGGACAGGCACTGTGTCCAACCTGATTGACTTGTATATACCCCAGTGCTTAGAACAGTGTGAGGCACTTAGTAAGTGTTTAATTTTTTATAATAACAGTGAAACGGGAGGGAGTTCCAGGCAGGAGGGAGGATATGAGGCGAGGGGCCGATGTTGACAGAGATCATCATCATCATCATCATCATCATCAATCGTATTTATTGAGTGCTTACTATGTGCAGAGCACTGGACTAAGCGCTTGGGAAGTACAAATTGGCAACATATAGAGACAGTCCCTACCCAACAGTGGGCTCACAGTCTAAAAGGGGGAGACAGAGAACAAACCAAACATACTGACAAAATAAAATAAATAGAATAGATATGTACAAATAAAATAAATAAATAAATAAATAGAGTAATAAATGTGTACAAACATACATATATACAGGTGCTGTGGGGAAGGGAATGAGGTAAGATGGGGGGATGGAGAGAGGGACGAGGGGGAGAGGAAGGAAGGGGCTCAGTCTGGGAAGGCCTCCTGGAGGAGGTGAGCTCTCAGCAGGGCCCTGAAGGGAGGAAGAGAGCTAGCTTGGCGGATGGGCAGAGGGAGGGCATTCCAGGCCCGGGGGATGACGTGGGCTGGGGGTCGATGGCTGGACAGGCGAGAGCGAGGTACGGTGAGGAGATTAGCGGCGGAGGAGCGGAGGGTGCGGGCTGGGCTGGAGAAGGAGAGAAGGGAGGTGAGGTAGGAGGGGGCCAGGTGATGGACAGCCTTGAAGCCCAGGGTGAGGAGTTTCTGCCTGATGCGCAGATTGATTGGTAGCCACTGGAGATTTTTGAGGAGGGGAGTAATATGCCCAGAGCGTTTCTGGACAACGATAATCCAGGCAGCAGCATGAAGTATGAGATGAGATTGAGACACAATAACTCATCCTATCCTGACTGGATTACTGCATCAGCCTCCTTTCTGACCTTCCAACTGCCTGCCTCTCTCCATAATTTCAGTCCATACTTCACTCTGCTGCCTAGACAGTTTTCTGTCTCCCCCTTTTAGACTGTGAGCCCACTGCTGGGTAGGGACTGTCTCTATGTGATGCCAATTTGTACTTCCCAAGCGCTTAGTACAGTGCTCTGCACATAGTAAGCGCTCAATAAATACGATTGATTGATTGACTGATTGATTATCTTTCTACAGAAATGTTCAGGGCATATCACCCCCTTCCTCAAAAATCTCCAGTGCTTGCCTATCAACCTCTGTATCAAACAAATACTCCTCACTATTGGCATCAAAGCTCTCCATCGCCTTGCCTCTTCTTACCTCACCACCCTTCTCTCCTTCTACATCCCAGCCCGCACATGCCGCTCTTCTTGTGCTAACCTTCACACTGTGCCTTGATCTCGCCTGTCTTGCTGTTCACCCACCCCTGGCCCGTGTCCTACCTCTGGTCTGGAATGCCCTCCCTCCTCAAATACACCAAACAATCACTCTTCCTCCCTTCAAAGTCCTACTGAAGATGCAGAAGCCTTCCCAGACTAAGTCCCCTCTTCCTCAGCTCCCCTTCCCTTCCGCTTCAACTCGACTCACTCCCATTGCTCTTTCCCCCTCTCCCCACCCCACGGTACTTACACAAATATCTATAATTCTATTTATTTATATTGATGCCTGTTTACTTGTTTTGATGTCTGTTTCCCCCTCTCTTTACTGTTAAGCCCACTGTGGGCATCGATTGTTTCTCTTTTTTGCTGTATTGTAATAATAGTAATGATGGCATATGTTAAGCACTTACTATGTGCAAAGCACTGTTCTAAGCTCTAGGGGGGATACAAGGTGATCAGGTTGTCCCACGTGGGGCTCGCAGTCTTAATCCCCATTTTACAGATGAGGTAACTGAGGCTCAGAGAAGTTAAAAGTGACTTGCCCAAGGTCACACAGCAGACATGTGGTGGAGCCAGGATTAGAACCCGTGACCTCTGACTCACAAGCCCATGCTCTTTCCACTGAGCCACATATTTTCCAAGCGCTTTGTACAGTGCTCTGCACACAGTAAGCGCTCAATAAATATGATTGAATAAATGAATGAAGTAAGTAGGTTGATGTTAGGAAGAGCCAAGTATGTGTTAGCTGGCTTGTAGAGAATGGGGAAAGAGGTTAATTAGTAGGGAGAGAGCTGAATAAGTTCCTTAAGAATGATGGTGAGGAGCTTCTGTTCGACGAGAGATAGATGGGTAACCACTGGAGGTTTTTGAGGAGTGGTGAGATAATAATAATAATGGCATTTATTAAGCGCTTACTATGTGCAAGGCACTGTTCTGTGCACAGAATGACTTTTTAGAAAAATGATCTGGGCAGTAGAATAAAGTATGGACGGATGCGGGAGAGGCTAGAGGCAGGAAGGCCAGTGAGGAGGCTGACGCAGTTGTCCACCAGCTCTGTTGTACTGTACTCTCCCATGTGCTTAGTACAGTGCTCTGCACCCATTGACGAAGATTGATGATGACAGTCATCACGTAAGCTTGCAACCTGTAACATGTTTGTAATGTATGACTCACCTTTCTAACCCATGCTTTTATGGGAAAACTATCTTCCATAATAAAAACTGGTCACGATGCTTGACATTTTTGAGGGACACATCATGGTTGTATCATGGGTTATATCTGTAATAGTACTTATTAAATGCCTACTGTGTGCAAAGGATTGCTGTTACCCAAAGGTCTAAATGCTGCAAGCTCACACTGCCAATCTCGAGCTAGAACAGGGGCTGATGGGAAGGCCGGGTGGTATGGAGGGGCAGGGTAGCTTGTCTTTCAGGCTTCAGGCCTCAGTGGTTCAGTTGTACAGGTGATAGGCAGGGGTCTTGCTATGCCATCACCAAGATTACCGCGACTCCAACAGTCACAACCAAAGTCTCCCCAACTTTCTACAATCTGTGAAAGGGTGTTCCACAGGAACAAAAGCCCAGGACCACAGGCAGCAAAGCACTGTACTCCACATTTGAGAGAGTACAACGGAGGTGAGACACAAGCTCCCTCCTTTCAAGGAATTGCCCCTTTAGTGAGGGGGCGGGGATGAAATACAAAATGATTTAGTTAGAAAAAGGAGATACATTTCATTGTAACTTGAGAATAGACAGATGAAGAAGTGACCAAATAAATGCTTAAAGTGCACGGTTGTTGTTGTTGTCTTATGCTGAAAGTGACACCAGCCTCATCCGACATAAGTAGGGAGTCCAAAAAGGTGGCAAGAACAGTTGTGCATCCTCCTGGGCACACCTTCTACTATTCATTCAATCATATTTATTGAGCGCCTAACTGTATGCAGAGCACTGTACTGTTGAGGACGAACCCCAGCAAAACCTCCACAACCTCCAAATAAGTGAAGACCTGGCACCTGAACCTGCTACTGGAGAAGCAGAGTGGCTTAGTGGAAAGAGCACAGGCTTGGGAGTCAGAGGTCGTGGGTTCTAATCCCGGCTTCGCCACTTATCAGTTGCGTGACTTTGGGCAAGTCACTTAACTTCTCTGTGCCTCAGTTCCCTCATCTGTAAAATGGGGATTAAGACTGCGAGCCCCACGTGGGACAATCTGATTACCTTGTATCTACCCCAGCACTTAGAAAAGTGCTTGGTACATAGTAAGCACTTAACAAATACCATAATAGTAATCATTTTTATTGTTAAGTCCCTGGATCAGTCAGAGCCATGAAAAATAGCAAAATACCCCGGCCTGGTGACACGCCTACTGAATTTGTCAAACATGGAGGGGACAACTTGCAGGAAAGTGCTCTTCCTCAACACGTGGATCACTGAGGAAATGCCAAAGGGTCTCAGGTATAGCGCCAATATCACCATCTTCAAGAATAAATGTGAATGATCAGATTACCGCAATTATCAAGGTGTTCCGCTACTCTCTGTTGAGGTTAAGATCCTCCTAGCAGGAGGTCCTCCTGGATTGGCTACTAAAGAAAGAATATTGTCAACAGAATGTTCCCAGAAATGTAACGTGGCTTCAGATCACCACGTGGCACAGCGGATAGGGTCTCTGCTGCATGTCCCCTCCCGGCCCCCTTGACCGTGAGCCCGTTGTTGGGTAGGGACCGTCTGTACATGTTGCCAACTTGTACTTTCTAAGTGCGTAGTCCAGTACTCTGCACACGGTAAGCTCTCAATAAATACAATTGAGTGAATGAATGAATGAATGTACGAGGCAGGAGAAGTGCGGGGAAAAGCACCAGACCCTTTACACAGTTTCCAGAGACATTGGCAGAGCTCCTCTAGGAGGCCTTCCCAGACTGAGCCCCTTCCTTCCTCTCCCCCTCGTCCCCCTCTCCATCCCCCCATCTTACCTCCTTCCCTTCCCCACAGCACCTGTATATATGTATAGATGTTTGTACATATTTATTACTCTATTTATTTATTTTACTTGTACATATCTATTCTATTTATTTTATTTTGTTAGTATGTTTGGCTTTGTTCTCTGTCTCCCCCTTTTAGACTGTGAGCCCACTGTTGGGTAGGGACTGTCTCTATATGTTGCCAATTTGTACTTCCCAAGCGCTTAGTACAGTGCTCTGCACATAGTAAGCGCTCAATAAATGCGATTGATGATGATGATGATTTGATACGATCGGCAGATCTGGGCTCTGGGAATTACTAAGCACAAACAGCTGCCCTGGAAAGTTCATCAAGGCTCTGAGACTGCTTCTCAGACTGTGAGCCCCATGTGAGACAGGGACTGTTTCCGACTAGAGTACCTTGTGTCTGCCCCAGAGCTTAGTACATAGTTCGGCACATAGTACGTGTTTAACAAACTCAATGATTATTACTGTTATCATTATTACTATTTCATAATAGTATACATGGCCATTGCCCATTACCAACAGAGCCAACCTAAGACACGTGGTGAGCCACGGTCCGGTTCAACCTAATAATAACAATAATAATGATGATGATATTTGTTAAGCTCTTACTCCTCCCTAGCGCTTAGAACAGTGCTCTGCACATAGTAAGTGCTTAACAAATACCATCATCATCATCATTACTAAGTGCCAGGCACTGAACTAAGGGCTGAGGTGGATGCAAGCAAATCAAGTTGGACATGGTCCCTGTCCCACGTGGGGCTCATGGTCTCAGTGCCCACTTTACAGATGAGGTAAATGAGGCGCAGAGAAGTGAAGTGACTTTCCCAGGGTCACGCAGCAGACAAGTGGCAGAGTTGGGATGAGAACCCATGACCCGCTGACTCTCAGGCCTGTGCTCTAGCCACTAGGCAATGGCGATTCCTCAGCACTCTATAGAACCAGGCTGGAGGATGCAACGAGAGACCTGATGTTAGAATACTGTCCTGCACCCCTGGGACTTGGTGCATCATCCAAAGTCAATCAGTTGATCAATGGTATTGGTTGAGTGCTTACTGTGTGCAGAGCACTGTACCAAGCACTTGGGAGAGTACAATATAACAGAGTTGGTAGATACATCCCCTGCTCACAATGAGTCAAGTCCTAGAAACAGCCAATCGATCAATCAATGGTATTTATTGAGCATTTACTGTGCACGGAGCATTGTACTAAACACTGGGGAGACTACAATATAACAGAGTTGACAGACACATTCCCTGCCTACAGCTAGCTTATCGTCTAGAGGACGAGTTTACAATGTAGAGGACACGCTTACTGGAACTATAGACACAGGTGCTGGCACCCTAACTGCCAGAAGACATGCAGGGGATTGTAATCCATTCAACTGAACCTGCCAGACATTTCAGGTGGGCAATAAGTCTGAAGGAAATGAAGGTGACGTATCAGAGAAGACACATAAGCAAAAATGTACACTAGCACCCCAGTGCTGTTACAGAATTGTGACTTAGGCAGCTCCACATTGACCAATGCTGCAATTGACAGCTGAGGAAGTAGAACGCTGAATCAAGAAGGTCAGCACATCCTTCGGGAGGTCGTCAAACCGAGCATGGCGGCAGACTGGTATCTCCAGACCAGACTATTCCGAAGGCCTTCAGTGCTGTGATGCTGTCCAACCTTCTCTACAGCTACGTCACGTAGAATGTCCGCCGCTTCCTCATCTGGCTTCTTGAACAGTTCCATCAGCATCATTCACAGGCCTACTCAAGATCACGGCAAGACACACACACACAGTTTTGGAACATAATAATAATGATAATAACAGTGGTATTTGTTAAATGCTTCCTTTGTGCCGGACACTGTACTAAGCGCTGGGGTGGTTACAGGCAAATCGGGTTGGGCACAGTCCCTGTCCCGTGTGGGGCTTACAGTCTCGATCCCCGTTTTACAGATGAAGTATCTGAGGCACAGAAAAGTGAAGTAACATGCCCAAGGTCACACAGCAGACAAGTGGTGGAACAGGGATTAGAACGCATGACCTTCACACTCCAAGGCCCAGGCTCTATACACTACACCATGCTGCTTCTGAGTAGCCACGTCGTAGCAAAGCTCTCCATCCCCCTCATCTTACCTCCTTCCCTTCCCCACATCACCTGTATATATGTATATATGTTTGTACATATTTATTACTCTATTTATTTATTTATTTATCTTACTTGTACATATCTATTCTATTTATTTTATTTTGTTAGTATGTTTGGTTTTGTTCTCGGTCTCCCCCTTTTAGACTGTGAGCCCACTGTTGGGTAGGGACTGTCTCTATATGTTGCCAATTTGTACTTCCCAAGCGCTTAGTCCAGTGCTCTGCACATAGTAAGCGCTCAATAAATCTGATTGATGATGATGATGATGAAAGCTCTGCTCCCCTCAACACAGCTACACTAGGCGGGGCACACGAGGAAAATAAGGGACAGCAGGATACCCAAACAACCCCTGTATGAAGAGCTGAAACTGGGAAACCCAAGGTAAGGAAGACCTTGGAAAGATTTTATTGGCACTGTAAAAGAAATCCTAAAACAGTGCTGCATCCTGTAGACTGTAAGCTCCTTGAGGAGAGGGATAGCATCTACCGATGCTGTTGTATTGAATTTATTCATTTATTCAATCATATTTACTGAGTGATTACTGTGCACAGAGCACTGTACTAAGCACTTGAAAAGTACAATTCAGCAATAAAGAGAGACAATCCCTGCCCACACTGGGCTTACAGTATAGAAGGGGGGAGACAGACATCAAAACAACTAACAGACATCAATATAAACAAATAGAATTATAGATATGTACATATATACACAAGTGTTGTGGGGCTGGGAGATGGAGGTAGAGCAAAGGAAGCAAGTCGGGGTTATGCGGCGGGCAGGGGGAGCTGAGGAAAAGGGGGGCTTAGTCTGGGAAGGCCTCTTGGAGGAGGTGAGCCTTCAGTCGGGCTTCGAAGGGGGGGAAGTGTGATTGTTCGGAGGACTGGGTGTACTGGGTGTATACAATGAACACTCTGCACTCAGTAGGGGCACAAGAAAGCAGCCTGCATGTGAAAGCTTCCCTGGGAGAGTGTTTTGAACATAATAGGTGGGTGGAGAGGATAGTTAAAATGCAGGCATAATAATGAATAATAATTATGGTATTTGTTAAGCACTTACTAAGTGCCAGACACTGTACTAAACGCTGGGGTGGATACAAGCAAATCAGGTTGGACACAGTCCCTACCCCACATGGGGTTCACAGTCTCAATCTCCATTTTACAGATCAGATAACTGAGGCACAGAGAAGTGAAGTGACTTGCCCAAGGTCACACAGCAGACAAGTGGCAGTGCCTGGATTAGAACCCACGACCGTCTGACACCCAGGCTCTCTCCACTACGCCATGCTGCTTCTCTAAAAACACAATTCCCAAAGTAGGATGAACATCATCCCTAACAAACGTCATCATTCCCCCTGAAGCTTACTCATTCACTGGGCCTTCCTCTCCCCCGTGTCTAGAACTCCTTTTCGTTTATACCTGACCAAGTCCTTCTGAAATTACATCTCTAATTCAATTCTAATCTCCCTCGTTCACATCCTTCCTCACCCCCAGCGCCCGCGGGGCACTTAAACCCTTGAATTCATTGTGGGCAGGGAGTGTGTCTGCTTATTGTTGCATTGTATGATCATGGCATTTGTTAAGTGCTTACTATGCGCCAAGCACTGTTCTAAGAGCTGGGGCAGATACCAGGTAATCAGGTTGTCCCACGTGGGGCTTACAGTCTCAATCTCCATTTTACAGATGAGGTAACTGAGGCACAGAGAAGTGAAGGGACTTGCCCAAGGTCACACAGGAGATTAGAACCCACAACCTCTGATTCCCAAGCCCGGGCTCTTGCCCCTAGGCCGCGCTGCTTCTCTCGTACCTTCCCAAGCGCTTGGTACAGTGCTCCGCACGCAGTAAGTGCTCAATAAATAAGATTGAATGCATTGACTGAATAGTCAATTCAATAGTCAATTCCCCCTCGTCGCCCTCTCCATCCCCCGCATCTTACCTCCTTCCCTTCCCCACAGCACCTGTATATATGTATATATGTTTGTACATATTTTTTACTCTTTATTTATTTATTTATTTTATTTGTACATATCTATTCTATTTATTTTATTTTGTTAGTATGTTTGGTTTTGTTCTCTGTCTCCCCCTTTTAGACTGTGAGCCCACTGTTGGGTAGGGACTGTCTCTATGTGTTGCCAATTTGTACTTCCCAAGTGCTCAGTACAGTGCTCTGCACATAGTAAGCGCTCAATAAATACGATTGATGATGATGATGATGTACTTCCCAAGCGCTTAGTCCAGTGCTCTGCACATAGTAATCGCTCAATAAATATGATTGATGATGATGATATACATTTCCCAAGCAAATGATTCCCCAGTAGGCACACGACGCTTTCCGGATTTGGGAGAATGGGCAGCAAGTTTCGACTCCTTCCCTTCCCCACAGCACCTGTATATATGTATATATGTTCGTACATATTTATCACTCTATTTATTTATTTTACTTGTACACAACTATTCTATTTATTTTATTTTGTTAGTATGTTTGATTTTGTTCTCTGTCTCCCCCTTTTAGACCGTGAGCCCACTGTTGGGTAGGGCCTGTCTCTCTATGTTGCCAACTTGGACTTCCCAAGCGCTTAGTCCAGCGCTCTGCACATAGTAAGCGCTCAATAAATACGATTGATGATGATGATATGCATTTCCCAAGCAAATGATTCCCCAGTAGGCACACGACGCTTTCCGGATTTGGGAGAATGGGTAGCAAGTTTCGACTCCTTCCCTTCCCCACAGCACCTGGATATATGTATATATGTTTGTACATATTTATTACTCTATTTATTTACTTATTTTACTTGTACACATCTATTCAATTTATTTTATTTTGTTAGTACGTTTGGTTTTGTTCTGTCTCCCCCTTTTAGACCGTGAGCCCACTGTTGGGTAGGGCCTGTCTCTATGTGTTGCCAATCTGTACTTCCCAAGCGCTTAGTACAGCGCTCTGCACACAGTAAGCGCTCAATAAATACGATGGATGATGATGACTGCTATGAAAATGGTCCCATTGGGCGACATTTGCCTGACATTTGTTTTCAGTCGGAGGGGCAGGAATGGCGTGAGGGGAACAAAGCCCGCGGGCGCGCGCACGCTGAGGGAAGCGCCGAGGCCGCGCGCACGCGCGCTCCCGGGCCGGGGGTGGGTGGGGGGAGGGGCGGCGGCGGCGTTCCAAAATGGAACGTTCGCTCGCGCTTTGTTCCCTCCGCTCGGCGCCCCCGCCCACCCGGGCGACCTCAGCCAATCCCGTTCGAGAACGGAGGAGCGGCGGGGGCGGGGGGGGGGAGGCAGGCGCGCACGCGCACGCCCTGGCGGTCACGCGCACGCCCGCCCGTCCTTCGGGGCGGGAGCGGGCTGAGGAGGGGCCGCGTTTCCTGCTGCTCCTCGCCCCTCCCCCAGTTTCCCAGGGCGCACCGCGCGCGGCGCGGCGGGGGGCGGGGTGGGAGGAGGAGGAGGCGGCGGCGGCCATGTTGTTGTGAGCGTCTGTGTGTCTCCCACTCGGTTCCTCGGCGGTTCGGAGGAGGGGTCGGGGGGGTGGGGGGGAGGGAGGAGAAGGAAGAGGAAGAGGAGACGACGACGACGACGACGCCCCGAGCCCACGCCGCCGCTTCTCCAGCCTTCCGTCTCCTCAGGGGAGGCCGACCAGCCGCGGGAGCCCCGTAAGTGTCCCGCCCGGCTCCCTTCCCTCCTCACGGCGATGGTCCGGAGGCCTGGTGTGGGGGGGGGGGGGGGGGCGGCTCGCGGGGCCGGCGTCGTCGTCGCCTTCTAAAGCCTGCGCGCGCACCCCCCCCCCCCCGTGCCCGGGCACGCGCGTGCGCGCTGTCGCGCCCCCCCCCCCCCCCCCGGCTCGTTCGCACAATGAGGGGCCGTGAGGGAAGGGGCCGCCGTGACCCAATCCGTCAATCAATCGTATTTATTGAGCGCCTACTGCGTGCAGAGCACTGTACTAAGCGCTTGGGAAGTGTACAAGTTGGCAACATAGACTCCCCTTGCGCCCACTCCTCCCGGTCGGCCGGGGGACCCCGAAAAGTCGGGGTGGGGGGGAGAGCCGGCCTACCGTGAGGGAAGCCTCTGAGGCAGAGAGAGAGAGAAAGAAAGACACAGTGGGGGCCATTCAGTCAGTCAGACCTATTTATTGAGCGCTTACTGTGTGCAGAGCACTGTGCCAAGCGCTTGGTAAAGTACAGTTGGGCACCAGCTAGAGACGGGCCCTGCCCCTCAACGGGCGCACAGTCTACAACGGGGAGACACACAACAAAACAAGTAGGCATCAGTGGGTAAATAGAAGTATAGGTAGCCGCACGAAAGACACAGTGGGTGTGTGTGTGAGTGGGTGTCGGGGGTTGTTCAGTCAGTCAGACCTATTTATTGAACGCTGACTGTGTGCGGAGCACTGTACCAAGCGCTTGGAAAAGTGTCTACGACGGGGAGACTGACAACAAAACAAGGAGACAGGCATCAGTAGGTAAATAGAAGTATAGATATCCGCACGAGAGGAAGACACAGTGGGTGTGTGCGTGAGTGGGTGTCGTCAGTCAGTCCTATTTATTGAGCGCTTACTGTGTGTAGAGCACTGTACCAAGCGCTTGGAAAAGTACAGTTGGGCACCAGCTAGAGACGGGCCCTACCCCACAACGGGCTCACAGTCTACAACGGGGAGACTGACAACAAAACAAGTAGGCATCAGTAGGTAAATAGAAGTATAGATATCCGCACGAGAGAAAGACACAGTGGGTGTGTGTGTGAGTGGGTGTCGGGGGTTATTCAGTCAGTCCTATTTATTGAGCGCTTACTGTGTGCAGAGCACTGTACCAAGCGCTTGGAAAAGTGTCTACGACGGGGAGACTGACAACAAAACAAGTAGACAGGCATCAGTAGATAAGTAGAAGTATAGATATCCGCACGAGAGGAAGACACAGTGGGTGTGTGCGTGAGTGGGTGTCGTCAGTCAGTCCTATTTATTGAGCGCGTACTGTGTGCAGAGCACTGTACCAAGCGCTTGGAAAAGTACAGTTGGGCACCAGCTAGAGACGGGCCCTACCCCACAACGGGTCACAGTCTACAATGGGGAGACACACAACAAAACAAGTAGACAGGCATCAGTAGACAAATAGAAGTATAGGTAGCCGCACGAGAGAAAGAAAGACACAGTGGGTGTGTGTGTGTGTGAGTGGGGGTCGGGGGTTATTCAGTCAGTCACACCTATTTATTGAGCGCTTACTGTGTGCAGAGCACTGTACCAAGCGCTTGGAAAAGTACAGTTGGGCACCAGCTAGAGACGGGCCCTACCCCACAACGGGCGCACAGTCTACAACGGGGAGACTGACAACAAAACAAGTAGGCATCAGTAGATAAATAGAAGTATAGATATCCGCACGTCATTAATAAAATAAATCGAGTAATAAGGGTGTACAAAGGGTCTCGGGGGGAAGGGGCCCGGTTCGGGTTTGCCACCGGCCTTTTCGCCCCAAGAGCCACTTTTTTTTGTTGTTGTTTTTGGTGGCACTGCCTCGTTCCGAAAACCGGCCAAGGAAAGGAAAACAAAGAAAAACGTTTGGTGGCCCCGGTTACCCCGGGGTCGCGATGGGGATACGTTTTCGATTCCACATGTTAGCGTTTCGGGAAAAGTCAGCTTTTTAGGCCCCGACGGGGTCGGGATGGCTGTTGTAGATTACCCTGTTTCTCCGGGTCGTAATCGCTGTTAATCCGACTGTTTCGGTTTGAAGCAGGGGGAGCGTTTGCCGAGGACGTAGTACTTCCAAAGCATTAGCTTTGGCTATTGAATCTCGGGTTTACGGGACTCTCATTTACTAAAGGCCTTGACGTGGAAGTAAACAAGGTCACTCATGCACTTAATTTTGCTAAGAATAAGAGAACAATGCCCTTTTCGTCAGAGTTGGGAAATCTGATTTTTTTGAAAGATGTGACCTTTCAACATGTACTGATATTGAAAAAGCAGAGGTAAGGACTAGCCTACTGCATAGCAGCAGATTGATCAATCAATCAATCAATCAATCGTATTTATTGAGCGCTTACTATGTGCAGAGCACTGTACTAAGCGCTTGGGAAGTACAAATTGGCATCACATAGAGACAGTCCCTACCCGATAGTGGGCTCACAGTCTAAAAGGGGGAGACAGAGAACAGAACCAAACATACCAACAAAATAAAATAAGTAGGATAGAAATGTACAAGTAAAATAAATAAATAAATAAATAAACAGAGTAATAAATATGTACAACCATATATACATATATACAGGTGGGAACTACATTCTGGCCAGTTTCTCCCAGATTTTCAGTGCCTTTCACTTTTTAAACTAGGCTGTTTGTCTTCTCGGAGTTTTATTTTTGAACCATTCTTGTGGATTTTTTGTGTGCAGGCGTGCAGTGATGAAGAATATGTATGCAAGTTCCCTAAACATTTGATCTTAAGAGATGACCTCTTTTTCTTCTACAGTATTAGAGTTTTTACAGTTTAGGCTTTTTCATGAACAGCATGGCAACGTATGTAGTGCTAAAAGTACTAGGAAGAGGCACCATATAAAACCAATGTGAAGTGTCGCATACTATTACAACATCAGCTAGAACACGACAATATGTGTGGTATGCGGCATAATAGGATAAACTAGTAAAAGGCCAGGACTCTTGTGTATTCTCAGTGCCCGGCCTGGCCCATTGTTCTGTAGTGTGCCTTGAATGCCCTTAAGGGTTCTGTTGCCAGCTTCCTTTCTTGCTTCCTATTTCTAGGGTAGCAGCATTCTATTCTGATGGTGGCATAAACCTACTTTTGGTCCCCACAAGGGTGAAGGAAGTTTGGAAGCACCATAGCATAGTCTAGATTTTGATGGGATCAAGCTTTTTTTGTAATGGCCTTTGATCAGTAGATTGGAAGAAGGCTTTTTTGAATTGTAAAAATTAGACATATCTAAACTAGTAAATGTGAAGTCTAAATGTAGATCTATTTCTTGCAGTCAAAGGTGTTCCAGTACATCACTTCTTGATTTTTTTTTTTCCCCCTTTCTGGATTGAGGCAGTAATTTTTACTCTTTCAAGATCACTCCGTTTTGACTGTTTTCCCTTTGACCTCTTCCTACTTTTGCATTTGCAGAGTGCTCTTGTGATGGTCTCATCTCTGTTACCCAGGCCTGTCCCAAGGCTCCTTCCTTCCACCGCCTACTGTGTTTTATATTATTAGTGTTTCTGTCAACCATGTGAGAATGTATTTTCAATCAGATCGTTATTTATTTTTCTTCTGGCAGCTTCACATTGTAACATATAGAATTGGGCAGATGAGCTTTGCCTTCAGTTTTTCTTCATTTTCCCTTTTAAATAGTTAAAATAATCCTTCACTTTTCCATTGAAAAGGCTAAGGTTGCTCTCAATGCTGTTAAAGTATCTTGTTTCTGATTAACTGCGAAGCGTGAGTTCATGAATCACTTGTCTACCAATATCCCGTGTTTCTTTAGAACGGGAGCAGTGATTTCTCAAACTTCTTTAACCAAAGGGACCTAAAGCCATTGTCTGCTCCAGCTATGCGGCCCCCAAAGGGGGTATGACTGGGGCTTATCAGGAGCTTTAGATATTCTGTTGTCAGTGCAGTGCCTGCCATGTGTTCCCTGGCAAGGGTTTTGTTATATCAACTTCAGTTGGTGTGGAGAAAAGGGCTAGTTCAAAGGTCAAAACTCCGCAGCAGGAGTCGCCACAAGTTATGCATAGCACGATCCATCCCCCTCCCTTATAAATCCTAGAGCATGTCATTTTAGTATAAAAAGAGGACTTGTGTCTTTCAGAGAAGTCCAGGACATGATGATATCCTTGCTGCCTTCTCTTGAATACTTGTGCTACACTTACCTAACATACTTGGGGACTGTGCGCCCCATGAGGGACAGGGACTGTGTCCTACCTGATTAACTTTTATGTACCCCGGTACTTAGAGCAGTGCTTGACAAATAGTAAGTGCTTAACAAGTACCGTAAAATAATCTGATTATAATTTAGGAAATTTCTTTGGTTGTAGAAAGGAAGGGCAAACACCACACCCCCAAAGAAGAAAAGAGTCTGAGAAGGAATCATGAAGGATTAAAAAAAAATGTGTAGAACTCAGATCTTCTAAATGCCAAAATAATTTCATGGCAAAATATCACCATTGCTGAAACTTAAAACTAGTATTCTATTGCTTTGAAATATTATTGTCCATGGTAGTGTCCACTGTGAGCACAACCGATCAGTGGTGTGTAAGTGCCTGAATTCCAAGCACGGTACTTGGGAAAGTACCACAAAAGTAAAACACCTGATCCTTGCTCACAAGGAGCTTGCAGGCTAACGGAGGAGATGGGCATGTAGAGTTAATTGCAGAACTCAGCTTAGCACTTGGAAGCGTACAGTGGAGGTTGAAGACATGACCCTTCCCTGAAGGAACTTTATACAGTATAATGGGGGTGGGGAGACACCTATCAAAACTGTGAAAACGCAGTAGGAACGAGAGTGAAGGCGTAGCTACAACTGAGAAACTAAAGAGGGCACAAAAAATAAATGGGATTCACAGGCATACACATGTGTGCCTTGAATGGCCAATGAAATACTACAACTAATAAGGCAGAATTTAGGTGGGGATTACTCCTGGAGGAGGAGGCTTTTTAGGAAGGCTTTGGAAAACATGAGAATAAACTGGAGTGTTTTAGGACCGTCTCACTCCACAGTCTACAAGATCTCAGTATATAGCTTTCTTTTATCACCTTCACGAATAAAGCGCTTGAAAATCCCAAAGGCTGACTAAACCGTTCTTGGGGGAACAAAGAGTTTTGGGTTAGGACAGGTTTGAGTTGGGACAATGTGGCTTCAGTAATACTGGGGAGCCCCACTTTTCTTAAGGTTCTGGCAGCAGGCTCACTTGTACCAAAGTACCGTTCATGGGGCTCTCAGGAGTTGGGGGTGAGGGGATGGGGAGAGTTGCTGATTGTTTCCATCTGAGGCACAGATGCCATTGATTGAATGTGGCAACACTTTTGTCATTTTTAAACCCTTTCTGTCATTCCCACTCATGGCCAGGAGGACTTTTGCTGACATCAGTGTGCTTTAAGGTTCATAAGTGGTCCTCTGACCAAAGTAATTGCTCCCCTCTTATAGACAAGTCAACTCTGTTTTTATTTCTTAGGGCTGCACTTTCTTTGCCTTCTTTAGACTGCTTACTCACTTTTTTTTCGGCATTGAGGCCAATGAAATAGGGAGAATCCAGAGCACTGTGACTGGATCTTTATGGCATGATGCGTGGTTAGATGGGAGTGTCAGGCGTGACAAGCCTGACCGTGGAGAAGTCGAAGTCACCTTGTGTGGCGTGGAAAATGGAGCCTGCGCAAAGCTGTCTAGGAAACCTGTGGACTTACGGAGCAATTGGCTCCTGAAAACTGTCTCATGTCGATAAATACCTGGGAACAAATTTTTCCATAGGAACAAGGTTAAAAATAATAATTGTAGTATTTCAGCATTGAGTACGTGCCGACTGTTGTGGCAGATTCAAGTAATCAGGTTGGACATGATTTCTGTCCCTCGTAAGACTCGCAGTTTGAGGGCAAACAGGTATAAATGCTTAATTATCGATGATTATAAAAATTAGTTCCCAAACCAAGGCTAGGTATCCTAATATTGCCCAAATTACACAGAATTATGTATTCAGTTGTAGATGATGAATACTAATTAGCTACACTGATGCATGTATATTGAGTCAGAGAGCCAATTTTACTTCATCTGTTTCCCCCCACTCCTGCTCCACTTTCCCAACTCCACCTCCTACCCCTGTCCACTTTAAATTCTCTCTATCTCCTTGGAGCTAGTGCCATGATGGAGGCCTGTGTTGTGCAGTCGAAACCCAAGGTGGTGTAAAGCGAAAATGGTGGATGTTTCTAAACGCAGGGGCCACTTGTCGTAGTTCACCTGAAAATGAAGACTTCAGGTATTATGGTAGCCAAAATGATGTACAGAATATTAAGAACAGAGTCTCAAAAGTGGTTAGTGAGGGACACCTGTGTTTATCATTTTGAAATACAGTAATGGTGTACACCAGGTTCTGCTATAACACAGTGGTTGCAAGACCCCTTATAAGGAAAACTTTCTGTGTAGTTCCCATTCTGACACAGCATGCATTGGCATAAGCCATTTCTCCCAACAGCATGACATGCCATGTCCAAACAGGGTTGAATTGTTGGACGGGTGTTCTCTAGCTCCCTAGCAACATTCTTGCCAAAATGAGTGGTGAGAAGACATGCCTTATGACAGAAATAAGTGTATTTGAAAAATGGTTAGATATATGTTGAAAGAGTGTTAAAGTTATTGTTAGTTTCTGTTTATCTATATCTATCCAAACTTTGCTGTGAATCAATTTTGGCTATAATTTGTAAATTTAAACAGAAACAATTTTTGAAGGCAAACTTCCTGACACTAAAGTTTATTTGATCATAATTTTCAATTATGAGAATGGAATAGCTATTATTATGTTTTTGGGATGAGGTGAAAGGGAATTGCTTTTAAAAAAAAGTTTTTAGTGTTATGAAGCCCAAAGCTCTTCTGCTAACCACTGTTTTGAATTTAGAAGCTTTGGTATGCTCAGCGCTAACAGGGAGCCCTGAACACTTTCTCAAACCAAGTTGGATGTAGTCTGCTAAGCAGTACTTTCCAAAATATTCACTTACCTACAAGCATTTGGGCTTACTCCCCTTCCATTTTGTCCTTCCAGACAGCTCTCTAGCCGGTCTGTGTCTGCCTCCTCTCCCCCAACCCTCTCCCCCGTCTTCACTATCCCTCCACTCCTTGTCTTTTTCCAGATTACTCTTAAGCCCAGTGTATTTGAGGAAGGGAAATGTACCTAAACCCAATTGGAATAAAATAGAAAGCTTTTAGGCTTGTGGTTAAGCAGGATAGGGAGCATGATGGGGAGCAGGAATGACCCTCCCCTTTCATTCTCCCAGGAACAAACAGATGACCAAAGCAGACTGGGAGCTTAGGCCCTGGAGAAGTTAGTGCTGTTGTACCTCAGGAAGTTATTGAAGTTGTTTGTGGTTGTTGTTTAATTAGCCGGTCCTTGCTACCCTCATGCTGTAGGTTAAGTGCTCCTAGGAGTCAAACTGGTAAGTTGCTGTGAATCACTTCTAAAAAAATCCTGTGCAAATATTTAAATCCACAGGTATGTAATTATCTGCTTTGTGGGGACAATTCTCCCATATCATCTCAGTGTGCACTTTGGGGTGTTAGCTATGCTTTTCATTGGATTGATTTTGTAATTTAGCTAAGTTGGAGGAAGCCATTATCGAAAAGTTATCTGCCAAAATGAGCATTAAAACGATTTTTATTGCCAATGATCATTGTTCAGTTCTTTCACTGTCCAGCAAGAATACTTCTAAAACCATGAAAATAGTTAAAAAGTTAAAGTATTTATTCATGAATACTGAAATAGACTGCTCAGGAACCTTTTGAAAGTTTCATCCCTGTTGAATGATTTCGATGTTGTTCTGCCTAAAAGGCAT
Source organism: Tachyglossus aculeatus (assembly GCF_015852505.1). NCBI lineage: Eukaryota > Metazoa > Chordata > Mammalia > Monotremata > Tachyglossidae > Tachyglossus > Tachyglossus aculeatus. The sequence goes on along the minus strand of NC_052074.1, from coordinate 34,947,707 downwards.
AATAGGATAGAGAAGGATTTTGTACCCTGGAGGCATGCATCCATGAAGACAGGCAAATCATTGTAAACTGCTTGATGGAATCAGCCAGACTTTACAGCCTGTTAATCTAAAGAAATCCAGATGGGTGTATCAGCCTGCACTAGGAAAGCCCCTTGCACAACCAAAACTCTATATTGGCAGTGTAGAGCTAAAGACTATCTCACAGTTCTGTTGCCTAGGCAGCATACTCACCGGTGATGAAACTCTAGACAAGGAAGTAATAATTGTGGTATTTAATGCAGCAATCATTGGCGTTTATTGAGCTCTTACTACATGTAGAGCCCTGAACTAAAGTCTTAGGAGAATACAGTGCAATAGAATTGCTGGACATGATCCCTGCCCTCAAGGAGCTTACAGTCTGTGCTTACTCTGTGCCAAACACTTCAATAAGCCCTGGAGTAGCTGCGAGATCACTCCCATGATTCTGCGCATTATCGTGGCACGGGTGAAGCTTAGAGCTATGCCACCGAAAGAGAGTCTCTTGCCAGGGTTACGCATAATTCATTCATTCGGTCGTATATATTGGGCACTTAACTGTGTGCAGAGCGCTCAGTGGGAAGGTCTAAGCCAAAGTGTCAGACAGAACTGATTCTAGACGGTGAGCCTGTTGTTGGGTAGGGACTGTCTCTATATGTAAACAGGTAGGGACTGTCTCTATATGTAGTCGATTTGTACTTCCCAAGCGCTTAGTACAGTGCTCTGCACACAGTAAGCACTCAGGAAATACGATTGAATGAATTAATTCACCTTTGCTGGGCAGCGGTGGCATGGGAAGAGTCAAAGATGGATGATAAGTGATCAAAATATTGAGCAGAGACAAACAGCAGAGACTTTTTTTACTGTGCAGAAGGCGGCAATGGTAAACCACTTCTGTATTTTTTTTTTTTTTTTTTTACCAAGAAAGCACTATGGATTTATATATATATATATACCAGAATAACTACAGAAGAGCGAAGATAAGACGTCCTGGAGAAAATATGTCCAGTCGCTATGGATTGGAAACGACTCGATGGCCAGCAGCATGGCCTAGTGGCAAGAGCACGGGCTTGGGAGTCAGAGGACGTGGGCTTTAATCCCAGCTCTGTCACTTGTCTGCTGTGTGTCCTTGGGCAAGTCACTTAACTTCTCTGTGCCTCCGTTACACCGTCTGTAAAATGGGGATTAAGACTGTGAGCCCCACCTGGAACAACCTGATTACCTTGTATCTACCCCAGTGTGTAGGACAGTGCTTGGCACATGGAAGTGCTTAATAAATGCCATAATTATTATTAGATGATGAGATACGAGCTAATCAGGCTGGACACGGTCCATGTTGGACATGGGGCTCCCAGTCTGAGTGGGGAGAATGTATTTAATCTTCAATTTACAGGTGAGGAAACTGAGGCCCAGAGAAGTTAAGTGACTTGCCCAAGGTCACCCAGCAGGCAGGTGGTGTAGCCCCACTTAGAACCCAGATCCTCTGATTCCCAGATCTATGAGACTGATTTTTGAGACATCTCAAAAATCTCCAGTGGCTACCAATCAATCTGCATCAGGCAGAAACCCCTCACCCTCGGCTTCAAGGCTGTCCATCACCTCGCCCCGTACTACCTCCCCTCCCTTCTCTCCTTCTACAGCTCAGCCCGCACCCTCCGCTCCCCTGCTGCTCGTTCTCGCCTGTCCCGCCGTCGACCCCCAGCTCACGTCCTCCCCCGGCCTGGAATGCCCTCCCTCCGCACATCCGCCTAGCTAGCTCTCTTCCTCCCTTCAAGGCCCTGCTGAGAGCTCACCTCCTCCAGGAGGCCTTCCCAGACTGAACCCCCTCCTTCCTCTCCCCCTCCTCCCCCTCTCGATCCCACCACCTTACCTCCTTCCCCTCCCCACAGCATCTATATATATGTATATATGTTTGTATGTATTTATTACCCTATTTATTTTATTTGTACGTATTTATTCTATTTATTTTATTTTGTTAATATGTTTTGTTTTGTTCTCTGTCTCCCCCTCTAGACTGTGAGCCCACTGTTGGGTAGGGACCGTCTCTATATGTTGCCAACTTGTACTTCCCAAGCGTTTAGTACAGTGCTCTGCACACAGTAAGCGCTCAATAAATACGACTGAATGAATGAATGAATGAATGCTCTTTGCATTAGACCACAGAGGCCATCACATCTTTAGGTATACTCAGATGGGATGACAACAGCATGGTGGTAGACTCCAAAACATACTGGCTTCAGATCTCACAGAGTGGTGAAGTGGCTAGAGCACGGGCCTGGGAGTCAGAAGGACCTGAGTTCTAATTATGGCTATACCACATGTCTGCTGTGTGTCCTTGGGCAAGTCACTTAACTTCTCTGTGCCTCGGTTACACCGCTTCCCCTCCTCCCCCTCTCCATCCCCCCGCCTTACCTCCTTCCCTTCCCCACAGCACCTGTATATATGTATATATGTTTGCACGTATTTATTACTCTATTTATTTTACTTGTACATATTTATTCTATGTATTTTATTTTGTTAATATGTTTTGTTTTGTTCTCTGTCTCCCCCTTCTAGACTGTGAGCCCACTGTTGGGTAGGGACTGTTTCTATATGTTGCCAACTTGTACACTTTCCAAGCGCTTAGTACAGTGCTCTGCACATAGTAAGTGCTCAATAAATACGATTGATTGATTGCTGTGTGACCTTGGGCAAGTCACTTCACTTCTCTGGGCCGTAGCTATCTGTAAAATGAGGATTAGGAATGTGAGTCTCATGTGGGACAGAGAGTGTGTCCAACCTGATTGACTTGTATCTACTCCAGTGCTTGGGCCCTTAACAAATACCATAATTATTATTTGTCATCTTGCCCAATCTTCTGCAACTAGGAGATCTGACTTCCACACAGACATAACATTCAACTGCATGAGCAATTCCTTTGGTGTCACTTAATATCTATTAAGATTAATTATCTATTAAGATAATTATTAGATTAATTATCTAATTAGATATTTAATATCTAATGACAAGCAGGATCAGTCTGAAAACAGCCTTTAGCTCCATGTTGCCAGTGAAGTCTGAGAATCAGTCACTGGTCGTTAGGGAGTACTTACTCCCTACAGTACTTGCAGAACAGTACTTGCAGAGTACACTACAGAGTACTTGCAAGTACAGTACTTGCAGAGTGCTGTACTGAGAGCTTGGGAAAGCTCTGGGACCTTAGATGACAGCAGGATACTCTAAACAGCTGCTGAAATCGGAAAGCTGAAAGGAAGGAGAGCAGAGGAGACATTTTTAAGTATTGTAGTTAAACTCTCAGAGCATGCTGCATCTCAGCTGAACGCTGCGATGAGATGCAGCATGGCTGAGTGAAAAGAGCAAAGGCCTGGGATATTTAGGATCTGGATCCTGGGTGGCTCAGCCACTTTTTTTTATGGTATTTAAGCACTTACTATATGCCAATGCTTGCACTTACGAGAAGCAGCGTGGCATAGTGGATAGAGCGTGGTCCTGGGAGTCTAAAGGTTGTGGGTTCTAATCCTGTCTCCACCACTCAACTGCTGTGTGACCTTGGGCAAGTCATTTTGCTTCTCTGGGTCTCACCTCACTTGTAAAATGGGGATTGAGATTGTGAGCCCCATGTTTGACAGGGACTGTATCCAACCCACATTGTAATCAGTCATATTTATTGAGTGCTTACTGTGTGCAGAGCACTGTACTAAGCGCTTGGGAAGTACAAGGTGGCAACATATAGAGACAGTCCCTACCCAACAGTGGGCTCACAGTCTAGAAGCACTGTAAGCATTGTAAGCACTTAACATTTTTTTGCCAGTTTGTTTAGAGAAGCAGCATGGCTTAGTGGAAAGAGCAGGGCTTGGGAGTCAGAGGTCATGAGTTCTAATCCCGGCTCCGCCACTTGTCAGCTGTGTGACTTTGGGCAAGTCACTTAACTTCTCTGTGCCTGTTACTTCATCTGTAAAATGGGGATTAAGACGTGGGACAACCTGTTAACCTTGTATCTGGCCACGTGGGACATCCTGTTAACCTTGTATCTATCTCAGCGTTTAGAACAGTGCTTGGCAGGTAGTAAGTGCTTAAATACCATCATTATTATTATTATTACTACTTAGCACTGGGGTAGATACAAGCTAGTCAGTTTGAACACAGTGCCTGTTCCACATAGGATTTACAATCTTAATCCCCAGTTTGCAAATGAGGTAATTGAGGAACAGCTAAGTGACTCACCCAAGGTCACACAGCAGACATAATGGTGGAGCATTGTCTGCTGTGTGATTTTAGGCATATCGCTTAACCTCTTTGGGCCTTAATTTCCTCGTTTGTAAAATGAGGATTCAGTACCTGTTCACCCTTGTACTTAAACTGTGAGCCCCATGTGGGACAGGGCCTGTGTCCATCCTGATTGTTTTGTATATAGTAAGCACTTAGCAAATACCATGAAAACAACCCAAAAAAACTGGGAGTTAATTGCCATAGACCACCATAATTAAGACAGGAGCAGCTCTTTGCAAGGGCAATGTTGGGCCCTGCAAATAACAATACAAAAAGGACATCCTTTATATATGCGCAAGACAGCCACGTCTATGAGGCAGGGATTGGCTTTATCAGTCTTACACATGTGTTTCCCCTGCTTCCTCTCACCCCCAGCCACAGGTGACTTTCACCATCAGTTGAGGCTGAGTAGAAAGTCTGTGTACTTAGATAAAATGGATCTATAGGATCAATTCTATGATGTGACTGTATCGCCTCCACCATTGTGATTAGATAATTTTTTTGGTATTGACCGCTTACTGCTGTACTTGCAGAGCGCTGTGCTAAGCGCTTGGGGGAATAAAATGGAGCAGTTGGTAGAAACAATCCCTGCCACAAGGAGTTTACAATCTACAGGGAGAGACAGACAGACATCATAATAGATTATGGATAGAAAAAATAGTGTAAGAATATTTACATAAGCACGGCAGAGCTGGGATGAGTTTCAAAGTGCTGGAGTATGCTTCATGTTTTCATTGTATGTCTTATTTCTCTGTCTGAAACTTCACAACATAAAAATGAAAATATTAAGGTAGGGCTACTGTCACAAATTCCGTTGAAGCTCAGCATGGTTCTTGTTGTTAGTACATTTGTAGTTACTGTGAAGTTTTCTGCTTATTGAGGAAAAAATGACTAGAGAGCATTGCTCTTTAGGTTTTTCTCACAAGAATTTTTGTACACATCCTGTCTCATAGAGTCTGGAATAGAGGTAACTAGGGATTCTGATCATATGAGCCCTGAAAAATCCTCATTTCCACCTTAGAAGGAGTACCAGGGTGGGGGGAGAAGCCATGATTACCTTGCAGTCTTTTGATACAGTGTAATTGAGATACATTGCCCTGGCCATTTATTGGTTTGTGTAGAAAGCGGTCCTGGTTATGGTGCATTAGCAACATGCCCAAGGGAATATGAACAAAGTAAAAATAACTACTAAAAAGAAACTTAAAATGATAGCTCCCTTTCCCCCCAAAAAAAATGCTTGGAAGAAAAAATTAGCGAAGGAAAATGGGATAGACTAGGGAAGGACATCTCTTTCTGACCTGCCTCCTAAAGAATGGTTTATTTTTGCTTGTCTGTTAAATACATTTAAATTTCTCTGAATCCAGATGACTTTTTTTGCAGTCTTGTCACTCACTCTTGCACATTAGGGGCTAAGAAGAATGATTTTGAAAACATCCCACTAACTAAATATACATAAATTCTTGGGGGCAACTTCAACCCCAAACTGTTTCACATTTTAAATCTTTTTGCTGCTGCTGGGTAGTCTCAATAGTCAGAACTCTAAGAAAAGTTACTTACAAGTGATGTTTACTTAATCATAGTAAACTTTAAGATGATTAGAATTAAAACCTTTGGGTGGTTATATTATATTTTAGAAACCACTTTGAGGCTGTAAAGCATTCAGGTTGTATCACATTCAGGATATGCTATTTCCATGTATGTCATGCAGGTGATATTACATATATATCAAGGTATATGCTATATATAGCAGTATGTCATTTTGCTGTATATACCATATAGCAATTTTTTATTAAACACATTAACTTTCTATTGCAGTAGGAAAAAAAAGGCACAATCACGAAGCTTGCATCTAATTATATTTGATTGAGGGTAACTGTGAACTAAATTCTTAACATAATTATGTATTACCAAATCTACTTCTCCAGCCCTGACCCCTCTCCTTCTCTGCGGTCTTGCATTTCCTCCTGTCTTTAGGACATCTCTATTTGGGTGTCCCAGTGACGTTTCAAACTCAGTGTGTCCAAAACGGAACTCTTCCTCTTCCCGCCTAGACTCTGCCCTCCCCCTGACTTTCCCATCCCTGTTAGTAACATCACCATCCTCCCTGTGTTACATGCCCGCACCCTTGGCATTTGTCCTCGATTACACTTTCACTCAACCCGTATATTCAGTTTGTCACCAAACTTTGTTGGTTCTACCATCACAACGTCTCTAGAATGTTTAAAGAAGTAGCATGTTGTAGTGGATAGAGCACGGGCCTGGGTGTCTGAAGGTTCTAATCCCAGCTCCCCTACTTGTCTGCTGTGTGACCTTGGGCAAATCACGTAACTGCTCTGTGCCTGTTATCTCATCTTTAAAATGGGGATTGAGACCGTGAGCCCCACGTGGAACAGGGACTGTGTCCAGCCTAATTTGCTTGTCTCCAACCCAGCACTTTATACAGTGCCTGGCACATAGTAAGCGCTTAACAAATACCACTATTATTATTATTATTAGTAATAATAAAATATGCCCCTTCCTCACCATCCAAACTTCCACCCTGATCCAGGCTCCTTTTGACTACTGCAACAGCCTCCTTGCTGACCTCCCTGCCTCCTCTCTCTCTCTTCTCCAGTACATAATTCACTCTGCTGTTTGTATCACTTTTGTAATAAACTGTTCCATCCACATCTCCCCTACTTCTCAAAAACCACCAATGCCTGCCATCCACCTTCCTACGTCAAATAGAAACTCCTCACTATTGGCTTTGGCTCTCAGTCAACTAGCCACCTCCTACCTTATTACCTCACTGCTCTCCCACTACACCCCATTCTGCACACTTTGCTCCTCTAACTCCAATTTACTGTTCCTCAGTCTAGTCACTGACCTTTTTCCCGTGTCTTCCCTCTGGCCTGGAACTAACTTCGTCCTCCTTCATAATCCGACAAGACTGCCTCTTTCCCCCACCTTCAAAGCCCTACTCAAATCACACTTTGTCCAAGATGCCTTCCCTCATTAAGCCCTCAACTTCCATCTTAGCCCTCCCTTCTGCATTGCCTATGCACTTGGCTCTGTACCCCCAAGCACTCGATATTCACCCCACTTCCAGCTTCACAGCACTTAAGTGTATATCCTTATACTTTCCCATTTCTCCATCAGTAATTAATATCTGTCTCCTTTTAGACCGAGCGCCTCGTGGAACCTGTCTAACAACTCTACTGTGTTTTTTCCTCTCCCAAGCGCCAAGTACAGCACACAGTAGGCACTCAATAAATACATTAATTTAACATTATTCATAGTAAACATAACTCCCTTTTGGGTAATTTTAGAGGGAATTTTCCTAAATTGCTGATCTTTATGGCTTAGATTTTTTGTGAGAAACACTACTTTTGTGAGTCCTTTTTCACTTTTGAAGTGTCACATTCAAATGTTTGTCTTCAAGGCCATTTTCTTTTAGGTCTCTGTTTTGAGGCAAAAGTGAATTGATCTGGCAGGACACCAGAGCCACTGGATTTTGACTAGGAATTACCTCCATTGAAGCTAAGATGGAACAATAATAAGTTGTCCGCCTATCCATTTTTAAAGGGTTTGCAGGTTTTCTCCAGAGGAAGGCCTCAGGATGATGCCCCAGCTAGAAGTTTCTTCCAGAGGTGAGATATTTTGCCTGGCTGCTATGAAACTGGATTTTGAGATCCATGCTAATCTCTCAAGACTCAATTTCAGGTGATAGTTGTCCAAGATGAGGTCCAGTGGCTACCACATTAATAATAATTATGGTATTTGTTAAACGCTTACTCTGTATTCTAAGCGCGGGGGTAGATACAAGGTAATCAGGTTGTCCCATGTGGGGCTCACAGTCTTAATCCCCATTATACGGATGAGGTAGTTGAGGCCCAGAGAAGTTAAGTGACTTGCCCAAAGTCACACAGCTAACAAGTGGCGGAGCTGGGATTAGAACCCATGACCTCTGACTCCCAAGCCCGTGGTCTTTCCACTAAGCCGCGCCGCTTCTCATTAAGGCAAACGCTTATCCTATCCCACCTTGGTTATTGTGTCAGCCCCTTGCTGACCTCTGCTTTCTGTCTCTCCCCACTCCAGTCCATACTCCATTCTGCTTCCCCAGTCATTTTCCTTCAAAAACGTTCAGCTCGTAGCCCACCCCACCCCCTCAAGAAACTCTAGTGGTTGCCCATCCACCTCTGAATCAAACAAAAACTGCTCACCATTGGCTTTAAAGCACTTAAACACCTTTCCCCCTCCTACCTCACCTCTCTACTCTCCTACTATAACCCAGCCTGCACACTTGGTTCATCTAATGCTAACCATCTCACTGTACCTTGATCTCATCTATCTCGCAGCTGAGCTCTCGCCCACCTCCCACCCCTGGCCTGGATTGCCCTTTCTCTGCATATCAGGTAGATAATTGCTCTCCCCCACTTCAAAACCTTAATGAAGGCACATCAGGAAGCCTTCCCTAAGTCCTCCTCTCCTCTTCTCCCACTCCTTTCTGCGCCACTCTTATTTGTTCCTTCCTTCATCTTCCCTCCCAGCCCCACAGCACAGATGTATATATCTGCAATTTATTTATGTAAGTGTCTGTCTCCCCCTCTAGACTGTGAGCTCATTGTGGGCAGGAATGTGTCTATGTTGTACTCTCCCAAGTGCTTAGCACCCAGTAAATGTTCAGTAAATACAATTGAATGAATGACTCAATGGGAAGTTTAGGGGAGCAGCAGGTCTCTTAAATTTCTCCACTCAATTACAGCAATACCAGCATCAGGCCCTTACGTTAATTTTGAGTGCCCACTTTTTAAAGAGCACTGTACTAAGCGCTTGGGAGAACCCAATGTAATCTGCATACAAGAACCGGGTCATTAGTGGACCTTATGGTCTATTGGGGAAGATAGACTAGAATACATTATAAATTGGAGGAAGGAAGGAGAAGGGGATGTGTACCTGAGTTGGTGCTGAGTGTACCTGCCACTTGGCTCCTGTGTGGCTTTGGGCAAGTCATTTAACCTCTCCGAGCTCCAGTTTCCTCATATGTAAAATGGGGGTGAAATAGCTGTTCCCCTTCCTCAGACTGAGTCCCATGTAGGATAGGGATGGTGACAGACCTGCTTATTTTGTGTTTAGTACAGTGCTTGGCACATAGTAGTTGCTTAGCAAATACCACATTATTATCATCATTAGCTCGAGCTTAAGCAATAGGGCATGAAATGTATAGAGAAGCAGCGTGGCTCAGTGGAAAGAGCACGGGCTTTGGAGTCAGAGGTCATGGGTTCAAATCCCGGCTCCGCCAATTGTCAGTTATGTGACTTTGAGCAAGTCACTTAACTTCTGTGCCTGTTACCTCATCAGTAAAATGGGGAGTAAGACTGTGAGCCCCCCGTGGGACAACCTGATCACCTTGTAATCTCCCCAGCACTTAGAACAGTGCTTTGTACATAATAAGCACTTAATAAATGCCATTATTATTATTATTATTATGTACACACGTGCTATGGGAAGTTGTGAATACTTAAGGGCTTAGGTGGCCGAAGCTGCATTTGTGGGGTGGGAGGGATATAGGATGGGATGATTAGAAATTAATCAGAGAAGACCTCCTGGAGATGTGATTTCAGTAGGGCTTTGAAGAGGGGGAGAACTGCAGTTTGATTTGAAACGGGATTTAGTGAGGTAAAAGGGGTGATGGCAGAGTTGAGAACAAGGCATAAAGAGTAGGTTGCCTTGAGACAAAAGAAGATTGCAAGGTGTGGCTCGTGGCAGAAGAAAGTGGATAAAATAAACAGGAGACAGCGAGCTGAATGAGTAACCTAAAGCCCATCAGTGTTCAGAAGTTTTTGCTGAATGTGGAGAGGAATTGGTAGCTGTTTGAGGTTTTTGAGGAGGGAGGTGTGTGCAGAACAGCATTCTAGAAGAATGATCCAGGCAGCTGAGTGAAACTGGATAATGAGAAAAGGGCATGGGCTTCCGAAGGAGAAAGGGGATGGGGAGGGGTAGGGTAGCATGAAAGCAGCAGTTTGGGCAGGAAGTAGATCAGCTCTTTTCCCCCTTTCACAGTGAGTGTGGTAGAGTGGGGAAAGTGAAACTCCCTCTTGGGAGGGAGTTCTGGGGAACATAGTATCCTAAGTCAGGCTCCCTGTGTTCTAAAAGCAGTTCCCTCATACTGCCCAGAGTCCTCATCACAAGCGTCCTGAAATTCAGTATTTGCCTCTGAACCTGGTCCAGGGGTCGCCAGGCCTTCTGTTACAGCGCACTCTCCTAAGTGCTTAGTTACAGTGGTCGGCACACAGTAAGTGCTCAATCATTACCATGGGTGTACTGATTCAGAGTGGCAGAGGCATGTATTATTTATTTTTGCAGTGGTGGCGGGGGCGGGGCAGAGGGGAGGTGGGCTGCAGTTCCAACTCTTTCAGTGGTGGTGGTGATACCCCCCTATTCAGGTGGGCCCAGAATGGGGACACCTGATTTTGGCCACCACCGCCAATCCCCAGCTCCTCCCACCCCCACCCAGGATTGCTAATTTGGTATTTTGATCTTTGGCTCTCAGCCAAATTAGGTTTTTGGTTTGTGGCCCTTCAGTCCCTGAGATGTCACCACTTCTGGGAGGCAGTAATAATCTTCATTTTCAAAGCACTTAGACCAAGTATTATACACAGCATATTAAAGCGAGTGAGAAACCTTTTCCAGGGAAGAACATAGGTGGTCTGATTCTTACCAAAGCTGGAATTAATAAAGATTAATTTACTCATTTTTTGTGAATCCCGACATTATTTGACTGCATCTTTATAAAATCAACAAATTAGAAATACTAGATGCACCATAAATGCAATAGAAAATGTGTGTACAATGATAAATCTGCATCATCAATGATAAAAGGTAAGTGATGATGATGGTGGTTGTGCTAAAATATTGGTACCTTAGCATCTGGAGAACTGGATTCCAGTCGTGACCGTGCAAGGGGGGAAATAGCTGGTGGGGCTGTGTGTGACGCAGGCCATTCTGCAAGGTGGACAGTAGGCAGGAATCTGGCTATTGTGATCCGAGGGCATACTGTCAAGCAGGGGTGGGCTGTCGTTTGGACTGGAGGGACCACTTACAGGTTGTCTAGCGTTGCACACCAACTTCTTCCAGGTGTTATGCTTAGGAACTGGGTTTTAGAGGTGGAAGCCATTGCAGCTCCCCAGTGGCTTTGAGCCAGTTGTAGATAACTTTTGCCACCCTAAGCTGCCAGTCGTAGTGGGGGTTTCAGCACCAGTCACTTGGTGGCCTGGAACTCGTCCGCCTTCTCCTGCCCATCCTTACCATAGAACTTTTATGAGAGTGACGTAGCAAGGCAGCTTAACTCTTCATCATCAAGGAGGCAAAAGAGGGATGGTGATGGTGATACAATATCTTTGTATTTTTGAGCCTTTGGAAGAAATGAGTTGCCCAGAATTCTGCCTGGGGTATGAAACTATTCAACATTTTGATAGCTCCTTAATGATGGAGACTCATTTATGGTTATGAATTTTGCAAAGGATAAAACTGGCAAGAGTTATGGGGACTTTAGAGGGTTGGATTTCCCACTCCCTTTTGTGTTGCCCTGGTTGCTCCCTCTAGTCACCTTCCTCCCAGCCCCACAACACTTAGGTACCTATCCATTATTTATTTATATAAATGTCTGCCTCCCCTTCAAGACTGTAAGCTCCTAGAGAATGTCTACCAATTCTGTCGTGTTACTATATTGTACAGGGAAGCAGAGTGGCTCAGTGGAAAGAGCCCGGGCTTTGGAATCAGAGGTCCTGGGTTCAAATTCTGGCTCCGCCAACTGTCTCAGTGTGACTTTGGGCAAGTCACTTCACTTCTCTGGGCCTCAGTTCGCTCATCTGTAAAATGGGGATTAAGACTGTGAGCCCCCAGTGGGACAACCTGATCACCTTGTAACCTCCCCAGTGCTTAGAACAGTGCTTTGCACATAGTAAGCGCTTAATAAATGCCATCATTATTGTTATTATTATTATTATTACTCTCCCAAGCACTTAGTACAAGTGCTCTGTAAGAGTAAGCACTCAATAAATACGATGGACTGGATTCAATTTCAGAACAGTACTGATTACATTGGGACATTGGTTTATTAGGCAGGTGAGATTGGGTAGGATGGTGATTAAGGGAACACTATGTACAGTAATTAGGAAATGCTATAAGATCTCACTTGAAATAATGGAAAAACTATTTGAGTCTAAGCTGGAAGTGATTCACTTGTATAATGTAGTTTCTACAAAAGGGCAAGTTCCTATCCACACATTGCAAAAAATAGTTAATTTTGGTGGGTTTTGTGAAATAATCTTGATCTGAAACACAACTGCTGTACGGGGTCTTCTATTGTGGTGAGGCTTGTTCAAAAACGGGAGGGTGGGTACTTAAGGTATTTCAGTATTTATGTTGTAATGAGCCATTCAGGCTCTAATGGTCTCTCTCTCATGGACTAGGGTTAGAGGGGTTCGTTGAAGTAGTTTTCAGTCAAAGCTATGAAGAATCGTAAGACCTTGACACATAATAAGCGATTAACAAACACCACGATCGTCACTGTCAGTATTTATGGATGCCCAGTGTGGAAGAGATCATTGGTCATGCACAACACCCAGACTGTGGACCCTGTCAGTCAGAAGTGCCACTTGGAAAAATCTATGTCAGCAATATATATAAAGTATCTTATTGGTTCAATCAGTAGTTTTGGAACCCTTAGTTCATATGGAGCACAATAATAATAATACTAATATGTGGTATTTGTTAAAGCACTTACTGTGTGTCAGACATGATAGTGAACTCTGGGCTAGGTACAAAATAAGGAGCTCCCAGACTTTAAATAGACCACCAAACTATGTTCCTTTGTTAACCAAATTGATGCCTTCAGCACGAGCCTCTCTGCTTAACTCTCACCCATCCCTTCGCCAATCTTGTACCACTAATCCGCAGCTCCGGATCACCTCCATAGTCCGCTTCCTTTGCCCCATGCATAAGCTGTAGAGTGCTGTTGGAAATCCAGGTATCAGGCCGACCTTGTCTTTATCAAATTCATACTTGCCTGCTTTAACTGCACTTTCCTCCACCTGGCAACGTTATTTCCTTCTTTTTATTGACTCCCATGCCAGTTGTTCCAGACATTTAACTCCCTCCCCCAACTCCCTGACCCTATAATGACCCCTCTTTCCTCTAATGACCTGGCCACATACTTTATTTAGAAGGTTGAAACCATTAGGTGAAATCTCCCTAAACTCTACCTTGCTTCTTTCCAGTCTCTCCCTCCTCCTGCCCTTTCTTCGATTCTCCCATCTTTCCCAGCAGTATCTCAAGAAATTCCCCCCCCCGCCTCTCAAAATCCAGCCCCTTCCTCTGCACCTCCAACCCCATCCCTTTGCACCTTATTAAAGCACTTGACCCCTCCCATCTTCCCTCTCTGACCACCATTTTCAGCTGTTCACTCTCCAATGGCTTTTCCCCCTGACTGCTTTCAAACATGCTCATTTATCTCCTATCCTTAAAAAAAAAACCCAAACCCCCTCCCTCCACCCCATGACTACCTCCAGTTATTTCCTCCTTTGCCATCCTTCCATTCCTCTCCAAACTTCTTGAGCGAGTTGCCTGCACCCACTGCCTTCCCATCCTCTCCTCCAATTCTCTCCTTGACCCCCTCCAATCTGGCTTCCACCCCTTTCACTCCACAGAAACAGTCCCCTCGAAGATCACCAGTGATCATCTTGCCAAGTCCAATGGCCTCTACTCCATCTTAATCTTCCTTAAGCTCTCATTTGCCTTTGACACTGTCGATCACTCCCCTTTTCTGGAAACGTTATCCAACCTTGGCTTCACTGAGACTGGCCTTTCCTCCTATCCCACTGGTTGCACATTCTCAGTCCCTTTCGCAGGCTCCTCCTCTGCATCCCAGCCCCCTAACTGTGGGACTCTCTCAAGGCTCAGTTTTGGATCTCCTTCTATTCTCCCTGGACACCCATTTCTTCAGAACTGTTTTGTTTAGTACAGTGCCTGGTACATAGTAAGCGCTTAACAAATACAATTATAATAATAATTATAATAATTTGATCCCATCTCTATGCAGGTGATTCCCAAATCTAAATCTCCAGCCCGATCTCTCATCTCCTCTAAAATCTCTTATTTCCTCCAGCCTTCAGGTCATCTCTACTTGGAAGTTCCGCTGACACCTTAAACTTAACCTGTCTAAAACAGAACTCCTCATTTCCACCTAAACCCTGTCCTCTCCCCGACTTTGCCATCATTGTAGGCAGCATTACCATCCTTCCGATCTCAGCAAGCCCATAACCTTGGCGTTATCCTCGACTCATCTCTTTAATTCAACTTGTGTATTCCATCTGTCACCAAATCCTGTTGGTTCAACCTTCACATCATAACTAAAATCTACCCTTTCCTTTCCAACCAAACCACGTTAATCCAAGCATTTATCCTGTCCCGCCTTGGTTACTGTATAAGCCTCTTTGCTTACCTCTCAGCCTCCTGTCTCTCCCCCCTCCAGGCCATGCTTCACCATGCTGCCCAGATCATTTTTCTACAAAAATCTTCAGTCCATGTTTCCCCACTCTTAAAGAACCTCCAGTGGTTGCCAGTTCACCTCTGCATCAAACAGAAACTCCTTATCATTGGCTTTAAAGCACTTAGTCACCTTGCCCCCTCTTACCTCACCTCACTCTTGTCCTATTTTAACCTAGTCCACACACTTTGCTCCTCTAATGCTAACCAACTCCCTCCCTGTACCTTCATCTCATCTGTCTCGCTGCCGACCCCTCCCCCATGTCATGCCTGTGGCCTGGAACCCCGCACCCCTTTCTTCATATCCTACTTGCCCCACTTTCAAAGCTTATTAAAAGCATGCCTCCTCTGAGGCCTTCCCTAACTAAGCCTTCATTTCCTCTTCTCTCATTCCTGCCTTCGTACATGGAATTGCACCCTTTAGAGAAGCAGAGTGGCTCAGTGGAAAGAGCCCCGGGCTTGGGAGTCAGAGGTCCTGGGTTCTAATCCCGGCTCCGCCACTTGTCAGCTGTGTGACTTTGGGCAGGTCACTTAACTTTTCTGTGCCTCAGTTACCTCATCTGGAAAATGGGGATGAAGACCGTGAGCCCCATGTGGGACAACCTGATTACCTTGTATCTACCCAGTGATTAGAACAGTGCTTGGCACATAGTAAGTGCTTAACAAATACCAAAATTATTATTATTAAATTATTATCACCCCTCCCTTAGCCCCAGAACATTTATGTATGTATCCATAATTTATATCAATGTTTGTCTTCCCCTCTAGGCTGTCAACTCATTGTAGGCAGGGAATATGTCTACCAACTCTATTATATAGAGAAGCAGTGTAGCTTAGTGGAAGGAGCATGGGCTTGGGAGTCAGAGGACATGGGTTCTAATCCCGCCTCTGCCACTTGTGTGACCTTGGGCATATCACTTAATTTCCCTCTGCCTCAGTTACCTCATCTGTAAAATGGGGATTAAAAGTGTGAGTCCCATGTGGGACAACCTGATTACCCCAGTGCTTAGAACAGTGCTTGCACATAGTAAGTGCTGAACAATTACCATAATAGTAATAATAATAATTATTATTATATTGTACTCTTCCAAGAGTGTGATGCAGTGTTCACCAAATACGATTAACTGATTGGATGAGTAATTCACCACTAGTCAATGGTATTCAAGTACCTACTCTATGCAGAGCATTGCACTTAGAGTTTGGGAGAGGCAGAAGAGATGACCCTTGTCGTCAAGCGCTTAGAACAGTGCTTTGCACATAGCGCTTAATAAATGCCATAAAAAAAGTGATGGACATGATTGTAGGTGGTGAATGGAGCGGGTTCCATCAAGGAGACTGCTTTTGTAAGGGTTCGAGTGTAGGAAAGCTGAAACAGGTTACGCATTTAGAAATGTTGGCAGTGCTACTCCTCAGGATCCCAAAAATCAGGAGGTGAGGATTGTCCCTATGATGAAAAGAGAAGAATGACCCAAGAAAAGGGCTGAAATTGACCACAGGAACTGGTTATTCCCTGGGGAAAAGTGTTTGCATTTAAAGATAAAACCTTTAAGATAGCCCATTCCAATGGTGGCAGTGGAATTTCATCACACTAAATGTGCTAAATTGACTGAAGACCAGGGGAAAATTGGAGTTGGACTTCCTGCTTTTGGAAAGTAATTATTTGGGAATTCTTTTTACTAGAAGGAAGTTGAAAAAGTCACTCCTCAAATACAGTGGTTTCCAGTGGTGAAGACTGTAATGACCTCACCAACTATTCTGTTGGAAAATCTGCTGTGAACATCTCCAAGTCACCCCTCCGCCTTCTTACCACCTGTGGTGTGCCAGGGGCCCATAGCCCCAAATCACAGTTAGAACACCCTTTGGTGTCGTGTAGGAGAGCCCCGACCCCTGCCAGGGTCCTAAAGTCCTCTGGCTCTTCCCTTCCAAGGCTGAACTGGATTGGGGCTTCCTGCCCTGCAATCCCCACTCCTATACCCCCTTAGCCACCACCTGTTGTTTAACAGTGTAGCTTTTCTTTGGAGGGCAAGGGGATCATTCAGAGTCTGGCCAGCCTAACCCCCTAATCTTGAGGTTGGCTGCAGGGAGCTCCCTCAGTTTCCCGGGTAGACTCATCTCCCCAGCACAGAGTCTCTATGTCATCAGGGGCCTAGTGGTTACAACCCTGAATAAGTTTTTAGTGACAGGACTGCAGTTAACAACTCAGTTTGGTAACAAGTAGAACAGAATCCCAATGTAAAACATCTTTCCCATTAATAATAATAATAATAATGATGATGGCATTTATTAAGTGCTTACTATGTGCAAAGCACTGTTCTAAGCGCTGGGGAGGTTACAAGGTGATCAGGTTGTCCCATGGGGGGCTCACAGTCTTAATCCCCATTTTACAGATGAGGTAACGGAGGCACAGAGAAGTTAAGTGACTTGTCCAAAGTCACACAGCTGACAGTTGGCGGCCTTTCACAATTACTGCCCCCCAACCCCCAATGGTATTTGTTAATCAATCAATGGTATTATGCAATTATTATTTTTAGAGCATTGTACTAAGTGCTTGGGATAGTATGGTACAACAGAAACTCCAGTGGTTGCCCATCCACCTCTGCATCAAACAAAAACTCCTCACCATTGGCTTTAAAGCACTTAATCACCTTGCCCCCTCCTACCTCACCTCACTAGTCCTACACGCAGCCCACACACTTCATTCCTCTAATGCTAACCTTCTCCCTGTACCTCGATCTCGTCTGTCTCGCTGCCGACCTCTCACCCAAATCCTTTCTCTGGCCTGGGATGCTCTCCCTCCTCATATCAGGCAGATAATTGCTCTCCCCAACCTCAAAGCCTCATTGAGGACACATCTCCTCCAAGAAGCCTTCCCTGACTAATCTCTTGTCTCCTCTTCCACTCCCTTCTGCCCTGCTTTTACTTGCTTCTTCATTCTTCCTCTCTCACATCCCCACAGCATGTGTGTATATATTTACATATATATCCATAATTTATTTATTTATTTATATTAATGTCTGTCTCCCCCTCTAGACTGTGAGCTCGTTGTGGGCAGGAATGTGTCTGTTGTTGTACTGTACTCTCCCAAGCGCTTAGAACAGTGCTTTGTGCACAGAAAGCACTCAAATACAATTGAGTGAATGAATGAACAGTATTGGACACATTCCCGGCCCATGATGATTTTACAGTCTAGAGGAGGGAGACCGACATTAATATAAATGAGCAATTTAAAATATACAATTTAACGATATGTACATAAGTGCTGTGGGGATGCAGTTGAATGAATGATTGAACAGTATTGGACATGTTCCCTGCTCATGACGGTTTTACAGTCTAGAGGGGGAGACCGGTATTAATGTGAGTGAGTAATTTAAAATGAACAGTTTGATATGTACATAAGTGCTGTGGGGTTGGGGTAGGATGAATATCAGACATCCAAAGGTCACAGATTGAAGTGTGTAAATGCTATGTTAAATGCCTATTGTTTGCCAGGTTCTGTTCTGAGCCCTGGGGTAGATACAGGGTGATCAGGTTAGACACAGTCCCTGTCCAACATGGGGCTCACCGTCCTAATCCCCATTTTACAGATGAGGTAACCGAGATACAAAGAAGTGAAGTGTCTTGCCCAAGGTCACCCAGTAGACAAGTGGTTGAGCCGGGACTAGAACCTGGGTCCTCATGACTCTCAAACCCGTGCTCTGTCCACTAGGCCACACTGCCTTGTAAAGTGTCCCACTGCTGCACACATTCTCCAGGTCTTTTCTCCTCTTGCTGGATGCCTCCAGTTATTCTCTTCACAGTCTTCTGATGTCAGGATAGGTCTGCTGCTGATTCGCACAGTTGTTTCCTCTCCTTTGGGGTAGGACTCACTTTCCTCCGGAATTCTTCCTTCACGATCCCCACAAGGAGAACCTTTCTTCTGTGATCCGTGGCTCCAGGATCACATATCTGATCGGTCTGTTTGCTCTTACTTTCCTGCGTCACACCTTAGAACCTCTCCCCCGCAAAATGACCGAGGGTCTTCTCTTCCCAGTAGTTCCTCATTTCCCAATCCTCCTCTGTGATCATTTGGGTTCCAGAGGGCAGCATGAGAGGTCTGTGTGAGTGAGTTTCCTCCTCCAGAAACCACCAGAGTTTCCCCTGCCCCCTTCTTTATAGTGTGGGGCTAAATTGAGAGCCCACCACACTAACTTATTACCCCATCCTCCCCATTCTCCTCCTTTCCAACCCCCTGCTTTGCCTGCTCTCTAAATCTGCACCCTTGCCCTTTCTTTCTGACCCCTCCTCTCATTTCTTAAAGATAGTTACTTCCACTCTCCTTCCTGTCCTTACTGCGGTCTTCAACCTTCCACCCTCAGGTGACTCCTTCCCCTGTGTCTTTAAGCACACTCAAGTCTCTCATTCAAAGAATGCCTCTTCTGGGTCCCACTGCTGCCCTCAGCTATCATGCCATTTCCTCCTCCTGTTGAAATACCTTGAATGGGTTGTAGAGAACTGCTGCCTTCCCTTCTTTTCCATCAGCTCTCTTCTTGGCCTGCTTCAGTCAAGGTTTGGTCCCTTTATTCCACTGAAACTACACTCTCCAAAATCACCTGGGGCTACCCCAAAACTAAGCACAATGGGCTGTACTCTGTCCCAATCCACCCTGAAAGTCAACTGCCTTCAACACTGCTGACCACCCCCTACTCCTTGGATTGCTATTCAGATCTTGGTTTTGCCAGTGGGATAATTACCTGTTTCTCCTCCTACCTCTCTCTCTAACAGCTGTTTCTCAGTTTCATTTATTGTTTCCTCTTTCATCCCTCAATCACTATCAATCAATCAGTTGTATTAATTGTGGGCAGAGCACTGTGCTAAATGTAAAGTCTAGAGGGGAACACCCACCCTAACTGGGTGTCCATTCCTCTTCTTGCTCTACGCTCACTCTCGGTCTTGCCCCTCTAAGAAGCACACAACCATGGGATCATCCTCAGCTCCTCAGTGTCTTTCAGCTGTCATGTCCTATCAACTGCTAAATTCTGCCCGTTTTTCCTCCAGAACATTTCTTGGCTCCTCCCATTCCTTTTCACCCAGGCATTCACAACATCTATTCTCAGATATGAGTATAGATGGAAAGTAGAAGAGGACTCAGAACTGAACCTTTAGGGGGTCCCCTTAAGTTTAGGGAGTGGGTGGTGGAGGAAGAACTGGAGAAAGAAAAGGCGCAGCCCAAGAGTAAACAGGGAGAACCAGGAGAGGACAGTGTCGAAAGAATCCCAGGTTAGGTAGTGGTTCCAGAAGGAAGAGGTGGTCCACAGTGCCGATGGGTGTTGAGAAGCTGAGGAGGATTTGGGTGAAGTAGAGTCCTAGATATGGCAAAGGGAAAGTCTTTGGAGACCTTGACAAGAGCCGTTTCAGTGGAGTGATGGTTAGAGAAACCACACTGTAGAAGGTTGAGGAGAGATAAATTAATTTATTGTGCATTTTATAATGGTATGTAAAACGGTTTGTGCTGAATGCAAATTTTTGCTCTTCTTTCTTGAGCAACTCTAGAAATTGGACAGAAAGTGAAAACTGTTTATTTTTTTGGGAAGTCTCAACTGCACAAGATAAACTTATATTCAGTTTGTGATTTAGAGCAAACTTGAATGAAGATGTAGATAACTAAAGAACCTGTGGCACTTGTACATGATGCAGTTATTACATCAAAATGTGTTCTTGGATCCTGAGGAAATCCTGGGAGGTGAACCCTTTTTTCCCCCACTTCTCTCCTCCTCTGCCCTCTCCTCCCTTTCCCTCCTGCTGCCATCCCTCTCCAGTCCATGGGTTCCACTTTATGGTTAGGGCATCTATTTCACTACAGCTGTTTGGATGGTACAGCTTTCAAAGGAAAACTTATGTCATCCAGCCAAGTTTTGATATCTGTTCTGCAACCAGATGTTTTCTCCCAAACAGTTTGGGTGACAGTCTATTCCAAAGTTTTTCTAATTTTCTTTTTTTGTTGTTGTTGTTTTAACAGGTTTGATCTGTGGATGAAATGAATCATGATTTTCAAGCTCTTGCATTAGAATCTCGGGGAATGGGAGAGGTGAGTATTCGTAGTTTACACATTCTCCTGTTTTTTAAAGACAGTTGACAATCTCTAATGCAAGTAATTGAAACAGCTATCAAAACCAGTCTTCCGGGCTTTACAGTCGTTTCTTGTTTTTCCTAGAAGTTAGACTTGATGAAAAATCATTTAAACTATAAGATGGAATAAATTTTAAGATATGCTGGCCTGTTGTTCAGAGTGACTGTCCCACTGTTCATCACTCCCATTGATTCTTGCTAGATGCCTGTTTCGGCTGATAATGAGACCTATCTTGCCTTACTCTTATCCCCCTTTTATAGGCTGTCAGCCCCAACAGGTGCTTGCCTACACACCTGCACAATTACCTTCCTCACCTGAGAGTGGCAGTGGCTTGAGAGGGGTTTGGAGAGGAAGAAGGGGGTGGGTTTGGAAAAATAACATTGTTGGGAGCATCTTGGAAGAAGTTTAATGAAAAAAATGTGATTATTTCTATACCCTGGTTAGGGCTCTTCTTTGGTTCCGTGAAGGGAAAGAGCACTAAATAAAGTAGGTCTTCCTTAGGAAATAATGGAAGTGATTCAACTGGTTCCCAAAATTGACCAAAACTATATAAACATTTAAAATGATGATAGAAGCACAATAAACATTGTTGTGTGATAAAAGAACAGTGTCAGTATTGGTCAGCAACAAATTTTGAATTTGCTATTTTTATACTTACATTTAATAAATACTTAATTTTAAGGCAGTTTCACTTCCTGAATTATTTAGAAAAGGAAGTAGTGTGGCCTAGTGGATAACACACAGGCTAGGAGTCAAGACCTGGGTTCTAGTACCAGCTCTGCCACTTGTCTGCTGTGTGACCTTGGGCAAATGATGATAATGATGGTATTTGTTAAGCGCTTACTATGTGCCAAGCGCAGTTCTAAGCGCTGGGGGAGATACAAGGTAATCAAGTTGTCCCACATGGGGCTCACAGTTTTAATCCTCATTTTACAGATGAGGTAACTGAGGAACCGAGAAGTTAAGTGACTTGTCCAAAGTCACACAGCTGACAAGTGACAAAGCTGGGATTAGAACCCGCAACTTCTGACTCCCAAGCCTGTGCTCTTTCCATTAAGCATCACTTAATTTCTCTGTACCTCAGTTTCCTTAATTGCAGAATGGGGGCTCAGTACCTGTTCTTCCTACTGCTTGACTGTGAGCCTCGTGAGGGACTGGACTCCTACCTGGGTAACTTATCTACCCCAGCGCTTAGAATGGTACATGAAGGATAGTAAACACTCAACAAATACCTTAAAAAAAGGTTCTTGTTCTAAGATTAGAGATCAGTTTTGAGCTATGTTCAGTAGGCCTGCAGTTATCTATTGCTAAATTGAAATGGTCATTAATCATTCTTCAGTCAAAATACTTCAGAGGTTGAGGAAGAGAGGAACTGAGGTGATGAAATGGACAACGCCAAGATAAGCTCTGCAGCAAAAATTATAGTACTCTACTGAATAAGAACACCCAAGAGAAGAGCTTTGAGTTAGATCCAGTGAGTTAGAATATTGGGCCCATCCAGCCTGGAGACACAGTCTGATGGTTCCCTTCCTTGACATATGTCTCCTTCACCCATCTTAGACCTCTCATTCATTAATTTATTATTATTATTATTGCTGTTAATAACAACTAATATTTATTGACTGGTTAGAATGTGATCCCCATATGGGACAGGAACTGTTTGACCTGATTAACTTGTATCTGCCCCAGCTCTTGGAATAGTGCTTGATACACAGTATGTGCTTAATAAATACGTAATAACAATAATAATGATAATTGAGTGACAGCTGACTCCTGAGCACCGTTCTTGGGAAGAAGGCAGAGCGGGAAAGGGCACAATCCTTGCCCTTAGGGAGCTCAAAATCTAATCGGAAGACTGACACTTGGCATTATCCTCGACTCATCTTCGTCATTTAGCCCTCTTATTCAGTGTCTCCAAATCCAGTAGGTCCTACCTTAACATCTCTAGAATCTACCATTTTCTCTCCATTCTAAGCACGTGCCTCTTGGGCTAATGAATCAGCCGCCTCACTGACCTGCCCTGCCTGCTGACCGGGTGATTTTTCCGACAAAACATTGTTCCCATCTTCCCACTCCTCCAGAGACTCCAGTGATTGCCCATCCACCTCCGCATCAAACAGGAACACCTTACTGTTCTTTAAAGCACTCAATCAGCTCACCCTTTCCTACAGTAGCTCACTGATTTCCTAATACACACCAGCCCACACACTTTACACCTTTCGTTCATTCAGTCGTATTTATTGAGCGCTTACTGTGTGCAGAACACTGTACTAAGTGCTTGGAAAGTACAATTCAGCAACAGATAGAAGCAATCCCCACCCAACAGCGGGAATGTCAACCTACTCACTGTACCTCAGTCTCTTCTATCTTTTCCCCTACCCCTTATCCACTGCTTCTGCTGGCGTGGCCCTCTCTCCCCATTCATGTGTGGCAGGCCATCACTCTCCCCACCTTCAAGGTTTTATTCAAATCACAGGAAACATGTCTACCGACTCTATTGTGGAATTCTCTCAAGCGCAAAATAAGTGTTCAGTAAATACTATTGATTGACATTAAATTAGAGGTAAGAGGAAGAAGAGGAATATCACCTAATCCCCACAGCATTTATGTACATGTGCTCTGTGCTCTGGTATTTTCTCTGTGCTCTGGTATTTTTTCACCCTCTAGTTTGTAAATTCCTTGGGCAGGATTGTGTGTACTAAATGAATTGTATTCTCCCAAGCGTTTGGTACAGTGGCTTGAACACAAGCTCAGTAAATACAGTTGATTAATATCTGTCTCCCCCTCTAACGCAAGCTCAGTAAATACAGTTGATTAATATGTCTCCCCCTCTAGACTGTAAGTTCGTTGTGGGCAATGTGTCTGTTATATTGTTGTATTCTCCCAAGCACTTAATACAGTGCTGTGCACACAGTAAGCACTCAGTAAATAGGATTGACTGACTAGAAGAGGAGGCGCTTAAATAGTGTAGTTTATGTGTCAGTATGTACCAGAATGCTACTGGTGGTTGTGAGCGCTTAAGAGTAGTGGTGACATTGAAGTACAAAGATGACGGTTGGTAGGATATGACCTGGGAAGAAGAAGTAGTAGTGATTAGGAATGGCCTCATTCATTCAATCGTATTTATTGAGCGCTTACTTTGTGCAGAGCACTGTACTAAGCACTTGGGAAATACAAGTTGGCAACATATAGACACGGTCCCTACCCAACAGTGGACTCACAGTCTAGAAGGGGGAGACAGAGAACAAAACAAAACATATTAACAAAATAAAATAAGTAGAATAAATATGTACATGTAAAATAAATAAATAGAGTAATAAATACATACAAACATATATACAGGTGCTGTGGGGAAGGGAAGAAGGTAAGGTTGTGGGGTGGAGAGGGGGAGGAGGGGGAGAGGAAAGAGGGGGCTCAGTCTGGGAAGGCCTGCTGGAGGAGGTAAGCTCTCAGTAGGGCTTTGAAAGGAGGAAGAGAGCTAGCTTGGCGGATGTGTGGAGGGAGGGCATTCCAGGCCAGGGGAAGGGCATGGGCTGGGGTCTGATGGCGGGACAGGCAAGAAAGAGGTACAGTGAGGAGGTTAGCAGCAGAGGAGCGGAAGGTGTGGGCTGGGCTGTAGAAGGAGAGAAGGGAGGTGAGGTAGGAGGGGGCAAGGTGATGGAGAGCCTTGAAGCCGAGAGTGAGGAGTTTTTGCTTGATTCGTAGGTTGACAGGCAGACACTTTGAGATTTTTGAGGAGGAGAGTAACATGCCCAGAGTGTTTCTGCACAAAGATAATCCGGGCAGCAGAGTGAAGTATGGACTGAAGCGGGGAGAGGCAGGAGGATGGGAGATCAGAGAGGAGGCTGATGCAGTAATCCAGTCGGGCTAGGATGAGAGATTGTACCAGCAAGGTAGCGGTTTGGATGGAGAGGAAAGGGCGGATCTTGGCAGTGTTGCGGAGGTGAGACCGGCAGGTTTTGGTGACGGCTTGGATGTGGGGGGTGAATGAGAGAGCGGAGTCGAGGATGACACCAAGGTTGCGGGCTTGTGAGACGGGAAGGACGGTAGTGCCGTCAACAGTGATGGGAAAGTCAGGGAGAGGGCAGGGTTTGGGAGAGAAGACAAGGAGTTCAGTCTTGGACATGTTGAGTTTTAGGTGGCGGGCAGACATCCAGATGGAGATGTCCTGAAGGCAGGAGGAGATGCGAGCCTGGAGGGAGGGAGGGAGGGAGAGAGCAGGGGCAGAGATGTAGATTTGGGTGTCATCAGCGTAGAGATGATAGTTGAAGCCGTGGGAGCGAATGAGGTCACCAAGGGAGTAAGTGTAAATTGAGAACAGAAGGGGACCAAGCACTGAACCTTGAGGAACCCCTACAGTAAAGGGATGGGAGGGGGAGGAGGAGCCTGCAAAAGAGGCTAAGAATGAAGGACCGGAGAGATAAGAGGAGAACCAGGTGAGGATGGAGTCTGTGAAGCCAAGGTTGGATATCATGTTGAGGAGAAGGGGGTTGTCCACAGTGTCGAAGGCAGCTGAGAGGTTGAGGAGGATTAGGATAGAGTATGAGCCATTGGATTTGGCAAGCAGGAGGTCATTGGGGACCTTTAAGAGGGCAGTGTCCGTGGAATGTAGTGGACGGAAGCCAGACTGGAGGGGATCGAGGAGCGAGTTGGTGTTGAGGAATTCGAGGCAGCACGTGTAGACGACTCGTTCAAGGAGTTTGGAAAGGAATGGAAGGAGGGAGATGGGGCGATAACTAGAAGGTGAGGTGGGGTCAAGAGAGGGTTTTTTTAGGATGGGAGAGACATGAGCATGTTTGAAGGCAGAGGGGAAGGAACCAGTGGAGAGTGAGCGGTTGAAGATGGAAGTGAAGGAGGAGAGAAGGGACGGAGCGAGAAATTTCATGAGATGAGAGGGAATGGGGTCAGAAGCACAGGTGGCCAGAGTAGTACTTGGGAGGAGGGAGGAGAGCTCCTCTGAGGATACTGCTGGGAAGGATGGGAGAGTAGCGGAGAGCGTTGAGAGCCGGGGGGTTGGAGAAGGGGGAGGAGTGACTTTGGGGAGCTCAGACTTGATGGATTTAATTTTATTAATGAAGTAGGAGTCCGGATCGTTGGGGGTGAGGGAAGGAGGAGGGGGAGGAACTGGGGGCCTGAGAAGGGAGTTGAATGTATGGAAGAGCTGATGGGGATGATGGGCATGGGTATCAATAAGGGAGGAGACATAGTTTTGTCTGGCAGTGGAGAGGGCTGAGTTAAGGTAGGAAAGGATAAACTTGAAGTGAACGAGGTTGGCATGGTGTTTAGACTTTTGCCAGCAGTGCTCAGCAGCTCGAGCATAAGAGTGAAGGAGGCGGACAGTGGCAGTGATCCAGGGCTGTGGGTTAGTGGTCCGGGAGCGGTGAAGGGAAAGGGGAATGAGCGAGTCTACCTGAGTAGAAAGGGTAGAATTGAGAGCAGTAATCTGATCATCAAGATTGGGTAGAGAGGAAAGGGAGGCGAGGTTGGGTGTGAGGCGCTCAGAAAGATGGATGGGGTCAAGAGAGCGGAGATCTCTGTGAGGGAGTAATATGGATTTACAGGGGAAAGGAGTGTGAGTGAGGAGGCAGGTGAGAAGATTATGATCAGAGAGAGGGATTTCAGAGTTGGTGAGGGTGGACACAGTGCAGCGATAAGAGATGATGAGGTCGAGGGTGTGACCAAGTTGGTGAGTGGGTGAGGTGGGGTGGAGCAAGAGGTTGGCAGCATCAAGGAGAGATAGAAGGCGGGCGGCAGAGGAGTCACCAGGGATATCCATGTGGATGTTGAAGTCTTCAAGGATCAGAGTGGGCATGGAAAAGGAGAGAAGGAAGGTGAGGAAGGGGTCAAAATCGATAAAGAAGTTGGAGGTGGGGCTGGGGGGGGCGGGAGATGATGGCTAAAAGAATCTGGAGGGGGTGGGAGAGGCGAATAATGTGGGCTTCAAAGGAAGGAAGGGGAAGGAGGGTAGTGCGAAAGTGACATTGGGGGGCGAGAAGGAAACCGACACCTCCTCCTTTTCCCGTGAGTCTGGGGGAGTGGGAGAAGGAGAGGCCTCCACTGGAGAGAGCAGCAGAAGAGACCATGTCTCCGAAAACAGCCATGTTTCAGTTAGGGCGAGGAGGAGTAGAGACCTGGAAAGGAATAGGTCCAGGATGAAAGGGATCTTACTTAAAAATGGAGCGGGGGTTCCAGAGGCCACACTTGGCGGCAGCTGTCGAGGGAGGGGAGGGAGGAGGAAGGGTGCGAGGGGTGGGGAGGGTTTGGATTGGGATGAGTTGGCGGGGGCCTAGGCCGGGAGAGTGGGAAGAGGGGTGGCGATGGGAAAGGAGAACTGGGATGGGGTGGGCGCGGGGAGGAGGGGAGGACTGGCGCTGGTACAGAGGGATCCTGGGGAGGGGGTGAGGGGGAGTGGTCTTGATGGGGGAGAGGGAGGGAAAAAGCTGGGTGGGGAAGGGGAAGGTGAGGAATGGGAATGGCCTCCTGGATAGGTGGGGTTTCAGATGGTCCTTTCTGCAGCCCGACCTGGTGAAAAGAGCACAGTGGGGAAGAATATACAGATGGACGTTATTATTAATAATAATAGTGGTATTTGTTAAGTGCCTACTATGTGCCAGGCACTAATGCAAGCAAATTGGCCTGGGAATAGACTGTTCCAAATATTGTAAATTTGGCTTCTGCCCACTATCCTGCTGCATAAGTGGTGTGGTCCTTTTCTTTTTGGAATTAGGGAAGCACAACCTTTGTTAAAGGGGGATGAGGAGAACTGTAGCCTGGCATATTTGCAGAGGAAGGAAGTTCCTGTTAGGAGAAATGGTGTAAGCGTGAACTGATGTGTAATGGGAAAAGAGTGAATGTGTAAAAAGGAGAAAGCCGATAGATTGCCTGAAAGCAAACTGAGAATGTTCTGCTGATGTGAAAGGAAGTGACAGGTTTGCCTATTCCATCTCAGCATAATATTTTGTTTAAATGACTCAATTATAATTCCCAGCAAGGAAACTATTCTATTTTCTTGAAGCCCACAAATTTCTTCCATCTGATAGGAATTTAGTGACTCAGGAAGGAATGTCTATCTCTGAAAATATAAGAAATTGCCATTTAAACAAATTTCAGCAAGGCTAAAAGAACTCTAAAATTGGTGCTCACTGTCCATGTAAGGGGGATGTTCATATATAAAAGTTCAGTCATTTATATTTGTGAAGAATAAAGAAGTAGTAACTTCAGATCTAAATTTTATTAAAATGAAAGGGAAAATATAGCCAAACAGTGAATAATGTCTTTTTTCTTCGGGCTGTAGCAATTGGTTCACTAGTTTTGACCGTACTCTTCAAACACTTTGTTCTTTTTCCAGAAGTGTTTTTGATGATTTGTTTTGATTATCATTTAAATGTATTTTCCTTTCTCAAATAGCTCCTACCTACCAAAAAGTTTTGGGAACCTGATGATTCAACAAAAGATGGACAAAAAGGCATATTTCTTGGGGATGATGAATGGAGAGAGACTGCATGGGGAACTTCTCGTAAGTGATTATTTTTGGTTGTGGCATTTATAAATCACTTCTGTTTGACATTTTCCAAAACTCACATTTGCTTACTAAGTGACCAAAAGTTGTAAAATTGATACAATCCAAGCCTTGATGCTGAAATTGTTCTGATTTATAATCAAATGGAATCCAATTAAGAGCATGTGTCTCTTTTCAGAAAATTTGGCTGAGAATTTCACTTTCTATTTAGACGGAGTTGAATTAATGTCTTTCATAAGAGAATCTGATTTTTCAAAATATTTTTTGGCCAGAAATGTGCATTTTTAAACATTTTTAATTCTTTCCAAATCCGAACTCTAGACTGAATTTGCATAAGAGCAATTTGACCCCTCTTATTAAATTTCCATCAGTATAAATTGTCACCTGAACTCACTTTACAAAAGATTAAATTATTTCTCCAAAAGCGCCCGTAGACTTTCTTAGCTGTCATGATAGAGATCCCTCTGTGGATGCCTTAGAGTCATGAAGATTAGAGCTAAAAGTCTCAAGTTGATCCACAGGAAAACTATATTGTGCATATAGCCTTAATTCTATTTGTTCTGACGATTTTGACGCCTGTCTACATGTTTTGTTTTGTTGTCTGTCTCCCCCTTGTAGACTGTGAGCCCACTGTTGGGTAGGGACCGTCTCTATATGTTGCCGACTTGTACTTTCCTAGCACTTAGTACAGTGCTCTGCACACAATAAGCGCTTAATAAATACGATTGAATGAATCCTTAGGAGTAATTTCTGGGCCCAAGACAGAATGCAAAATTCATTAATTTTGACCCAAGTCCTCAAAGTGTGGGCCTAGGAGGGCTTCGGAGGTCCTCTGCTCCTCCCCTTCCCATCGCCCCTACTCCCTCCCTCTGATCTACCCCCTTCCCCGCCCCACAGCACTTGTGTATGTTTGTACTTATTTATTCTATTTACTGTATTAATGATGTGTATATATCTATAATTCCACTTATCTATTTTGATGCTATTGATGCCTGTCCCCTTGTTTTGTTGTCTGTCTCCCCATTTTAGACCGTGAGCCCGATGTTGGGTAGGGATTGTCTCTGTTGCCGAATTGTACTTTCCAAGCGCTTAGTACAGTGCTCTGCACACAGTAAGCGCTCAGTAAATACGATTGAATGATTGAATGAATGTGATCACATGTTTGCTGAAAGAGACATGCTTCTGGGTGAAGACGCACCTCCTTTGCACCCTGTGCCCCTGCCCTGTGTATGCAAGGTCTAGAAGCAGGTTCTGCTATTTTCAGGATAGGGTCTGGTCTTTTCCTCGCTGTAGTTGTTCTGTCACCCAAAAATCTCCGTGAGGGAGTGCCAAAAAGCAACTGAAATCAGTTGCTTTTCTGGACCCGTTGATTTCTGTAGGAAGGGAGAGGAAGGCAGCGATGGGGAGAAAAGAAGGGAGGTGCCTTGCGTAAGAGAAATCAAACCCGTCACAGGTTCATATGGGTTCAGAGGTACTAGATGTGTAAAGCTGATGGGCCCCAGCCCAAAGGAGAAAAGAAAACCTGCCTTTAACCCCTTTTAGGGGCCATTCCTCTTTTGTACTAGATCAGTGACCACGCTGATGCTGGGGCTTTGGGCTGGATTGCAAACAGGCTAAATTCTGCAGGGCACTTTGCCCATGTAAGCCTTCATGTTAGCTTTCTTTCTGTTGTTACAGCTAAGTGCCCTGACTTCTATTAGCCCTTAATCCACCAGACCTTTTCATCCACTTCTAGTAAGGAAATCTGCATGGCTGGATAGCACTTCAAGTTTTAACAGCCTGCTTGGATGCATTGAGATCAATATTACTCTCCACAGAGCAACCTGTACAAGAAAATTAGGAGCGTATCTCCGCCGGGCTCCCCCCACCCCGGGTTTCCTTCTATACAAGCATGGCCCAGTCTGAGGATCCAGTGGTCACTAAACCAGTAAACCCTGTTTGCTCTGACCCCCTGGCTGCCCACCCTGCAGTTTTTATTTTATTTTATTTTTATTTTATTTTATTTTATTCACTCAGAGAGGGGACAAGGAAGAACAGGGCTGAGAGGAAGTAGGGAAGCAGCCACGGTGTTGGTCTCAGTCAGTGGTGTTTGAGTGCTTACTATGTGCAGAGTACTGTATTAAGGGGCCTGGGAGAGTACAGTACAACAGAATTAGAAGATATGTTCCCAGCCCTATCGAGCTTACAGTCTAGAGGGGGTATGCTTGCTTTACACATGTATGCAGTTGTTTCATTGAGCTGGCCTTCTGATTTGGTACAGTTTTGATGCAGTTTCGACCTAGACTAGGTTGTGGGACAAAAGGGTGTGGAGCCATGTTGTCAGTACTTGGTTACTAAACTATATAATAATAATAATGACATTTGTTAAGCGCTTACTATGTGCAGAGCACTGTTCTATGCAAATAATTGTCTCTCTCCTTTTGAACAGACCATTCTATGTCCCAGCCTATTATGGTCCAGAGAAGACCCGGACAAGGTTTTCATGGAAACAGTGAAGTGAACGCTATCCTGTCTCCTCGCTCGGAAAGTGGAGGCCTTGGAGTGAGCATGGTAGAATATGTGTTAAGTTCCTCTCCTGCAGACAAATTGGATTCTCGATTTAGGAAAGGAGCTTTTGTAAGTACGCTGTCAGTTTGAGTAGGAAGATGCTTAATCATTTCTTTTTTCTTCCAGTTAAAATTTTTGCCCTCTAGTTGTACTGAGGCAGAAAGAAAAAAATAGTCACATTTGGGGAAACTTAGCTAGGTTATCACACAAATGCTAAATAATATCATTCATTTCTAAAAAAAGATTCAAAACCAATCATAATGGGTCTCATGGTGGCTGGCTCTCAAAGTAAATGTAGTGTTCTAAAGCTTCATGCATCTGTGTACGCACACGGAAATGAACTTGACATCTGTAAGCTATCGTAATGCTAAGCATTGTGGTGTTACCGCTTTATCAGCACCGCTATAGTTAAGGTTGCATTAGCCCTTCATTATAAATTACAACCTGAATGTATTTTAAATTTGCCCCATTCCAAATATGTGAGTGTAAAACCTGGCAAACAAGTTGCCACTAAATTCAATTTAAAAGGCACTAAAACTGTTTGTATGGTGTACATGCACAGCAGTGTAGAATTAGGTCACCTCTTTTTTTTGTGTGCTATTAAAGAATTCAGAATCAAACAGATTCTTTTTCCTCAGGGCACTAGAGATGCTGAAACAGATGGACCTGAGAAAGGCGATCAAAAAGGCAAGGCTTCTCCATTTGAGGAGGACAAAAACAGAGATCTTAAACAAGGAGATGATGATGATGTTTCTAAAATAAATGGCAGAGGTTTACCAAATGGAATGGATGCCGATTGCAAAGATTTTAAGTAAGATTTCAACTTTTTTGAGAAGACAAGCATGTCTTTTTAGGAATTATTAATTCGCTTGTATGTCTCAGTCAGGCTCTTTTCAATCTGAAATTTAATTCTTCTGCCTCCCAATGTGCCATGTGTTGCCTTGTGCTAAGTGTTATTCCTCTTAAAGACTAGTGGTTGATATTCAGACATTCTAATGTAAAAACTAATTTAAGAAGTAATAAAGGATATTAAAAGATGCTCTTTTAATTAGTGAGTGATAGGCCAAATTTCTACGGTTGTTTATATTTTTTTCCCACCCCCCCCTGCTTAAACTTCTTTCTGTAGCTAATTTCCTGCAGATCGCTAAAACCTCTTCCCAGGGCTGTCTCTGGGCTCCTTTCTGGTTGTTTTTTTTTTTTTTAACTGACTTTGTTTTTGGATTCTGGCTTGGGGTTCCTAAATTCAGCTGGGGAGCAGTGTCTCTTCAGAGACACTCACCAAGGGTTCAGGTTGATACTCCTCATTCCTCCGAGAGGTAGCGGCAGATTGGGAGATTCCAAAAATTTGTTAGGTGACCTAGTTGTTAAAAAGAATGTGTCAAGGCCATTCAGATGTAGTTTGTACATTTTCTTCATCTAATATTGATTTGAGGAAGGGCAGGAAGTGCGTTTACTCACATTTTTCAAATTGTTTCTGAATGAGTTTCTCATCTGTGAGGCCAAATAAAATTAAATACTAAACCAATGACACCCAAAGCATCAAGTTTTTATAACTACAGCTGCAGGTTCCTTAAGAGGGAGACGTGTTTACTCTGTCAAGTGCAAGCACAGAGTGGAATAGACTTAAATTTTTGTGGTAAACATCAAAAACAGAAAAACAGATGCTTCTTCCTAACTTCAAAAAAGCATTCTAACAAGAAATCTCCTAATAGTCATTTAAAGAAAATTCAAGTGTTTTGAAACTGTCTGACCCTGGCTTTGTTCTTCAGCATTGACCAGATTCAGCTTGTCAAACAAAAGCAAATATTTCCAACTGAGTTTATTCTGAAAATAGATATTTATAATTGAAGTGTTAGCACAACATTAACTATAGCAAGAAAAATGGCACCACTGAAAGAAGAGAAGCATAACCAGAACAAATGGATAATTAAATTTTCTCCCCTGTAGGATTCTGAATATTAACTCCAATCTTCAGTTTTTGAACCAAATGATAATGAGTCCTCTAGCTTTCTCCTTGTATAGGAAGAGAGAACCCAGGGCCACTTTCGCCCTTCTTCTTCCCTTGTGCAGAGGTACCACCGGTGACCCCAAAGCGTACCTCTGAAACATGTTGCAAAAGCATTGGGGGCCCGGAGTTGTTGACCTCTGCTGGTTTATTGTGCCCTCGATTCCCTTGGCCCTTTGGGGCTCCCAGTTAGCTATGGGGCTTCCACTGATCTGCTGCAGGTATCCTTTGAGGACGGTAAGGTGGGGGTGCAGGTTCTAGGTCAGTGATCGGTCCCGGGATCCTTAATTAACACCTGAAACTAGGGCAAGTTCCTAAGAGGTGCTTGGAGGCAGTGATAGTCTGGGAAACAGCATAACATAGGGGAAAGTGCCCAGGGCTGGGTGTCGGGAGACTTGAGGAGACCCAGGTTCTGGTC
This sequence comes from Tachyglossus aculeatus, assembly GCF_015852505.1. Taxonomy (NCBI): domain Eukaryota; kingdom Metazoa; phylum Chordata; class Mammalia; order Monotremata; family Tachyglossidae; genus Tachyglossus; species Tachyglossus aculeatus. The sequence goes on along the minus strand of NC_052074.1, from coordinate 34,914,301 downwards.
TGTGCCCTGACACCGGTCTGCTGGGTGACCCTGAGCAAGTAAAGTCCCATTCTTCCCTGTACTTCAGTTTTCTCATCAGCAAAATGGGAATGAGATGCTTGTTCTCCTTCCTTAGATTGCAAGCCCCTTGTGGGACAGGATCTGCATATCTAGCATCTACCCCAGAGTTAAGCACATAATAAATGCCAAATTACCGTCACACTCTCTGTGGTATGCCAAGCCGCCACGGGGCTTGGGAACGCCAATCCAAGTTCAGCGGGCTCCTAGGAGCCTAGTTACTGAGTGGGTTTCAGTAACTAAATAGGACAGAGAGAGCAATGTGGGTTCCCCTCCCGCAAATGGGTCCCCATCAGGAGAAACAGGCTCATTGTTTCTCTTTATTTTTGACGTAATGGAGGAAATAAGTATTCCGGTTTTAATACTAATTGAGAGGGAGGTTTTTTAATAAGAAAAAGATAAGTGGTAGTGCTTGGTGGAGAAGGTTGAGAAAGCCAACCCCCTGTATTAGTCTTATGGTCTCGTGGTTGGATTGTATTCAGTACTGTGCTCTGCACACAGCTCCATAAATACCACTGATTGACTGATTAGTTGCTCAGTCTTCAATATGGCCTCTCTTCAATCAACATGTCACTCTTTGCTCCAGATCATTTCTCTAAAATCTTGTTCTCTGCATATTTCCCCCCTTGTCCAAAACTTTTCCTGGTTACCAGTTCCTTGCTATTTCAAGCAGAAACTCTTCCTAACCATTGACTTCAAAGCACTCTTTTTTATGGTATTGTTAAGCATTTATTGTGTGCCAGGCACTCTGCCAAGCACTGGGATAGATACAAGATAATAGGGTTGGACACAGTCCCTGTTCTAGTTAGGGTTCATAGTCTTAATCAGTCAATCAATCAATCGTACTTATTGAGCGCTTACTGTGTGCAGAGCACTGTACTAAGCGCTTGGGAAGTACAAGTTGGCAACATACAGAGACAGTCCCTACCCAACAGTGGGCTCGCAGTCTAGAAGGGGGAGGCAGAGAACAAAACCAAACATATTAACAAAATAAAATAAATAGAATAGATATGTACAAGTAAAATAAATAAATAGAGTAATAAATATGTACAAACATATATACATGTATACAGGTGCTGTGGGGAAGGGAAGGAGGTAAGACGGGGGGATGGAGGGGGGAGAGGAAGGAGGGGGCTCAGTCTGGGAAGGCCTCCTGGAGGAGGTGAGCTCTCAGTAGGGCCTTGAAGGGAGGAAGAGAGCTAGCTTGGCAGATGTTGGGAGGGAGGGCATTCCAGGCCAGGGGGATGATGTGGGCCGGGGGTCGACGGTGGGACAGGCGAGAACGAGGCACAGTGAAGAGATTAGCGGCAGAGGAGTGGAGGTAACAAGCACAGAGACATTAAGTGACTTTCCCAAGGTTACACAGCAGGCAAGTGGCAGAGCGGGATTTGAACCCAGGTCCTCTGACTCTCAGGCCCGTGCTCTTTCCACTAGGCCACACTGCTTTTCGCTAGGCCAAGCTGCTTAGCGTCAGTCACTGGAGCGCTTATTGGACAAAGCAGCTTAGTGGATTGGAAAATGCATGGACCTAATCTCGGCTTTGCCACTTACCTGCTGGATGATCTTTGGCACGTCACTTAACTTCTCTGTGCCTCAGTTCCCTCATCTGCTGAATAATAATAATAATGATGGCATTTATTAGGCGTTTACTATGTGCAAAGCACTGTTCTAAGCACTGGGGAGAATTCAAGGTGAGCAGGTTGTCCTACGGGGGGCTCACAGTCTCAATCCCCATTTTACAGATGAGGTGACTGAGGCCCAGAGAAGTGAAGTGACTTGCCCAAAGTCACACAGCTGACAAGTGGCGGAGCGGAGCCGGGATTTGAACCCATGACCTCTGACTCCAAAGCCCGGGCTCTTTCAGTACCTGTTCTCCTGCGTACTTGAACTGTGACCCCATGTGGGACCTGATTACCTTTTATCTACTCCAGTGCTTAATGCAGTGCTTGGTACAGAGTACAGTACTGAACAAGTACCACAGTTATCAATATTGTTGTTACATTGTGCAGAGCACTGTTCTGAGCTCTCTCTTCTTACTCCCTCTCTGTTCACAACCCAGCTCAGACTGTTAACTACGGTCACCATATCGTATTAACTAAATGTTGTTCTCATTTCTCCTGCCTCCTGCACCCTTCCTCCTGCTAGGTTGTCCCTTCCGATGTACCCAGCCCCAGTTCTTCCTATCTTCAAAGCCCTTCTGATATCCCATCTCTGTTTGGAGGCTTTTCCTGAATAATTTTTCTATTTCTAACATCATATAATGCCACTTACCACACCAGACCGCTTTGCCATTTCCTCGGCAGTTTTGCTCTTCTCTGTACGTTCTCATGTGTTTCTGCATTAGATGGTAATCTCCTTTTGGCTAGAGATTGTGTCTTCTGACTCTGCTGTTTCACTGATGGAGGGCTACTCTTGGAATCAGGAAACCTGGGGTCGTCTGCGTTCTCACTATCACTGTCTGATGTGAATAAAGACTGCACGTGCCCTTGGCATTGTGCCACATCCCTGCCGGCTAATCAATCAGTGGGATTTATTAAGCTCTTACTATGTGCAGGGCACTGTATTGAGTGCTTGGAGAGTACAGGCCTATCATCATCATCATCAATCGTATTTATTGAGTGCTAACTATGTGCAGAGCACTGTACTAAGCGCTTGGGAAGTACAAATTGGCAACATATAGAGACAGTCCCTACCCAACAGTGGGCTCACAGTCTAAAAGGGGGAGACAGAGAACAAAACCAAACATACTAACAAAATAAAATAGAATAGATATGTACAAGTAAAATAAATAAATAGAGTAATAAATATGTACAAACATATATACATATATACAGGTGCTGTGGGGAAGGGAAGGAGGTAAGATGGGGTGGATGGAGGGGGACGAGGGGGAGAGGAAGGAAGGGGCTCAGTCTGGGAAGGCCTCCTGGAGGAGGTTAGCTCTCAGTAGGGCCTTGAAGGGAGGAAGAGAGCTAGCTTGGCAGATGTTGGGAGGGAGGGCATTCCAGGCCAGGGGGATGACGTGGGCCGGGGTTCGATGGCGGGACAGGTGAGAACGAGGTACGGTGAGGAGATTAGCGGCGGAGGGTGCGGGCTGGGCTGTAGAAGGAGAGAAGGGAGGTGAGGTAGGAGGGGGCGAGGTGATGGACAGCCTTGAAGCCCAGGGTGAGGAGTTTCTGCCTGATGCACAGATTGATTGGTAGCCACTGGAGATTTTTGAGGAGGGGAGTAATACGCCCAGAGTGTTTCTGGACAAAGATAATCCGGGCAGCAGCATGAAGTGTGGATTGAAGTGGAGAGAGACACGAGGATGGGAGATCAGAGAGAAGGCTGATGCAGTAGTCCAGACGGGATAGGATGAGAGCTTGAACGAGCAGGGTAGCGGTATGGATGGAGAGGAAAGGGCGGATCTTGGCAATGTTGCGGAGCTGAGACCGGCAGGTTTTGGTGACGGCTTGGATGTGAGGGGTGAACGAGAGAGCGGAGTCGAGGATGACACCAAGGTTGCGGGCTTGTGAGACGGGAAGGATGGTAGTGCCGTCAACAGAGATGGGAAAGTCAGGGAGAGGACAAGGTTTGGGAGGGAAGACAAGGAGTTCGGTCTTCGACATGTTGAGCTTTAGGTGGCGGGCAGACATCCAGATGGAGATGTCCTGAAGGCAGGAGGAGATGCGAGCCTGTAGAGAGGGGGAGAGAGCAGGGGCAGAGATGTAGATCTGGGTGTCCTCAGCGTAGAGATGATAGTTGAAGCCGTGGGAGCGAATGAGGTCACCAAGGGAATGCGTGTAGATTGAGAACAGAAGGGGACCAAGCACTGAACCTTGGGGAACCCCCACAGTAAGAGGATGGGAGGGGGAGGAGGAGCCCGCAAAAGAGACTGAGAAAGAACGACCGGAGAGATAAGAGGAGAACCAGGAGAGGACAGAGTCTGTGAAGCCAAGGTCAGATAGCGTGTTGAGGAGAAGGGAGTGGTCCACAGTGTCAAAGGCAGCTGAGAGGTCGAGGAGGATTAGGACAGAGTATAAGCCTTTGGATTTGGCAAGCAGGAGGTCATTGGTGACCTTTGAGAGGGCAGTTTCCGTGGAATGTAGGGGATGGAAGCCAGACTGGAGGGGGTCGAGGAGAGAGTTGGTGTTGAGGAATTCTAGGCAGCGCGTGTAGACAACTCGTTCAGGGAGTTTGGAAAGGAGTGGTAGGAGGGATATGGGGCGATAACTATCTGGTCATTGTAATCAGTGCCCCAACAGAAGCATGTCTGGGAGGGGCGAGAGATTGTGAGTGGCCCTGAGCCATTCTTCTGCACAGGTGACTACATTTGGCAGTGTCGTTTAGATGCTGCTTCTCACTGTCGAGTTCCAACTGCTTAAAGAAAGAATCATCCTAAAGAGGCAAGGGACAGGTAGAAGAGTATGTAGGACACGAGAAGCAGCGTGGTTTAGTGGATAGAGCCCGGGCTTGGGAGTCAGAGGTCGTGGGTTCTAATCAAGGCTCTGCCACTTGTCAGCTGTGTGACCTTGGGCAAGTCACTTCACTTCTCTGTGCCTCAGTTACCTCATCTGTAAAATGGGGATGAAGACTGAGCCCTACGTGGGACAACCTGATTACCTTGTATTTACCCCAGCGCTTAGAAAAGTGCTTGGCACATAGCACTTAACAGACACCAACATTATTATTATTACAGAGATGCTAGATATATACCTGTATATATGTATATATGTTTGTACATATTTATTACTCTATTTATTTATTTATTTTACTTGTGCATGCCTATTCTATTTATTTTATTTTGTTAGTATGTTTGGTTTTGTTCTCTGTCTCCCCCTTTTAGACTGTGAGCCCACTGTTGGGTAGGGACTGTCTCTATATGTTGCCAATTTGTACTTCCCAAGCACTTAGTACAGTGCTCTGCACATAGTAAGCGCTCAATAAATACGATTGATGATGATGATGATGATGATGATGGTTTCTTTCTAAGTCATATGACAAGTTAGTGGCAGGTCTGGGAAGGGAATTCGGGTCTCTGTTGGAAATTGTTTACTAGACTGGTATTTTTTTTATGTCTTCAGGCTTAGAGGCCTACAACGTTTCATTTGAGTCTTTGTTTGAGAACTGTGGGTCAAAAAAAGGGATTGAGAACTTGTGGGAAGTATTTATGGCCTGCGAGACCTGTGACTGACATAGAGCTGAAGCAAATTGAGTTCAGGCAGTTTTAGAAATGTCCCCTCTTTCTGCTGTCCTGCCACCATAACGAGGAAGGGCCAGGGCACCGGGGGGAAAGGACTAACTGTAAATTTAAGATTCTTCCTTTCTCCAAAGCAAGAGCACTCAGATCTCTTCTGCTGAATGCGTGTGCCTCCTAAGCCAGGAAACTGCCATTATAAGTACGTCGGTCCTCTGTATGGCTTTTATTTTTGCTTGTTTTTTAATTTGGAGTTTGGATGGTTGGATTCCAAAGATTTTTAAAGCCTTTTGAGCTTGCTCTGGGAGGTTTGGCTGTGAAAATCCAGCTTGTTCAGAATTCTAAGTAGTGGAAAAGGTACCTAGAAGGGGAAGCAGGTACTGACAGTTCTTTAGGGTTAAGGTGAGAGAGAAGTATGGTTCCCTCCTATAATATGGGCATAGGGAAAACTGCACCTTGACTGACAGTGTGGATGCTTAAAACTTCTGTTATATCACCAGTCTACGGTGGCAACAACTAGGCCTTTTCAGGAAGGTGACAAGAAATCGAAAACATAGTTTTGCCACTATTTAAAGCCATGGCACGCCTGACCTTGGAATCTTGTGTGCACTTCTGGCCGCTCCTACCTTGGGATAATGAGATGGAGAAAGTCTGGAGAAGGGCAACCAGGTTGGTCTCAGGAGTGGGGAAGGTTAACTGTCAGCACTGTGCAGCCCAGGTAGACAAAGATGGAAGGTAGTGGGGGCTCTGAAGTTTGCAAACTCACAAAAGGTGTGGCAAGTGAGAGAGTGGAGCTGTTCTTCAAATTCAGACACACCTAATGAATCTTGAGGGTGGCAGATTCAAAACCAATAAAAGGAAGCACCCAGCAGGTGGTAAAGTGTATCAAATATGTTACCCACTGAATCTGTGCAGATGTAAAATATCTTTGGTTTCAAGCTGTCCTACTCCCTGGGCCTCCTCATCTCTCCCACCACTGACCTCTTAGTCATTCTCTCCTTTTTGTCTAGAATACTCTGCCCGTTCATGTCCAAGGACCACAACACCTCTCCCCATCCTTAAGCCCCTTCTGAAATCACATCTCCATGACGCCTTCGCTGACTCAGCCCTCTTTTCCTTTTCTTCCACTCCTTCTGAGTCGCCCTGGCTTGCTCCCTTTATTCATCCTGTCTACTTCTTTTGTTTTGTCTGTCTACTTGTTTTGTTGTCTGTCTCCCCCTTCTAGACTGTGAGCCCGTTGTTGGGTAGGGACCGTCTCTATATGTTGCCAATTTGTACTTCCTAAGAGTTTAGTACAGTGCTCTGCGCACAGTAAGCGCTCAGTAAATATGATTGAATGAATCCCCCATCCCAGGACTTATGTACATGTCCAAATTTATTTATCTTAATGTTTGTCTCCCCTCTAGACTGAGCTCATTGTGGGCAGGTACTGTCTCTATCAACTCCGTTATATTGTACTTTCCCAAGTGCTTAGTACAGTGCAGTGCAAACAGTGTGCTCAATAAATACAGTCGATAGATTGATAATTGAATGTATTTCTTAAGGGCCCCTTTCAGAAGTAGGTAGCCATTCTCCATGTCCTGTTCTTTTCACTTTTGAGAGATTAATCAGCTCTTTGTTTGTTCTCTGTGCAGTCGTACCCCTGGAAGCCGTCAAGCCTCACCCACTGAAGTAGCTGAGCGCCTGGGCCCGAATGCTAATCCTGCAGAAGGGCTAGGCCCACTGTCCAATCCTGCAGCGAACAAGCCCCTGGTGGAAGAATTTCCTAACCCTGAAACCCCAAATCTGGATGCCATGGAACAAGTTGGTCTGGATTCCTTACAGTTTGACTATCCTGGGAATCAGGTCCCGATGGACTCTTCAGGAGCCACTGTAGGGCTTTTGGACTACAGCTCCCAGCAGCAGGTGAGCTTAATGGTTACCCAGCCTCATCTCTGCACAGCAGGTTAGTTTGTATAGCTTATGTAATTGTACAGCCTGCCCGTTCTTTTTAGGTAAATGCTTTGTCGAACATTAGCTCGTGAAGTCCATTTATTTGGAAAAAGTTCCAAATCAAAATGTATTGTGTGTCCCCAGCTTTCTAAACAATGTTTTGAGAGTGAAGAAGATTCTAAATGGAAAATTAAACATTTTTCCCTAATAGCTCTTTCAGCGGTCGAATGCGCTAACGGTCCAACAGTTAACCGCAGCCCAGCAGCAGCAGTACGCATTAGCTGCCGCCCAGCAACCCCACATAGGTGAGTCGTTGCAACTTTGTAAAGGTAACAGCGATTGTTCAGACACGATTTACTTTTAAAACAAAGTCAGAATGCAGTATTCTTGTTAACTGAATCTTAATGTTTTCCATGTTTTGCTCAGCTGGGCAAAACCCACAAACAGTTTAGGAGAATGTAAATGTGTTTCTCCACTTCCATGTCTGAGGTCCAGGCTCAGTGTCTCTTCTTAGTTCCCCTCTTGGTTCTCCGCTCAACACCATTCTGAGCACTGAGGCCATCCCGGTTCTGCTTCCAGGCCTGATCGCTTTCTGGCTTTCCTCCTAGTCCGGCCCTTGGCCCCAGATCTACTTCTGGAAGTAACGTTTATTTGCCCCATTGGCTAAACCTTTGTCGTCATAATAATATTGGTAGTACTTATTAAGCAGTTTTATATGGCAAATACTCTGCCAAGTTCTGTGGACGTTACAAAATAATCAGATGGGGGTTCACAGCCCAAGAGGGAGAGTGAACAGAGAAGCAGCATGGCCTAGTGGAAAGAGCATGGGCTGGGAGTCAGAGAATCTGGGTTCTAATCCTGGCTCTGCCACCTGCTTGTTGGGTGACCTTGGACAAGTCACTTAACTTCTCTGTGCTTCAGTTTCCTCATGTGTAAATCAGTCCGTCAAACAGTGGTATTTAATGAGTGCTTACTGTGAGCAGAGCACTGTACTAAGTGATTGGGAGAGTCCAATATAACAGAATTGATAGACACATTCCCTGCCCGCAAGGAGGTTACAGGCTACAGGAAGATGGAGATTTCATACCTGTTTCCCTCTTCTTTTTGTGAGCCCGTGCAGGACGGGGACCGTGTCCGACGTGGTTTTCTTGCCTCTACCCAGCGCTTAGTACAGTGCTTGGTACATAATAAATGCTTAACAAATACCACTACTATTATGATTATTTTTGTCCTTACAACAGGTATTTTATTGCCATTTTACAGATGAGGAAACTGAGGCCCAGAGAAGTTTAGTGTCACGCCCAAGGTCCCATAGCAGGCAAGTGGCAGAGCTGAGACTAGAACCCATGCTCTTTCCACTAGGCCACGACCATCCCGATGATGTTGCCTCTGATTCCTGAAGGTTTTTCTTGTTGTTTTTTCCCTTCAATATTGTGATGCTTTGGGGGTGCATTTTTTTTCGGGGGGGGGGTGGGGGGGTAAATCTCAGTGTTTTTCCTTTCCTCTTTCATCCGCTCCCTTAGAGCCTTGCTGCCCCTCTGCCTTTGATCAGCTCAGCAATGACCCCACACTTAGATAGTTCACTGTTGTCACTGCCTTCCACTACCTGTAACCCCACTTGCTCACTGCACGTGTCATCACATTGTTGGGTCTCTGGGTTTGTTTGCTTCCCCAAAGTGGTCTGGAGCAGTGAATGTCTTAGCCTCTGGTTTTAGATTTCTGATAAGCTTTCTGTTTTGTGACGGACTAGCCTCTTTTTTGCAGTCTCCTGCAAATAGTTGGAGTTTTGATCTGTTTCAGTGCTCAGTTGCTCCAAGTATACTCACGTATATTGTGTGCTCCTACTTTCCTCGTGGTCCTTAAGACAGCCTCCTTCACCTTTCGTAGCCTCGGAGTTGAACCGTCTCCCCTCGGGAGGAGATGTGGTGTGGAGAGGAAGCAAGGGGCCCTGTGAAATTTCTACCTGGGAGAAATTTGGCTGCTAAAGGGGTGATTTCTCTTCAGCAGCATGCTAATTGTCTTCACCGCTGCCCTGCTGTCTTAGGGCTTGGCTGCTGGACAGTTTACAGCCACAGTGGCAATGCAGCTTCTTTGAAAAAAGACTCTGTGTTGTTTCACTGTGTTAGAGGAGGCAGTGTGACAGTTGGAGGAGGATGTTAGTTGCTGATATCAGTCTTAGCACTTGTAACTCGTTTTCCTCTGTCAGTTTTTGATACTGGCATACCTTGAGCTTGGCTGGATTATCGCTCTCAATAATAATAATAATAATAACAACAACATTTGTTAAGCGCTTACTATGTGCTCAGCACTGTTCTAAGCACTGGGGAGGTTCCAAGGTGATCAGGTTGTCCCACGGGGGGCTCACAGTCTTAATCCCCATTTTACAGATGAGGTAACTGAGGCCCAGAGAAGTGAAGTGACTTGCCCACAGTCACACAGCTGGCAACTGGCGGAGCCGGGGTTTGAACCCACGACCTCTGACTCCAAAGCCCGGGCTCCTTCCATTGAGCCACGCTTGCTTCTCACTTGTCCGGGGCTAGTCAGTTGTATGGGAGCTGTCACATAAGATGCTTGGTGCCCCTCTGTCATGCTACACGCGATGGTAGATTAACCCTCAGAAGGAATCCGTTTGTGGAGAAGGGGAAAGGGAAGGAACGTGTAAACACACGGGGAAGCAGTGTGACTCAGTGGAAAGAGCACAGGCTTTAGAGTCAGAGGTCATGGGTTCAAATTCCGACTCCGCCAATTGTCAGCTATGTGACTTTGGGCAAGTCACTTCACTTCTCTGAGCCTCAGTTCCCTCATCTGTAAAATGGGGATTAAGACTGTGAGCCCCCTGTGGGACAACCTGATCACCTTGCAATCTCCCCAGCGCTTAGAACAGTGCTTTGCATACAGTAAGCGCTTAGTAAATGCCATTATTATTATTGTTATTATCCCCAGTCCAGTGGTGGGCTTGGAAGCAGGGACCCTGGGGCCCAGTGCTCTTCTAGCCGGACACTCAAGTGTACATTTGCCAGGACTTTGGACGGAGGGCGGGCAGGGGAACGTGGGAATGGGGTGCTGGGGTGTGAGAACGCATGTGTGCGCACATGAGGGAGAATTTAGGACCCCCCCCCCCCCCCTCCAGCCCCTTGGGGCCCTATGCAGGGAGAAAGAAGATGGGGAGGGAAAAGTTGACTTCCTGAGCAGTCCCCCTGTCACCCAGCTTCCCTGAGTAGCTGAGTTCCTATTAACACCTTCCCTTAGATTGATTCAGTTAAGGAAAATTTACTCAAGCTGTCAGCACTTTTAAGTCCCTGCTAGAAAGAGGGGTGCAGACGGAGCTGCTGAAAAGCGGCTGGACGGAGTTCCAGGGTCCGAACTTGAGGAGCCCCATAGGGTTCCAGGGTCTTTTTAGTCCCTCCCTAGGCACCTCCCCACCTCCACCCAGTAGCCGACTGGCCCAGGTCAGGACCAGCCACCCTTGCCCCGGTTTCAGTGTGACAGCCCCCTTCCTAGTAAGCACCAGGGTCTTTCTTTCTTGTAACCTCTCCAGCGCTTAGAACAGTGCTTTGCACATTGTAAACGCTTAATAAATGCCATTATTATTATTATTTTCCCCTCCCCACACTTAGTTTGAGGTCCCGGACTGTGGCACCCCCAAGCACTCGATTAATACAGTCTTCAGCCTGAGTTTTAGTACTGTTCTGTTTCTTGAAAGTGTGGCTATATGTGAATGGCTGCCATGGAGCACGCTTCCCTGCAGACATACTTGTTTCTGGTACCCCGGGAAAAATAACTCATAATCCTTTTTAACTGGCCTGTGTTGAGATATTAAACATTGCTGAACTATTCATCTGTGTTAAAGTAATTCAGAGCATAGCTTCACAATATTAACTCAGTGAGTGGTAGTATGATCGAGTCTTCTCAAGGGGGTACAGAAGAACAAGCTTCTTTTATAACTGATAGTTTTTCATGCTTGGAGAAGAATACGATCAGTTTAGATGGAGAAACAGCCTTCTTCCTATCCTGTAGCGGGACAGCTCTTGAACCTCTGTTCATCCCTTCTGAAGTCCTCCCTCCTTCAGGGTCTTCTTCAGCCATTTTTAGAAGTTCATCTTCTTTCTTGAAAACTGATGTAATGCTTAAAAGATTTTAGCTGCTGTTGGAGAAACCAGGAAGCATCGTGGCCGAGTGGAAAGATCTCTAGTCTGGGAGTCAGAGGGCCTGGCTTCTAATCTCAGCTCTGCCACTTGCCTGCTGGGTGACTTCTCTGTGCCTCAGCTCCCTCATATGCAAAATGGGGATTCAATACCCTCCTACTTACTGTGAGCCCCAGGTGGTACCTGACTGTCTTACTCCCTTGTTTCTACTTTTTAATGGTATTTGTTAAGCACTTATTGTATAAACAGCCGTGGTTTCTCATGGGACTCAAGTGTAAGTAGGGGGGAAGAAGAGGTATTGAATCCTCATTTTGCAGATGCGGAAACAGGCCCAGAGAAGTGAAGTGACGGCCACCAAGTCACATAGCAAGCAGTTGGCAGAGCCGGGATGAGAACCCAGGTCCTCTTTCTCCCAGGCTCTTTCGACTAGGCCACGTTGCTTCCCGCCAGGAATCGACACCTCCCACTCCCTACCTCCTGGTTACGACTGTGGTTCCCCAAGTACAACATGGTTGGTTTAGGAGAAGCAAAATAAACCCTTTTCCTCCGATTTGTATCTCTGAGCAACCTCAGTCTCTTGCAGCCGTGGATTTCCTTTTTTTCCCCCAGCTCTCCTTAAATGGATGCAGTTCTTGCGAAACGTACTGATTATGGTATTCGTTAGGTGCTAACCATGTGCCTGGCACTGTACTAAGCTTTGGGGTAGATATAAGATAATCAGGTTAGACACAGCCCCTGTCCCACATGGGGCTCACACTCTTAATCCCTATTTCCCAGATGAGCTAACTGGGGCACGGAGAAGTTGTGACTTACCAAAGGTCACACAGCAGACAACTGATGGAGCCGGGAAAAGAACCCACGTCCTTTGGACTCCCAGTCCTGTGCTCTATCCACTAGGCCGTGTGGGTTCCCCTCTTCTTCCTCTGCATCTCCCCCTTAACCCCCCATTTTCAGTGGACTGTACCTTTTCGTAAGCATGTATTAAAAGGGGAAAGCAGCAGTTCCATCCAGCTGCGTGAAATTCTGGGCTTGATCTTCAAGGAAATCCCCTAACGCTAGGTACGCCTGAATCATTGAAGGTGGGTGTAAAGCATTGTCTCCAAGTATTCATGTGAGCATATTTGCAAAATGAACTTTATGCAGTGCATGTAAGAAAGGCATATGCTTCCCAATAGTATTCTGTATAATCCTGGTTTTTTGAGAAGTGTAAAGTAGTCAAGATTTCTGCTACTCTTGATAGGCTTCCATATCATTTCTGTTTCAGTTATGGTTCATACAAGCCTTTTTTATAAGCGTGTAAGTGGACAAAGGAACAGGAATGTGAACTTCATTTAGATTTCTGTTTTTGTTTTTTTTTTTTAATGTCCTTTTTCCTTTTGAAATACAGCAGGTGTGTTTTCAGCAGGCCTGGCTCCAGCTGCATTTGTGCCAAACCCATATATTATTAGCGCGGCTCCTCCAGGAACTGATCCTTATACTGCAGCAGGATTGGCCGCAGCAGCAACACTAGCAGGTGATTCCATTTTATCTGTTCCCTTATTTGGTGCCTTTGCTGTATGTCTGTTGCTATAATGTACTCTCCCAAGCGCTTAGTGCAGTGCTTTGCACACAGTAAGCACTCAATAGATATGGTTGAATGAATGAATTTGCTGTTTAGAATGTAAAATCTTAAATTGTACTTGTCCATTTGGCAGCCGTTCATACTGAAGATAGGTAGTGACTCTAGTAACGGTGTAGTGACTGCAGTGAAGTGATTAGAGTGATTTTCATTTTTTGTTTTTGAATCCTTCCAGGAGGGCAGTTGGAAGAAGTGGGCGTAGCTGCACGTTTTGTCGTTTAGGGGAAGCAGTAATTCAGTACAAGCTTTGCATCCTTTTATTTCCTATGAGATAGATGAAGTCTTACGAATCACTTGTAATAAGCTTAAACTCGCCGAACATTTGTTTATCCAGAATGCCGGACATATTCTTTAGAAAATTGATCTGCCACTTGGCTTCCAAAGAAAGGAAGACGTTTGGAGAGCAGCTGGGGGAAGACAGTGGAAAAAAGAATGATGATTGGAAATACTTCTTGTACAAAACGTGTTCAAAGGACATTTGGTCTTGTAGCTGTTATTTTTGAAGGGAAAAAAACCCTAACAATTGGATGTCGGTAGGAAAAGCTATTATCATAATACTAACAAGGTCTCAAGATATCCCGATCTACTCTGTGGCCGTGGAAAAAATCAGATCACGGGAGCCCCCTCCAATTCTCTGGCATTAAATGCCCGTGGGCACGGCCTGGTGCGTGGCCTAGTGGCCACAGCATGGGCTTGGGAGTCAGAGGGCGTGGAATCTAATCCCGGCACTGTCACTTGTCTGCTGTGTGATCTTGGGCAAGTCACTTAACTTCTCTGTGCTTCAGTTCCCTCATCTGTACAGTGGGGATTAAGACTGTGAGCCTCCTATGGGACAGGGACTATGTACAACCTGATTACCTTGTATCTACCTCTAGTGCTTAAAACAGTGCTTGGCATTCATTCATTCATTCATATTTACTCTCTCCCAAGCGCACGTAGTAAGCGCTTAACAAGTACCATAAGTGTTATTGTCATTAATAACTTCTAGGGCAACTAAAACTCACCTCCTCCAGGAGGCCTTCCCTGACTAGTTCCCCTTTTTCTCTGCTTTCCCTCCCCATCGCCCTGACTCGCTCCCTTTTCTCTACTCTCTTCCGCACCCCACAGCACTTGTGTATATGTGTATGTATTAATAATAATAATTCAATTTATTTTTATTGATGATGTGTATATATAATTTTATTTATTTGTAAGAGTGCTACTGATACTTGTTTACTTGTTTTAATGTTTGTCTCCCCCTTTCTCGACTGAGCCCACTGTGGGGAGGGATTGCCTCTATTTGTTGCTGAATTGTACTTCCCAAATGCTTAGTACAGTGCTCTGCACACAGTAAGCGCTCAATAAATATGAGTGAATGAATGAAAAGTAAGGGGTTGTGCCCTGCCTTCCAGGACTCCCAATCTAGTGAAGAAATACCAAAAAATATTTACACATAGTATGAGCTGGAGGAGAATAAGAAAGTAGTTCACTGTGTCAGAGTAGCAGAAGGTATTATGAAAGATGTGTAATCAGCAAAAGATAACAAGACATATCTTAACTAATGAAGTAATAGCAGAGCATCTGAAACTGGTAGTGTTGTTTAGAATGGTTAACTAAGCCAGCGTTTGTTGAGCCCTGAGACGATAGGGGCATGTAAGCCATCCCTTTGCCTTCCGTTATTCATTCATTCAGTTGTATGTTTTGAGTGCTTACTGTGTGAGGAGCACTGTGCTAAGTTCTTGGGAGTATGCAGTGCAACAGTAGACACATTCCCTGTCCACAGTGAGCTCACAGTCTGCCTTGAGAGCTAATGTTTTTTAAACCGAACTGCATAGCTCTGCCTTGGCTCTCATTTCTTCCTATTCCCTAGGTTGTGCTCCTAAACGGACTTCCTCACTTTCCTTCAATCTCTTGGCTTGTTCACCTATGATCCCATTTCTCATCAGTCAGTAACATTTTTTGAGTGGTGACTTCGTGCAGAGCCCTGTACTACGCACTTTGAGAGGAGAATGGAATTAGACACGATCCCTGTGCTCACAGTTTCATTGTGGAGTGCCTCTTTCCACAACTGAAATACCCTCCAGTCTAATTCCCTGCCCTCCTTTGTAGCCATCTGTCCAAAGCCATCCATTCAATCACTTTTTAGTTCAAAATAGATTTATTCACAATGGATACATCAAGGTGGATGGCAGGAAAAGATTATAATCAGTCTATTTGATTCTCTTGCCTTTGTAAGGACCCTCCCTTCCCAAACTGGAGTGTCTGAAAATCACCTTTGTCTTTGCCTCCGATATTGCAAGGCCTTTGCTCTAGAGAGTCAACTGATGGAGTTAGTTTGCTGCCCTGGTTAACTTGACTCCTGGAGTCTCTGGGCACCTTACTGTGAATTAAAAATTCCAACCCCTTGGGTCACTTAAGGGGTCCCGATTTTGAACTCATGACATCAGCCTATCTGCAGCCGTGAAATTTAGGAGGTAGGCCTCTCTCAGCAGTACCTTGGAAAAAGCTCTTTATGGGCAGGGAACATATCTGCTAATTCTGCTGTTGTTGTACTGTCCGAAGTGCTTAGGACAGTGCTCTGTACATTGTAAGCGCTCGATTAATACTGTCAATTGATTGCTTGGGGTCACGTGGGTTGAATGACTGAATGCCTACAGAAGAGGAGTTCAACGCTCTTTTTAAAGGTTGAACCCCAGCAATCTTAAGAGCTCATCTTCCCCACACCCAGCCTCCTGCTGGAGCCTTGCCCTTACTCCCAGGATGAAACCTAGGGTCGTTTGAGTGGGCCATTCCCCGTGTGGAGTTAGACGGAGAAGGAGAGCGAGAGGGAAACAACCCACAGTACCATACATTGCAGTCTGTCTGCAACTCTGACAACAGGGCTAAAGACTGGGACAGAGATTTCTAGCATGAACTTTTCCAACCTACTATTGGCCTGCTGGAATTTTTTGTTTGTCTACTATCGGTGGCATCAGGGCTGCCGGAGGAACTTCCGTGGCCTCTGCTGGATGACTTTATACACAGTCCCATTATCACGATTATCAACCAAAACATTCTAAAGGTACAAAGCAGAAAATCGGAAAAGGTAATCCGCAAACACCTCCCTGTTTTATGTTGCCTAACATCACTGTATCACATAATCCACTTAGTGCGATGAATCTTTTTTTTTTTAAATCCAATATTCCCTAATAATTTGGGTGATAGCGAATGATTTGAAGCAGAACGATCACCAGTAGGGCCCTAAATTTGTATAGGCTCACCGAGTCAGTCCTTGTTTTTTTTTTTCATGGCATTTATTAAGCGCTTACTATGTGCAAAGCAGTGTTCTAAACGCTGGGGAGGATACAAGGTGATCAGGTTGTCCCACGTGGGGCTCACAGTCTTCATCCCCATTTGACAGATGAGGGAACTGAGGCCCAGAGAAGTGAAGTGACTTGCCCAGAGTCACCCAGCTGACAAGTGGCGGAGCCGGGATTTGAACCCAAGACCTCTGACTCCAAAGCCCGGGCTCTTTCCACTGAGCCACGGTGCTTCTCATTCTTGTTAAAATGTATTCCTTATTTCAGGTATAGAATTTCATTTTCTAGGGTGTACTATGAACATTTTTGTGTGAGTTTTCCCTGGTTGTGTTGCCTACAATTCAGAGATTCAGTAGGTGCGCCTGTCCTGTTGGAAGGATTGAACTCTCGGGGACTTGTACAGAATTGATTTCTCTTGGCTAACTAGGAAGGGACAGTAGATTTCTGCTTGACGTGGTGGTGGTGGTGATGATGACGATGACCTGTGTGTCTTTTTGGCCAGGTCCTGCGGTAGTTCCTCCTCAGTATTATGGTGTTCCATGGGGGGTGTATCCAGCCAACTTATTTCAACAGCAAGCTGCAGCGGCAGCAAACAATACAGCAAATCAGCAGGCAGCCTCGCAAGCACAGCAAGGACAACAACAGGTAGAGTGCACCTTCAATTATATTAAACATTTCTAACTCAAGCGTTTTTAATGTTTTATTTGCGTGGCATTGAAAACGAACATTTAACTGCGTCACAGGTTTCTTTGTTTTGGAGGGCAATTGAAAACTCCCTATCTATGCTTTCACATTTTTTCATTTTAATTGCTGCATAATTTTTGAAAGTCCACATTCTGAAAGAGTTAGCGAGTGCCACTTCAATCTGATTTGGCTATTTCAGCTGACAAGTTGTCCATGTCTCACAATAGGAGAGATGTATTTATTCTCATATTAAAGTTTTTTTAATGACTTAGGCATGCAACCTGAAATACTTTTGTCGAAGATTGGCATTTGGTTCATTTTTGTACCATACGTTGCCCACAGCAGGAAGAAAATGTTTTCACAAACATTTTTTCCAACATTTTTTCTTTAGTGTGGATGAGTTACTTTCAAATTTATCACTATGGGGTAATGCAAATTTCAGAGTAATTAATTTCACCTTTTTATGGGACAAATTTTGGGTCTCCTATTAATAGTAATAATAATAATAATGGCATTTGTTAAGTGCTTACTATGTGCAAAGCACTGTTCTAAGTGCTGGGGGGGGGGGTACAAGGTGATCAGGTTGTCCCAAGTGGGGCTCATGGTCGTAATCCCCATTATACAGATGAGGTAACTGAGGCTCAGAGAAGTGAAGTGACATGCCCAAGGTCACACAGCAGACGTGGCGGAACCGGGATTAGAACCCATGACCCCTGACTCCCAAGCCTGTGCTCTTTCCACTGAGCCACGCTGCTTCTCTTACAATCAGGTCTTAGTGCCTTTGAACTTGGAGTCCAAATTTCCATTTCTTTAACAGTGGCTAAAACACCACATATTTGGCTTTGGGCCTTTGCTTTACAGCATCGTTAAGCTTTCAAGAACAGAGAGGTACTCTGTGATTTGTAAAAATCTGTTAATATCTTAATAGGGTTAGTCTAACTTCATTTCTTCTTTTTTGAACTTTTTTCTTTTCTTTAGCCGGTATTATTATCAATGTCTGCTGTGGATAAAACATATCTAGAAATGGCTTTCCTCGGTCTGTTAACTTTGCGTGTTCTACAGTAATGCTACATGGCCAACATAGTATCACATTAACTGAACCATCTCACTAGAGTTGGCTCTCATTGAAGTGTAAATATAAAATCATAGGTCTGGACAAGTTCCAAAGAGGTCAGTTTGTCCATCTTTAGCCTTCAGGAGAGATCACACCTGCAATTTTTTTTAAGAAATAAGAGGATTTCATTTTAAAGTAACTCAGAAAAGTGGACTAAACCCGGAAGCATAGAAGTCTTCTTGTTCTGCCCTAGTTGCTAATGGGGTAGAGCTGGTCACCATCTTTATAAGACTCCCAATGCAGGTTCTTAATAAACTACTGCTGACCCTTCGCTTCTCCATGTTGAACATTTCTGTTCTTTTAATTTTCCTCATAGTGTTTTCAAACTCTTGAAACATCATTTTTATCTGTAACATTTGACATTATTATGCTTGTACAGCTCTTGGGGGAATTCTGTCTTTAGTAAAACCAAAGCTTAATTGACTTTTCCCCCAGATGGGAAGGAGGGAGAGAGAGAGAGATAGAGCGAAGTTAAAAACACAGATGGCCAGCAATGAAAGCATCTAATTGATAATGTAATGTTTTGGGTTTGGTTTTGTTTTTAACTTCTTAAGTCTCATGTGTTCAGTCAGTTCTGCGCTACAGGTAGTGAGATGTCTTTACTCCCAGGTTCCTTAGCCGTGGAGAAACTGTCAGTAACTATTTCTGATAACTGTGTGGAACTTGACACTTTCAATACAGTACTTAAAACAGGTCTAGTGTTCAGGAGGCCTTTAACTTGGTTTTTTTAATTCCTCGTGTATTTTGGGTGCATGTATCTAAGGGTCCAGACCTGAATCTTATGCTTTGGTTTATGTGCACTTCTTTTAGATGTAGAATAGTTAAAATTGAATTCAACTGTTAACTATGCAAAGTTGTTATCCTAGACAAATGAAACTGTATATATAACATTTGTACTTTAGCTTTTAAGGAAATAGTATCATATTGGTCTTTTGTAGGTTCTGCGTGCTGGAGCCAGTCAGCGTCCTCTTACTCCCAATCAGGGTCAGCAAGGGCAACAAGCAGAGTCACTTGCAGCAGCTGCCGCAGCAAATCCAACTTTGGCTTTTGGTCAGGGCCTTGCTACAGGCATGCCAGGTATATACTAGATCGGCTGAGGAAACCGAAATTCGAGTAAAAGTTAACATTGAATTGGGTCAAAGAGTGAAAAAAATGTATCTTTAAAATTCTGCTGCATTCTGGCAAGTTTGGGCCTTTCTCTTATTACAGCTTTAACACAGGTCAGCTAAAAACCATGACATGAGAATGTTTTTAGGGTTGAAAAGAAAAAGAAAGCCATGCTATACATGTGATGGAAATCTTATATCTTGGTAAATATACCACAAAAGATATCTGTAAGGGTCTCTTATTGCAATCCTACTTTTAATATTCACATCCACTAAGGGATAGGGCAAACGGAACCTTTTTTTTTTTCTTTTTTAAATTGAATTACTACATTCCGTTGGGGAAAATGAGGTCTTGGAACTTGTTTTTCTACCTTCCCCGTTGGGTGACTTTCCCTGCCACTAGCTATGGTAGCTTGCCTCCTTCCTGTGAAGTCGTTGCTTCCTCAAGGAGCTCTGTCCCACCGAAAGTTTCGAAGCCTAAAAGGAAATATCTTTTTTCCATGTGGCTTTCTGCCACTGCAGAATTCAAAGCCCGTTCTAGGGTCTTTCATGATTGAAGCCGGAGAGAAATGAGGGAGAAGAGTACCATGCCAGGGCGTCACAGAAAAGGGTTGATTGGATTTCTGGTAATTTTGTGCCTGAAATTACTTCTTCCACACTCGAAAACATCAGGCCTGGGACAGTTTGTTTTCAGGGAAAAAAACATGGAAAGATTAGGTACTGGTTGCTATTAGAGAATGAATTTCTTTCGTGAACCATGAAGTATGTAACCCTTATGCTCGTTAAATAGAGGGTTTGTAGTGGAACGAATAACGTGGGTTTTTACATTGAATTTGGTGGTTCATTTTTTAACCAAGTTTAAGCTCTCTCCCGGTTCATAAAGTCAAGTTTTTGTTCAGGTTTTAAGCAGCCAATTGACAGGCGGCGCATGACATTCTTGGTAGCTCTGGACTTTTTTGGAGGAGGCTGGTGTTCCCCATTCTGCTCCATGAGATTCCCCCCTCTTCCCATACTCAACAAAGCACTTTCCTTCCCACCCCTAACCTCCTGTCCCTGGCCAACGTCCCCCACCTGGACCATTCATTCATTCATTCAGTCGTATTTATTGAGCGCTTACTGTGTGCAGAGCACTGTACTAAGCGCTTGGGAAGTACAAGTTGGCAACGTATGGAGACGGTCCCTACCCAACAGTGGGCTCACAGTCTAGACTGGGAGACAGAGACTGGTAAATAGGATAGGTAGGTGAGTGGCTATATAAATAAATTTGAAAATCTCTACTTTCTGCAGTTTCCTAAGCACAGTGTAACATCAGTGTTTCTTTTAACTGTCTCTTATCCTGATCATATGAATTGATCTACTTCAGTCAAAGGGTACTACATAGTGTTACTTCTCACATATCACTTAGAATCATTTGTGTAATTCTAAAAATTGAACTTGGGTTTACTTAGGTCAAATTGCATTTAACACCACTTATTATATGCATAAGTCCTGTAACCTTGGGAGTGTAAGTTGTCATTCCCTGGCCTTGTAGTTCTCAAACCTTGATTTGAAGGAAGAAATTAGAGGGCCAGTTCAAGTTCTTAAGCAGCCTCCTCAAGTTCCTGAGTCTGGAAATGGAGTTCCCTCCCTCTTTCAGGCAGAAGGGACTCTTGAGCCCCTTAGCACTTACAAAATAATGGGAACTTCCTGCTCTACTCTTCCAACCTGAATGGGTAGGGTTGGAATTTACCAAGATGCTAGGGAGATGATGAGACCGCAGACTTACTTCACTGTCCCTCAGCCCTCTGAATATTATTATGGTATTTGTTGTGCGCTTACTATATGTCAATCACTGTCCTAAGCATTGGGTAGATACAAGTCAATCAGATTATACGCAGTCCCGGGCTCACAGAATAAGAGGGAGGAAATAGGCATTGCACCCCCATTTTACAGATGAGGAAACTGAGGCACAGAGAAGTGAAGTGACTTGCCCATGTCACACCGCAGGCAACTGGCAGAGCCAGAATTAGAACTCAGATCATCTGAATACCAGGACCAACCTCTTTCCACTTGGCCACCCGGCTCCTAATGTGGAATAACAGCCACTTTAGGGGTTGGAGAACTATGGGCACTTCTCTCCATAACGAATGGTGGAGGAAGGAAACAGGAAGAAGCAGTTGGAAAGTCTGGTCACTCTTCTTTTGGGTCTTCCAGATTCTCATCTGTAGGGAGAGGCAACGTTCCCATTGCTATTTTCTGGAACTTGCTACCCAGTGGCAGGTAGGTAGGTGCAGGGAAGGAACGCGTTGAGTACCCAGGAGGTGGGTACTTTTATTGTTAAAATTGAAACCTTTAGGCAGAATCTCCCTGAAATTCTTTCATTCATTCATTGTCGTATTTATGGAGCACTTACTGTGTGCAGAGCACTGTACTGAGTGCTTGGAAAGTACAATTCGGTAACAGATAGACAATCCCTACCCAACAATGGGCTCACAGTCTAGAAGGGGGAGACAGACAACAAAACAGAAGCAGCGTGGCTCAGTGGAAGGAGCCCAGGCTTGGGAGTCAGAGGTCATGGGTTCTAATCCCGGCTCTGCTACTTGCTACTTTGGGCAAGTCAGTTCACTTCTCTGTGCCTGTTACCTCAACTGAAAAATGGGGATTAAGGCTGTGAGCCCCATATGGGACAACCTAATTACCTTGTATCCACCCCAGTGCTTAGGACAGTGCTTTGCACAGAGTAAGCGCTTAACAAATGGCATAAAAAAAAAACTAAAACAAGCAGACAGGCATCAATAGCGTCAAAATAGATAAATACAATTATAGATACAATTATACATTTTTATAATTGTATAATTATGCAATTATAGATACATTTATAAATACAATTATACACAGGGATATATACGGGAAAATCTTCCTATCTCCTCTACAAGCCCTTCTTCCTCCAGCCACCCCATACCCTCCCTTTTCAGCTCTTGCATCCTTTCCAGCAGTATCTCAAAAGGGCATCTCCTGCCTTCTCTCAAACTCTGTCCCCTCCACCTATGCCTCTTACCACATCCCTTCTCCCCTCACCAAAGCAATTGCCTCCCCCCCACTTCCCTCCCCATCAACTGCTCACTTTTCACTGGCTTCTCCCAGCTTTTCAAACATACCCAATGTATCCCCCCATTATTAAAACAAAAATCATTCCTTTACCCAACAGCACCTTCCAGTAATCGCCCCTCTTCCTCCTACCATTCCTCTCCAAATTCCTTGAGTTTGTTAGTTTGTGTCTATGCCCACTGCCTCCACTTCTTCTTCTCCGGGTCTCTCCTTGACCTGCTGTCTGGCTTCCGCCCCCTCCCATCCATGGAAACGTCCTTCTTTAAGGTCACCAGTGACCTCCTTCCTGCCAAGTCCAATGTCCATCATAATTCTCCTCGATTTTTCTGCTGCCTTCTACACTGTGGGCCACCCACTTCTCCTGAAAACAGTACTCAACCCTGGCTTCACCATAATTGTCCTCCCTTGGTTCTTCCATCTCCCAGACCATTCCTTCTCAGTCTTTTTGACAGGCTTGTCCTCTTGCCTCCCACCCTCAAATTGTGGGGGGTTCCTCAAGACTCTGTTGTGGCTTCTCTTCCATTTTCCATCTGCTCCCATGACTTCAACTACCAGATCTACTTGGATGATTCCCAAATCTGCCTCTCCAGCTCTGACCCAGTCTCTTTTCTCCTTTGCAGTCTTGCATTTCCTCTTGCCTTCAGGATATCTCTTCTTGGGTGTCACTCCAACACCTCAAATGTAGTATGTCCAAAACAGAAATCCTCAACACCCTCACCCCATCCTCCACCTGACTTTCCCTACACAGTAGGCAGCACCACTCTACCCTCTGTCTTACAAGCCCATAACCTAGACATTTTCCTTGACTTCTCCCTCTCTCAGCGCACACGTTCATTCGGTCACCAAATCCTGTTGGTTCACAACATCTCTAGAATCTGCCCTTTCCTTGCCATCCAGACTGCTCCCATGCTGATCCAAGCATTCACATTTCCCCCCTTGACCACTTCATCAGCCTCTTCACTGACTTCCCTGCATCGTATCTCTCCCCTCTCCAGTCATACTTCATTCTGCTGCTGTTTCAATGCGTAGCTCCCCAAAACTTCCAGTGGTTGCCCAACCTCCTTCACATCAAATGGAAACACCTCACCACTGGCTTTAACATACTAAATCAGCTCTCTCCCTCCTATCTAATCTCACTGATTGCATACTACCCAACTCTCTCTCTTCCTCTCAGCTTACTCTACCTCAGTCTCATCCTCAATCTCACTGACTCTTCACCTACGCACTCCCTCCCCCTTCAAGTCTGATAGTCTACCACTTCTTCCCATATTCAGAATCCTCCTAAAATCACATCTCTTCCAGGAGGTCTTCCCTAAGTCCTTAATTTCCCCTGTCCATCCTCCCCTCTGCATCAACTATGCATTTGGCTGTGTACCCCTTAAGCACCTTTGGTATTCATCCCAGCTCCACAATAATAATAATAATAATGGCATTTATTAAGCGCTTACTATGTGCAAAGCACTGTTCTAAGTGCTGGGGAGGTTCCAGGGAGATCAGGTTGTCCCACGGGGAGCTCACAGTCTTAATCCCCATTTTCCAGATGAGGTAACTGAGGCACAGAGAAGTGAAGTGCCTTGCCCAAAATCACACAGCTGACAATTGGCAGAGCTGGGGTTCGAACCCATGACCCCTGACTCCAAAGCCCAGGCTCTTTCCACTGAGCCACTCTGCTTATGTAAATATTCTTTTCTTCTTCTGTTTCCCTTATCCCTAATCTATCGTAATGTTTCTCGGCCCTATAAATTGTAAGCTCCTTGTGGGCAGGGATCATGTCTACCAACTCCGTTGTACTTTCCCAATATTGTACGGTAAAACACTCAGTAAGTACCACTGATTGATGCTTTTGCCTTGGAGTTTGGCCGATCAGTTGGACCCGAGAAGAAGCACAGTATCCAAGGATGGTCCTTATGGAGGTTAGAAACGTAAATGTCTTCTGATTCTCACTTGGGAAGCCATCTAGGAAGGTCTAGAAGACGGTCAGCAAACTATCCCAGCACTACTTCCCCAACCTCATCCAAAGACATTGACATTGACTTGTTAAATCAACCGTATCTCTGATGACCTTACCGGCACCTCCTTTTGAAGAAATTCAGACTTAATTTAGTCAGACAGTGCAAGTATGTGAAAATAAGTTTAGCTCTCTTGCATTAATCCTCTTCCTGCTGTACATACATTTGTGCAGAAGGCTGGGTTATTTAGAGTTCAGAATGTGTTCAGCCTGCTTTAATCCGTTCGCTTCTTTAATGTGATTTCACTGAATATACTGTTATTGCTATCCAGATATATCTATTTCGTTTTAATTACAGTTACGAGTAAACTGTCTCATCAGGCTGAAATGCCAAATGGCTGTACCCCTTGAAAATAATTGATTTGCTTGATCTTGCTGGTTACCAAATAAAAATTTTTCATTTCTGGTTGACATTAGATTTCCCCTTCCAAATTAATTTTTTTTAATAGTATTTCTTAAGTGCTTACTGTGTACCAGGCAGTGTACTAAGCACTGGCGTAGATGTAAGTTAATCAGGTTGGACACAGTCACAGTCCATGTCTTAAATGGGGCTCACAGTCTTAATCCCCAAATAATGATGGTATTTGTGTGGCTTACTGTGTGCCATGCACTGTTCTAAGCGTTGGGATAGATGCAAGGTTATCAGGTTGTCCCACATGGGGCTCACAGTCTTCATCCCCATTTTACAGATGAGGTAACTGAGGCACAGGGAAGTTAAGCGACTTGCCCAAAGTCACACAGCTGACAAGTGACAGCGCCAGGATTAGAACCCACGACCTCTGACTCCCAAGCCTGTGCTCTTTCCACATGAACTGTGTTCAACTTTGTGCCTACCCCTGCGCTTAGTACAGTGCCTGGCCCATAGTAAGTGCTTAACAAATACCATAAAAAAAAATCACACAGCAGACAAGTGGCAGAATGGGATTTGAACCCAGGTCCTTCTGACTCCCATGCCCTTGCCTATCCATGAGGCCATGCTGCCTCTGTAATCTCTTTATTAAGTAGGTTATAGTACAAGGTTTTTGGCATTATTTTAGGGAATAGGGAAAGAAATCAGTATAAAATTCATTCAATCCTATTTATTGAGCACTTACTGTGTGCAGAGCACTGTACTAAGCGCTTGGGAAGTACAAATTTGCAACATATAGAGACGGTCCCTACCCAACAGCGGGCTCACAGTCTAGAAGGGGGAGACAGACAACAAAACAAAACATATAAACCAAATAAAATAAATAGAATAAATATGTACAAGTAAAATAGAGTAATAAATATGTACAAACATATATACAAATATACAGGTGCTGTGGGGAGGGGAAGGAGGTAAGGTGGGGGATGAGAAGGGGGAGAGGAAGGAGGGGGCTCAGCCTGGGAAGGCCTCCTGGAGGAGGTGAGCTCTCAGTAGGGCTTTGAAGGGAGAAAGAGAGCTAGCTTGGCAGATGTGTGGAGGGAGGGCATTCCAGGCCAGGGGGAGGACATGGGCCGGGGGTCGACGGTGGGACAGGCGAGAACGAGGTACGGTGAGGAGATTAGCGGCGGAGGAGCGGAGGGTGCGGGCTGGGCTGGAGAAGGAGAGAAGGGAGGTGAGGTGGGAGGGGGCGAGGTGATGGAGAGCCTTGAAGCCGAGGGTGAGGAGTTTCTGTCTGATGCGTAGGTTGATTGGTAGCCACTGTTGATTTTTGAGGAGGGGAGTAACATGCCCAGAGCTTTTCTGCACAAAGACGATCCGGGCAGTGGCGTGAAGTGTGGATTGAAGCCGGGAGAGACAGGAGGATGGGAGATCGGAGAAGAGGCTGATGCAGTAATCCAGTTGGGATAGGATGAGAGATTGAACGAATAGGGTAGCGGTTTGGATGGAGAGGAAAGGACGGATCTTGGCAATGTTGCGGAGGTGAGACTGGCAGGATTTGGTGACGGATTGGATGTGAGGGGTGAACGAGAGAGCCGAGTCGAGAATGACACCAAGGTTGCGGGCTTGTGAGACGGGAAGGATGGTAGTGCCGTCAACAGTGATGGGAAAGTCAGGGAGGTAGCAGGGTTTGGGAGGGAAGATAAGGAGTTCAGTCTTGGGCATGTTGAATTTTAGGTGGCGGGCAGACATCCAGATGGAGATGTCCTGAAGGCAGGAGGAGATGCGAGCCTGGAGGGAGGGAGAGAGAGCAGGGGTAGAGATGTAGATTTGGGTGTCATCAACTTAGAGATTATAGTTGAAGCCGTGGGAGCGAATGAGGTCACCAAGGGAGTGAGTGTAGATAGAGAACAGAAGGGGACCAAGAACTGACCCTTGAGGAGCCCCTACAGTAAGGGGATGGGAGAGGGAGGAGGAACCCGCAAAAGAGACTGAGAATGAACGACCGGAGAGATGAGGAGAACCAGGAGAGGATGGAGTCTGTGAAGTCAAGGTTGGATAGCATGTTGAGGAGAAGGGGGTGGTCCACAGTGTCGAAAGCAGCTGAGAGGTCGAGGAGGATTAGGATAGAGTATGAGCTGTTGGATTTGGCAAGCAGGAGGTCATTGGTGACCTTTGAGAGGGCAGTTTCCGTGGAATGTAGGGGACGGAAGCCAGACTGGAGGGGGTCAAGGAGAGAGTTGTCGTTGAGGAATTCGAGGCAGCGTGTGTAGACGACTCGTTCAGGGAGTTTGGAAAGGAATGGTAAGAGGGAGATGGGGCGATAACTAGAAGGGGAGGTGGGGTCAAGATGGCTTTTTTAGGATGGGAGAGACGTGGGCATGTTTGAAGGCAGAGGGGAAGGAACCAGTGGGGAGTGAACGGTTGAAGATGGAAGTTGAGAGGAGAAGGGACGGAGCGAGAGATTTCATAAGATGAGAGGGAATGGGGTCAGAAGCACAGGTGGCCGGAGTAGCACTTGAGAGGAGGGAGGAGAGCTCCTCTGAGGATACTGCTGGGAAGGATGGGAGAGTAGCGGAGAGGGTTGAGAGCCGGGGCGTTGGAGAATAGTGGGGAGTGACTTTGGGGAGCTCAGACCTGATGGATTTTATTTTATTAATGAAGTAGGAGGCCAGATCGTTGGGGGTGAGGGAAGGAGGAGGGGGAGGAACAGGGGGCCTGAGAAGGGAGTTGAATGTACAGAAGAGCTGATGGGGATGATGGGCATGGGTGTCAATAAGGGAGGAGAAATAGTTTTGTCTGGCAGAGGAGAGGGCAGAGTTAAGGCAGGAAAGGATAAACTTGAAGTGAACGAGGTTGGCATGGTGTTTAGACTTTCACTAGCAGCGTTCGGCAGCTCGAGCATAAGAGTGAAGGAGGCAGACAGTGGCAGTGATCCAGGGCTGTGGGTTAGTGGTACGAGAGCGGCGAAGGGAAAGGGGAGCGAGGGAGTCGAGCTGAATAGAGAGGGTAGAGTTAAGAGCAGTAATCTGATCATCAAGATTGGGTAGAGAGGAAAGGGAGGTGAGGTGGGGTGTGAGGCGCTCAGAAAGATAAATGGGGTCGAGAGAACGGAGGTCTCTGAGGAAGTAATATAGATTTACAGGGGAGAGGAGTGTGAGTGAGGAGGCAGGTGAGAAGATTATCATCAGAGAGAGGGATTTCAGAGTTGGTGAGGGTGGACACAGTGCAGCGGTAGGAGATGATGAGGTTGAGGGTGTGACCAAGTTGGTGAGTGAGCAGCATCCAGTAAAATGAGCAGCTTCCAATAAATTTTACAGTCATTTAGTACTCAGGCAGAAATTGTAAGGCATCCTAAATCATTTTGGGATTTATTAAACATTTAAGAATTCATAAACAGTTCCCAAAACAAAGGGTTTTTTTGTTTCTAAGCTCCCGGTTTTAAAATTAGATTTCATTTTCATTTGGAAATGTTTCCAGCTGGTTCCCCCCCCAGGTGAAAATGAATAAGATCCCCTTGGCATTACAGACACACACAATTTCTTGCACTATTTTAATGGTCAACTCCTGCAGTAAGCGCTCAGTAAATACGATTGAATGAATGAATGCTGGGCAGAAACCCAGCGAAGTAGCCTGAAGTGCAGACCTGTCCTGGAGTGGTAGCCCTAAAAACCTGTAGGGGTGACAGTGCTTTACTTATTTATTCTTGCAGACAAGGCAGGACAGGTGTTTGCCTCTACTTGCCCATTTAGTTTGTCTTTCAGGCCTCATGATCCAGTTAGCTAGTTTTATAGGATTGAAAGGGCAACTGCTTAGTTAGCCGTTCACCCCAGCACTATGTTGAGCCCTGGCTACAGACCAAATCTGGTCCCTCCTAGCTAGGAAACTTCTTTGTTTAAAGAAGAAAAAAAGCCCATGCTTTTAATGGATAGAATACATCAGGATGGTGGTGGGTGCAAGGAGTGAACATATGGATTAGGAATTCTTTGATCGTGGAGCCAATTAATATTCAGAGATCAAATCCCAAAGTAAGTTTTGACTCCAAAACCATTCCCAACTCTTGTCCTTCTCCTAATGGAGATCCTTTCTGGTTTTAATTAAAAATGTTACCATGTTTGCTTTTTTGTTAGAGAAGCTCTGTTTAGGGACGTGATTATTCCTCTCTAGTAAACCATCTACAGATGAGAAAGCCAATAATTAGAGGGGACAACTAAAGGAAAAGTTAGGGATGTTAGCTGATGCCACTCAGAACCATAAAAATCAGATCTACACAGGGGTAACCATCATCTACTTCCTTTGAGCATCTTTTGGTGCCACCATCAGATATCATACTGGGATGGATGAACATTGGGCTGATCCATTGTTTTCTTCCATTTTCACGTACTGTCCTAAATGTGGAAAATATACGGATAGAAAGCTAATACAATTGTTAGAAAATTATATTTTTCACACAAATAAAATGCTTCCCGACCTGTTACAAAACGTTGACTTCTGAAATCTGAACAAAGCAATCGGTAGTTTGCTTTCATTTGCTTCAGTGAGGTTTTCATATAATTACAGACTTTTCTGATGAAAGTTCTTCCAAAATACCTTTAACCAAAATTTCTGGGGCCCCCTCGATGAGAAAGATAATAATAATAAATGTGGTATTTAAGTGCTTACAATGTGCCAAGCACTGGGAAAAATACATAGTAATCAGGTCCCACATGGGTCTCACAGGGTAAGTAAGCGGGGAGCACATGGAATTAAAAACATATGGAGAATTAAATGCTTAGTACATTTTTAACTAAGTTGTGTACCAGTGTCCTTGGGGCCAGTACTTATGCACCACCAATTCAAATTTAATTTCCAGGTCCATTTATAAGTAACAGGGTGCTAAAGTGCTTACGATGGGCCAGGCACTATACCAAGTACTGGGGTAGATGTAAGGAGATCAGCTACAATCTCTGTCCCACGTGAGGCTCACAATCCAATGTAGAGGGAGAGCCGGGATTGAATCCCCATTTTACCGATAAGGAAACTAAGGCACAGAGAAGTTAGTGTCTTGTCCAGGGTCATCCAGGAGGCAGCTGGCAGCCTGGGCTAGACCCCAGGACCTCTGACTCCTAAGCCTGGGCTCTTTCCAGTGGGCTGCGCTGCTTCTGAAACATCCAAAAGCTTTGCTCCAGACTGGCGCAGATGCTTCTGTTTTGACGGCAATAAAGTCCTTCCTGGGGCTGGGCGTAGCTGAAGGTATATCTCGAATGAATGTAGGACTTTGGCTCATCACCCCCCTGCTCTCTCCCTCCCGCCCCCCAAATTTCCCTTTGGGGTGGGAAGAATAGCCAACCTAACCCCCAATTGCATCCTCTGGAGTGAACCTGAGCCTTCCCATCGCAGGTCCCTCTCTCCCTAGTGTAGGGATAAGATTGGACCCTTTCCCAAATGCTTTTCAATACATTCAGTTCTCCCTGTAGTGTGGCAAACACAATGTTAGAGAAAATTCATGCTCTGCGGCATTCCTTGACCAGTGCCTCATGCAGTAATTTCCTCCAGCATCACAATCGCCTCCTTCCCAGTTGGGCTCATGGTGTCAGAAGAAGTGCTCTAACTCCCTACAGTCTTCTATCCAAAATGCAGAATAAAAGCGTGCATTATGGAAGAACTGGGTTTATGTTATTTTCTACAAGAATGTGATTGCATAACAAATTTAGCTTTTTCCTGCATATACTGATTTCATTCTAATTGTATTTTACATTTTTTTTTACAGAACTTCAGTTCTGCAGGCAGGCTTCCTAGCATATGAAAGTAGCAGTCTTAATGATGAAGGCAATGGAACAGCCCAGCACAGTTTAGTATATATTTGAACACAATCGAACATACAGTTTTTGAGGATCATCATTTTTGCACATATTCAATAGGACTCTCCTTTTTGGTGATTTTGATTCTAATCGGGCTAGTCTGTGTTTTCAGAAGTGGTAGGAAAAGCCTTGCAGAAAAGCTTCAAAATAAAGCCCTGACCCAGGCCTTCCAGGCCATTCATATGGGCATGTGATTGATTAATAGTAGTGAAAATAAACTCAAGATTCCCTGGAAATTGTTCATAGCTCTGGACAAGGCTAAAATGGCACTTTTCCAGTGATAAGACCCATGTCAGATCAGAGTATTGTTTTTACGAGCTGACGTGTAAATGCGTTCTAGAATCAGTAGTACTGATGAGTAGTATGTAGAGCTTTAGAACCATTTTATAAATTCTAATTTTTGCTAGTGCATACAAATGTATACTATAGAGAAAATTGTAGAGGTGTAGCAGCGTAGTAAAAGGTAACTGGTGTAAACATTTAGGGAATGAAAGTAGTCTTCGAGATAACACCCCCAGTTTTAAAAATCCGTCAGCAGCAAATGCTGAAATTAAAGCTTTCTTTATTGCCCTCCCCAGTGTATAGCATTGAATTCAGAGACTTGGCCATTTCAAGTGTATGTT
The DNA here is from genome assembly GCF_015852505.1 of Tachyglossus aculeatus. Lineage (NCBI taxonomy): Eukaryota > Metazoa > Chordata > Mammalia > Monotremata > Tachyglossidae > Tachyglossus > Tachyglossus aculeatus. Next base: position 34,883,287 of record NC_052074.1, on the reverse strand, counting down.
AGATAATTCATTGGCCATACTGAAACGAAAATTGCAAAAATGCTAGCTCTCCCTTTTTCGAGACTTGCCTTGTTTGAGTGTACATAAAATTTAAGAAAAGAAGTCAAGTTTTCACTTTTTGTAATGCTACTTAAGAATTTTTGGGTTTTTTTCTTATAAAAAAGTGGTAGCTTTCTTTTGATAGAATATTATAAAGGAAATGCCAATGTTTGAGGAATAATAATTTGTTTTGTATCATGTAGGCTATCAAGTGCTAGCCCCCACCGCCTATTATGATCAGACTGGTGCCTTAGTGGTAGGCCCTGGGGCGAGAACTGGGCTTGGAGCTCCAGTCCGATTAGTGGCTTCGACCCCTGTTCTGATTAGCTCAGCAGCTGCGCAAGCTGGTAAGCGTATTTCCCGTTCCTCGGAAATCTGTTTCATTAGGGAATGCAGTCAATCAACGGTATTTTTTGAGTGCTTACTCCTCGCAGAGCACTGTGCTAAGTACGCAGTTCAAAAAAACTGAAAGGCTTCTGCTCTTGGTGCTTGACGGGCACAGCAACTCATTCAAGTACGGCGTAGGGAAGAGGCTCTTTTCTGCGCTTATTCGGCACCCAGTAAGCACTCAGTAAATGCCATCGATTGCTTGCTTGACTTGATGAGGCCTTTCGCTTGGAGCATCCTAACGTATCCCCAATATTGTTTTTCACAGCGGCAGCAGCTTCAGCTGGAGGAACTGCCAGCAGTCTCACTGGAGCCACAAACGGCCTCTTTCGGCCACTGGGTCAGCCGCCGCCACCCCCGCAGCAGCAGCAGCAGCAACAGCAGCCGCAGCCGCAGCCAAATAGTAACCTACCGTCTAATTCGTTTTATGGGAGTAGCTCTCTGACCAACAGCTCTCAGAGCAGTTCCTTGTTTTCCCATGGGCCTGGCCAACCTGGAAGTGCATCCCTTGGCTTTGGAAGTAGCAGCTCCTTGGGAGCAGCTATTGGCTCAGCCCTTGGTGGATTTGGCTCGTCAGGTACGTATTTTTCGAGAGTTCACCGTACCAGTTACCGAACTGAAAGCGGAGCATGAGAAAGACCATTGCAGGTTGAAACAGGCTTTGCTCTAGAACAGAAAGCAAGAGACAATACCTGCACTGGTACCCCAAGTAGTGTGCTATTGTAGGCTCACCTTAATAAACTAACCAAGCTCGAACAAACTGAAGCATTAAAAACTTTTCCAAGTTATCTGTTTCAAACGGAAGTTTTCTTTCAGTTAGGTGTGCAGGAAGCAGTCCCTCCCATGCTAAATTGATTTAAGCCACTAAAGAACCCTTCATTTAAAAAAAATGCTGTTCATTCAGCTAATTTTTTGGTCTGTGTGAAATGTAAACACCTTAACATCCACTAATTTTTTTAAAAAACAGCACGAAAGGTTGAGTACAAAAGTGAGGTGCTTTAAACAAACCGTCCCTAAGAAACCAATTTTTGTCTATTCTTAAATGAATTACTAGGTGTATCTTAGCTCAAACTACCCCCCCCCCCCCCCCCGTGAAACCTAAAATCATAAGGAAATAGTCTCTTCCCTATATTATACTTGAATAAGTTGTTATTGTCATGAACTGAGAGTCCAAATCTTTTGATTTTTGGGGCGGGGGGGAATAAGGAACTTTGCAAGTAAAATCAACACCCAACCCCTCAACACTTAGTGGTTCTGTAACACCCTTAGCTAAGACAAAATGCCTTGAATGGGATCCTGGAAGGGCCATTTCAGTTCTGCAGAGGCAATTCACTCCCTTCATACCAAGGCACCCTTTCTTCTTCTCTCAGAGGAGGGAAGAACAATCCATAGGTACTGTCTGTGTTCACCAGAAATGAAGAGAAGTAGGATCCTTCACTGGTCACCCCAGCCTTTTAATTCCACATTGAATCAGCCTGCGGGCCAGTTTGTAAGCAGCCTCTGCCCCTCTTCCAAATCCAGTTATTATTGGAAATGGAGCAGGGATGTCATGTGGTAGCTGGGTGGCTGTGGCACACGTTCAGTGCCTGTAAGGGCAACTGGATCTATTGATCTGAACAGCTTACCAAGGAAACAGTTGTGCCTCAGATGTGGCTTTAAACCCACATGGGCTCAGAACAAACTCTAGGTTAGGTCAGAAAGAGAAAATGTAGTCTCTGCAGGAGTTACCAGGAGTGTTGCAGCTGCATTTTCTGGTGTTGGTGTCTCACAATCCAACCCTAGAGTTTCTTAAAAATGTTGGAGCTTCTTAGCTAGATACCCTCGCCCTCCCTCCCTTCCCCATGAAGAGATGGCCGACCGACTCATTCAGCCCCTCATCCTCCCTGCAGTCAGCCAGCCATAAAACTCATAAGGTCTACTCACTTATCTAAGATCATTGGATGTTGGGCTAGGAAAGACGTGTGCATGTCGTGGTTTGAATCGAAATGCACCTTAGTTTGGAGTGAGATGCATGTTGCAGTGATTAAAACAGCAGGGAATACACCCAGCGCTTCTAATCAGCATTATTCATTTTGGGCTATATTGTAACCAAACAGTGGGAAGTGCTTAACAGGTGCACGTAATAATAGTAATAATAATAATAAATCGGTCATTTAAAAATCAAGGCAAAAACCCTCCCGACCCCACAGCCAAGAATGACTGAACAAATCATGCCAGGTTGAAGTAGGAATGGGGAATGGCATTTTATGCGACCTTTTCCCCCACAAAAGGAACAGCTACCTTCTATGGGAAATACTACCATAAGTTTAGTAATGGAACTTAATCTCATTCCATGTGGGGATTAAAACTGAGTCCTTTGTGGGACATGACTTTGTCCAAACTGATTACCTTGTCTCTCCCCCAGCCCTTAATACAGTGCCTGGCACATGCAAATACCATGAAAAAGTGTAACTACTTCATTGTCCACTTCCTTAGGTAATTTAACCATTGTTAGTCTCGACTATTCCATAATCGTATTTTCAGGAAAAATGTAGTTACTCTGTAAAATTTAATTTCCTTCACGGTTATGCAGTCATAAAGGTTTTTGTCTAATACGTATTTTCTTATTTTTTTTAATGTGTGGTTTTCTTTGTTGTTCCAAAAAGTCTAAAATTGACCTGTGCAAGTGGCACTTTACCTGAAGGTTATCAAAGAAGTGAAAGTGTGCTGCAGCTCTTTTTAGAGAGCAGCTTTTTGTTTGTTTTTAGTCTTGACAGCGGTATGAATCTGGTGTTTTAAAACATGACCATTTCAATGGAGGCATCTTGGAAACAGCTTTGACAGTGTCCTTTTAAATTAACATAATTGCTAGAGCGTATATGACTATTCGTCAATTTGTGCTCAAGAAAGCCATGCGCTTCTACATTTGAAAAATATTGTGGATATAAACAATAAGATTTTTTTATTTTTATAAAAACCGAAGAAGGCACTTAACATTTCACTATTACATAACATGAATTTTTTTAAAAAAAATTGCTATTTTGTATTGTTAAAGTAAATATCTCCTGAGAAATTTTTCTGAACTTGTATTAGTTGAATGTGTTGAGTAGAATAGTTGTGCAGTTATCTTTCCTTCTATATGGGGAAAAAAAATGCCTTAACGTTTCATTCCTGTGTTTAGCTCAGTTTGATGTACCCATCCATGCTCTGCTAAATTTCTCTCTTCAACCTAAGAGGAAGATAATCCACCTCTAAAAAAAACATTACATTTGAAAGCCAAGTTTTTATAGGACCCTTTAAAATTTTCTGTGGAAGAAGCACTGTATTGGTCTGAATATAGGAGTAGGTATTTTTTAATGACTTCTATATGTGGGATCAAACCCTGGACTAAAATACCTGGAGATTTAGGTAAAAAGGGATAAGCAAATCCAGAAGTAAATCTTAGCTCTTCAAGGAACCAGTAGAAAGAGACTACGTAGACACCTTGGGCAGCAATTCCATTAACTGGGAAATTGCCAATATCAGCAGTGACATTAACCAGCCCCTGCTTTGGGTCCCCTGAGTCTATATATATATATATATATATATATATATATATATATATATATATATATATATACATATATATGTGAGCAAATAAGAGGGATTTGACCATTCAGAAATGGGGAGATGGAGTGTTCCAAAACCCGAGGGTTTCGTACAGAAAAAGAACAATGCACACTGCAGTATGGCACTTAAATCGCTCATTACTGCTGCCTGCCTTTTTTATCCAGGAGAATCAGCAGTTGGATTCCATCTCTTCAGGTAGTATGAAATACAGGGGAAAAGAGTAGGTAAAAGTCAAAGGAACGGAACAATTGATTCTGAGAAGGGTGAAGGACCAGAAAGAGGTGCAGAGATGGCGAGAGGGAAGTTTGGAGAGGATCCTTAAGAATGAACCCACTTCTGTGGTTCACTCATACTTGCCGTGCATTGAAGGAAGAATCAGGTGCGTTTTTGTAGGGCGTTTTGGGGCGCTTGAGTAGCAAGCCGGTACTTTTTCTTTTTCTTCTGAGGTGTAAGTATTCAGGGTTGGGGAGGTGGCCTCATCGCCAATACCACCTAATATTCAGGCCAATACGGTATTCTGATAAAGCGGCACAGTTTAAACGGAGGCCCAAACCCGATATGATGGAAGAGAAGAAAAAAGAGGAAAATTCACGAAGGTTTTCCTCTGTGACTTTTTTTTTTAACTGTAACCTTTATGTCCGGAACAGATTGGCACTGAGCTGGAAATACTAGGGATAGAAGGTGCAAAAAGTAGGAAACCACCTTTCCAGTCTTCTGGCACAGTCGGTTGAGTTTAGCGAAGGAAACGAAGCAGCACCAATGGATAGTGCCAAGGCTTGTGATCATATTAGGGTATTGAAGCACAGGTGCGAAACGAATGAGCGATATTTATTTAGAGAAATAGAAACGTGCTTCAGTTGTGTGAAACTGCATTGTTTTTATTGCCGTGCATTTATACCCTCGTATGATTAATCAAGTAGCATGTATAGTTATCACAGAAATTATCTCCATCACGGTATCTTTACTTTTATAAATTATTTCGATCACTTCTGTTATTGCCCAGCGGTAGTTGGGGATAGATTTTATTCAGTTACCACTGTATGTAATTAGGGTTTTTTTTATTTCTTCTTCAGTTGGCAGTTCTGCAAGTAGTAGTGCCACAAGGAGAGATTCTCTATCTACTAGCTCTGACTTGTACAAAAGATCTAGTAGCAGCCTAGCACCCATAGGGCAGCCATTTTACAATAGTCTGGGATTTTCCTCCTCTCCAAGCCCAATAGGCATGCCTCTGCCAAGCCAAACTCCAGGACATTCACTTACGCCACCGCCATCACTTTCATCACATGGATCCTCATCCAGTTTGCATTTAGGTAAACGAAACCAACAACAAAACCCTTTTTATTTGTATGTATATGTGAACGTGTGTTTGTATGTGGGTAATCTATGTGAGATCTTTCATGTCGGATATAATCATGTCAGATTGCTTTTGCTCGTAGATATTTGCAGCCAATTTTGAAAGTGTGTTCTACTTTTCCATTCTAAGTACTGAAAATGAGGGTCTAAATGTAAAAGGAAGGTAAAGACCCGTTTTTGTTTCTTGTGTTCTTTTATTGAAATGCAAAGATGTGTGTTGTTTTTCTTGTCTGTGCTTTTTTTTATTTGTGGACAGTTTTCACACATTTGAAAGGCCAAGTGCTTTATACTTGGTAGTGAAATAAAGCTTTCACTAGCAGCTGTTTGGGAATACCGGGAGGAAAAAGTTGGAAATTCTCATTGATGTGAAACAAATCACCACTCACTTAGAACTGTGTCCTCTGCCTCATGGCAGTGGGGGCAAGAAAATAGTGTCACTGGGAAAAATTGGTTTATGGGGTTGTAGCTAATCATTATACTTTCAGAGTTTTGCTTCTGCTGCTTTGGAATGTTTCATTCCCACCGGAGTGATGGTAGTGTAGGTCTGTGATGCAGCTGGTGATTTCTGTACACCATTTGAGTGTTTGTTAAATGGTAGAAAACTCCCCAAATCTAGCATTCTAGTAAAACATGCTTCCAGTTGTTTTAATGCCAAAGTTGTATGGGTACTGAAATCACAGTCAGAAACGTGATATTGCTGTTAAGTTTTCACACCATCGTGAATGACATTTGTGGCAGAGCTAGGTGGTAAATCATATTTAACGCACCTTTTTAAGGTGTTAATGTAAATGAGAATCATGGATTGGAGGGTCTGGGGGAGGAGCAAAATGACTTCTGAATGCTTTTTTTAAAGGATTGACCTGGATGTTCCTGAGCACAGAGATTCTAATGCAAACCTCTGTAAAAACGTCAGAGCAGAAGTAACAAATGTGTGACGTGAAGGTTAAGGGCACTTTTGTAATGCCACCCTGCAGAAGTGCTAAATAAATATTAGAAGTATTCTGATACACACATTATTCAGCCTCAGAAACGCTGACTGGCAGATTTTCTGTGAAGTCGATTTGCAAAAGAGATTATCTCATTGTTGTGACAATTTTTAGTAATATGATGGGGAGCCTTCTGTATATTGTATGACTGCTGCAAGGTGAGCTGAATATTAAATGACCCCCTAAGCGTCTTGCTCCTAACTCTTTCTCCCATCAGGGATTTTACTGACTCTCAAGAATCGCTTCCAATCACAATCCTTGAGAGAGAGGACAAAAATTCCACCCCACTGCTGCTGTTACAGGCCTGGCAGATTCGTGCTTAGATTCCTCCTTTCCCTACATCCCTTTTTACTCTCCCATCGTTTGCAGCGTTATCTTCTCGGTTCCTGAATTTTTTCCATTGCACAATATGTGGTCGTGACTGTCAATAGTATATGCATTGTGTCCCTGAAACGAGCACTGAGATTCAGAGCCCAATGCATGCACCGTGACAGGTTTGCCTTGTTTGTATTTACTTTTATTTATGTGGTTATGTGGTTATTTATGTGGTACCATGGACACCTGGTTTTGTCCATGATTGATTTCAGGTACGGTGCAGGGGGTGGTTGGTTTGTTTTTCCTGAGTTATAAATTTCTTTTTTCCCGGGAAATTGAAAAGTCTATGGAGGTACCTCTATTATCCCAACACAGAATATGAGAAATCTTTATGTAGTTTGCTGTGTTTGCCTGTCAGCAGCCTAAGAAACCAGCCTTCTTAATGTTGATGACCAGAATTGATTGAAACAGGGAAAGTGGGGCTGTGTTATGCATAGTCCTGAAGCATAGAGGTTTTAGCTTGATCAGCTCTCAGGTGATTTGAGCCGTTTTGGAAGACATACAGTATGAGCGGTGCAATCCAACACCGTGCCAACCACAGAGCTCTACGAACGGGCTGATTGATATCTGGAGAAGCAGCATGGCTCAGTGGAAAGAGCCTGGGCTTTGGAGTCAGAGGTCGTGGGTTCAAATTCCGGCTCTGCTGCTTGTCAGCTGTGTGACTTTGGACAAGTCACTTCACTTCTCTGGGCCTCAGTTCCTCATCTGTAAAATAGGGATTAAGATCGTGAGCCCCACATGGGACAACCTGATCACCTTGTATCCTCCCCAGTGCTCAGAACAATGTTTTGCGCATAGGAAGTGCTTAACAAATACCAAAATTATTATCATTATTATTATTATTATTATTATTATTATTATTGGCGAGGCTTTTCCCAATTCATTTTTCTAACCCCTGCCCTTGACTGTCACCTTAGTGTTTGAATGTCCCACAGCCATGTAGAGCACACTTGCAAATAGCGATTCATACACTCTGCGGGAACCCATTCCGTTGGACCCGTGCCCCCTGCAGAGTTGGCACCTTCAGCGTGACCCCATTCGGCATGCCCCAACAACTCCTGGGATGAGCTTGCCCCCCACTTTGGAGCTGGACAAGTGCTGGAGGAGAAGCCAGGGTAGGGGTGAGCTGCCACGGAGCAGAGGCTGTGGTATGTGGGAGTCCCTCCCTTCTCTTCCCAACACCCCACGAGGGAGATCCAGCTCTGGTCTGGATGACCTAAGCCATGGAGGAAGAACATCCAGTACTGCTTTTCCGGGTGTCACTGGGACAGGGACCGGCAGGCAGCCAGACAGTTGTATTTGTGGAGCGCTTACCATGTGCAGAGCTCTATATTAAGCGCTTGGGAGAGTACAATATAACGGCACATTCCCTGCCCACAACGAGCTCATAGTCTAGAGGGGGAGATGGACATTAATATATGTGAATAAAATTAGAGATATGTAGAAAAGTGCCTGGCACCGCTCTGAGTCCCATGATGAGAGACCATCTGCCTTGCGCCCCCCCCCCCCCCCCCCCCACCCGCCCAAGCGGCTGGGGGCATCCCAGACCCCAGATGAGGACTCTGGCTTTGGCCTCATCCACAGCCAAGCAATGCTTGTGTTGAAGGATGGGGCCTGTTACCCTGCTGCAGCTGCTGGCAGAGCCCCAGTGGGCACCGGGGTCCCTCCCCAGGAGGGTCGCAGAAGTGACTTCTTGGGGTCTGTGGTGCCCGCACAGCCCTGGAGCCTCTAAGGGCTTCTTTTGCTCCTTCTCCCCGGAGCCTCCCGCCCCAGCCCCTGGCAAGGCCCCCAAAGCAGCAGTGGAGGAAGAGAAGTCCTGGTGAGTACCTCTCCCTGCTTCTCTTTTTCTTTTCTCATCTCATCCTTTTCTTCAACCCTCGTTTTGCTTTCTGTCACCTCAGCTCCACCCTCAACTTTATCCCTATGCTCAAAAGGAAAAATGGGCCCCACTGATGCATTTAAGTGCTTAGTACAGTGCTCTGCACACAGTAAGCGCTCAATAAATGCGATTCAGTGAATTTAAGTACATGGCCACCTTTCTAGTCTCCATATCCTTTGTAGATTCTTTTGTCTGTCGCCTCCATTAGGGCATAAAACGCTTGAGTGCAGGGATTGTGCTTTCTGTCTCTTCTGAACTTCCCAATAGCTTAGTTTACAGGGCTCGGCACCCAGTGACCATGTCATTGACTGTGGAGGAGTTTATAGGGGTCTATGTCTTCTCACTCCTCCATTTTCCCCCTTTCCAGGGCAGCTGCTGTGCATAAATTCTCAGCTGAATCGATTGACAGGCTGCCTCAGCCCACTGCTAATTGGCAAGAACCATCTCCTCTTTAGTGTTCGTAGCCGGGGCACTCAATCCATTGGGCTGCTCAGAGATTTTCTCCATAAACTCAGAACTTGGGTCTTAGACTTACATTGGGGCAGGGTGGTAAGGAAACAGCCGTCTCTTCCTGACAGCAGCTTTTCTGGTTGGGGTTTTGCTCCGCCTGCTATGTCTGCTAGTCAGACCGCTCTGCTGAGCAGGTCTGGCTCCTAGTTAATTGGAACTTTTGAGGCGCTCTTTCCCCAAAGCTTTCACTGCAGTCTGCTAGTCCTGGTGCCCCATAAAAGCACAGAAAAGCTGCAGTGGAGTCATTCACCATCTATGGTGTATGAGACACGGCGTGGCCTAGTGGAAAGAGCATGGGTCTGGGAGCTTGAGTCATCATCATCATCATCATCAATCGTATTTGTTGAGTGCTTACTATGTGCAGAGCACTGGACTAAGCGCTTGGGAAGTACAAATTGGCAACATATAGAGAAAGTCCCTACCCAACAGTGGGCTCACAGTCTAAAAGGGGGAGACAGAGAACAAAACCAAACATACTAACAAAATAAAATAAATAGAATAGATATGTACAAGTAAAATAAATAAATAAATAAATAGAGTAATAAATATGTACAAACATATATACATAATCCTGGCCCTGCCACTTGCCTGCTGGGTGATGCTGGGCGAGTGGAAAGAGCCTGGGCTTGGGAGTCAGAGGTCATGGGTTCTAATCCCTGCCCTGCCACTTGTCAGCTGGGTGACTTTGGGCAAGTCACCTAACTTCTCTGTGCCTCAGTTACCTCATCTGTAAAATGGGGATTAAGACTGAGCCCCATATAGGACAACTTCCCCAGTGCTTAGAACAGTGCTTTGCACCTAGTAAGTGCTTAACAAATGTCATTATTATTATTATTATTGTTGTTGTTATTAACTTCTCTGTGCCACCATTTCTTCTTCTGTAAAATGGGGAAGAAATAATGTTCTCTTTCCCTTCCCCTTAAACTGTGAGCTCTATGTGGGTTAGGGCCTGGGTCTATCTTGATTATCTCTTATCTTCCCCAGCGTTTAGTACAGTGCTTGGCACATAGTAAGCTCCTAGCACAAACCACAATTACTCAGCGTGGGTTGAAATCTTCACCACAAACCCATTGTGCGTGACAGTTGGCTATTTGAATTGTCATAGACTTTAAGTAGAACTTCACCGGTGACTATTTGTTTTTTGAGGCATGTATAATACGTTCTAGTGAAGGAGTAGATTGCACGCTTCTTATCGCATATATAAATCAGCAAGGCAGGCAGCAGTCCCATAGATCAGCCTTGTCAAAGCTCAGCTTCCACTGACCAGAAGTAGAGTTTGCCATCTCTCTGGATTAAGGAATCCAGATTAAGCAGCCATCCCCTCTAATGCAGACAGATTCTCGTACGACAGGTTGTTAGTAAAATCAGCGTTTGCAAGCTGCAGAGTGGAAAATAAGGTTATGTACTGGAGGGGATGGGAGCAAACTATGACAAAGAGGCTGATGGACAGATGCTGCCAAGAGGAGGAGGGAAGCCAAGGTGGCCCAGGAACTTTGGGGTAGAGGCGATGTGACCTAGTGGAAAGAGCAATAGGACTGGTAGTCAGTAAGGCTGAGTTGGAGACAAAGCTTCACCACTAATCTCATGGGGCCTCAGTTTCCTCACCTGTTTTCCAAAGATAAAATCAGTTAAGCACGGTGTGGCAACAGGAACTGTATCGAAGCTCTTAACCTTGTATCTACTCCAGGGGTTAGCACATAGGAATAGTGCTCAGAAAATGCCATAATTATTGTTAGAAGTTGAGAGAGGCAGATGCCCATTCAGTCAACACCAAGACACAGTGCAGCCGGGAGTTTGACGGTATATGAGGAAAAACTGGAGAGCAGAAAGGGAGTGGAGAGCAGAGCCTGTATCTGGAACCCCAGAGTAGCCCTACTGTGCCTCCGCAAGACGAGGGGAGCTGTTGTGGCACCCCAGGTTCCCCTGCTGAACATCTCAGAAAACCCAAAACAAGCTGCCCGGTTCTCCCTGAGCGCTGAGGAGCACCCTTTTAAATATGCCTGTCAAACCTCTCCCTGTTTCAATGTAGCTAGACCGTTTCCGCCCCCCCCCCCCCCCCCCCCCCCCCGCTTCATTTCGTAGTTGTAAAATCGGTGTTAGAAGCTGTTTTTTGCAAGAGACTGTTGAATTAAATTGGGGTGGTTTAATTTTGACCTTTCATGTGTTTGGAGTAATGAGTAATTTAAAAAATGCTTATCCAGTTTTTTGGTTGAATATTGGTGACCTAAGACTAATGTAGTATTCACTTTCTGAAAGGTAGTATGTTCTCTCCTGTGAAGATGACTTTTTCACAAGTGGAGTTGATCACTCGAGTTCAGCTGGGGTATTGGCATCCTTTGAGAGTTTCTTTATGGTGTAGCACCCAAAATAGCGTGCCGCAAGTGAGGCTTTCTACAAGGTAACACATTTTTAAAGAAATAGATTTGTTCCAAAGCCCTCAGCATGTCATCTCACTTTTGCATAAGTTTAAAAATATATTTTTTTATTTTTATTATGGTACTTAAGCGCTTGCCATGGGTCAGATGTTGTTCAAAGTGCTGAAGTGTTCTGAACTCACCCTACATTGAATCATTTAATCATCTAACTTCCTTATCCCGCCCATGTGCCTTCCACTAAGTTCAGCCTCCACCAGCTCCTTCTTGATGATTGAGAAAGTCCATCACAGCCTGTGTTGAGTAGATTAATCCTTGGAGAACCGTTTCAACTTTTTCACGATGGTCTTTGTAAGCACTTCTTAGGTACCAGGTTATCAAGTCAGACACAGTCCCTGTCCCACATGAGGCCCTTAAGCTCTCTTGTCTCCATTCTGCACATGAGGAAGTTGAGGCCCAGGGAGGTTGTGACTTGCCCAAGTTCACACCGTAGGCCAGGGGCAGAGCTGGGACTCAAACGTGGGTTCCCTTGTTCCCAGTTCTAGTCTCTTTGTACTAAGCAATGCTACCACCTCTATTACAGGATCTTCACAGGTGCTTCTTAGTAGCTAATTTTATTATATAGTTGGTCCTTTTCAGGTGTACAAAATTAAGTTTCTTCTTGTCAGGCATTGGTCTTTTTCAGAATAAAATACATACCAGGATGACTGCTTTTAGATATCTCTTCAATCCCTAGTCATACCATTTAAACTGCTAACATTATTGGTAGGTTAAACTAAAGGCCTCAGAAATTGGGAGCGAAGGTGGCACTCTGCTTTCCCTGATTTTCTTCTGCCACCCCTAAAAAAGTCCTTTAGTAGGGGCCACGGAGCTTACCAGAGCGAATTTCTAGCGCTCGTTGACCCACGGGTGATTCTGAGTAACAATGAATAAAATGAAATGGCAGCCCAATTCTGTCAGTGGGGCCGAGTCCCTTATTTCTTGAGGAATAATAATAATGGCAATTGTTAAGCGCTTACTGTGTGCAAAGCACTGTTCTAAGCGTTGGGGAGGATACAAGGTGATCAGGTCGTCCCACGTGGGGCTCACAAGTCTGAATCCCCATTTTACAGGTGAGGGAACTGAGGCACAGAGAAGTTGCCCAAAGAGACTTGCCCAAAGTCACACAGCTGACAGTTGGCGGAGCCGGGATTTGAATTCATGACCTCTGACTCCCAAGCCCGTGCTTGAACCACGTGAATATAGGTTTTCCTTAGCAAAGAGTGTTGCTGTTTGCCCGTAGCCCTACTTCCTCCCTTTATACAACAGAGAAAGGGAAGTTTTGGTTACAGAAAAACATTTTTGCTCCATACTTAGAGTTGAACTGAATTATTCCTGGAATCGTACACTGAAACAGTACACGGTGAATGAGAGTGCTCGGCTGTTTCCCAGGCGGTTCAGAATCAGAGAGCCAGCGAGGAGACAGACACCAGTCAAATCAGTGGTATTTATTTTTTATGATATTTGGTAAGCAGTTAATACATGTCAGGCATTGGAGTAGATGCAAGCTAAACAGGTTAGACACAGTCCATGAGGCTCACAGTCTTAATTGCCATTTTACAGATGAGGTAACTGAGCACAGAGAAGCTAAGTGATTTGCCCAAGGTCACACAGCAGACAAGCGGCAAGAGTTGGAATTAAAACCTGGGTTTTTCTGATTCCCAGGCCTGTGCTCTTTCCACTAGGACACACCTCTTCTCAATTTATGAGCACTTACAGTGTACAGAGCATTGTACTAAGTGCTTAGGAAGTACAGGATAATGAAGGCTCTTATACTCTGGACAGAGGAGACAAAATTCAGAATAAAGGTAACAAGTTTAGCACAAACACATGTGAAGGTAGAGGCAGAGAAGCAGCTGTACCAACACGTAGACCCAGAGATCAAATACATATAAATAAAATAAGAAGTAGGTACATCTGTAAATACTCGCCTGTTTTTTATTCATGAAAAGTCTGGTATTTCAAGACCCTAACCTTCTTTCCTGTTGTCTGTTATAACTTGCTTTCACAGGCCACTGTGACATTTCATAAATTCATAACTATAACGTTATGTCTTGTTTCCACTATATAAAGTAGCAGTCGGAAAATCAAGACATGGCTTTTTTAGGGACAGAGATACAATAACATGGAAAGATGGCATGATTTGTTTAGGATACTAATGTGGTAACAGGCCATTTCCTAAGCACATCAGGCACTTGGAGTTTTCTCTTTGCCGTTTTTTTTTTTCCATGTGCCTCATTTAGGGGGTCAACTTCATTTTCAGTGCAGGAGCAAACTTGAGGTGGAGCATGGGGCGGTCAGGGCTTTGCGGGGCTGAGTTTGGAGAAGAAGGGGAGAAATGAATAGGAGGGAGGTAAGGGTAAAAGCCATTTGAGACTGTCATTTTGAATCTCCAACTCCTAGAACATGGCTCAGGGCACAGTTGACTCAGTGATTTCACATCCCATTGAGCCGTTTTGCCCTCCAATTGCTAGGTCGGTTGGAGCATACTGTCTGAACCCACATGGCACCTCCAGTGTGGGTGGGAAGAGGCACCGAGAGCAGCCATCCAATACAGCTCATGCATGTGGCGCTAGGCAAGTACAGGTCCAAGGGGGTCATTATGAGAATAGTGGCACTTGCCCCCTAAACTGGAGAGTTCCCCCCTTCTAGACTGTGAGCCCGTCGTGGGCTGGGATTGTCTCTGTTGCTGAATTGTACTTCCCAAGCATGTATGGAGCTCTGCACACAGTAAACACTCAATAAAGGCGATTGAGTGAATATGCCGCGATCCTGCCATCTGGGGAGCCGGGAAAGGGCCGTCGCCAGGCCGACTGGGTGAAGGCCAGTCCCGAGTGGCCTCATTTTCGTCCTTTTGGATCAACGCGGGCCTCTGGAGCCTGCTGGTCAGCCCTAAGATGCGAGGGCATGCGACTGCCCAGTCCTGTGAGGGTGAGGGGGAAGGTCTCTTCCCTGCCCTCACCACTTAGTGGAGGATCCTCACAGATTCCTGACAAGGGGCTATGGGTGGAGCTGCCATCTTGACTTTACCTTCTGCCTCTTTCCTTCTCCAAGAGGCGGGGTGCCCGACGTTCAAAGCTGGTGGCTTTCTCGGCACCAACCCCGTGGGCACCTGTGGCTGCAGGACAGTGCAGAGATTCAGCCTTTTGATGCCCTCAAATGAACCTGTTGGCTAATTATAGATTGTAGGCTGTAACCCTCTTATAGGCAGGGCACATATCTACCCATTCTGGTATTGTACTCCCCGAGGCACTTGGTGCAGTGCTCTGCACATGGTAAGCGCTCAGTAAATTCGATTTGATTATACTGGAACAATTCTGAGGTTATGGTATTTGTGACTATCTCTTTTTACAAGTAGTTTTCATTCTTGGTCTGATGTTTTCTATCGCATGTTGTAGTTTTTCATTTTGAAGCTGTTCTACCAGTCTTCTAGACTGGGAGTTTGTTTTCGGCAGGGAATGTGTCTGATGTTATAGTGTACTCCCCCAAGCAGTTATTACAGTGCTTTGCACACAGTAAGAGCTTAATAAATACGATTAATATAATAACAGTTTTACTTCTGGAGAGTTGGAGGGTTAACAGAATTTTGGGCCTGGAGGGTCACTAAGCTCAGTGCTTCCCAACCGATCTTTTCAGTGCTAAGACCCTTGAAAGGCACGTGAAGCATTTGGAGTCCTACCCCGTTTCGACCCTCTAACCCAACCCTCTGTGAAGTGGACTTCCACTCGGGCCAAGAATGAAAACAGATGTGGATCTGGACTCCTTGTGCACAGTCGTGCCGGACTTTATATCTGTGTAAGCAGTGAACACTGGTAGAGCATAGCTGAGAGATCAGGCTGCCACATAGGTCCAGCCTCACCTATTTCCATCTTCCCCTGCACTTTCCATGAGGCCATTCTTAAATCTTTCCAAGCCAAAGAGCAACTCTTATTTTAAAGACCTCCAGCAATCCTAGCGCCTCTCTTGGCTGCTCTTCCAGTGATGAGCGGCAATTCCAATTGTTAGAGCAAACTTTCTTATGCTTGCTTAACTAAAGAAGAGAAGCGGCGTGGTCTAGTGGCTAGAGCATGGGCCTGGGATTCAGAAGGACCTGGGTTCAAATCCCAGCTCCACCTCTTGTCTGTTGTGTGACCTTGGACAAGTCACCCCACTTGTCTGTCCCTCAGTTCCCTCATCTGTAAAACGGGGATTAAGACTGTGAGTGTATGTGTGTCAGGGACTGTGTCCAACCCAATTAGCTTGTCACTGTACCCCAGTGCTTAGAACAGTGTCTGGCACATAGTAAGCGCTTAACAAATACCGCAGTTATTATTACTATTATTAGTAGTAATAAAGTCCTTCTGTACTGATTCTTAACTCTCTTCTGAATTCTCTTCTGGTTCCCAAATCCATCTTTAGACATGGAGGCCGGACTTGAACAGAGTAATTCCTTATATACATGGAAAACCTGTTTCGGGAAGATACAGTTTTCTTGGAAAGTAGGCTTTCAACCCTGTTTCTTCCCAAGGCAAGCCTGTTGATAGCAGTTCAGAACCACCTAGAAATGAACTTGTTTGCTCTGAGTGATTGGAAGTCTGATAGCACCTCTGCTCCCCACCTGTATCCATTCATGGGAAGCAGTGGGCTAAGGGGAGCATATGGCCATCCTTGGGAATAAGGGGACCTGGGTTCTAATAGTGGCTCCAATCGCCTGTCTACTGTATGACCTTGGGCTAGTCACTTAATAATACTAATAATGATGATGGTGATGGTATTTGTTAAGCGCTTACTATGTGCCAAGCACCGTTCTAAGTGCTGATACAAGGTAATCAGGTTGTCCCAAGTGAGGGTCACAGTCTTAATCCCCACTTAAAGGAGGTAGCTGAGGCACAGAGAAGTCGAGACTTACCCAAAGTCATACAGCTGATAAGTGGCAGAGCTGGGATTAGAACTCATGACCTCTGACTCTGAAGCCCATGCTCTTTCCACTAAGCCACGCTCCTTCTGTGGGCCTCTGTTCCATCATCTGTAAAATGACAATTAAATCCTCCTCCCTCCGACTTAGGGTATAAACCCTATGTGGGACAGGGACTGTGTCCAACCTGATAAATTTATATTTTCCCCAGCACTTAGAACAAGCACTTGACACATTGTAAGTGTTTAACAAATCCCCAGCACTTAGAACAGTGCTTGACACATAGTAAGTGTTAACAAATACGATAAAAAATTGTAACGTGTAATGTGGAATTTTTTTTTGTGTGTGTGTGTGTGTCCTCCATAACTTGAAGAGGTCACCGCTGATGGTGAACTTTGCCTAAGTGTGTATGACTGAAAAGGCCAGTGTGGGACTGACAGTCCCAGCCTCATGTGCACAAAAATATTGTCCCTGGTTTTGCTGTCACGTTCCATGTTTGCAGCACCTTTTGCTATTTTTTCTTGCCTCCTTATCTCTCATTCCTTACAAAGGTTTCGCTCGAAAAGAGCCAGTCCTTTCCTAATACCAGTGTGGCATGCTGGTCTTTCAGTCTGTAAGTCATGTACTGGGGGCTCACCATGTACAGAGCCCTGTACTAAACTCTTGAGACGGTACGATACACTGTAGTTGGTAGGCACAATCTCTGCCCTCAAGGAATTGTACTGGGGGAGAAAGACTTGGAATTACAGTGAGGGAAATAGCAGACTATAAGAATATGTACATTGTGTTGTAGGGCTGGGAGTAGAGTATCAACGTTCTTGAAGGGGTCCAGATCCAATTGTGTCGTTGATGCACAAGGAAGGTCGAATAGAGTGGAATAAAGTGAGGTTAGTCACGGGTAGCTTCTTGCAGGAGAAAGGATTTTAGTAGGGTTTTGAAAATGGATTGAGTGGTAATCTGCCATAGATGAAGGGGGAGGGAGTTCCAGGCCAGAGGGAGGACAGAGAGATCCAGGGAACAGTAGGTTGGTGTTTGAGGAATGAAGTGGGCAGGCTGGGTTGCAGTGGGAGATGAATGAGGTTAGGTGGGAGGAGGAGAGCTGATTGACAGTTGACTACAAGTTTCCAGCTGGGATGTAGCATTGTTTGAGGCCTTGTTTTATTCTGTCTGCTTTGCATTCAATTTCCAACTTCAGCTCTCCATACAACAGTAGGTCAGGTGTTCATTCTCTTCACGTGTCCCACCCAGTGTAACTGTATGAAGGTGAGAATAGTTTCAGTCGATGTTAGCTCCAGAATCTCATTGTCACGCTCATGCTTTGTCATTTGTTATTGAGTATGGTCCCTAAATGTGTCATGGATGGAATTTGTCAAGGGGCTCCATTTGGCACCTCTGTGGAGTTCCAGGTCTCACCACCCTCAAAGGGGCCAGACAGTGTTTCCACTCTGTAGATCTTTAGTGTAATCTGCAACCTACTAATACTTTGCTGTGGCCACGCTTAATTTGGCAGTCTCTCAAGGGATAAGCTGCTCTCCTTGATCAGGTTTTCTACTTCCCTGTCTGTCAGTGCTTTGTTGGTCAGCATGCTGTGTAGATAAGAGGATGCTGTGCTAGTGTTCAGCTCTGTGTTGCCCCCATGAATTTTTGGTGGTGTGCATGACTTTCCTAGAACGGGCTGCCTTGGTTTTGTTTAGGCCTGCCAGCCCGTAGTGCCTTGCTGATTCAGTGGAACGGATACAGTCCTTTACTTGTTTCTTTGGGTGTGGGATTCCAGAGTGCAATCACCTGAGTCCATGACTGTTCCTAGGATTTTGGATGATGCACTGAATATGTGGAATAGGAAGACTTTCCCAGAGGTGTAGAAGTATATTATGACACCTTTACCCCATTTCTTTTGGCCTTGTCCAACCTGACTCTTTAGAATAAATTGAACAGGACCAGCCCCACAGTTCCATCAGGGCACCCCCCAATTCTGGCCTGCCAGCCATGCCATCATGAAGAACCTGGGTGAATTTATTGGGGGAGCCAGACTTGCTTAGTAATTTCCAGGGCTCAGATCTATTGCTGGTATCAAATACTGCCATAGCAACTATGAAAACTGGATAGAGCAACTGTGTTAGAAAAAAGCATCCTCTTGCAGGAAAGGCAGGCAGCAAGGGGAAATATTCCCTGAGTTTCCTAGAGCTTTTGATGGGGTCAGCAACCATTGCAATTGAGGGGAACCAGTAGACAACTATTCAGGTTTTCAAAATGTCTTAGAGAGAGTAGGCACCAAAATCTTCTATTTTAAAAGAAGTCAGTCATAGTTTTGAAGGGAATGTTCTGCCATGGATAGAAATCTTGCCAAAGGGTAGTACATTTTTCAGAGTGTACAAATTTAAATAGCCGGGGGGTGGGGGAGTCCTTCAGATATCAGTACAAGCCCCGGATTCGTTCAGTGTCTTCATTGGTTGATCCAGAAGAGGAGGTAGGCGTTGCAGTCTATGGAGATGACCTCCATCTGCTCCAAGTGATAAAGTGCTATTTAGAGTAGAAGCAGCATGAGAAGCAGCGTGGCATAGTGGATAGAACACAGATGAGTTCTAATTCCGGTCACTTCTCTATGCCTCAATTACCTCATCTGTAAAATGGGGATTGAGACTGTGAGCCCCACGGGGACAGGGACTGTGTCCAACACGATTTGCTTGTATCCACCCCAGTGCTTAATCCAGTGCCTGGCGCATAGTAAGTGCTTAACAAATATTATTATTTTGTTATTAAAATGAAGGGCCTAGTAATCTAATCAAACTGAATAGCCTGAAAAATAGCAGGTCCCAGCTTCTTATTTTGAGCACTGGAATGAACGTGAGGTGGGAATCCCAGGAGGGTAGGGGGCGGATATGGGAAAATCCTAAACTTAGGCCGACCGAGGCCAGGGAGCTCCCACCGGGGCAAGGGCAAGACCCGGGCACCTCGTCACCCAGGCTAGGAAGATGTAGAAAGCAGTGATTGGGGCTCACCTGGGAGCTTGTTTCCTTCCCTCTGGGCCTGGGGCCAGAGTGCTAGTTTCTGGGCTTGAGGCCAAGGCCGGGAGAGCTGTGCTTTGGAGCCTTGGGGCAGCCCCAGCTCTGCAGGGTCCCCTGGGTTGGCTGAGGGTGGATAGCCCATAAAGCTGCTGGGTGAAGTATGGGGCTTTGCCCACAATCCCAGTTCAGACTCCCTTTGCCTTTTCTCCCCCTCACCCCCCGAGTTGTCACCCCCCACTAGATGGATTTCAGGATCACTAAGTGTGACATCATGCATCTGTGGACAATAATCCAAGTTCAAACTATGTCACAACTCGGGAAGGAGCTTTCAAAGCTGTTTAAGAGCTACAGCAAGTGATAGAACCCAGGTTAGAACCGTCCCACAGTATCCGCAACCCAGGGTGTCAGTATTCTTATTTGATACCTCAGCTGTCTGGTGGATTATTGCAAGACCCAGCTATAACAGTTGAAGCAGGCTGTTGTCTCTCCTTCTCCAACGTGGGGTTGTATTAAAGTCATGTATTAATTTTTTGAAAGCAGATGAATGTATAAATTGAGCAAATACCCTTGTGGAGAGCAGAGTTCAAAGGTGCGAAGAGGCGTTTAGAAAGACAGAGCTAAAATGATGATAAAATGAAGGCTGTTCAATTTTAAATTAACAAGTTCCTCACTAATATTCACAACCCGCTACCACAGTCAGGAAGACAAGCTTCTCTTTTCAGTAGCTTCCTATAAAGACTCATGATTGTACTACGGTTTTTCATTTTCTTTTATCCTGTAGACTAGCTCCTTGTGGGTAGGAAATAGGTCTGCCAACTCTGTGATGTACTCTCCCAAGCGCTTAGTACAGTGCTGTGCACACAGTGAAGCTCAGGAAAAAGGATTCATTGATTACCCTGTCTTTTTTTCTCCTGCCCTACTTACTGCTCAGTCAATTCTTGTAACTTGTAGTTAATGTTTTCCCCTTAACCATCCTTTACCTCCTGTACCTAGTAAAGCCCACTAACTTTGACATTCCTTTAAAAATGGTCATCCTCCAATTTATAACTCAAACTGTTTAATATGGTGACTGAATGCACCATTTAGGCAGCATTTTTTTTGTTGCTGTGCTTTTTCTTCCAAATGGCATAATCCTTCCAATAGTCCTTAATTAGCTGTCCTTGACCATCATTATTCATTCAGTCATATTTATTGAACGCTTACTGTGTGCAGAGTGCTGTACTAAATGCTTGGAAAGTACAAATTGGCAAGATATAGAGATGGTCCCTACCCAACAACGGGCTAGCCTCAATTGGTTGAAAAGGTTTTAGGTAATTAGATTTGTCAAGGATTGTTTCCTTGGGTATCACAATCCATGGTATTTGATTATCTACCCTTTGTACTGTAAGCTCCTTGTGGGCAGGGAATGGCTTAGTCCAATGCCCTGCATACAGTGAGCACTCAGTAATTACCACTGACTGATTGATACTGTTTGCAGAGCACTATACAGCCCTCAGGGAGCTTCCAACCTAATGGGGGAGACTGGAACAAGAGGCCTTCCCTAAGCCCCCCTTTCCTCTTCTCCCACTTCCTTCTGCGTCACCCTGTCTTGCTCCCTTTCCTCCCTCCCAGCCCCACAGCACTTATGTACGTATCTGTCATTTATTTATTTATATTAATGTCCGTGCCCCACTCCCCCCAACACTGTAAGCTTGTTGTGGGAAGGGAATGTGTGTGCTTATTGTTGTATTGTACTCTCCCAAACAGTACAGGGCTCTGCACACAGTAAGCTCTCAATAAATACAATTGAATGAATAAATTAACAAAATGATAGACTGGGAAAAGGGAGAAACAAATAAGTTCTTCAGTGGAAGAGTCTAATAAGTTAAGTATAGAAATGTTACGAGTGGCTGTGTGTGTGTAAGAATTTGTTGGAGTGAAGTGGGAGAAGAGAGCTGAGAGTCAAGGAGAGAGCTAATGTAATATCACAGAATCAATGGTCAGCGGTTTCTGTTGGCCGTGGACAGAACTAGATAAACATTAGTTTTTGTGGGAGTAGAGAGATGTGAGAGAGGGTAATAAACCAGACTTTCCTATTGGTTTTCCAAATACTAGACAAGACTAGTATGGAAGTTGAGGTGTTCCCAAAGGGTAGATGTCAGTGGGAACTTTTATCTTACACAGTCCTAGGCAGCGTTAAAATGTGGAGCTTGCTTGTCTTGGAAGTTAAATGTTCTGGAAGTCAAAATGCCTCCCAAATTGCCCTGCTTCATGTCCATTCATATAAATTCTGAGGGTTGCCTCTGCCTTGGTCAAAATCAGAATAGTAGGAAATTCTGCTTCTGCCTTGATGTTGACACTTGCACTGGGTTACCAAGACTGGATTTTGGTTCTCCTTGAATCAACCCGCGCAAGCCAGTTTTTTTCTGTTGACTCCCCAAATTCTACATTATGATAGCCTTGCTTGGTGGTGTGTGGCTTTCTGCTGAATCATCCACCTTGTGTGCCATTTTCTTTGTAACAATATGACTTAGTTTAGCACCAGCCTCCTCATAGACCTCTCTGACGCCTGTCTCTCCCACTTCAATCCGGACTCCACTCTGCTACCCGGATCAGTTTGTTACAAAAATGTTCACTCTGTCACCACTCCTCAAGAACCTCCCAGTGGCTGCCCATCCACCTCCGCATCAAACCAACTCTTTACCATTGGCTTTAATCAGTCAGTCATTTAGAATGAGCACTTACTGTGGGCACAACACTGTACTAAGCACTTAGGAGAGTACAATACAGCAGAGTTGGTAGACCGGTTACCTGCCCCAAAGGAGCTTACACTCAATTACCATGCCCTCTCCTTTCTTACTTTGCTCATTTCTTGCTTCACCCAGCATGCTTACTTCACTCCTCCAATACTCACTGTACCTCAATCTTGCCTATCACGACCTGACGACCCCTTGCCTGGAACTCCTTCCCCCTTCATATCTTACAGAACATCTTTCTCTCCACCTTCAGAGCCTTATTAAAGTCACATCACCTCTAAGAGGACTTAGCCTTTCCTGCCTAAGCCCTCTCCCTTTTGCATCACCCTTGCACTGGGTTGGTACCCCTTATTCACCCATCCCTCAGCACCACAACACTTAGGTACATATCTGTAATACGTTTATATTAATGTCTGCCTCACCCTGTGGACTAAGCTCTTTGAGGGCAAGGAGTGTGTCTATCACCTCTTAATATTGCACTTTCCCAAGTGCTTAATACAGTGCTCTGAACACAGAAAGCACTCAATAAATATGATTGATTGAAAACTCTCTAGATTGCTTGCTGCATTGAAGCCTTCCTGTGGTCTGTGTTTTAAGAGGGTCTTTCAGGTTGACCAAGTTAGCCTTAATGAGCAAGTCGCATCAACTTTCATCTCTCCTGGCTTTAGCCTATATTCTCTATTTTCTTTATTTTCATTTCAATCGCATTTATTGAGCACCATACCAAGGGCTTGGAGAGAGTACAATACAACTTGGTGGAAGACAGGTTCTCTGCTCACACTGAGCTTACAGTCTAGAGGACTGTAAGGACAGACTATTTCCAAAGAAATAGTCACACTGCACTTTTTCCCCAGTAAGGCCTCTTGCAATTATTCAATTGTATTTATTGAGCATTTAACTCTGTGTAGAGTTCTCTACTAAGTGCTTAGAAGCATACAGCAGAGGTGATAGACATAATCCCCATCTTCAAGGACCTTAGATTGTTTAGGTGACTCTTATCATTGCTAAACATGAGAGAATAATGTGGCTAAATTCTTGTTTAGAGTGAAAGACATAAAGAGACACATGTCTCTGCCCTGATTGGATTCCAGTGCTGTAACATAAACAAACTACCTGGTTGCCTTGAATTCTGGCATCAGTTTTGTCTCAGAGGACAGCATAACATTCATTCACTCATTTAATTGTGTTTATTGAACTCTTGCTGTGTGCAGGGCACTGTACTAAGCACTTGGGAAAGTACAGTGCAGTTACATTCCCTGCCCACAACGAGCTTACAATCTAGAGCTAACAACCTTTCTGCTCTTTTTTCCAATCCCTTCCTACCCACCCCCCGCAACTGACTTGGTATAAAGAAACTTCATTCGCAGAAGATGCTAGTTACACTTTAATATATCTTGGCTCACCTGCAAAATCTCTTTCCCACCATATGTAATGCAGGCACATAGCCCTCAACCCCAGCTCTCCAAAGGGACAACATTTCTCTTGGCCTTGTGCCTGTTCTTGTTTGCTTTTTTCATTTCCAAAGAAATAGGAATGCAAGATGAATTTCAGTTTACCTTATTCCTACAAAGTTTTCCTACATGTACTCTTCTTTGGAATTGTGCCCTAGCCTCAAGAACTTCATGCATTCCAGATCATCACCATCAACAGTATAATTGAAAATTTTTGTGGTCCAGGCCAGATCAATAACTGGCACTGCCAGATTTATGCTAAATGAAGTGAGGCAAAGTATTCATGCTCTCGACATCCTTTCACCTCAAGTATTCTCGTAGATTCATTGGTTGCTATTATCCGTATTGCTGCTGGGGAATGTACAAACTTCTTCGTAACCTTTGTAAACTCCTTCCTTACCCCCTCACCCTCTCCCCATAATCATGTTTCTTTAAGAATTTCAAATTTTCCTGGAGCCTTTTTAACCAGTTCCCTGAATCTGATGAATACTGCATTCTCTATGCATTGCTGTTTCTAACTACTGAGTTACTGAGGGTTTTTTTTTACTGCAAATCCAGAATTACGGATGATATTGTGTGTATTCTTCTTTAAAGAGGCAAGAGCTTCTTGATTACTTAGCCCCATGGAGAGGACGAGTTTTGGGATGTAGTTGTTCCAATTTTTGTTGTTGTTTTTGTTTGTTTCATTTTGAAACAGCAGAGCCTAATGGAAAGATCAGGAACTTGGGAATCGAAAAACCTGGGTTCTAATCCCAGTTCTGCCACTATTTTGCTTTGTGACCTTGGGCAAGTCATTTAGCTTCTCTTTGCTTCAGTTCCCTCATGTGCAAAATAGGGATTCAGCACTTGTTCTCCCTCCTGAGCCCCATACAGAACCTGATTATCTTGGCATTTAGTAAGCCCTTAACAAGTACCACAATAATAATAATAATAATAATAATAATAATAATAATAAATCACTATTTTGAAGTTGGGAGGGGGGCAAAAGAGGTTGTGATGATGTGTAAAAAAGCTTTTATGGGAGATATTAAAAAGTTCAATTGTTTTTTAGTTGGTGATCCACCTTTATTTCTGTATCGTAAAGGAATATGGAAAGGCAAATGATAATAGGTACTGTGTGCCCAAATGAACTTTTTGGCTATCACCTCTTTAATATCTATTCTTTAGTTTTAAAATAGTATCATTCATACACTGCCCCGGCTGAATAACTTTGTAGGTCAAAAACCACTCAGGCAGTTACCATTTTTCTGACTTAATTTTGAATTTGCTCAGTAATACTGTTAGTTGTGGTATTTGTTAAACACTTACTGTGTTCCAGGCACTGCAGAGAAGCAGTATCATCAGGTCAGAAACAGTCACTCCTGTTTTAGGGGAGAGGAAACTGAGGCATAGAGAAGTGCTTTGCCCAAGATCACACAGCAGGCAAGTGGTGGAAGTTTGGCCTTCATGTATTGAGAGTATTTTAAAGTGGTTTTTCTGTGATACATAACTTTTTGGGAGTAGTAATGAGTATCCTGGAGACGCCATGAGGTGGATTTGCTCTGTAATTGCAATGCATTAGCACAACCCTTCACTTTTACCCGCTAGCAGGGTTAATTGTGAGCAGAGGTTATCGCCACTTAGGGGAATAGTGAGAAATAAGTAATTGGCATGTATTCCCAACAAGCAGGTTTTATGGAATCTGTCCTCTGGTTTGAGCTCAAATAACTAACGACATAACAGGGTCAAGGCTGCTAAATGCAGTAGCCAAATTTGCAATTAAGAATTTTCAAGAAATTGAGAGCTTGTGATTCCTCTTCACGTTCCCTGTCTGTTTGGTGACATCAGTTTTTGTGGAAATGACAGATTGAAGTGACAATAAAGTATGACCGGCCATTTGAAGTAAACTATTGGAATTTGTATTTCCTCAGAGTTCTAAACAGAAAAACGTAGGGAGAATTACTTTTTGTTGCTTGAACTAAATATTGGTACTTTGGGGCTTGCTATTTTCCCTTGATCCTGGTGACTTATGCTATCGAGTCATCTCCGACCCACAATGACTCCATGGGCACATCTCTCCCGGAACGCCCCACCTCCATCTGCAATTGTTCTGGTAGTATATCCAGAGTGTTCTTGGTAAAAGTCCAAGAGTGGTTCATCTTGCCTTCTTCCACTCATTAAACTTGAATCTCCACCCCAAACCCTGCCCTCCCCCTGACTTTCCCATCTCTGTTGACGGCACTACCATCCTTCCCGTCTCACAAGCCTGCAACCTTGGTGTCATCCTCGACTCCGCTCTCTCGTTCACCCCTCACATCCAAGCCGTCACCAAAACCTGCCGGTCTCAGCTCCGCAACATTGCCAAGATCCGCCCTTTCCTCTCCATCCACACCGCTACCCTTCTCGTTCAAGCTCTCATCCTATCCCGTCTGGATTACTGCATCAGCCTTCTCTCTAATCTCCCATCCTCGTGTCTCTCCCCACTTCAATCCATACTTCATGCTGCTGCCCGGATTGTCTTTGTCCAGAAACGCTCTGGGCATGTTACTCCCCTCCTCAAAAATCTCCAGTGGCTACCAATCAATCTGCGCATCAGGCAGAAACTCCTCACCCTGGGCTTCAAGGCTGTCCATCACCTCGCCCCCTCCTACCTCACCTCCCTTCTCTCCTTCTGCAGCCCAGCCTGCACCTTCTGCTCCTCTGCCACTAATCTCCTCACCGTACCTCGTTCTCGCCTGTCCCACCATCGACCCCCGGCCCACGTCATCCCCCGGGCCTGGAATGCCCTCCCTCTGCCCATCCGCCAAGCTAGCTTTCTTCCTCCCTTCAAGGCCCTACTGAGAGCTCACCTCCTCCAGGAGGCCTTCCCAGACTGAGCCCCTTCCTTCCTCTCCCCCTCGTCCCCCCTCCATCCCCCCATCTTACCTCCTTCCCTTCCCCACAGTACCTGTATATATGTATATATGTTTGTACATATTAGTTACTCTATTTATTTATTTATTTTACTTGTACATATCTATTCTATTTATTTTATTTTGTTAGTATGTTTGGTTTTGTTCTCTGTCTCCCCCTTTTAGACTGTGAGCCCACTGTTGGGTAGGGACTGTCACTATATGTTGCCAACTTGTACTTCCCAAGCGCTTGGTACAGTGCTCTGCACACAGTAAGCGCTCAATAAATCATCATCATCATCATCATCAATCATATTTATTGAGCGCTTACTGTGTGCAGAGCACTGTACTAAGCACTTGGGAAGTACAAATTGGCAACATATAGAGACAGTCCCTACCCAACAGTGGGCTCACAGTCTAAAAGGGGGAGACAAAACCAAACATACTAACAAAATAAAATAAATAGAATAGATATGTACAAGTAAAATAAATAA
Organism: Tachyglossus aculeatus; assembly: GCF_015852505.1. Taxonomy (NCBI): domain Eukaryota; kingdom Metazoa; phylum Chordata; class Mammalia; order Monotremata; family Tachyglossidae; genus Tachyglossus; species Tachyglossus aculeatus. The sequence continues at coordinate 34,856,310 of NC_052074.1, read as the reverse complement.
ATAGAGTAATAAATATGACTGGAGAAGGGGAGAGAGATCAGGGCTGGAGATGGAGATTTGGGTGTCATCTGCATAGAGGTGGGAGTTGAAACAATGGGAGTGAAAGAGTTCTCCAAGGGAGTGGGTGTAGATGGAGAATAGAAGGGGACCCAGAACCGAACCTTGAGACCCCCATAAGTAGGGGGTGGGAGGCAGAGGAGGAGCCCGCAAAGGAGGCCAGGGAGAAAGGAGGAGAACCAGGAGAGGACAGAGTTAGTAAAACCAAGGTTGGATAACGCGTCCAGAAGGGGATGGTCCACGGTGTCGAAGGCAGCTGAGAGGTCGAGGAGGATTAGGATGCAAGAAGGAGATTATTGGTGACCTCTGAGAGAGCGGTTTCTGTGGCGTGAAGAGGACGGAAGCCAGATTGGAGGGGGTCAAGGAGAGAATTGGAAGAGGGGAATTGAGACAGCGGGGGTAGACAACTCGCTCAAGGATTTTGGAGAGTATGTTACCAACTTGGATTTACCAAGCGCTTATAGTCCAGTGCTCTGCACACAGTAAGCGCTCAATAAATACGATTGAATGAATGAATTAATGAGAGGAATGGTAGGAGGGAAATAGGGCGATACCTGGAGGGAGATGTGGGGTCAAGGGAGGATTTTTTTGAGATAGGGGAGACATGAGCACGTTTGAAAGCAGTGCGGAAGAAGCCATTGGACAGCCAAAGGTTGAAGATGGCCTTTAGGGAGGGAAGATAGAGAAGCAGCGTGGCTCAGTGGAAAGAGCGCGGGCTTTGGAGTCAGAGGTCATGGGTTCGAATCCCGGCTCTGCCACATGTCATGCCACATGTCTGTTGTGTGACCTTGGGCCAGTCACTTAACTTCTCTGAACCTCAGTTACCTCATCTGTAAAATGGGGATTAAGACTGTGAGCCCCATGTGGGACAACTTAAGCACCTTGTATCCCCCCCCAGCGCTTAGAACAGTGCTTTGCACATAGTAAGCGCTTAACAAATGCCATCATCATCATCATCGAGATGGGAGGGGGCGAGAGTTTTGATAAGGTGCAAAGGAAAGGGGGTCCGATGCACATGTGGAGGGGGTGGCTTTGGAGAGAGGCAGGAGATCTTCTAGACTGTGAGCCCGCTATTGGGAAGGGACCGTCTCTACATGTTGCCAACTTGGACTTCCCAAGCGCTTAGCCCAGTGCTCTGCACACAGTAAGCGCTCAATAAATACGATTGAATGAATGAATCTCTAGGGGAACTGCTGGAATGATGGGAGAATTGAAGAGGGAGGGACTGAGGAGAGGCGGGGGTTTTAGGGAGTTCACACCTGATGGCATCAATGGAGCCCTGACCCTTCTCCTGGTGGGCTGGAGCCAGCCGCCCCTCCTCGCCTCCAGCCCCTGGAAAAGATCCCGAGGAGAGGCTGCTTTTCCCTGTCGGCATTTGCGGGGTGGGGTGGGATCCGAAGAGGGTTGCCTATGATAGGTGTCCCCACAGCCCAGGAGGGTCCCATAGACAGCCAGCCTCAGAGGGTCCCGTGCCCTCACACTGGTCTCCCCAGGCCCAAAAAACCACTCAGGTCACCTTCATTCATTCATTCAATCATATTTATTGAGCGCTCACTGTGTGAAGACCACTGTACTAAGCGCTTGGGAAGTACAATCAATCAATCGTATTTAGTGCTCATTCATTCATCGTATTTATTGAGCACTTACTGTGGGCAGAGCACTGTACTAAGCGCTTGGGAAGCACAATCAATCAAACGTATTTATTGAGCACTTACTGTGGGCAGAGCACTGTACTAAGCGCTTGGGAAGTCCAAGTTGGCAACATCTAGAGACAGTCCCTACCCAACAGCGGGCTCACAGGCTAGAAGGGGGAGACAGACAACAAAACACATTAACAAAATAAAATAAATAGAATAAATATGTACAAATAAAATAGAGTAATAAATACGTACCTCCCACTCCGAACAGCCCACTTTTAGACTGTGAGCCCACTGTTGGGCAGGGACTGTCTCTATATGTTGCCAATTTGTACTTCCCAAGCGCTTAGCACAGTGCTCTGCACACAGTAAGCGCTCAATAAATACGATTGATGATGATCTCCGAGTTCCTGAGCAATAATTCCCAACTGGACTACCTGTTGGTGGGAGCCCTTGTCCCCTCCCTCTGTCGTCATTCATTCAATCACATTTATTGAGCTCTTACTGTGTGCAGAGCGCTGTACTAAGCGCTTGGAAAGTAAAATTCAGCAATAGAGACAATCCCTGCCCACAGTGGGCTTGAGAAGCAGCGTGGCTCAGTGGAAAGAGCCCGGGCTTGGGAGTCAGAGGTCATGGGTTCAAATCCTGGCTCCGCCACTTGTCAGCTGTGTGACTTTGAGCAAGTCACTTCCCTTCTCTGTGCCTCAGTTTCCTCATCTGTAAAATGGGGATTAAGACTGTGAGCCCCACAGGGGACAACCTGATCACCTTTTAGCCACCCCAGTGCTTAGAACAGTGCTTTGCCCATAGTAAGCGTTTAACAAATACCACCATTATTATATTACAGTCTAGAAGGGGGTACTCTTTGTACTCTCCCAAGCGCTTAGTACAGTGCTGTGCACACAGTAAGCTCTCAAAACATACGACTTATGATTGATTGATTCCGGTGGGCACTACCAAGCCACAGTTTTCCTCCGGAGCTCTGTTGTATTGTACTCTCCCAAGCGCTTAGTACAGTTCTCTGCCCATAGTAAGCGCTCAGTAAATGCCATTGATTGATTGAAACTGCTGGGAGCTACCAGGGTACAGAACAACTGCACATAATAGGAGAAGCAGCGTGGCTCAGTTGAAAGAGCCCGGGCTTGGGAGTCAGAGGTCATGGGTTCTAATCCCAGCTCTGCCACATGTCTGCTGGGTGACCTTGGGCAAGTCACTTAACTTCTCTGAGCCTCAGTTACCTCATCTGTAAAATGGGGATTAAGACTGTGAGCCCCAAGTGGGACTGATCACCTTGTATCCCCTTCCAGCTCTTAGAACAGTGCTTTGCACATAGCAAGCATAGTTTGGAAATTATGTTTAAGAAATTTATTATTATTATTATGATTACTGATGATGATGATGATGACTCTCTCCCATGCGGCTGCTGCCCAGCACAGCGGTGTTTAGACTTGTAGCAGATTGTCTTCTACTCGCTAGCCATTGCCCAAGCTAGGAACGGAATGGGTATGCCTCAGCTTGACTCTCCCTCTTGTAGTCAAGACTGGTAGAGTACTGGAAACTCTGAAACTGTTTAATTTTTCAGACTATCCCATGTCAACAAATTTCATATTTTTCCAGAGGTCCCGAAACTGATTCCAGTTTCAAGCGTATAAGTCTATAGGAAAGCGTCCTCAAAGACCCCAGTTCCTGAGATACCCCTGTTTTCGGGGACTATATTATGGTTGTATTGTGGAAGTAATGGTTTAGTTACAAAATCACTCTGGATTTCTGAAGCAAGTGTAACCAACAGTAGCAATGGAAGCAATGTGGCCTCATGGATAAAACACGGGCCTGGAAGCCAGAGGCATTGGGTTCTAATCCCGGCTCTGCCACTTGCCTGCTGTGTGACCTTGAGCAAGTCAGTTGACTTCTCTGTACCTCAGTTTCCTCGGCTGTGAAATGAGGATTCAAAACCTGCCCTCATCCCTACTTAGAGGCTGAACAGCGACTGTAGCTGACCTGATTAACTTCTATCTACTCCAGTGTTTAGAACAGTGCTTGACACATAGTAAGCGCTTAACAAATACCATAAAAGAAATTAAGATGTTTGGGAAATTTTTTCACTCATTCTATGCAGAATTGCATTAACCTCCATGTCTTTTTATATGTGATTGAATAAAATCATGAGAAACAGCACGTTCTGTGAGTCAGAAGGACCCGAGTTCTAATCCTGGCCCTGTCACTTGTCTGCTGTGTGACTTGGGACAAGTCACTTAACATCTCTGTGCCTTAGTTACCTCATCTGTAAAATGGGGATTAATACTGTGAGTCCTACGTGGGACACGGACTGTCCAACCTGATTAGGTTGTGTCTACCTCAGCTCTGGCACAAAGTAAGCTTTAACAAAATGTCATTAAAAAAAGATTGTGAGGAGACGTACTTGGTAAAGAAACATTGCTTTTATAGTTGAGTCTTACTTTGAATTGGAGGACTCACCACTTCTAAATAGTGCTTAGGTAATTGAGGCAGAAAATTAAGGCTCACAAGGTGCTTTTGCATCAAATATTCATGTAATGAGCAAGTCGTGGAATTATTGGCTTTCATTGCTTCTCTTTTTCATTGCATCTTTACTAGGTGACACCTGGACTGTAAGCTTGTTGTGGACAGGAAATGCGCTTGTCAACTATTTTATGTTGTATTCTCTCACACAGTAAGCACTCAGGAAATATGGCTGATTGATGTGCCCCATGGCTTTTATGTTCATATCTGTAACTTGTATTAATTCCTGCCTGCCCCTCTTGACTGTAAGGTCATCCTTAGACCCTTCTTCCCATCAATCCTACTTCAGAGGGCCCTGAAAGTTTGGAGAGGGACCAAACCCAATACTGGAGCAAAATTCTGGTCACAGAAGGCAGAGTCTCAATACAAATGATCCTTTTCTAGCTGTCTTCTCTTTCTCTTTCCTTTCTCTCTTCCCTATATCTACTTCTCCCCCGACATTCTCCAATGGGTTTCGCCTATTCCATGTGTCAACCCTTGGTAGCCCATGAACAAAATTTGGTACTCACTGAATAAGATGAGCTGTGGAATAGTGTGTGGTTTTCATCAATTGGAAGAATGCCTGTCTCCCTAGCATCAAATTGAGTGGACTAATGAGTTAATTATTATTTTAAAAAGACTTTTTAGAAAGATATTATTGTTCTTAAAATTTGCTTTTAGGTTTTGGTTGAAAGATCTCTTGTAACATGGAGAGGTGATCTAAGTTTTTGCTAGATTAATTCTCGGTACCTTCTCCTATTCTCTTGTCAGAGCAATTCCAGGTTTGGATTTGGGGACACAATGAGGATTCCATCTATTCTGTAGAGTTTTGCTTGGTTTTGTACGAAGTAATCTGTGCATGGGAAGCCTCAGATATTGCATTGTAACTCAGTTTGGGTATCCATTCAAAGAGCTCAATTTATAAAAGTAAATTTTTAAAATAAACTAAAAAATAGAGATAGATGACAACAGTGCTAATTGAATTTACTTTCCCCTTAGAAAGTAAAAAAAAAATTGTGCGTTATTATGCCTCTAAGTTGACCAAAAATTACAACTGATAAATAAGAAATCTATTTACATGATGAATGATCTCACAATAGTAAAAGATGTTGAATTAAAGTTTTAGGTGGACATGTGAGAGGAAGCAATAGTTGTGTGCGTAATGGTTGTGTGGAGTCAAGAGGAACCAAGTGGTTTGGTGATGCTGAAGTAAGAATAGCGGGGGATTAGGGGTGGAAAATGAGGTTAAGTAGAGAAGACCTGTAGATGAAGTGGGGTGAGCTGTGGCCTGCCGGATATAAAAGGGGAAAGGGTTTCAGGCAGAAAAGAGAGCGTAAGCAAAGGGATGGAGGTGAGAAGGAGGTACAGGGAGTAAGTTGGCTTCTGAAGAACAAAGCATACAAGCCTGCGGTGTAGTGGAAAACGAGCAGGGATAGAAGATTATAAACTCAGTGAGGGCAGGGATTGTGCCTACCAATTCTGTTTCTCTTGTTCTCTGCCAAGCACTTAGCACTTAGCATGAGAAGCAGCGTGGCTCAGGGGGAAAGAGCCCGGGCTTTGGAGTCAGAGGTCATGGGTTCAAATCCTGACTCCACCAATTGTCAGCTATGTGACTTTGGGCAAGTCACTTAACTTCTCTGTGCCTCAGTTACCTCATCTGTAAAATGGAGATTATGACTGTGAACCCCCTGTGGGACAACCTGATCACCTTGTAACCTCCCCAGCGCTTAGAACAGTGCTTTGCACATAGTAAGTGCTTAATAAATGCCATTATTATTATTATTATTATTACGATTATTAATGTGCTCTGTACCCAGGAAACACTCAGTAAATACCACTGATTGTGGGAGAGCGCTGAATCAGTACCTAAATGCAAATAGTAAAGAGTTTCTGCCTGTTGGGCAGAGGAATAGGCAACTATTGGAAATTTTGGAAGAGTAGGGAGACTCATGCTAAACAGACTAAAGATCCATTATCCGTGTAAATCTGCCGCTAATACTGAATTCAAATAGGTTTTAGTCACTCTAAGCCATTTAAAATGCCTCATAGGTGAGGAGGAGCAGAAGCTCATTTTATTTAAGGAGACAGCTGTACTTATAAAATAACGCAGAAGAAGCCTTGCTTATAATAAGACTTGAAAATGAAGGAGTAATAACCTTGGCAAGCAGCCTAGTGGATAGAGCATGGGCCTGGGACCTGGGTTCTAATCCCAGCTCCGCCTCCTGTCTGCTCTGTGACCTTGGGCAAGGCACCTAACTTGTCTGTGCCTCAGTTACCTCCTTTGTAAAATGGGGATTAAGACTGTTAGCCCCTTATGGGACATGACCAGTGTCCAGCCTGATTAGCTGGCTTCTACCCCAGTGCTTATTACAGTGCCTGACACTTAGTAAGCACTTAGCAAATACCATGATAAAACAAATTAAACAAATACACTCAGTTCCTCCGTAATAAGTGCTGTCACTACCTCTTTTGGCTAGAGTACAACAGCAGAATTAAACAGCATGCTTGTCAAGGAGCAGTGCAGCAGTGGAGGAGGGAACAGTTACATGCCTGCATTTAGTGCGAGACTGAGGGCTAATACTAGGATGTGAGTTTTCTTGATGGAGGATACTGTAAGAACCCAGCGCCCGCCTTAGAGAAAAGGTGGATATGCCCTATCAAAAGATAATTTTGTATCTTTCCTTTTAAGCAACAAACTGCAGTATTTAGATATGTGTACTACTCAAAATGCTGCACGGCTTTCTCCTACTGTAAAATTGCAATAACTTTTATGTTGTCACCCACACCTTCTCGTCATTCTCAATGAGTTTGAGGACAGTGACCCTTAGCTTCCCACCCAAGATGGGGACAGAGCCAGCTACTTCTAGGATGACAGCAGAGAAAACTTCATAAGGTGTAGACTCAGGCTCCTTAATAATAACAGTAGTATTTACGTGCTTACTCTGTGCTGAGCACTGTACTTGCGCACTGGGGTAGGAAGAAGCGTAACCTAGTGGAAAGTCCACAGTCCCAGGAGTCAAAAGGACCTGGATTTTAATTGCAGGTCCACCACTTAACTACTGTGTGACCATGGCCAAGTCACTCGTGTGCTTTAGTTCCCTTATCTGCAAAATGGGGATCCAAAACTAGTTCTCCCTCCTACTTGGACTGTGAGCCCCATGAGGGACTTGATTATCTTGTATCTACCCTAGCACTCAGCTCAGTGCTTGGCAGAGAGTAAGCACTTAACAAAAACCACAATTACTGTTGCTATTAATCGGGTCAGACATTCCACCTGGGGTTCACAGTCTTGGGGGAGGGAGAAGAGGTATTTAATCCCCATTTTGCAGATGAGGGAATTGAGGCACAGAGAAGTTAAGTGATGCACCGAGCATCACTAGGTTGGTAAGTGCAGAGCTGGGACTAGAACTCAGGTCTTCGGGCTTCCAGGCACATCATCATCATCATCAATCGTATTTATTGAGCGCTTACTGTGTGCAGAGCACTGTACTAAGCGCTTGGGAAGTACAAGTTGGCAACACATGTTCTTTGCACTGGACTACTTCTTCTTGAGGGCAGAGATTGGGTCTGCCAACTCTGTTGTACTGTACTTTCCCAAGCACTTTGTGCAGTGCTCTGCAAACAGTAAGCACCCAATAAATACCACTGATTGATCGACTTAGAGACAGTGTCTCTTGCTCTCAGTAAGTGAAGGGCAGTGTAGTGGCCTAGAAAGTTGCTTGGCAAATGGCTGTTGGGTGGAGGGACCTCAAATTGTAAGAGTGTGTAATCAAAACCCTCCAATGCTTTTTCTCTGTAGAATGATCAGTTTGGTCCCGCTTTCTTTGCATTCTCCCTATACACATATTGAGGTTCTTGGAATTGGTTTTACCCTATTGCGGCTTCACCTTCAATGAAAGTGGCAATTCGGAATAAATCCTAAAGATGAACCATTGACTGGGGTCAAGGAGAAAAGTGCAGCAAACCTTTCCATTAGAAATTGTCACAAATTGCCAGCTAGGAAGGTTGTTGTCCTCATGGATTCTTTTATAATCAAGACTGGGTCCTTAAATCAGTCCGTTGCAAAGAACTCACTTGGCTACCAAGGCAGATGTTTTCAAGGGCTATTTGTTCTGGCATGTCTTCTGCTTTTATTGTAATGATTCCAGTGCACTGCATCGGAGATGCTCAGTGCTGCTGCTGTTGATGATGATGATGGCTGATATTAATGGCTAATGCTGTATTACTTGTTCCAGTTGTCTTGGGTTTGCATAGTAGAATTGGTCTTTAATATGCCTTTTATCCCTGTTAATAATCTCAAGACTAAACCCACTTTTCCCGGCCAAGACCATGCATGCTCCTGTATTCCTGTTTCCAGCCAGAATTGATAGGAAGCTGCCAGGTTAATGTGACCAATTTTGCATGTGCTACGTATCATACCACCTCATCGCTGCTGACGCCTCGGGATAGATACTAACAATAGATTTTTGCATCACAAATTCTACTTAAGCATATAATCTAATGGGAATATATACCTTGCTCACAGATCCATTATTTGCAGTCTTATAAATTTTACTGTTTTAAAAGGACACTGTCAAGTACCCTTTTTTGCACTCTTCTTTATAATACCTTGTTGCTTGAAAATAACACTCCTTGTTTTTGTTTTTGATTCTCTTGGTTTTTCCATTTGCCAGCCTTTGAATTTCTGTTATGGAGAGAACCGAAATTAGCAAGTCAGTTATTTCAAAATGAGATATTGATTGCTGCTTCAGCTTAGTGTCGCAAATAGTAGTGTAGCTTAAGTGGTCAAATCAAAGATTAATTTTAAAATCTGGTCTCCTCATTTTTTAAATATAATTTGGCACCTAATGAATATTCGTCCAAGAGTTTGCTTGGAGATGTGAGCCAGCATTTCTTTTCTACATAAAATATTTTTGATTTTAGGAGATGATTTCTCAGAAGTATAGAATGAAATGCAATGTAACTCCATGTGTGTGATGTTTGTAAATAGATCTGAAGAACTGCAAGTCAACCCAAGTTAATTGCTTTAGCGTTTTAAGGGTCCTATGCATTTAGGCTAACTTGCATTTCTTAACGTAGAAAATTGGCTGCGGCTTCAGTGCCAAACCTTATGTAAGGTAATTTGCATTTCGAAACTGGATGTGGACAATAATATGTTACCGTAAAACTTCCCTGAGAATCTTCTTTGATTTAGCCAGCAGATAATCATTATAGGTGTGCAGATTTTCTCTGTACTTCTAGTAGGTTGGTTGTCTCATACTCTCAGTTCTGTTTTAACCATCCTGTCCCCCCTACCCCCAAGTTTTAGTCACGGATAAAGCTTCCAGTAGAAATAAAGGAGGAAAGCGTTTCTTTGAATGAGTGTATTCATGATCTTAGAAAACTTCAGGATATGAGTTTTCGTTTTTCAGAAACGTTTACTAATGAGACCTGCTTCGTTGCAGGAGGCCTGACAAATGGCAGCGGCCGCTATATCTCTGCAGCCCCGGGAGCGGAAGCAAAATATCGGAGTGCCTCCAGCACATCGAGTCTCTTTAGCTCCAGCAGCCAGCTCTTCCCTCCTTCTCGGCTTCGCTATAGTAGGTCCGATATCATGCCTTCTGGACGCAGTAGATTGCTGGAAGATTTCAGGAACAATCGCTTCCCAAACCTGCAGCTGAGAGATCTTGTTGGACACATCGTTGAATTTTCTCAAGATCAGCACGGTTCTAGGTGGGTAGTTGTTCACCATGACTTAGTCATGCCCACTTAAAGCGAGAACGTTGCGAATGTCATTTGAATCCTGGGTTGGAAATCCCTCTAAATCACCGTCTTGACTGTTACGTTCTCCACTTCTCCATTGGCGCAGCAGTTGAAGATAATCATTTTGAAGTCCTAAGAACCGTTAGCTCCCCTCAGGTCTGTCAAAACTGGGTGCCTGCAGGTGGATTAGCTAGTCCATAAAAAGTTTTTCTCTTCGTCTCCTTGTTTGGCTCATTGCACTTGCTAATGAGCTAGCATGTTCCCCATTTTGGTGTTTTGAGGCACAGTGAACTTAAAAGGAGTGAACTGGAAGACTATGGAATTGGGGCCACTGCTCTTAGACAAGTCCTCATTGATGGTTTGTCTTGCAGTGAAAAAGATGGCTGTTAAACTATCCTTCTTTGTAGTTTCTGGGGAGTGTTCTAATGGGCCCAAAACTTGACACTTTACTAAAAGTGCTTCACTTCTGGAACATATTCATTCATTCATTCAATCGTATTTATTGAGCACTTACTGTGTGCAGAGCCCTGTACTAAGTGCCTGGAAAGTAGTCTGGCAACAAGTTGAGACAATCCCTACCCAACAACGGGCTCACAGTCTAGAAGGCGGGGGAGACAGACAACAAAACAAGTAGACAGGCATCAATAGCATCAATATAAATAATTAAAATTCTAGATATATCCACATCATTAATAAAAAAAAAATATGTACATATATACACAAGTGCTGTGTGGGAGGGAGGGGGGTAGAGCAGAGGGAGGGAGTAGGGGCGATGGGGAGGGGAGGAGGACCAGAGAAAAAGCGGGGCTCAGTCTGGGAAGGCCTCTTGGAGGAGGTGAGCCTTCAGTAGGGCTTTGAATTGGGGAAGTGCGCTAGCTTGGCAGATGTGAGAAGGGAGGGCATTCCAAGCCAGGGGTCGGTGGCAGGACAGGCGAGAACGAGGTTACACACATACAAGGGGAGATTATGAAAGATTCCTTGTGAAGGACCTGAATGGCAGGTCGAGGAATAGGATGAGCAACCATTGAAGGGTGCTTTTCTCGCCTACACAAGACGGGGGGGCTACTGCTGCCCTGACGCCAGGCAATGGGAAGTTAAACACCGACTGAGCCAATGTACTTGCTTGCCTCCTTGGTCTACTGCCATTTTGGGGTAGGGCAACTCTACTGGCAGAGGCAGTAGTAGTACTGAACTCCTTGTCTTCCCTTCCGAACCCTGCCCTCTCCCTGACTTTCCCATCTCTGTTGACGGCACTACCATCCTTCCCGTCTCACAAGCCCGCAACTTCGGTCATCCTCGACTCCGCTATCATTCACCCCTCACATCCAAGCCGTCACCAAAACCTGCCAGTCTCAGCTCCGCAACATTGCCAAGATCTGCCCTTTCCTCTCCATCCAAACCGCTACCCTGCTCGTTCAAGCTCTCATCCTATCCCGTCTGGACTACTGCATCAGCCTTCTCTCTGATCTCCCATCCTCGTGTCTCTCCCCACTTCAATCCATACTTCATGCTGCTGCCCGGATTGTCTTTGTCCAGAAACGCTCTGGGCATGTTACTCCCCTCAAAAATCTCAAGTGTGTACCAATCAATCTGCACATCAGGCAGAAACTCCTCACCCTGGGCTTCAAGGCTGTCCATCACCTGGCCCCCTCCTACCTCACCTCCCTTCTTTCCTTCTCCAGCCCAGCCTGCACCCTCTGCTCCTCTGCCACTAATCTCCTCACCGTGCCTCGTTCTCGCCTGTCCCGCCATCGACCCCCGGCCCACGTCATCCCCCGGGCCTGGAGTGCCCCCAATCCTTCTGCCCATCCGCCAAGCTAGCTCTCTTCCTCCCTTCAAGGCCCTACTGCGAGCTCACCTCCTCCAGGAGGACTTCCCAGACTGAGCCTCTTCCTTCCTCTCCCCCTCGCCCCCCTCTCCATCCCCCTCATCTTACCTCTTTCCCTTCACCACAGCACCTGTATATATGTATCTATGTTTGTACACATTTATTACTCTATTTATTTATTTATTTACTTATTTATTTATTTATTTATTTATTTTACTTGTACATATCTATTCATTTTATTTTGTTAGTATGTTTGGCTTTGTTCTCTGTCTCCCCCTTTTAGACTGTGAGCCCACTGTTGGGTAGGGACTGTCTCTATATGTTGCCAACTTGTACTTACCAAGTGCTTAGTACAGTGCTCTGCACACAGTAAGTGCTCAATAAATACGATTGATTGATTGATAGTACAGTTGCCACTGGACTCCACAGGACGAGCACCTATGCCCAGCAGCTAATAGACTAGATCTTGGGCCCAGGGCCCTCTGGACAGCTCTTTAAAGTAAGGACAATGGAACTAGTCCGGGTTGTGGAGCTTCAAGCTATTAAAGATGCCACGGTGCCCGACAGCGCTGACAAAACGAGAGCTCTGCCCTCGACAGTAATACAACGCACAGCCAACTCGGAGCTAGATGGTCTGTGTGCTTGAAGGTGAGACTCGGAAAACTTTTACAGATAAATCTTGAATTTATGACACAGTCGGTTCCCGAACATTTCATCTTCAAGTCAGAGCATACACTGGAAGTGGTATCCCTATAGGAACAATGTTGTTAAGTGGGGAATTGGTTCGCAGCCTATGGCCGCGTACCGTTTTTACCAAGATGACCCAGAATGAGATCTCAATCCATTACAGACATTGCATAAGAGTGTGTGTGTGTGTTGTGTGGAATGTCAGACAGGGTAGCCAAATTTGATAGCGCAGTTAGTAAAGTGAATGTGTTGATCCTCCCGGGTGACTTTTCCTGACAGTCGGTAGCTCCAGTGCCTTCCCCATCAATCACATCTATTGAATGCCGTCAGAGTGCAGAGTTCTGTTCCTCATCCTCTATCCACTTCTACCCTTATTACCCATCTCCATCAGGTCTTCCCTAACTTCTGTATGCCCCCCCAAGCCTCTCAGTCCCATCCCCTGAACTCCTGAATTCCGTCGCCGTGTTCTCCCCACAGTTTCTACTCCTGCTTCTCCTACGGTATTCCAGTTCAATGTTTTTTAAACCTTTTTTCGTAGCTGGGGGGGCCCCTCCCCCTGCTGCAACCCTCCCACCCTGTGGAACCACCTACCACGGGAACTGGGCTCCATTGGATGGAAGAAGAGGCCAGGCAGGGTTGGGGGCGTATTCTCGGGGATGCAAGTGGGGAATTGGGTGGAGGATGGCAGCTGTCTTCTGGCTGTGAAACGGGTGCATTCAAATCATTGTTCTTACTGACCAGAGAAGAGGAAGGTGGGTGGGCCGTGGTGGCAGGGCAGAAGGTGACTTCTGGGCCACGTGAAGGGGGGGCACGGGTGCAGTTGGGGAGAAGAGGAGGTGAGCGTTTAAAGAGGGCCAGAGCAAAAGGGATATGGTTACCTGTAATGAGGGAGAGGCAATATGACCATTTTACCTCCAATGAAATAATGGATAGGTGCCCTAAAATCAACCACTCCATCATACTGATTAAGCACTTACTGTGTGTGCAGAGCACTGTGCCAAGCATTTGGGAGAGTACAGTGTAACAGATTTGATAGATAATGTTCTCTGTCCCCACAAGGAGCTTAAGTCATAAAGGTGAAACCGATGGAAAGCCCAAATGGTGTAACTTTAAAAGCAACGTATTGTTCATCATAACTCAAAAAACTTAGTTGCGGTGTGATTGTATTTTTTAAAAATCCACCAACCCCCACCCCCCCACAAAAAGTGTCATAGTAGTCGTGTAATGATTTAACGAGTATTTAATTTTTGAAAATTAAAGCTATGTTTGGACAAGGTTAACAAGCTTGGGCAATTTACCTTCATTTGATTTTCCTGAAACTTGATCACTCTTGCTTGTCTCTGTCTTTAAAAAAAATCCTAAAACTTCATAGAAAATTTCAAAGTAACTTTACCAGTAGATTTTATTTTACTGTTAGAACATAGCCACTGCTTGATCAAAATTAATGACTCACAACTGTTTATATTAACCCTTTTATTTATTTACATAAAACTGGCATTTCTCTTAACACAGATTTATACAGCAGAAGCTTGAACGAGCTACTCCAGCTGAGCGTCAGATGGTATTTAATGAAATTTTGCAGGCAGCCTATCAATTGATGACCGATGTTTTTGGGAACTATGTTATCCAGAAGTTTTTTGAGGTAAATACCCACATGCATGTTCACGTATACATAAAAAAGAGGCTCTGTGACCAAAAATTGGCTCTAATAATAATAATGATGATGGCATTTATTAAGCGCTTACTATGTGCAAAGCACTGTTCTATTTTGTTTTATTTTGTTAATATGTTTGGTTTTGTTCTCTGTCTCCCCCTTCTAGACTGTGAGCCCACTGTTGGGTAGGGACTGTCTTTATATGTTGCCAACTTGTACTTCCCAAGTGCTTAGTACAGTGCTCTGCACACAGTAAGCGCTCAATAAATACGATTGATTGATTCTAAGCCCTGGCACACAGTAAGCGCTCAATAAGTACGATTGAATGAATGAATGGATTTCATCATTAGTTTCCAAGAGCGGGGGATAGGGGAATATCGGTACCATTCTTTTCATCAGACTGACATCCAGGAAGCCAAGAAACTGGAGGCTGGGGTACAGAAGCAATTGCCTCTTTTAGCGGCCAGTTCTAAGAACAACAAAAATTGTGGTATTTGAGCAATTGCTGTTTGCTAAGCACTGTACCAAGCGCTGAGTTACATGCAAGATTGTCAGGTCCGACTCAGTCCCTGTCCCTCATGGGATATGTAGTCTGAGTACAGGGGAGAACGGGCAGTAAATCCCTACTTTACAGAGGAGGAAACTGAGGCACACAGAAGGTAAGTGAATTGGCCAAGATCACCCAAGCAGGCCGGTGGTGGATCTGGGATTAGAACCCAGGTCCTTTTGACACCTAGGCTCTTATGTTTGGAAGTAAAAGTAAATCTCCTAACAAGACTATCCTCAATCATCCCCACTAGCCTTTCAGACCTTTCAGGTTGACTTTCAAATTGCACCTCATGAATGTGGTGTAAACTCAAATCCAAATATATTTGTACTTCACTCTGCTGCCTGGATCATTTTTCTACAAGAACATTCAGGACATGTCACCCCGCTCCTCAGAAAACTCCAGTGGTTGCCCATCCATCTCTGCATCATCATCAATTGTATTTATTGAGCGCTTACTATGTGCAGAGCACTGTACTAAGCGCTTGGGAAGTACAAATTGGCAACATATAGAGACAGTCCCTACCCAACAGTGGGCTCACGGTCTAAAAGAGTGGGCTCACACACAAAAACTCCTCACCATAGACTTTAGAGCACTCCACCACTTGCCCGCTCCTATCTCACCTCTCCCCTTCCACAACCCAGTCCTCACACTTTGCTCCTCTAGTGCTAACCTTCTTACTGTGCCTCCATTCATTCATTCATTGTTATATTTATTGAACGCTTACTGTGTGCAGAGCACTGTACTAAGTGCTTGGGAAACACAAATTGGCAACATATAGAGACGGTCCCTACCCAACAATGGACTCACAGTCTAGAAGGGGTGACAGACAACGAAACAAAACAAGGAGGTGTCAATACCACCAGAATGAATAAAATTATAGCCATACAGACATCATGAATAAAATAAATATAGTAAATATGTACAAATAAAATAAGAATAATAAATATGTACAAATATATACAAGTGCTGTGGGGAGGGCAGAGGGAGGGGGTGATGGGGAGAAGGAGAGGAGAAAAGGGCTCAATCTGGGAAGACCTCCTGGAGGAGGTGATCTCAATCTCACCTGTGTCGACCTCCAGCCCAAGTCCTGCCTCTGGCCAGGAATGCCCTCCTCCCTCAAATCTTACACAGACAATTACTCTCCCCCTCCTCCCCAACCCTTCCTCCCACCCCCTTAAAGCTTTGTGAGCCCACTGTTGGGTAGGGACTGTCTCTATATGTCGCCAACTTGTACTTCCCAAGCGCTTAGTACAGTGCTCTGCACACAGTAAGCGCTCAATAAATACGATTGATGATGATGATGATGAAGGCACATCTCCACGTAGAGGCCTTCCCAGACTAAGCCCTACTTTTCCTCAACTCCCATTCCCTTGTGTCGCCCTGACTGGCTCCCTTTTTTCTTCCCCGCTCCCAGCCCCACAACACTTATGTACGTATCTGTAATTTTAATTTTTTTTGTATTGATGTCTGCATCCCCCACTCTAGACTGTAAGCCCATTGTTGGCAGGGACTGTGACTGTTTATTGCTGTATTGTACTCTCCCAAACGCTTAGTACAGTGCTCTGCACGCAGTAAATGCTCAATAAATACGATTGAAGGAGTGAATGAACTTGAAAGTCTGTGTGAATTGCTAAATTTGGAGCAGGGAAAGTAGCTTTGATAAAAATCAATCATCCAGTGGAAGTTGAGCAGTTAACTGTGCACTGAGTATGGTACTTAGCATTTGGGAGAGTACAATACGACAAAGTTGGTAGACACACTAGGGATAGGGAATAAAAATAATTCACTACTCTGGCAAGTTGAATCAGCAGAGTCACTTTTAACCAAAGCTTTATTTTCTTAACAGTTTGGGAGCCTGGATCAGAAATTAGCTTTAGCCACCCGCATACGTGGTCATGTCCTTCCACTAGCTTTACAGATGTATGGCTGTCGTGTTATTCAGAAAGCCCTGGAATCTATTTCGCCTGACCAGCAGGTAATTGTAAGTTATAACAATACTTTTTGCATTTCGTTTTCTAAGAAGTCTGCATTTCAGATTTCTCCTTTTTCTGCTCAATGCTACGTCTCAAAATTACTTTTACTATGTAGTGAATATTAAATATTTTTCGCCAGAGTGAAAAATCTACTGGGTTTTTAAAAATACATTAAATATCTGAAATTTCGCAATTCAGAATTGGATTATAATTTCAGCACTAGTAATTTGGCACTGATTGATACTAACTGAATGAGATTGTTATAAAAGGGCTATCAATAGCTACCTCTAAATGTATCAGAGCCAAAAAATGGGGTGAAATAGCTTATTTGTGAAGTTTTAATTTGGAGTAAGCAGGGTTCTCTGATACCTAAGCGTTGTAAAAATTGTAGTTTTATTTATGATTTGTTTTTCACATCATCTTGTTGGCTGTTGAAACCAAAATCCAAGTGTGTACTTTGCCTTCTTCAGAACGAAATGGTAAAAGAACTGGATGGCCATGTTCTTAAATGTGTGAAAGATCAAAATGGAAACCATGTGGTACAAAAATGCATCGAGTGTGTCCAACCCCAGTCACTGCAGTTCATTATCGATGCTTTCAAAGGACAGGTAATATTTATGTTGTTGTTCTTCCTTTTTCTAGGAATGGCGATGGAACTAACACATTGTTTTCCGTAGGGCGTTGGAAACATCAACTACCAAATCCCCTGACTTTGACAAAGCCTCCTCTGTCTCTGGCTTTGTACCTCAGCAACTGGCCTTCAAAACTCTAAGCATTTTCAAAGCAGTTTATGCTGTGCTTTGTTAAACAATCCCCGCTGAAGCTCCAGGTGGGAGGGGGAGAAAAGGAAAGAAGTAATTTTAATGTCTGCCCGCTCTCCCCTTTCCAGAGTTTGAAATCTGTCCTGAAACAATTACTGGCAACCGGAGTCATAGAAAGATTACGTTGTGACTTGAATGCTTTTTAGACCTTATTTTCTGAAGGGAAAATTGTTTCCAAAGGCCCTCTTGACAGGTTGGATTTCCCTTGGACCCGTTGAACGGGGCACCCGAAACAATTTTCCCTCTCCTTATTGTTTCCCGGGCACCTTGCTGCCTGAATTTGCCAGCTCTGAGATTCGGAATTGGGAGGGATGAGGGGTGGTAGAGAAGGGAGGTCTGGTTAAGACCCCTTGGGCTGGGCTTCCTGGGGCTTTCTCCTCTTCATTAGCCAATGGAAGTCAATTGTATTCAGCACCTACGGTGTGCGGAGCACTGTACTAAGCGCCTGGGAGAGTGCAAGAGAAGTCAAAGGGAAGGGAAAGCTGCGTGGTTAAGTGAATAGAGTGCAAGCCTAGGAGCCAGAGGGACCCAGGACCTGGGTTCTAATCCCGGCTCCACCACATATCTGCTGGGTGACTTTGGGCAAGTCACTTCTCTTGGCCTCAGTTACCTCATGTACAAAATGGGGATTAAGAGTATGAACCCCATATGGGACAGGGACGGTGCCCAACCTGATTTGCTTGTATCTACCCCAGTGCTTGGCACATACTAAGTGCTGAACCAGTACCATAATTATTAAGTGAACAAAGAAGCCATGACCTGGTCCCTGCTGGATGAATGATATCCTGAAGGGCAGCAGCTTTAGATGTGAGCACGCACCGGATCACCAGGCATGTGCCCCGATGCCATGTTTTTGTCCATAAGACATGGTACAGTGCAGCCCATGAGATAGACAGCCGCTAACAGAAGAAGTGTGGCTAGGTGGATTGATCATGGTCTGGGGAGTCAGAGGGACCTGGGTTCTAATCCCGGCTCCGTCACTTGTCTGCTCTGCGACCTTGAGCAAGTCGCTTCACTTCTGCGCCTCCGTTGCCTCATCTGTAAAATGGTACTGCAATCCCAGTGTGGGACAGGGACTGTGTCCAACCTGATTAGTTTGTATCGTAGTACAGTACCTGGCAATCGATCAATCGTATTTATTGAGCGCTTACTGTGTGCAGAGCACTGTACTAAGCGCTTGGGAAGCACAAGTTGGCAACATATAGAGACAGTCCCTACCCAACAGTGGGCTCACAGTCTAAAAGGGGGAGACAGAGAACAAAACCAAATATACTAACAAAATAAAATAAATAGAATAGATATGCACAAGCAAAATAAATAAATAGAGTAATAAGTATGTACAATCATATATACATATACAGGTGCAAAGTAAGCACTTAACAAATGCCATTAAAAAGTAAATCTGCTATTCAGAGGAGCTTGTCCTTCTTTGTTGCCACATTTCAGGCACATCAGCATGCAGTATTTGCAAATTATTCATTCCAAACATTCTCAGGGCAACTTGGAGCATCTAATAATAATAATAATAATGGCATTTATTAAGCATTTACTATGTGCAAAGCACTGTTCTAAGCGCTGGGGAGGTTACAAGGTGATCAGGTTGTCCCATGTGGGGCTCACAGTCTTAATCCCCATTTTACAGATGAGGTAACAGGCCCAGAGAAGTTAAGTGATTCGCCCAAAGTCACACAGGTGACATTTGGCGGAGTGGGGTTTTGAACCCACGACCTCTGACTCCAAAGCCCGGGCTCTTTCCACTGAGCCATTCTGCTTCTCTAGCCTCTGGGCTTTAAAAATGGATAAATGAGCTTTAATGGTAGTGGGGTGAAGTTTCTATATAACTTTGTAATCCTGCCATTTAAGGTCTTCGTGCTCTCAACACATCCTTATGGCTGCAGAGTAATTCAGCGTATTCTGGAACACTGTACCGCTGAGCAGACATTACCCATCTTGGAGGAATTACATCAGCACACAGAACAGTTGGTGCAGGTAAGTGTCGTTGAGTGCTGGAAACTTCCTCTCCCATGACATCCTCTCAAACACAGAACTTTGGAAAATAGATTTCGTTCCTTCTGAATTGCAAATCACTGAACACTATTAGTGTGATCCACATTGTGGCAAATGATGGTTTAATACTGGAATGAAGGCCTGGTTTCAAATCCTGCTTTCACCTCTGGTCGTCGGACAAAATGAATCAGACCCATTTTTTTACAAAAAAGTGCCCCCATTTTCAACAACTGTTGTGGATTTTTTGTGTGATGGAAAATAATAAGAAATGTCTTTGTAGGATCAGTATGGCAATTATGTTATTCAGCATGTGCTGGAACACGGTCGTCCTGAAGATAAGAGCAAGATTGTTTCCGAAATAAGAGGAAAAGTTCTAGCCCTCAGTCAACACAAATTTGCCAGGTAATGCAGTACTTTCTTTCACCTATTCATTCATTCAGTCGTATTTATTGAGCACTTACTGTGTGCAGAGCACTGTACTGAGCACCTGGGAAGCACAGTTCACCAATAAAGGGACTATCCCTGCCCACACCAGGCTTACAATTTAGAACAGGGGAGACAGACATCAGAACAAGTGAACAGGCATCAATATAAATAAATAGAATTGTAGATATGTACATATATACACAGGTGCTGCAGGGTGGGGAGAGGAGGGGTAGAGCAAAAGGAGCGAGTCGAGGCAATGCAGAGGGGAGGGGGAGCTGAGGGAAAGGGCTTAGTTTGGGAAGCCCTCTTGGAGGAGGTGAGCCTTCAGTAGAACTTTGAAGGGGGTAGTGTGAGTGTTTGGATTTGAGGACAGGGGTAGGATGGGGGCAAGAGGTCGATGGCAGGGCAGGTGAGAACGAGGCCCAGTAAGTAGGTTAGCGACAGAGGAGCAGTGTGTGCGGGCTGGGATGTAGAAGGAGAGAAGGGAGGTGAGGTAGGAGGGGGCAAAGTGATGGAGAGCCTTGAAGCCACTAGTGAGGAGTTTTTGTTCGATACGAGGTTGATAGGCAACCACTGGACATTTTTGAGGGGGGTGATGACATGCCCTGGACTTTTCTGTTGAAAGATAATTCGGGCAGCAGAATGAAGTATGGACTGAAGTGGTGAGAGACAGGAGGTTGGGAGGTCAGAAAGGAGGCTGATGTAGTAATCCAGTCGGGATAGGATGAGTGATTGTACTACCTTGGTAGTGGTTTGGATGGAGAGGAAAGGGCAGATATCGGCGATGCTGTGAAGGTGAGACCAGCTGTCTTTGGTGACGGGTTGAATATGTGGGGTGAATGACAGAGCGGAGTCAAGGATTCATGCATTCATTCATTCAGTTGTATTTATTAAGCGCTTACTGTGTGCAGAGCACTGTACTAAGCACTTGGGAAGTACAAGTCGGCAACATACAGAAACAGTCCCTACCCAACAATAGGCTCACAGTCTAGAAGGGGGAGACAGACAACAAAACATGTAGACAGGAGTCAAAATCGTCAGAACAAATAGAATTATAGCTATATGCACATCATTAACAAAATAAGTAGATTAGTAAATATGTACAAGTAAGAGTAATAAATCTGTACAAATATATACAAGTGCTTTGGGGAGGGGAAGGAGGTAGGGCAGAGGGGGTGATGGGGAGGAGAGGAAAAAGGGGGCTCAGTCTTGCGAGGCCTCCTGGAGGAGGTGAGCTCTCAGTAGGGCTTTGAAGGGAGGAAGAGAGCTAGCTTGGCTGATGTGTGGAGGGAGGGCATTCCAGGCCAGGGGGAGGACGTGGGCTGGGGGTCGACAGTGGGATAGGTGAGAACGAGGCACAGTGAGGAGGTTAGCGGCAGAGGAGCGGAGGGTGCGGGCTGGGCTGTAGAAGGAGAGAAGGGTGGTGAGGTAGGAGGAGGCGAGGTGATGGACAGCCTTGAAGCCAAGAGTGAGGAGTTTTGGCTGGTTCGTAGGTCGACAGGCAGTCACTGGAGATTTTTGAGGAGGGGAGTAACGTGCCCAGAGCATTTCTGTACAAAGATAATCCGGGCAGAATAGTGAAGCGGAGAGAGACCAGAGGATGGGAGATCAGAGAGGAGGCTGATGCAGTAGTCCAGTCGGGATAGGATGAGAGATGGGACCAGCATGGTAGCGGTTTGGATGGAGAGGAAAGGACAGATCTTGGTGATGTTGTGGAGGTGAGACCGGCAAGCTTTGATGACGGATTGGATGTGTGGGGTGAAAGAGCACGGAGTTGAGGATGACACCAAGGTTGCAGGCTTGTGAGACGGGAAGGATGGTTGACACCAAGGTTGCGGGCTTGTGAGACGGGAAAGATGGTTGTGCCGTCCACAGTGATGGAAAAGTCAGGGAGAGGACAGGGTTTGGGAGGGAAGATATGGAGCTCTGTCTTGGACATGTTAACTTTTAGGTGGCGGGAGGACATCCAAGTAGAGATGTCCTGAAGGCAGGAGGAGTTGCAAATCTGGAGGGAGAGAGAACAGGAGTAGAGATATGGATTTGGGTGTCATCTGTATAGAGATGATAGTTGAAGCTGTAAGAGCGAATGAGTTCTCCAAGGGAGTGAGTGTAGATGGAGTGTAGAGTTCCCTACAAACGGTAAGTCAATATTTTGGCGATTTCTGTCTTTATGTGAGTCAGAGTGAAGTAATATGGAAACTATGGACATTAACCCCTTGGTAAGTGGCAGTCTCTTACCTGTAGGTTGCTTTTTAAATAAAGCATTCTAATTAACATCATTGTCACCGTCAACCCATATTTGAATATCCGTTGATCCAATAAGCCTGTGAAAAGGCAATATAGGCAAGACTTGTTTTTGTAAGCCCCTCAGGCATTGTCTCTTAGATTTTTAAAAAAGCTTTCAAGAATTTACCAGTCTAACTTCAATGGTCCCTTCTCCTGTTCACTCCCCTGGCATTCCACCTTGACTTTTCCTCATATAGAAGTAGGGTGAAGGACGCAACTTTGACTCCAGAAAAGGCGGGGCAAGAAGAGTGAAAGTAAGCAAGGTGAAGCCCAAGTTCCCAGAGTTACCCACCACCATTGCCGGCTCTCGTGTGTGTGTGTGTGTGTGTGTGTGTGTGTGTGTGTGTGTGTGCGCGCGCACACACACACACACACACACACACAGAGCTTTTGGTCAGAACCCTCATTCCCCCCCTTTTCCTCCCCTCTCCCTGCCCTTAGATCATGGCAGGGAGCAAAAAGGACAAACCTTCGGAGGTGTTGCTGCAAGAAACACTTGTAACGAGACTCCTGTGACCAAGGAAGGCCGAGAAGGAAGAAAGTGGATTCTAGAGGGAGGGGCCGCAGCAGCTTTGGGGATGAAATTCTTTGGCTGAACACACTGGTCAATGGAATCTCTAACTAGGCCAAGCAAATATCTGGGGATTGCCCACTCTGGACAAAAATGAATATCCCTCCTCAATGTCTGTCCCGGGAATCCTGACTCCAGACTGCATTTCAACCTTTCCCGCTGTCCCCGTCCTCCCTCGCTCTGTCTCCTGAAAAGCTCTGGAAAAAACCAAGGCCTCATATATAGAGGAAAAGATCAAGTGTCTTGACCTTGCTCAGCATTTTCACAAGAGGATAAAATTTGGAATGTGATGCGCCTTTTTAGTTTCAACCTTATCTAGAAATTGTGCCCCTGCCATCTGAAGTGTGCTCACCACCAGTTCAGCTTCTTGTCTACCCTCATGTACCTAACTCTCAGATTTCTTCCAAAGAAGTTTCAGTCTGTTGTCCACCTGTAGCAGAATGCTTTACACACTCTGTGTTACTGTCCTGTAGAGAATCCCTTATAGCTGAAAAGCCACAAAGTAACGACCAGTTCAGTAAGGCTGACTGACCACGCACATTCGCGTATATGTATTTCCCCCATATACCAAACTCGTGTTGTGGCAAGAATGTTCCCTCCTCCTTCCATCATGTTCTATCCAAATCTGTACTGAGAAGGTATTTTCAAAGAACTGACTATAGTTCCATGATCAAACAGCTCTGGTCTAGGTAGTTCAACTCAGCACCTATTGGAATTGCTGTCTCCAGTGAGAGTGAAGAGGCAGGTATCGGGAGAGCATGGTATCCAGCAGCTTGAGTCCAAGGAACTTTTTCCTGCAAACATGAAATGTCCCGTGTGACCACAGGCAATAGAAATCACTCTGCATTTAAAAAAGCACACAGTAGATGCTCAGTAAATGCTGTTGGTGATGGGAATAGCTTAAACAGACACGAACAATTTCTCATTGCGTATTGTATGTTGTTTTCAGCAACGTGGTAGAGAAATGCGTCACTCATGCGTCCCGTGCTGAAAGAGCTTTGCTTATCGATGAGGTTTGCTGTCAGAGTGATGGCCCACACAGTGCCTTATACACCATGATGAAGGACCAGTATGCCAACTATGTGGTTCAGAAGATGATTGACATGGCTGAACCTGCCCAGAGAAAGATAATAATGCACAAGGTACTGTGTTGGGAACTTGAGTGTTTTGAATGCAGTGTTGCTTTATTATTTTTTTTTTTAGGTAGATGAAAATTTCGAAAATAACTTCTTTTTCTCATTCATTCATTCATTCATTCAGTCCTATTTATTGAGCGCTTACTGTGTGCAGAGCACTGTACCAAGCGCTTGGGAAGTACAGGTCGGCAACATATAGAGACCGTCCCTACCCAACAACGGGCTCACAGTCCAGAAGGGGAAGACAGGCAACAAAGCAAAACATGTAGACAAGTGTCAAAACCGTCAGAATGAATATAATTGTAGCTATATGCACATCATTAACAAAATAGAGTAATAAATATGTACAAGTAAAATAAATAGAGTAATAAATCTGTACAAATATGTACAAGTGCTGGGGGGAGGGGAAGGAGGTAGGGCAGATTGTGGGGTTGGGGAGGAGAGGAAAAAAGGGCATGGTGCTGGAGAGTGAGTCTTTGTATTCATTTTTTTATAGTATTTGCTAAGCGCTTGCCATATACCAGGCACTAAGCTAAGTGCTGGGTAGGTACAAGCTAATCATCTTGGACTCAGTCCATCATCATCATCATCAATCGTATTTATTGAGCGCTTACTGTGTGCAGAGCACTGTACTAAGCGCTTGGGAAGTACAAATTGGCAACATATAGACCACATGGGGCGCATAGTCTTTATCCCCATTTTACAGATGAGGAAACTGATGCCCAGAGAAATAATATTAATAATAATAATAATGATGGCATTTGTTAAGTGCTTACTATGTGCAAAGCACTGTTCTAAGCACTGGGGGGGAATACAAGATGATCAGGTTGTCGTATGTGGGGCTCACAGTCTTAATCCCCATTTTACAGATAAGGTAACTGAGGCTCAGAGAAGTTAAGTGACTTGCCCAAGGTCACACAGCAGACGTGGCAGAGCTGGGATTAGAACCCATGACCTCTGACTCGCAAGCCCGGGCTCTTTCCACTGAGCCATGCTGCTTCTCTAAGTGCTTCTCTAGGAGAAGTGAAAGGACTTGCTAAAGTTCACCCAGCAGACAAATTGGCGGAGTTGGGATTACAAACCAGGTCCTCTGACACCCTGGCCTGTGCTCCTTCCCCTAGGCCACACTGCCTCTCAACTTTTCTTCAGTGAGAAAGGTTCTGCAGCTTTCATGAAGATGAGGAGGTAGTGGTCATTGGGCAGTACTGAGGGGAACCCCACACCCGGAGCCTTGAGGAGGGTGGGAGGAAATTAGCTTTTGGCATGGAGGTGGCCAGGGAGCTTCCCCTTCCCCTAGGTCTCTCGAGCTGTCATCTGTCCAGGTTGTCAGGGTACAGTTTTACACAATCCAGCAGACTTCATCTCTCAGTAAGGATGATGGGGGTTTTTGTTGGGTTTTTTTATGATATTTGTTAAGCTGTTACTATATGCCAGGCATTGTGTTAAGCACTGGGGTAGATGCCAGCTATGTTCCAGATGGGGCTCACAGTCTTAATTCCTTCTTTTTTCAGATGAGATAACTGAGGCAAGGAGAAGTTAAGTGACTTGTCACACAGCAGACAAGTGGCAGAGCTGGGATTAGAACCCCGGTCCTTCTGATTTCCAAGCCCATGCTCTCTCCGCTAGGCAACACTATGCTGTTGCAGCTAATCCGTGTAAACTATTCTGAATCTCAGCAGGGTACTCTGTTGTTTGTAAAGTTAGCCAGTTAGCCAGTAGCTCCGCTGAGACCTCAGGGAGACTGTGTTGATGGAGGATCTGCATCTTGTATGCCATAGTGCTCTGTGCCAGGATCAGCAACCTCGGGCTCAGGAACCCGAGCCGACTCTCCTGACAATCACATTTGGCTTTCGAGTCCACGATGGAGGGAGGGATGGGCATTTAAAACCACCTCCCAGAACCTCGGGCAAAGAGAGAAACATCCCTCCCTCCCCGCCTCCGGACGAACACGCCCCAGCCCCCCGTTGCTACCTAGCAATCACGTGGGGCTTAAAGTTGGCAGGGGCTGCTGGGCTTTATCCCGAGCATTGCTATCTGGAATTGAGAACAGCAGCAAGGGGAGCCAGCAACAGCAAGGCCTGCCCCCACTACCCACCGCGAAGAAAAAACCAAAGAAAAAACAAACCTGGTTCCCTGGCTCAGGGACTCCAGACCTTCACAAAGGGGAATCTCCACCCACCTTGGAGCTCCCGCGGCTTCCAGTGGTCTCTGGGGCCCGGAGGAAAACCAACCCAGTCCTCCCTTTGCATTGGCCCTCTCTTCCTTTCCCTTCCCCTCTTCCTATCCTTCTCTTCCCTCGCCCCTCACCTTGCCTCCCATGCTGGTAGCAGCAGCTGTTGGTCTGAAGCGACCACAGGTGAAGTCATCCTGCTGGGTTTGTGCGCAGCAGGATGTAGTGATGTTACAAGGGGGACCCCCATCGTGAAAGCCCCGGCGGGGAGGGGGCCGGCAGTGGGCCCACGAGGAGAGATGGAGGTGATAGAGACGTCAGACCGCTGCGGGCCACTGCCGCTTAACAGGCCCCAGACACCCAGAGCTGCCGCCAACCCCACCGCCGCCGCCTCAGCTCTTCCCTGGCTCAGGGCTTTGTGGGAGTGGGCAGCGGGCGGGGGTCCGTAACCCCGGGTGCCCTTTTCACTCATTGAACTCTTCTGATTCCAGATTCGACCCCACATTTCCACATTGCGCAAGTACACCTACGGCAAGCATATACTGGCCAAGTTGGAAAAATACTACCTGAAAAACAGCGCTGACCTGGGTCCCATCGGAGGCCCCCCAAATGGAATGCTGTAACAGAGGAGGAATGCGGAAGCCGCTGTTTCGAATTCGTGAAAGGCGATACGTATTTGTGAATTATCAAAACACAGCTCAACACTGAATATTCTGGTTTTTTTTTTAAAGAAACATATTTATTGACTTTATTCATCCATTTGTAAATTTTTTAAGGTTCTTGTGTATATTTTTGGGGTGTGAATTACAGAATCTCCTCAACCCTGGCGGGGGACCTATCAGATTGGATTGCTGGCAAAGCACAGAATGCCTGTATATGATGTAATTGTATCAAAAAAAGCTGTCACATATTTTGTAAATTTTTACCTTGTAAAGTCACTAAAGTAGTTTTTAAAGGGAAAAAGTACAGTATTCTTTTAATAAACTGGCTTGCCATCTGATAGGTCTACAGCCCAATAGCACAACAGGTTTATAGAGATGTATATAGAATTATAGCCCATATTTTTTCCCTTTTGTGTGAAATCTTTTATACCAGATTAACAATTAACTGCATAAATGTTATTAATATTTAAAAAAAAGGTTCAGTTGTTCTTTGATAATTCACAACGTATCTTCCAAGTAAGGCACAGCAAATGATTTGGGGAAAGACAAGATGATGTGGTATGTACGAAGAAAAACACCTTCCTTCATGTGCTGTGGTTGTGGTTTTATACTGCCCCAAATGTATCTGGCAATGTATAGAGCTGTTGTATATACGTATATATTTAATTGTTCTGAGAAGTAGAGGAATTAAGGTTATGGTGAGATACTTCTATCCAACTAAGTGCACTGTCTGGGAAGTACCTTATTAACTTTTCAGTCAGATTCGCAATGCAAGAAGAGTGAAGAGTTGTATTTTGTTTTGCATAGAGAGTTATAAAAGCAGGTTGCAGTTGAGTTGAGCATTTGTTTTGCTTTCTCTCAGTAGATGCAGAAAGTAGGAACCAGATAGAGAGGAGAAAGGGGGCCACTGAAAAATAAACTTGATAGCTCAACATTTAAGCATGATTACGTATTCAGATAGCTTTTTTTGCTTCCTATAAATATATGCATTGTATGTGTGTAGGTAATAGATGTAAGTTTACAATTTGAAAGCAGATCTTGTTTCAGTGTTTATTACAAGCCTTGCTAATTTAGTAGTGATGCTTATCTTGGTTGTACAGATGTACATTTGTAAACCTTCATGCTGTAAATGAAATTTGTTTTACCCTTTTAGAGGGGGAAAAACTGCATTTTAGTGTACATTCATATCATCGTTTTTTGCCCTGGCATATCGTGTTGTATAATGTAAATTTATCCAAATCAAGAGTGTTTTTTTAATTTTATCTTTATAAGGTTTCAGAACTATGAACCAGCGTTCCTTTTATCCTATAAGAGAAGCATTCTTTGGTTTTATAACCTAGATGTTGATTCTGTTAATATGGACATTCTAGAAATTGGATAAAGCTTAAAAATTAGTCAGGATGTTGTGCATAGTAAGAAAGTATTGGACTGAGATCTGATTATCATGGAAACCAATGCTTTTTCCATCTTATGAAAATGTGGCAGGTTTTTTTTTCTTTGTACAGAAGAGTACTGTATTTTTGAATAGCCTGCTCCCAAGTAAGATCAAATATGTATAATATCAGTCGTTTTCTCTGGACATATAACAGTGTAACAGTAACATAAACCTGATGTACATTTACAAGCGGCCTTATGTACATTTCCCAATGATCTTTTTAAGGCAAAATTGTGACCATATGTGTATAATTAAAATCCTTTTTAATCCTTTGCCTATGGAAATATTTTGGAAAAAAATTGCTTTGTATATTCAGTTTCTGAATGATAAAGTCCTTTGTATTTTGTTGAAGTCAGTATTTTGTATAAAACATTTATTTTGGTGACTCATTTAGGTTTTGTGTTAAAAACTAAAACGGCGTGCCACCCCATTCATTTGATCATGTAAATGATGGTTTTATTAGCGCTCTACAGAAGGAAAGGGACCATCTGGGATGCAATTTTATGTAAGGGTTTTTATCATTTAATTCATGTCATGAACTAAGCACAGCATAAAGTTGAGGTACTGGGTATTTTTTTCTTTTGTCTTTAAAATTTTAGCGTTGTCGATAGAAAAATATTCCTCGGTGAAGAGATTAATGTTACCAACTTTAACCTGCGTATCAGACTCTTCTCATATCTACTGGCAAACACGTACAGATTGCCCCGGTGACTGTTTCTTCGCTACCTAAAGCTCACCATGACATGAGTCTTTAAGGAAATCTCTTCTGCACCGGGAGGCTGTCAGAGTGAGATCTTTTGCTCTGAGGGCCAGCCGGAAAGTTTCAGGATTATGTTTTCTTGAATTGGGACTGGCAGTGATTTCACTCGTTCCCACCGGCTCTCGATTTCGGTTTAAAAACCTCCCCCCGAAAACCCGATCCACAGCCCCTGCAGCGACAGTAGAGTCTGGGAGGGCCGACGTGGCTCGGACACTGCAGTGGGAACCTGGGGGAGTGGACGTGTTTACTAGAGATAGGCATTCTCTTCAGCCCAAACACAGCTTTGCCTCCCCGACAGTCCTTGTTTCCTACTGATCTGTTCCGGAAGAATCTTAATCTTTAAATCTCAATGCCGCGAGACCCATTCATTCACTTATTCATAGCTCCTTTCTCTTCCCTTTCCCCTCACTCCCTCTCATTCCTTTTGGAAATATTTTAGCGTAGTGTCTTTTGGTAAAATAATGAACATCATGCTTTTCCAAAATGAAGGAAATACTGTATATCGTTTGGGCAGAACCACTAGGCTTTTGCATTTGAGTGTGATATGCATTTTGATATAGATTGTTTATGGACCAGTTTGTCTAGTTTGATCAGTCCTAGCTCCTATTGGTTCATATGGAATAATGTTGTTATATTCACTTATTTGTATATTCTGTATAAACAAGAAAATGAAAATGTGTGAATAACATTGTATGAAATAAACCTTTGTCTTGTGTTTTTCTGTAGAAGGGAAAGGAGCTATCAGTTAGTGTACACTGTCCAGTTGCAAGGTATTTCTAACTTGGGGAATACAGAAACCATGAAGAATTCAGTGATTACGAATGCAACAAGGCTCCTTTTGGGTTTAGCTGACACTGAATCTAGTTACGTCCCAATAACATAGCCTGCCGTGGGTGAAGGATCCATTCAAAATTAGGCTGCCGGTTAGTAATCTGAATAAGTCTGATCCAGTACCATTTTCCAGCCTGAGTTTAGGTAACCTAACGTAACTTTTAGGGTGTGATAAATTCACATTCACTTGAAAATTCACTTTAAAATTCAGACCTCCATTAAGAGTCATTAAGCCTGGCAGGTGGCTGGGATTTTTGCTCTTAATTTACTGTACTCAAAGACCTTCTTTGTGGCCTTACCCTGAGGATTGAAAGTAGCATCTGTTGAAATTCATTTGGGGCTGGGGAGGAATAGATGTGAAAGCTCTGAAACATTTTCTGGGAGTACACTTTAATAACCCAAAGGGAAATATCTACTATTTGTTCCATCAGTACTTAACATGGACTCTTAACAAAATTAAACTAACCACGTTATCAGAACGAAGTTTTACCGAGAGGATGGAAGGAACAGAATTTAGATTCATGTCCATCCACTACAACTGTTGCTAGAAAGCACAAAATTGTTTATAGAAACTAACTCTCCCAGGATACAAACCGGCACCCAATCACAAGTGCAGGCACCGACTCCCAAGTCATGGTTGGAGAGATTTAATTTGGGAGCTGAAGGGGGCTAAAAGCATAAGCTCCTTGAAGGCAGGGATCGCGTCTGCTATCTTGTACTCTCCAAACTGAGGAGCAGACACGTATATCCTAAGGCTAAGAAGTTGTGGGTGTGCTTTGGGTCCGACACTTTTGGAACTGCAGGCAGAGCCAGATAGGTAGGTGTAGGTCTTGGAGCCAGTAACAACTTAGGAGAACATCACAGCTTTGTAGACCTACCTCCAGTTGGTGTGACAGTAGTAGCTGTGGTAGTACTAAGCACTTAGTGTGGGCAGAGCACTGTCCTAAATGCTGGGAAAAAAATGCACAACTAACAATTAGACATGGTCATTCGTTCGTTCAATCGTATTTATTGAGCGCCTAGTGTGCAGAGCACTGTACTAAGCGCTTGGGAAGTACAAGTTGGCAACATATAGAGACAGTTCCTACCCAACAGTGGGCTCACAGTCTGCAGCAAACCTTGTGACTCCCAGGCCCGTGCCCCGTCCCTATGCAGCAGACAAGTGGCAGCAAACTTTGTGACTCCCAGGCTCGTGCTCTATCCCTATGCAGCAGACAAATGGCAATCAATCAATCAATCAAACAACAGTATTTATTGAGCGCTTACTGTGTGCACAGCACTGTACTAAGCGCTTGGGAAGTACAAGTTGGCAACATATAGAGACAGTTCCTACCCAACAGTGGGCTCACAGTCTGCAGCAAGCCTTGTGACTCCCAGGCCCGTGCCCCATCCCTATGCAGCGGACAAGTGGCATCAAACTTTGTGACTTCCAGGCCTGTGCTCTATCCCTATGCAGCAAACAAATGGCAATCAATCAATCAATCAACAGTATTTATTGAGCGCTTACTGTGTGCAGAGCACTGTACTAAGTGCTTGGGAACTACAAGTTGGCAACATATAGAGACAGTTCCTACCCAACAGTGGGCTCACAGTCTGCAGCAAACCTTGTGACTCCCAGGCCCGTGCCCCGTCCCGATGCAGCAGACAAATGGCAGCACACCTTGTGACTCCCGGGCCCGTGCTCTATCCCGATGCAGCAGACAAATGACAATCAAACAATCAATCAATCAACAGTATCTATTGAGCGCTTACTGTGTGCAGAGCACTGTACTAAGCGCTTGGGAAGTACAAGTTGGCAACATATAGAGACAGTTCCTACCCAACAGTGGGCTCACAGTCTGCAGCAAACTTTGGTGACTCCCAGGCCCGTGTTCTATCCCTATGCAGCAGACAAATGGCAATCAATCAATCAATCAACAGTATTTATTGAGCGCTTACTGTGTGCAGAGCACTGTACTAAGCGCTTGGGAAGTACAAGTTGGCAACATATAGAGACAGTTCCTACCCAACAGTGGGCTCACAGTCTGCAGCAAACTTTGTGACTCCCAGGCCCGTGCTCTATCCCTATGCAGCAGACAAATGGCAATCAATCAATCAATCAACAGTATTTATTGAGCGCTTACTGTGTGCAGAGCACTGTACTAAGCGCTTGGGAAGTACAAGTTGGCAACATATAGAGACAGTTCCTACCCAACAGTGGGCTCACAGTCTGCAGCAAGCCTTGTGACTCCCAGGCCCGTGCCCCGTCCCTATGCAGCGGACAAGTGGCAGCAAACTTTCTGAATCCCAGGCCTGTGCTCTATCCCTATGCAGCAGACAAATGGCAATCAAACAATCAATCAACAGTATTTATTGAGCGCTTACTGTGTGCAGAGCACTGTACTAAGCGCTTGAGAAGTACAAGTTGGCAACTTATAGAGACAGTTCCTACCCAACAGTGGGCTCACAGTCTGCAGCAAGCCTTGTGACTCCCAGGCCCGTGCTCTATCCCTATGCAGCAGACAAATGACAATCAAACAATCAATCAATCAACAGTATCTATTGAGCGCTTACTGTGTGCAGAGCACTGTACTAAGCGCTTGGGAAGTACAAGTTGGCAACATATAGAGACAGTTCCTACCCAACAGTGGGCTCACAGTCTGCAGCAAGCCTTGTGACTCCCAGGCCCGTGCTCTATCCCTATGCAGCAGACAAATGACAATCAAACAATCAATCAATCAACAGTATCTATTGAGCGCTTACTGTGTGCAGAGCACTGTACTAAGCGCTTGAGAAGTACAAGTTGGCAACATATAGAGACAGTTCCTACCCAACAGTGGGCTCACAGTCTGCAGCAAACCTTGTGACTCCCAGGCCCGTGCCCCATCCCTATGCAGGGGACAAGTGGCAGCAAACTTTGTGACTCCCAGGCCCGTGCTCTATCCCTATGCAGCAGACAAATGGCAATCAACCAATCAAACAACAGTATTTATTCAGCGCTTACTGTGTGCAGAGCACTGTACTAAGCGCTTGGGAAGTACAAGTTGGCAACATATAGAGACAGTTCCTACCCAACAGTGGGCTCACAGTCTGCAGCAAGCCTTGTGACTCCCAGTCCCATGCTCTATCCCTATGCAGCAGACAAATGGCAATCAATCAGTCAATCAACAGTATTTATTGAGTGCTTACTGTGTGCAGAGCACTGTACTAAGCGCTTGGGAAGTACAAGTTGGCAACATATAGAGACAGTTCCTACCCAACAGTGGGCTCACAGTCTGCAGCAAACTTTGTGACTCCCAGGCCCATGCTCTATCCCTATGCAGCAGACAAATGGCAATCAATCAATCAATCAACAGTATTTATTGAGCGCTTACTGTGTGCAGAGCATTGTACTAAGCACTTGGGAAGTACAAGTTGGCAACATATAGAGACAGTTCCTACCCAACAGTGGGCTCACAGTCTGCAGCAAACCTTGTGACTCCCAGGCCCGTGCCCCGTCCCGATGCAGCAGACAAATAGCAGCACACCTTGTGACTCCCGGGCCCGTGCTCTATCCCGATGCAGCAGACAAATGACAATCAAACAATCAATCAATCAACAGTATCTATTGAGCGCTTACTGTGTGCAGAGCACTGTACTAAGCGCTTGGGAAGTACAAGTTGGCAACATATAGAGACAGTTCCTACCCAACAGTGGGCTCACAGTCTGCAGCAAGCCTTGTGACTCCCAGGCCCGTGCCCCGTCCCTATGCAGCGGACAAGTGGCAGCAAACTTTCTGAATCCCAGGCCTGTGCTCTATCCCTATGCAGCAGACAAATGGCAATCAATCAATCAATCAACAGTATTTATTGAGCGCTTACTGTGTGCAGAGCACTGTACTAAGCGCTTGGGAACTACAAGTTGGCAACATATAGAGACAGTTCCTACCCAACAGTAGGCTCACAGTCTGCAGCAAGCCTTGTGACTCCCAGGCTCGTGCCCCGTCCCTATGAAGCGGACAAGTGGCAGCAAACTTTGTGACTCCCAGGCCCGTGCTCTATCCCTATGCAGCACACAAATGGCAATCAATCAATCAATCAACAGTATCTATTGAGCGCTTACTGTGTGCAGAGCACTGTACTAAGCGCTTGGGAAGTACAAGTTGGCAACATATAGAGACAGTTCCTACCCAACAGTGGGCTCACAGTCTGCAGCAAGCCTTGTGACTCCCAGGCCCGTGCCCCGTCCCTCTGCAGCGGACAAGTGGCAGCAAACTTTGTGACTCCCAGGCCCGTGCTCTATCCCTATGCAGCAGACAAATGGCAATCAATCAATCAATCAATCAACAGTATTTATTGAGCGCTTACTGTGTGCAGAGCACTGTACTAAGCGCTTGGGAAGTACAAGTTGGCAACATATAGAGACAGTTCCTACCCAACAGTGGGCTCACAGTCTGCAGCAAACCTTGTGACTCCCAGGCCCGTGCCCCGTCCCTATGCAGCAGACAAATGGCAGCAAACCTTGTGACTCCCAGGCCCGTGCTCTATCCCTATGCAGCAGACAAATGACACTCAATCAATCAATCAATCAACAGTATTTATTGAGTGCTTACTGTGTGCAGAGCACTGTACTAAGCGCTTGGGAAGTACAAGTTGGCAACATATAGAGACAGTTCCTACCCAACAGTGGGCTCACAGTCTGCAGCAAACTTTGTGACTCCCAGGCCCGTGCTCTATCCCTATGCAGCAGACAAATGGCAATCAACCAATCAATCAACAGTATTTATTCAGCGCTTACTGTGTGCAGAGCACTGTACTAAGCGCTTGGGAAGTACAAGTTGGCAACATACAGAGACAGTTCCTACCCAGCAGTGGGCTCACAGTCTGCAGCAAGCCTTGTGACTCCCAGGCCCGTGCCCTGTCCCTATGCAGCGGAAAAGTGGCAGCAAACTTTGTGACTCCCAGGCCCGTGCTCTATCCCTATGCAGCAGACAAATGACAATCAAACAATCAATCAACAGTATTTATTGAGCACTTACTGTGTGCAGAGCACTGTACTAAGCGCTTGAGAAGTACAAGTTGGCAACTTATAGAGACAGTTCCTACCCAACAGTGGGCTCACAGTCTGCAGCAAGCCTTGTGACTCCCAGGCCCGTGCCCCGTCCCTATGCAGCGGACAAGTGGCAGCAAACTTTGTGACTCCTAGGCTCGTGCTCTATCCCTATGCAGCAGACAAATGGCAATCAATCAATCAATCAATCAATCAACAGTATTTATTGAGCGCTTACTGTGTGCAGAACACTGTACTAAGCGCTTGGGAAGGCCAAGTTGGCAACAGATAGAGACGGTCCCTACCCAACAGCGGGCTCACAGTCTAGAAGGGGGAGACAGACAACAAAACAAAACATGTAAACCAAATAAAATAGAAGAAATATGTACAAGTAAAATAGAGTAATAAATACGTACAAACATATATGCAGGTACTGTGGGGAGGGGAAGGAGGTAAGGCAGTGGGAGCGGGCTCAGTCTGGGAAGGCCTCCTGGTGGAGGTGAGCTCTCAGTAGGGCTTTGAAGGGAGGAAGAGAGCTAGCTTGGCAGATGTGTGGAGGGAGGGCATTCCAGGCCAGGGGGATGATGTGGGCTGGTGGTCGACGGCGGGACAGGCGAGAAGGAGGCACAGTGAGGAGATTAGCGGCAGAGGAGCGGAGGGTGCGTGCTGGGCTGGAGAAGGAGAGAAGGGAGGTGAGGTAGGAGGGGGCGAGGTGATGGAGGGCCTTGAAGCCGAGGGCGAGGAGTTTTTGCCTGATGCCTAGGTTGACAGGCAGCCACTGGAGATTTTTGAGGAGGGGAGTAACATGCCCAGACTGTTTCTGCACAAAGATGATCTAGGCAGTGGCGTGAAGTATGGATTAAAGTGGGGAGAGACAGGAGGATGGGAGATCGGAGAGGAGGGTGATGCCCTGTCCCTTGGGCTCAAACTTGAAAAAGTGGGGAGAAGGGATTGGAAACAGACATATCAGGATTAACAAAGCATTAAAACACAAATGCACAAAATAGACTCACCAAAGTGGCAATGGAGAAATCAGCATGAGGGAGCAAGCCAGGGACCCTCTGGTAGGAAGGGAAAGCTGTGGTTACCCCGGCGCTTTACTTGAGCACATGGGAGCAACTTCTATTCCCTGCCTGGTGTGTGTGGAGCTTGCCGGGGCAGGGACCTTGGTTGGCAGGAGGGAAGGTGGTGGCAGTAGTTAGCACGGTGCTTTTTTCCATCAATAACACGAGTGGAGGAGCAGCTTTTATTTCCCCCCCAAGGCACGTCATGTAACACACAGCTCATCGCCATTGAGCTGCCACCTCATTGCAAACCAGCTTTTGAGGGTGGGCCATTTGAAGAAAGTGACTGACAGAACTTCCAAGGAGTTGCTGTTTGGCAAAACTGAAATGGACTGCAGGAACAGGGAGAGCTCTGACTTTAGAAATGTGAAAAGGCCGTCTCAAACAATGGGTATGGCGACAATCAGAAGACATGAGCAGAGGGTTAAGGCCAGGCAGTGCAATGACGGTAACTTGAGCACCACAATGATCTTTATGATGTTGCTCAATGTGGAATGGATTTTTCAGGCATATGTTCCAGCAATTTCATTGACCACAGTGAAGTGACGTAGCCTAGTGAAAAGAGCACGGGACTGGAATTCAGGACCTGGGTTGTAATCATGGTTCTGCAACTCTTCCGTGCTCCACTTCCTCATCTGTAAAGTGGGGATTTACTACGGGTTCTCCTTCCTGCTTAGACTAGACTCCTGCAGGGGACAAGGATGTTTTCAGAACAACATTCACTGTATCTTATCCAGTACTTAACTGCTTGGCACATAGTAAATGCTTAACAAATGCATTATTATTATAACACTTTCTATTTGCTCCCCGAGGAAAGGATGGAGGGGCTGGGGGGGTCAGACCTATGCTGTTAATGGTGGGATGGGCGGGTATAGGGCCTGAGGTAGGGGGAGAGGGCTGGGGCTGGCAGATGGGAGTCATCATCATCATCAATCGTATTTATTGAGCGCTTACTATGTGCAGAGCACTGTACTAAGCGCTTGGGAAGTACAAATTGGCAACATATAGAGACAGTCCCTACCCAACAGTGGGCTCACAGTCTAAAAGGGGGAGGCGGAGAACAAAACCAAACATACTAACAAAATAAAATAAATAGAATAGATAGGTACAAATAAAATAAATAAATAAATAAATAGAGTAATAAATATGTACAAACATATACATATATCCAGGTGCTGTGGGGAAGGGAAGGAGGTAAGATGGGGGGGATGGAGAGGGGGACGAGGGGGAGAGGTTGCTGCGGTTCTGTTTCCTGTTTATTCTTTCCATAATTATTATTATTATTACGGTATTTGTTAAGCACTTACTATGTGCCAAGCACTGCACTAAGTGCTGGGGTAGATACAAGCAAATGGGGTTGGACTCAGACCCTGTCCCAAGTGAGGCTCACAGTCTCAATCCCCGGCTTTGGAGTCATGGGTTCAAATCCCGGCTCCGCCAATTGCCAGCTGTGTGACTTTGGGCAAGTCACTTAACTTCTCTGGGCCTCGGTTCCCTCATCTGTAAAATGGGGATTAAGACTTTGAGCCCCCCGTGGGACAACCTGATCACCTTGTATCCCCCCAGTGCTTAGAACGGTGCTTTGCACATAGTGAGCGCTTAACAAATGCCATCATTATTATTATTATTTTACAGATGAGGTAATTGAGGCCCAAAGAAGTAAAGTGACTTGCGCAAGGTCACACAGCAGACAAGTGGTGGATCATCAGAATTAGAACCCATGACCTTCGGACTGCCCACTACCGTGTTTTCTGTAAGTAAAAAAGCCCCTGCCCCTTGCCCCCTGGCCCCAAGCCAGTCTGAACATGATATTCGATATTAGCTGACCAAATCAATCAGTTGTTTGATTCGTTCATTCATTCAATCGTATTTATTGAGTGCTTACTGTGTGCAGAGCACTGTACTAAGCGCTTGGGAAGTACAAGCGCTTGAGAAGCAGCGTGGCTCAGTGGAAAGAGAATGGGCTTTGGAGTCAGAGCTCGTGGGTTCAAATCCCAGCTCCGTCAATTGTCGGCTGTGTGACTTTGGGTAAGTCACTTCACTTCTCTGGGCCTCAGTTACCTCATCTGTAAAATGGAGATTAATGTGAGCCCCCCGCCGTGGGACAACCTGATCACCTTGTATCCTCCCCAGTGCTTAGAACAGTGCTTTGCACATAGTAAGTGCTTAACAAATGCCATCATCATCATCACCTGGTAACCTCCCCAGCGCTTAGAACAGTGCTTGGCACATAGTAAGCACTTAACAAACGCCATCATTATTATTATTATTATTACAAGTTGGCAACATCTAGAGACGGTCCCTACCCAACAGCGGGCTCACAGTCTAGAAGGGGGAGACAGACAACACAACAAAACATATTAATAAAATAAATAGAATAGTAAATATGTACAAGACAAAATCAAATAAATAGAAGGGGCATAGTAAATATGTTTGACCGAGTGGCCTAGGTGGATGTGTTCCCTGCCCACAAGGAGCTTCCAGTCTAGGGGAGCAGGGCCATACTAGCGTTAGGCTGGGTCACCCCGTTGCGGGGTGGGGAAGAGAAAGGAAGGGGAAGAGGGGAGGAGAAGGGGAAGGGAGAGAAGAAGGGAAGGGGAGGAGGAGAAGGGAGAGGAAGGGAAGGGGGGAAGAGAAGGGGAGGGAGGGGAGGAGGAGGGGGAGGAGAAGCAGCGTGGCTCGGTGGAAAGAGCCCGGGCTTGGGAGTCGGAGGTCATGGGTTCTAATCCCGCCTCCGCCTCTTGTCAGCTGTGTGACTTTGGGTAAGTCACTTCACTTCTCCGTGCCTCGGCTGCCTCATCTATAAAATGGGGATTAAGGCTGCGACCCCCCGTGGGGCAACCTGATCACCTTGTAAACACCCCAACGCTTAGAACAGTGCTTTGCACATACTAAGCGCTTAATAAATGCCATTATTATTAAATAAGGGAGGAGAGGGGAGGAAGAGAGGGGAGGGGAGGAGAGGAAGGGGAGGGACGAGAGAGGAGGGGAGGGGGGAGGCAGAGGGAGGGGAGAGGAGAAGCCCGGGAGGGCTGGGCCGATTGGGCCGCCCCCAAGGGAATGGGCAGGGCCCGGGCCTATAATAATAATAGTAATCATAATAATAATAATAATAATAATAATAATAGTATTTGTTAAGTGCTTACCATGTGCAAAGCACTGTTCGAAGCGCTGACCATCTCTATATGTTGCCAACTTCCCAAGCGCTTAGTACAGTGCTCTGCACACAGTAAGTGCTCAATAAATACGATTGAATGAACGAATACAAGGTGATCAGGTTGTCCCACGTGGGGCTCACAGTCTTAATCTCCGTTTTCCAGATGAGGTAACTGAGGCCCAGAGAAGTTATGTGACTTGCCCAAGGTCACACAGCTCACAACTGGCGGAGCCGGAATTGGAACCCATGACCCCTGACTCCCAAAGCCTGTGATTGATCCACCACTGATCCACGCTGCTTCTGCCTTTCTGTGGCAGCGCCTCCTCACTGGGCCCTAATCGGCTAAACGGCGGAGATGCCCAGCGCAACGTCCGGCCCAGAACGATGGACTGACGCCAGCCATCCGTTGGGAGGCCCTCGGTCAGTCAGTCATCCATCCATCCATCCAAACAATCAATCAATCAATCAATCGTATTTATTGAGCGCTTACTGTGTGCAGAGCACTGTACTAAGCGCTTGGGAAGTACAAGTTGGCAACATATAGAGACAGTCCCTACCCAACAGTGGGCTCACAGTCTAAAAGTCATTCAACCTCCTGCACCACCCCTTAGCCCCGACCACTGGGCCCTCTGAACCCGACCATGGCCAGGGGGAAGGCGGGCAAACCATCACCACTTTTCTAAAACGTCGCCTTTTACCTGCCGGCCAGAGGACATACCTTTCTCCTCTAACTAGTGGCTTGCTTACTTCTTTGTGCCTCAGTGACCTCTTCTGTAAAACGGGGATTCAGACTGGGAGCCTCACGTGGGACAGGGTCTGCAGCCAACCCCATTTGCTCATAACCACCCCCAGCACAAAGTGTGCGTGACAGATCAATCAATCGTATTTATTGAGCGCTTACTGTGTGCAGAGCACTGTACTAAGCGCTTGGGAAGTACAAGTTGGCAACATATGCTCTCCAAGATGCTCTCAAAGACCCATTCCATGGAGAAGAATAATTGTGGTAGTTGTTAAGCGCTCACTAAGTGCTAAGCAATGCTCACCTGAATGGCGATAGGCCAGAAAAGGCCGATGACTAAATTTTTATGGACACATGTGCAAGACAGGTGCTCTCAAAGATTCACACGCTCAATGGATGAAGTAAAATCTGTTCTTACCTAGCAGCACTTGAACTTAAACCTCTCTCGTTCTGGCAACCTGCTATATAATAATTGCATCTGTTAAGCGCTCATTACGTGCCAACGGCATGCCCTCCCTCTGCCCATCTGCCAAGCTAGCTCTCTTCCTCCCTTCAAGGCCCTACTGAGAGCTCACCTCCTCCAGGAGGCCTTCCCAGTCTGAGCCCCTTCCTTCCTCTCCCCCTCGTCCTCCTCTCCATCCCCCATCTTACCTCCTTCCCTTCCCCACAGCACCTGTTTATATGTATATATGTTTGTACATATTTATTGCTCTATTTATTTATTTATTTATTTTACTTGTACATATCTGTTCTATTTATTTTATTTTGTTAGTATGGTTGGTTTTGTTCTCTGTCTCCCCCTTTTAGACTGTGAGCCCACTGTTGGGTAGGGACTGTCTCTATATGTTGCCAACTTGTACTTCCCAAGCGCTTAGTAAAGTGCTCTGCACACAGTAAGCGCTCAATAAATACGATTGATTGATCGATTGATTGGTTTTGTTCTCTGTCTCCCCCTTTTAGACTGTGAGTCCACTGTTGGGTAGGGACTGTCTCTATATGTTGCCAACTTGTACTTCCCAAGCGCTTAGTACAGTGCTCCGCACACAGTAGGCGCTCAATAAATACGATTGATTAATTGATTGATCGGCTGAAAACCACTCGCCGAAACCCAGAACCATTAGATCTTCAGTCGAACGCTCTCCCAACTGGGCTATTTCGGCCGCTGCACTCACCTCCCCCGTTGTGTTGTACTTTCCCGTGCGCGTAGTGTCTCGCACAGAGTCAGCACTCAGTAAAAATCACCGATTGATTAACTGTTCGGGTGGTCGACAGTGCTCTGCACATAGTAAGCGCTCAATAAATACGATTGATGATGATGATGATGATGGTGGGCGGCAAACGGGAGGGAAGAGAAGGGGAGAGGAAGCCCTCCGTGGACTTGAAGGAGGGAGTGGAGAGGACAGCGGGTACGGAAAGAGAAAAGGAGGGGAGGGAGGGGTTCTCTGTTAGGCCTGAGCCTGGTCTGTGGGAATAAATCAGTCGTATTTATTGAGCGAGCACTGTACTAAGCGCTTGCATGGCTCAGTGGAAAGAGCACGGGCTTTGGAGTTAGTCATGGGTTCGAATCCCAACTCCGCCACATCTCTGCTGTGTGATCTTGGGCAAGTCACTTAACTTCTCTGGGCCTCAGTTCCCTCATCTGTAAAACGGGGTTTAAGACTGTGAGCCCCACGCGGGACAACCTGATCACCCTGTATCCTCCCCAGCGCTTAGAACAGTGCTTTGCACATAGTAAGCGCTTAACAAATGCCAATTATTATTATTATTATTATTATTATGAAGGATAACAAAGTTACTACTTGGTCGCCAACCGCACGGTGCGGCCCTGGCTGCGCTTCCCACATCTAACCAGTAGGGGGCGCTCGCACATTTGAATCCAGCCTTGCGGACTTGGAGACTTTGGGCTACTTTCGACGACGCAATTTGATAACTGCAAACGTTAGGGCTGTAATATAGGCAATATACAGCTTCAACTGAAGATGGCCAGGTTGCCAACCGCGTATTTACAGCTAAGTGCTGTTAAAAAGTGATCCAGTCAACTGTAATCTCCAACGGCCGTAATGTCTGCGGGTGATGTCTAACATTTAATTGCCTTCAGCAGTTCTTAGCTCCCATTTTCAGCTTGATGCACTGGCCGATTAGTCCTAAATACATTTATTAACGTATAAGCATCCCAGCCGAAGCCCCAGGCCGATTGTGCTTGGACTGACAGCGTGGAAGGGAACAGAGGGAACGCAGTCAGAGTCCTCTTCCCTGGAGACGTGCAGGCGACCGGGAAGAAGGGAGTGGGGGAGGAGGACAGCTATTCCTCTGAATCCCTCTGTAGGGAGAAACTGCTAAAATCCCAGTGCTAAACTGTAGCCAGGCTTAACCAGAGGGAACCACTTCTCCAGTAACCTTCTGCGGGTGGCCAGGCCCACGCACAAGCTATCCTGCCCACCCATTTTCCTGCTCCTGTTGGCCACACTCCTGTGTGCATTCTTCACTCCTCACAATCCTCCCTCCCGGCTAACGGTGAATCTCCCATTCCCAACACTTTGCCCAAGTGCTTCCCTCTCTGCAGCCACCCCCTCCAAAGCCACCAGCCCACAGATCTCTCCCTGAAATCCCTCCTCCTCCAGGAGGCCTTCCCTAAGCTGATCCCCACCTCCTGTTCATTCTGTCCTGTCAGCCACCCTTAGCATTTACTGCATGTCAAACTGGTTTTCCCCTTTTATTCTTTTTTCCACACTCTTGCTGTTACCGATTGTAGCTACATTTTTCCTACTGCTTCCCTGATTGTAAGCAATCCGTCTGCTTGCTTCTTCTATTGGATGCTAAGCTCTTTGAAGGCGGGGAATGTGTTCTTTTGCTACTACTACCCTAATAATAATTATGGTATTTATTAAACACTTCCTCTGTACCAAGCCCCGTCCTAAGCGGTGGGCATGCTGCAAGTTAATCAAATGGGGCACAGTTCTCTGTCCCACTTGGGGCCTAATTTAAAAGAGATGGAAAGCAGGTATATCCCCTATTTACAGATGAGGAATTTCAGGCCCAGAGAAACAGTGTAGCCTAGTAGAAAGAGCCCAGGAGTGGGGATGAGGGAACCTTTCCTCAACTCTGAGCTCTGCCACTTACCGAGAAGCAGTGTGGTTTAGTGGCTAGATCAAGGGCCTGGGAATCAGAAGGACCTGGGTTCTATTCCCAGCTCCACCACATGTCTGCTGCATGACCTTGGGCAAGTCACTTAACTTCTCTGTGACTCAGTTACTTTATCTGTAAAATGGGGATTAGAGTGTGAGCCCCATGTGGGACCAGGACTGTGCCAACCTGATTAATTTGTATCAACTCCAGCACTTAGAACAGTGCTTGGCACATAGTAAGCACTTAAGTATCATAATTATTATTGTTATTATTATTATTATTATTATTATCTGCTGTATGACCCATGGCAAGTCGCTTAACTTGTCAGTGCCTAAGTTTCCTCATCTGTAAAATGGGGATTCAATACCTGTTCTCCCTCCCCCTTACACAATGAGGAATACTTATACTTTGAGGAGCACAGACGGTGTCTGACCTGATTTTTTATGACATTTGTTAAGCACTTACTATGTGCCAGGCATTGTACTAAGCTCTGGGGTAGATGCAAAGTAATCAGGTTGGACACAGTCATGTGACACATAAGGGTCACAGTCTTAATACCCGTTTTATAGCTGAGGCACAGAGAAGTTAAATGACTTTCCCAAGGTTACATGGCAGAGAAGCAGAGAAGCTGAGCTTAGAACCCAGGTCCTTCTGACTCCCAAGGCCCATGACCTATCCGCTAGGCCATTGATTATCTTTATTATCTGAATATCTTGATTATCCTGTGTATATATTCCAGCACTTCATACAATTAATTAATTAATGGTATTTATCAAGTACTTACTGCATGCAGAGCACCACGCTAAGTGCCTGGGATAAACAAGAGTTGGTAGTTGTGACCCCTGCCCACAAGAAGCTTACAGTCTAAAGGAGGAGACAGACATTAAAATAGACTATGGGTAAGAGATATAAAGTTTAACAATATTTACAAAAGTACTATGGGGCTGAGATGAATAGCACAGTGCTAAATGGGTACATAGCCAAATGCATAATCAATTCACGGGGAGGGTGGCAAGGGAATAAAGAGCTTAAATCTGATGTAAGCTCATTATGTGCAGGGAACATGTCTTTTGTACTCTCCCAAGCACTTAGTACAATGCTCTGTACATAGTAAATGCTCCATAAACACCACTGAGCAATAAGGCCTCTTGGAGGAGATGTGATTTCAGGAGGGTTTTGATGGAGAGGAGAGTGGTGGACCAGTTGGCTATGAAGGGGGAAGAAGTTCCAGGCCTGAGGGAGAACGTGAGCAAGGAGTTGGTAGCAGGATAGATGAGATTGCGGCACAATGAGTAAGTTGGCATTTGAGCGGTGGAGTTTGCGGGCTTGGGTTGTAATAAGAAAGCAGCAGAGTGAGGCAGGAGGGAGAGAGCCGACTGAGTCTCTTAAAACCAATGGAAGAAATTTCTGTTTTATCTGGAGGTGGATGTAGGTACGTGGCACATAGAAAGTGCCTTAAAAATACTACATTATTATTATTATTATTATTATTATTATTAGTAGTAGTAGTAGTAGTAGTAGTAGTAGTAGTAATAGTAGTAGTAGTAGTTTTTGACTCACCCAGGGTCAGAGCTTTCCAGTAACAGAGCTGGGATTAGAACCCTGGTCCCCCTTTCTTGTAATCCCAGTGTCCAGAGGGGTGTTCTGCACCAGTCAGTGCATAGAAAAATACTTT
This sequence comes from Tachyglossus aculeatus, assembly GCF_015852505.1. Classification (NCBI taxonomy): domain Eukaryota; kingdom Metazoa; phylum Chordata; class Mammalia; order Monotremata; family Tachyglossidae; genus Tachyglossus; species Tachyglossus aculeatus. Next base: position 34,811,792 of record NC_052074.1, on the reverse strand, counting down.
TGAGCAAACATAAAGTACTTTAGAAATGGGAATGATAGAAAGTATTTTCCTGAACTGTGGGTGATGCATGGTAATGGATCTGGCCTTGCAGCAGAGAATCAAGAAGTGGGGTGCAGGAGGGCTAAATCTGGGATTGCTGCATGCTCTGTGATAGGCTGTATGTAGGAGCCCTGCTACTTTTGGCATTTTTTTGATCAGTCCTGCTTTCAAAACTCTGAGAATGAGGTAGCAGGAAGGAGACTAACATCCCTAGAATAAGGCTTCAGTTTTCTTAAAGCAAAAGATGTTTTAATCTTTGCATGTTATCTGGTTCCTTAATCTGGCTGGCAGACTCAAGAATGTGAATGTTAGCATGTTCTTTCATGACACAGGAAATATTTCCACTTTCCATGGAGACACAGTGATCACGGACAAGTCTGTTCCTCGCTCTGCAGTCTAATGTATGGGAGTGGAACTGCCTGGTGATTAATTTTGATTTATTCAACTGAGAATATTTCACTTCCTCTTGTTTTATGATGCAAGTTAAGGCCAGGTTGGATGACTTCTTGAATCCAGGGAGCCTGAGAATATTAAGGAGGTTCTAGAATGACTAGTCCAATCAGTCAGTTAGTGTCTTCTGAGTGCTACACCCTGTTCTATATAGCACCATAATAACTTTCATTTATGAAGTTTTTCTCCTAACTCAAGGCACTTTCATAGCTGTGTATTATCTCAGTGTATTTTTTCTCACTGTCACAACTTCAGAGGAGAGAGAAGGCTTACTGTCAACAGAGCACTGTATTAAGCACTTGGGAGAGTATGATACAATAGTAACTAGACATAATCCCTGCCCTCAAGAACTTTACAATCTAATGGGGAGAGGGAAAGAGAGAGACAGAGAGAGAGAGAGAGAGACAGAGAGAGAGAGACAGAGAGGTTAAATTAAATTACAGATCAGGGAAGAAGCAGGGTATAAGGATCTCATTGTGGGCAGGGAATGTGTCCATTTATTGTTGTATTGTACTCTCTCAAATACTTAGTACAGTGCTCTGCACACAGTAAGTGCTCAATAAATACAATTGAGTGAAAGAATAGTCATAATAATAATAATATTTCTTAGGCGCTTATTACGTGTCAAGCTGGCACTGTTCTAAGCTGAGTGAATGAAGTAGTCTGGGGATGAGGGTGGGGTGAGTATTAAAGTGCTTAGCGGGTACAGACCCAAGTGCATAGGCAACACAGAAGGGAGGGAAAATAGAGTGTGGAGGTGAGAGAATAAGCAGGGAAGTCTTCCTGGACTTTAGATAAACTTTGTAGGTAGAATGAATGGTGATCTGTGGAATATGAAGGAGGTTGGAGTTCCAGGCCGGAGAGAGGATGTGAGCAAGGGGTCAATGGCAAGAGCGATGAGATGGAAGTACTGTAAGTAGGTTGGTATTAGAGGAGCAGGTTGAGTTGTAGTGGGAGAGGAGGGGGTGAGTGAGTGCCTTAAAGCCAATTGTAAGGCGTTTCCGTTTGACACAGAGAGGGATGAGCAGTCAGTGGAGGTTTATGAAGAGTGGGGAGAAAAGATGAATGACAAAGTGTACAAAAGAAATGATCTCAAAAACACTCACCCTCAGATTCAGTCGACAGTGTCCTCTTACAACCAAAGGATCACTTGGCTACTTCCAAAGTGCAACACTGGCCTTGTTTCCCCAATTGGACCAATAAGGGTCATTAGTGAATTTAAATACACCCTCCACAGGCGGGGGAGTTGATGGAGAATAGAAGGGGACCCAAAACTCTGGAACACAGTTAGGGAGTGGGAGGCAGAGGAGGAGCCAGTGAAAGAGATGGAGAAGGAATAGCCAGAGAGATAAGAAGAGAACCAGGACAGGGCAGGGTCAGGGAAGCCAAGGTTAAATCATGTTTCCAGGAGAAGGGGGTGGGTCACAGAGTTGAAGGCAGCTGAGTGGTGGAGGAAGATTAGGTTGGAAGAAGAGGCCATTAGATTTAGCCAGAAGGAGGTGCCAGATTGCAGAGGGTCAAGGGGAGAATTGGAGGAGAGGAAGTAGAAGTACAGGGTATAAATAATTCCCTTGAGGAGTTTGGGAAAGAATGGTAGGAGGGGGATGGGGTGATTGCTAGAGAGGTTGAGAGAGGTTTTGTTTTTAGGCTAGGGGATGCATGGGACCTGTTTGAAATCATTGGGGAAGGAGCCACTGGAGAGTAAGCAATTGAAGATGGTGTTCAGGGAGAGAAGAAGAAGGAGAAGAAGAAGAAGGGAGGGGGCAAGTGTTTAAATCAGGTGTGAAGGGATGGGTCAAGGGTGCCAGTGGAGGAGGTAGAATTTAAGGGAAGGTAAGAGATCTTTTGAGACACTACTGGGAAGGATGAGAGAGTCGAAGAGGGGGTAGGAGGAGAATGGGATTGGAGAGATGCAGAGGAGATTTTAGGGGGTTCACATCCATTATTTTATTAGTGAAATCGATGGCCAGATCATTGGCAAGAGATGGAAGAAGCAGGGAGCCAGGGGTTTAACAAGGGAGTTAAAAGTCTGAAACAGCCGGTGTGGGCAATGGGCATATGGAGTCAATAAGGGTGGAGAATGATTGTTGCCGGGCTGAGGAGAGGATGAGTTTAAAAGGGACAAGGTTGCCTGATTTCTGGATTTCTGCCAGCTGCGTTCCATGGCACAAGCACAGGAGTGGAGGAAACAGACTGTGGAGGTGATCCAGAGGCTGCAGGTTGATGATACAAAATTGACAGAGGTATAGGGGAGCAAGGGAGTTCAGTATAGTGGGAAGGGCTGAAATGTGGGTCAAGAGAGGGTGGGATGGGTATCTCAAATGGGATAAAATGACTTGGAATAATTGGAGGAAGTCAGGATGTCAGAAGTCTTCGTTGGGGGTTAGGGCAGTTTTGCAGGGAGAGGGTGTGTAGGAAAGAAGACTGGTGAGGAGGTTGTATAGTTAGCCCAAGAACATACAACATAATGGATTTCTTAAATCCAGGGCACCCAATCGATCAAGCAAGCAATCCGTTGTATTTATTGAGCATTTACTGTGCACAGAGCACTGTACTAAGGGCTGGGGAGAGTACACATTGCTTTTCCTGCTGGGAGGAACAAGAGGTCATAATGGTTCCTTTGGTCTATAGGAATGCAATCTGGAACTTTGAGTTTGTAGCAGAAATATGCACCATTCAATTTGAACCTCCATGACGAATGCACACTATTTATTTTAGTTTTTAAGACTACAGTGCTACTTGGTGTTTGGCTAAAATGTGAATCCAAGGGTTTATTATCAACTGAGAGAAACTTCCCCCTGTAAAGAAAGAAATCCTTCTATGGAAAAATCATGCAAAACATATTACCAGAAGAAATTACCAGGGCACTGTTTAGCTTCAAATTTTAAATTTTCTTAAAAAATTAGCAATTTCTTTCATTTTTTAAATGATACCTGTTAAGCTCTTACTATGTGCCTGGCACTCTACTAAGTGCTGGGGTAGATGTGGGATAATCAGGTTGGACGCAGTTCTGTCCCACCTGGGGTTCACAGTCTAAATCAGAGGGAGGAGGATTTAATCCCCATTTTACAGATGAGGTCACCGAGGCACAGAAAAGTGAAGTGACTGGCCTAAAGTCACACAGCAGTTAAGTGGCGGATCCAGTATTGGAACCCAGGTCCTCTGAGTCTCAGGCCTGTGCTTTTTCCACTAGCTCACACTACTTCCCTTAATTGAAGCTGGAAAGGCAGAGAAGACCACCCGGATCCCTGCTGCTGCCTGGGCAACCCAGGAGGAAGATTCGATCTGAGCCCCTGCTGATCTGAAGCCTGGCAGTTTGGGGGATTTTCGAGGGAATTGGTGTCTTGGGAGGCATTATGTTTTGAAGAGCTTTATCTTCTCCAACCACTAGAAACCTGGCAGCTCACTTCAAAATTAATCCCCCACAATTGAAAGGTTGCAGAACCCTATGGGGTTGTGTGAGGCAAAGGCAATGAATGTTTGCAATACCACTGCCCCACGCAAAGGTAAACTTGAATGTAACATCCCCCTCGCACCTTCAAAATATGGGAGAATTGCACTCGGTTCTCACCAAATTCATTTGCTTTTTTCAAAGGCTTGGCATCTGCAAATCACACCAAAGAGGGAATTTGAGCCTGCTTATCATTTGCCTTATTATTCCCATCTTTCTGTGGAGGGAGGGGCGTGGGAGTCCTGTTCTAAGGAAGGACGGGGCTTGGATCTGGGAAGGACCTGAGGACTGTGCCCCCACCCCCATCTAATGTTCTTAGGATAAATGTTAATGTTCCTTTTACTTTACAATCAACCCAGAAAGCCAGTGCTAAACACATGCCCCCATTGTTTTTTTAATGGCATTTGTAAAGTGCTTACTATGTGCCAGGCACTGTAAAAAGCTCTGGGTTAGATTCAAGCTAACCAGGCCGGACACAGTCTGTGTTCCAAATGGGGCTCACAGTGTTAATCCCCATTTTACAAGTCACTTCCCTTCTCTGTGCCTCAGTTACCTCATCTGTAAAATGGGGATTGAAACTGTGAGCCCCTCCATGGGACAACCTGATCACCTTGTAATCTCCCCAGCGCTTAGAACAGTGCTTTGCACATAGTAAGCGCTTAACAAATACCATCATTATTATTATTATTATTTTACAGATGAGGAAACTGAAGCACAGAGAAGTGGAGTGATTGTGCAATGTCATACGGCCGGGCGTTGCCAACTTGTACTTCCCAAGCACTTAGTACAGTGCTCTGCACACAGTAAGCACTCAATAAATACAATTGATGATGATGATGATGATGACTAGAACCCAGGTCTGTTACTTAGGTAGCCCTCTGACAATGTATTATTAAATCCAGTGGTGAGGAGATGAGCACATCCTTTGGAACAGTCTGAGCGTGGCAGCAGGGCGTTAGATGAGGCTCCGGACCAGCCTGAAGGTCTGCAGAGCTGTCGAGCTGACTAACCTTTCCCTGGCTGTGAGGTCTAAACCCCACATCCTGCTCCTAGAGCACTTACTTGCATCTCAGCATCTCTCTTGGGCCAGATTCCACATCAGATGCCGAAACACAAAGTCCTGGAGCAAAGTCAGTCTCTGAGCACTGAGGCTTTGCTCACCTCCTACAGCTGAGGTGAGTGGGGCCCGTGAGGAAAACGTACGATGGTCAGACATCCACGCAGCTGGGTGGCAGGTGGAAATTGGAAAACCGAGGACAGACCCAGGAAGGACCCAGGAAATGTTTTGAGGGTAAAGAAGAACAATAATAATAATAATGGTATTTGTTAAGTGCTTACTATGTGCTGTTTTAAGCACTGGGGTAGCTACAAGGTAATCATGTTGTCCCACGTGGCGCTCTCAGTCTTAATCCCCATTTTACAGATGAGGTAACTGAGGCACAGAGAAGTCAGATGACTTACCCAAAGTCACACAGCCGACAAGTGGCGGAGATGGGATTAGAACCCACGACTTGACTCCCAAGCTCGTGCTCTTTCCACTAAGCCACACTGCTCTCCTCTGACAATGCCTCTGCCAACGCTAAAACCCAGCTGAAAACTGGTTGTCTAGGGCAACCGAGAAACCAGCAGAGTGGGAAGAGGGCAGATCTTTTCCTAAAGAAATTTCCTAAGAGTTGTGAGGTGAGGAGACCAAAACAACACAGTGCCAGGCACTGCAAACATCAGGCATGACTGCATAACGGAGGAGAGTCTTTGTGAGGCACAACCAGCACAGTGGAACCGAAACTGATCTTTTCAGCATGGCTTAGTGGATAGAGCTCAGGCCTGGGAATCAGAAGGAAGTGGGTTCTAAAATCTCGGCTTCACCCCAGACGTTGCATGACCACTGTTTCTCCAGGCCCCATGACATCATCTGTAAAATGGGGATTAAGAGTGTGAGTCCCATGTGGGATAGGGACTGTGTCCAACATGATTAACATGTGTCCACCCCAGTGCTTAGAACTGTGCTCGCCACATAGTAAGTGCTTAACAAGTACCGTAAGTATTATCACTTGCCCACCCCATCGTGAACTTGGCCATCATTTGCTCTCACTGTAATTTATTTATGCATTACTATTTAAAATATGAATGTCCTCTCCCTCCTCGAATGTGAACCCCTTGGGCAGAAAGGAACTTCCCTTTCATTGTTAATCTTGCTCCTATCCCGGTCTTAGTGGAGTGATTGGCTCAAAGTAAATATTGAATAAATATAATAACAGTAATGCCAAAGGTGTGGAAAGTGGGGTTTGTGCCAGAACACCCTTAAAGGTCACGCATGGTGTTCCCAAACCCCCTTGGGAGGGGACTAAAATCAATGTGTGCCCATGGCATGGCTCAAACGATGCCTGGATGCTCAGAACCCACTCTGAACCAATGCCAAGAGTGCCCACGGCTGCCAGGAGGGAAAGAGAAGGTGCTCCTGTAGGGATCAGTGCTGCTTTGGTCAGCACTGTGGCCTACATTGTCTTCCCCTCTAGACTGGAAATCAATCAATCAATCAATTGTATTTATTGAGCGCTTACTGTGTGCAGAGCACTGTACTAAGTGCTTGGGAAGTACAAGTTGGGAACATATAGAGACAGTCCCTACCCAACAGGGGGCTCACAGTCTAAAAGCTCCTTATGGGCAGGAAACTCACCTACCAACTCAGTTATATCGTACACTATACCAAGCGCTTGGTACAAAATGCTCTGCACACAGAAAGCGCTTAATAAATACCATTGATTGATTGACCTAAAGGGCAGGGAGAGTCCAAGGCGATCTGCAAGAGGAAGAACTGCCCCATCGGGCCCAGACCCGGCCATGCAATGCCCTGATTAAAGCTGTGGTTGAGGTGATTGAAGCGATTGTTCAGTGGATGGACATTTGAGACACCTCAGCTTACTGCTGAGTCACAAACACAACACATATGCTTGATTAGGGAGTGGCAGGGAGTGTGGATTGTGGATTGTGTTATTTCCTGGGAGCTGGGGAAACTCTGATTATATTCCCGGCTCTAATACCGACTTGGTAATGAGACATGGGCAGAGTCTGGGCCTCAGTTACTTTCAAAGTGAAGAGGAGGACATTTTCCTGGTCTCTCCGCTCAGGGTAGAGGAATAGGGTTTCCATTTATAACATGCTTCGATTTTTGCAGAGAAACAGGCCACCACCAACAAGAGCCCCTCATTTTGCTGAAATTTCCCACAACGGAAACTATATTTTACTTCTACCTTGGCTGTTTCATGTTCTATGCAATCTCTCACCCTCATTCCCCACTGGTAAATGGAATATAGTTCATCTGTCACCAAAGAAAAATGATAGTCAACTTCCCATTTTGAAAGGAAAAGGCTTACTCAGGGTCCCATGATAGTGCACCTTACACATCATGTCATTCCCGATAAAATCTGAATGAGCTGATTGTCAAGAACTGGGGATGAGCTGATGAAATTCATCTCAGAAATTATGATTTGAGAAGCTGAAGGAAAGAGCACTCGGGGCTCAATAGGATTTGAGCTCCTTGTGGACAGGGAGCGGGTCTACCAACGCTGTTGTATTGTACTCTCCCAAGCGCTTAGTACAGTGCTCTGCACACAGTAAGTGCTTAATAAGGACCATCGATTGAACCCTGTACATTTGGAAAACTGTCCGTCGGTGAAGTGTAGTACTTCTCTTTATTCAACCTCCATTAGCATGATGGGGCTAAAATTGGGGATGCTCAAAATAAGGTGGAGCTGGGTCTCCTGGGATTGAGACACACACACACACACACACACACACACAAATGCACAGACACACATAATTGTTACTGTGCTATTTAAGCACCAGGCACTAGATTTAGGATTGAGTCCCTGTCCTATATGAGACTCACACTCTAAGGGGTAGAGGGGCAATCCCTATTTTATGGGTAAAGAAACTGAGGCCCAGAGAAATTGAGTGTCTTGGCCAAGGTCACAGAGCAGATAAGTGGCAGAACTGGGAATAGAACCCAGGTCTCCTGACTCCCAGGGTTGTGCTCTTTCCACTAGGCCACACTACTTCTCAGTGTACAGCATCCAATTTTCACCCAATCACTGTCGTCATATAGTAGTAGTAGTAGTAGTAGTAGTAGTAGTAGTAGTAGTAGTAGTAGTACTAGCATTTGAGCACCCATTGGTTAAATGCACTCTACTAAGGACGAGGAAAGTGCAAAACAAGTGAGAGATTCCCAACTCACAACAAGCTTAGATTCTAATGGACATAAATGGATTTATAAAGTAATCAAAGTAAATGATTGCATGTACAACCAAAAAAGCACAGTTCATAAATGCTGAGGATGGGTGTGTTTATATGTACTATAATATATATATATACATGTATATACATATATGTACATGTATATATACATATATACAATTTTCCTTTGTATTTAAAGAAAATGCCACTGATAGTGAAATTTACCTTTGACTGTGTATGTGGTTGAAAAGTCCAATGTGAAGGCATATGCCCTACCTTGCCACACAAAGAGACTGTCTCTTGTCATATTTGTTTTTTTCTACACCCTTACAAAGGTTTTAGTTCAATCAATCAATGGCATTTATTGAGTGCTTATTGTGTGCAGAACACTGTATTAAGCATCAAAGTACAGTACAACAGAGTGGGTAGTTGCTATCCCTGCCCATAAGAAATTTATAATCTACAGGAGGAGACAGACATGAAAATAAAAAGGGATAGGGAAAATTAGGAATATTTACAAAGTATTGTGAGGTTGTGGTTAGTATCACAGTGCTTAAGATGTTCACAGCCAAGTTCATCACCAAGGCAGAGGGGAGGGTGGGTAGGGGAAATGAGAGCTTAATCAGGGGAGGCCTCTTGGATCAAAGATGTGATTTTAGAAGGGTTTTGAAGGTGGGGAGAGTGGTCGAGTATTGGTTATAAAGGGGGAGGGAGTTCCAGGCCCAAGGGAGAAAGTGGGCAACGGGTTGGTGGTGAGGTAGAGGAGACTGAGACATAGAGAGTAAGTTGATGTTAGAGGTGCAGGTTGGGCTGGAGAAGGAAATCAGCAAGGAGTGTGGGGGAGAGCTGTTTGCCTTAAAAACGATGGTAAGAGGTGTCTGATGCAGAGGTGTCTGATGCAGATGGTTAATCTTTGGAGGTTTTTGGAGGAGGGCAGAGATATGGACTCTGTTTTTTCAAGAAAATTATTTAGGCAACAAAGTGAAGTATGGGCTGGAGAGGGGAGAGACAGGAGGCAGGGAAGTCAGTGAGAAGGCTGATGCAGTAGTTTAGGCAGGAAATGAGTGCTTTGATCAGTGTGGTAGCAGTTTGGAGGTAGAGAAAAGGGTGGATTCCAGAGAAGGTAAAACCAACAGGACTTGGTGACAGATCAAATGTGAAGGTTGAATGAGAGAGATGAGTCGAGGGTAATGCCAAGGTGAGGGGCTCATGAGACAGGGACAATGGTAATAGTGTTCAGAGAGCAGCTTCTTTCTTGTCTGTCCTCAGAAATTGTCTCCCAGTTTTCAGCTAGGATGCGGCATTGTTTGAGGCTTTATTTTACTGGGTCTTTACATATGTTTCCTCTGCCTTCCTGGCTTTTGTTTTTCCAATTTTAGCTCTTCATACAGATGTTTCCTTCTCTCGGAAACATTATCCAACCTAGTCTTCTGGTTCTGCTGGTTCTCCTCTGCTCTTTCTCAGTCACTTTCATGGGCTTCTCTTCTGCCTTCCACCCTCTAACCGCGGAAGTCCCTCAAGGCTCAGCTCTGGGTCCCCGTCTATTCTCTATCTACACCCACTCCCTTGGAGAACACACCTGCTCCCTCGACTTCAACCGTCTTCTCTATGAAGATGATTTCCAAATGTATATCCCTAATCCTGAACTCCCTGCAATCTTGCACTTCCTCCTGCGTCAGAATATCTCTATTTGGTTGTCTAACCAATATCTCAAATTTAACATGTCCAAAACATCTTACCATCCTCCTCTAGATTTTCCCATCATTGTAGACACCACCACCACCCTCCCTGTTTCACAGGTCTATAATCTTGGTGTTATTCTTGACGTCGCTGTCATTCAATTTTCAATCTGTCCCCAAATCCTGTCAATTCTACCTTTACAACATCTCTATCATCCATCCTTTTCTCTCCATCCAAGCAGCTCTCATGCTGATCCAAGTACTTATCATATCCTGCCTTAACTACTTCATCAGCTTCCTCACTGACCTCCCTGCATCCTATTTCCCCACTATCCTGTCCATACTTCTCTGTTGCTTGGGTCATTTTTTTTGAAAAACGATTGAGCCCATATCTCCACACTCCTTAAATACCTCCAATGGTTTCCCGTTCACCTCTGCAGCAAACAGAAACTTATCATTCCCTCCTACCTGACCTCACTGATTTCCTATTATAACCCAACCCGCACACTCTTCTCCTCTAACACAAGCCTCCTCATGTCCTCCCTGTCTCCTTGCTTTCCTCGCTCCGGAGCATACTTCATTCTAAAAAAAATTCAATCTGTCTCCCCACGCTTCAAAATTCTCCAGTGATCACCTCTATATCAACAGAAACTCCTTACCATCAGTTTAAAGGCACTTAATCTGCTCTCCCCCTCCTACCTTACCTCGTTGATCTACCATATATAACCCAGCCCACACATTTTGCTTCTCTAAATGCCAATTTTTTCACTGAACCTCATAATCGCCTATCTCATTGCCAACCTCTTGCCCTCACCCTCCCTCTGTCCTTGAACTCTCTCCCGCTTAGCTGACTCCTCCCCACCTTCAAAACCATCGAAAATTCACATATTCTCCAAGAGAACTTCCCCAAATAAGCCCTCATTTCCCCTTCTTGCTCTCCTTTCCACCTGGCGTAGTGGATAGAGCCCGGCCCTGGGAGTCAGATGGTCATGGGTTCTAATTCTGGCTCTGCCACTTGTCTGCTGTGTGACCTTGGGCAAGTCGCTTCACTTTTCTGAGCCTCAGTTACCTCATCTGTAAAATGGGGACTGAGACTGTGAGCCCCATGTAGGACAGGGACTGTGTCCAACCCAATTTGCTTGTATCCACCCCAGTGCTTTGAACAGTGCCTGGCACATAGTAAGTGCTTGACAAATATCATAATTATTGTAATTATCACCTAAGCTCTTGGATCTGCACCTTTTAAACACTTGTTATCTACCCCACCCTCAGCCCCACAGCACTTATGTTCATGTCTTTATACTCTGCCATTTTCCCTATTTGTGTTTCACTGTAATGTCTTTCTCCCCCCGTGGTCTGTAATCTTACTGTAGCCAGGGACCATGTTTATTATTATTATTAATAATAATAATGGCATTTGTTAAGCACTTTCTATGTGTAAAGCACTTTTCTAAGCTCTGGGGGGAAACAAGGTGATCAGGTTGTCCCACGTGGGGCTCACAGTCATCATCCCCATTTTACAGATGAGGTAACTGAGGCTCCGAGAAGTTAAGTGACTTGCCCAAGGTCACACAGCAGACATGTTTGTCATCATTATCATCATCGTTATGTTTATCTATTGTTATTGTACTCCCCCAAGTGAATAATTCAGTACTCTGCACACATTAAGTCAATCAATACCATTGATTGATTGATGATAATTAGGTAGTGGTGATGGTTCTGTTCCCTGCACTTTTCCAGTATCTGATGAGCAGCAAAGATCACATCTGCTGTGTTTTGTTGTCGTCTGAGCCGCATTGTAATTCCGGAAGGCTTCAGTTGATTATATCCACTAGTAGCTGATCCAGGAGCATTCTGGCTCAGATCTTTCCAGCTATGGGAAGTAATGAAGTGCAATCTGTACTTTTGCCTTTCTCCATGGAGATGGTATTGATGATGATTGAGATCCTATATTTTCTCAATGGTCCACGGGATATGTCTACGTAACCTTTTGGGTGGTGAAAGAGAGCTCATCTAAAGTGGGATTTATCACATTTTCCCAGCAGTCCTGTCTACAAGGAATAAGGAAAAAAAATAGGGCCTTCAATGTTTCCACCACCTTGTTAATTTGGAAAGGAAAACTCCAAACTGGCCATTTTGCACATACAAAAAATTCCTTCCACTTTCAATCTGTAGCATGGTGTAGTGATTGGGTAGAGCACGGGCCTGGGGGTGAGAAGGGCATGAGTTCTAATCCCAGTTCCTCCACTTGTCTGCTGTATGACCTTGGGCAAGTCACTTTACTTCTCTGGGCCTCAGTTCCTTCATCTGTAAAATGGGGATTGAGACTGTGAGTCCCATGTAGGACAGGCACTATGTCCAACTTGATTTACTTGTATTCATCCCAGGTCCAACTTGATTTACTTGTATTCACCCCAGCGGTTAGAACAGTGCCTAGCACGCAGTAAGTGCTTAACAAATACTATTATTATTATTATTATTATTGTTACCAAAGACATTTTTGAGGTGATTTTTTTTCTAGCTAAACTCCAAAAAATAACAAGCGATCATTTCTATCCCCTGTCACAAAGCCAGAATAGTACAGGAGAAGGAAAGACGGCTTTAGTACGGTAGATACTGCCCTGGGAAATACAGGTATTCACTTAAGTGTTTGAGCCATTGTTTGAGTGTTTGATTCACTATCATATCAATGCTTGTTTACTTGTTTTGATGTCTGTCTCCACCCTTCTAGACTGTAAATCCATTGTGGGCAGGAATTGTATCTATTGCCGAATTGTACTTTCCGAGTGCTTAGAACAGTGGTCTGCACACAGTAAGTGCTCAATAAATACAACTGAATGAATGAAAAACCAAAAAAACCCACCCATGCCCAGAAGGAGTCAATGGTCTTGTAGAGAGGACTGTTAACGTACCTTAATGTATCTCTCCTCTAAAGAAGCTACCTGTTTAATCAACTGCCTTGCAATAAGGATTTGCAAGAGGCCCTAATAGTCTTTTGAATCATGTAGGTCTCAAGTAACTCTCTAATATCCTTAGCTTTTATCTCATTTGGCAAAAACAAACATTACACAGGCTAAAGCCGGCGGTCAACCCTTCCTTGGCACAGTTTTCCCCCACTGAATTGGGTTTTTGGGAAGTTGCTGGCCAGTGCTGCCAAATTACAATTCAATGGGGAAAAATGGCAAAACAGTACTTGGTCAGAAAAAAAGAATGGAAGAATGAAGCGAGGAAAATCGCCCGTGCTAATCTTTTTGGTTTGGTCAACAAGGCTGGTTTCGGAAGTCCGCTTTTCCCTCACTCCCTTAGAGCATTTTCTCGGTGCATCCGTGATGCCCACCGCCATCATTCGCAAGCCTCCACAGTCTATCTCAGGTGGTTGTTAATAACTCGGGTTGGCTTAAATTTTTTCTTTTAATTAACAGCCACCTTGCCCAACTTGCCAGGGTCTAGCCACCTCTGCCACGGTGCTCTGAGATAGTTGCTTATTTCAAGTAGTGTCTATATTTTACCTCCCAAACGCTTAATACAGTGCTCTGCATATGATTGATTGATTGAATCCAGCCCAGTTGGACACTTTCCATCCCCATCGGCTCATTCCATCAGTTTTGCATCAGAAAACACTGAAAGTGGTAGTTACATTCAACCACTGAGGGGGAAGAAAGAGAGGCTGGTGTCCCCAAACTTGGGATTTATTGAGAAGATTGGTAGTAATGACAATTTAGAAAGGGGGCAATGTGATGGGGTTTATTGAGGAGACTGGTAATGATGGCAATTTAGAAAGGAGGCTGCTCGTTGGCGTGTGCCGGGGGTGCCCCCAGCACCATAGGTGAGGGGCAAGCGTAGGGACAGGCCTAGCAAGCCGGTTGAGGAGGGCGCATGTGGAGAGAGCCCCCACACCCCGCAAGTTCATTCATTCGTTCAATCGTATTTATTGAGCGCTTACTGCGTGCAGAGCACTGTACCAATCAATCAATCATATTTATTGAGCGCTTACTGCGTGCAGAGCACTGTACTAAGTGCTCGGGAAGTCCAAGTTGGCAACATACAGAGACGGTCCCTACCCAACAGCAGGCTCACAGTCAAGTCTCCAGGAATGCGGGGTTCCTCACGCCCTTGCTCTTTGTCTCGACTTTTTCTTCCCTAATACTACCAGGTGGCATTTTTTCTTTAGGTGGAGAAATCTTTAAGAGGAAGGCTTCCCTCCCTCCCACCCGCCCCTCACACGCACAGCCCGCGGGCGCCTTTTAGACTGTGAGCCCACTGTTGGGTAGGGACCGTCTCTGTACGTTGCCAACTTGTACTTCCCAAGCACTTAGTCCAGTGCTCTGCACACAGTAAGCGCTCAATAAATACGATTGATGATGATGATGTATATATACCTGTATATATGTTTGTACATATTTATTACTCTATTTATTTATTTATTTTACTTGTACATATCTATTCTATTTATTTTATTAGTATGTTTGGTTTTGTTCTCTGCCTCTCCCTTTTAGACTGTGAGCCCACTGTTGGGTAGGGACCATCTCTCTATGTTGCCAACTTGTACTTCCCAAGCACTTAGCACAGTGCTCTGCACACAGTAAGCGCTCAATAAATACTTTTGATGATGATGATGATGATGTATATATACCTGTATATGTTTGTACATATTTATTACTCTATTTATTTATTTATTTTACTTGTCCATATCTATTCTATTTTATTTTGTTAGTATGTTTGGTTTTGTTCTCTGCCTCCCCCTTTTAGACTGTGAGCCCACTGTTGGGTAGGGACTATATATGTTGCCAACTTGTACTTCCCAAGCGCTTAGGTACAGTGCTCTGCACACAGTAAGCGCTCAATAAATACAATTGATGATGATGACTGTCTCTATATTTTGCCAACTTGTACTTCCCAAGCGCTTAGCACAGTGCTCTGCACGCAGTAAGCGCTCAATAAATACGACTGATGATGATGATGACTGTCTCTCTATGTTGCCAACTTGTACTTCCCAAGCGCTTAGTACAGTGCTCTGCACGCAGTAAGCGCTCAATAAATACGATTGATGATGATGATGACTGTCTCTCTATGTTGCCAACTTGTACTTCCCAAGCGCTTAGTACAGTGCTCTGCACGCAGTAAGCGATCAATAAATACGATTGATTGATTGATTGATTGGTGGCGTCTGGGAGAGCTCGGGGTCCCGAAGGAGCCTGAGAGGGGAGAGAGAGGGGAGAGAGAGAGAGAGAGGGGAGAGGGGGAGAGAGAGAGAGAGAGAGAGAGAGGGGAGAGAGGGGGGGAGAGGGAGAGAGGGGAGAGAGAGAGAGAGAGAGGGGAGAGGGGGGGAGAGAGAGAGAGGGGAGAGAGAGAGAGGGGAGAGAGAGAGGGGGGAGAGAGAGAGGGGGGGAGAGAGAGAGGGGGGAGAGAGAGAGGGGGGAGAGAGGGGGAGAGAGAGGGGGGGAGAGAGAGAGGGGGGGAGAGAGAGACGGGAGAGAGAGAGAGGGGAGAGAGAGACGGGAGAGAGAGAGAGGGGAGAGAGAGGGGGGGGAGAGAGAGAGAGAGGGGGGGAGAGAGAGAGGGGGGGAGAGGGGAGAGAGGGGGGAGAGAGAGAGAGAGAGGGGAGAGAGAGAGAGGGGAGAGAGAGAGGGGGAGGGGGGAGAGAGAGAGAGAGGGGAGAGGGGGGAGAGAGAGAGGGGAGAGAGAGAGGGGGGAGAGAGAGAGGGGAGAGAGAGAGGGGAGAGGGGGAAAGAGAGAGAGAGAGGAGGGGAGAGAGAGGGGGGAGAGAGAGAGGAGGGGAAGAGAGAGAGGGGACAGGGGGGGACGAGGGGGGAGAGGGGGAGGGGAGAGAGAGAGTGAGTGAGAGGGGGGGGGAGAGAGAGGGGGGAGAGGGAGAGAGGGAGAGAGAGGGGAGAGAGAGAGGGGTGAGAGAGAGAGAGGGGAGGGGGGGGGGGGAGACCTGCCGAACGGTGGAGGGAGCCGGGGGGAGACTGAGGCTCCGTTGGGAAGGCGACGGCGAGCAGAGGAGCGGCCCTGGGCGGGCCCGGAGCGCGGGGGCGGGGCCGGGCCGGGCCGGGCCGGGGCGGGGGCTGAAGGGCGCGGGACTGGCATTTCTCCTGGCCCACGGGACACAGCTCGCCAGCCGGACCGCCGGCCGCCCGACCCACCGACCCACCGACCGAGGGGCAGGCAGACAGACAGACAGACAGAGGAGGAAGGAGGGCCGGCAGGAGGAGCGGGCCCCCCCACCCGGAGCCGGAGCCGTGCCCCGCTGGTCGGCTCGGCTCGGCTCGGACCGGACCGGACCGGACCGTCTCGTCCCGTCCCGGTGGTCTCGGGCCGTGTCGGCGGGCAGCATGACGGCCTTGGCACTGTGGGTGCTGGCGCTGGCGGCCCTGGGCGTCGGGCCCTGCTGGGCGGCGGTGAGCGGGGCGAGCGGGCCGCGGCGGTGGGGCCTGCACGTGGAGGGGCCCGGCCGGGCATCAGCAGCATCCTAACAGCACTAATGATAATAATGATGGCACTTGTTAAGCGCTTACTATGTGCGAAGCACTGTTCTGAGCGCCGGGCCTCCGGACGGCCGGACCCCCGGGGGGCTGGGAGGAGCTGCCCCGGGGCCGGGCCGGGCCGGGCCGGGCCGGGCGGCTCCTAATTGAAAGCAGCCGCTGGGTTGGACCGCCCTCTCCCCCCCATCCTCTCCTCCTCTTCCCCCGGGGGACCCCACTGTCTCCATCCATTGCCAAATTGTACTTTCCAAGCGCTTAGTGCAGTGCTCCGCACACAGTAAGCGCTCAATAAATATAATTGAGCGAATGGATGAATGAATGAAGACCCCTCCCCCGGGGGACCCCTGCCCCTCCTCCTCTCCCTCCTCCTTTTCCCTTGGGAGATGCCGGCTCCTTCTCCTTCATCATCATCATCAATCGTATTTCTTGAGCGCTTACTATGTGCAGAGCACTGGACTAAGCGCTTGGAAAGTACAGATTGGCAACATAGAGAGACGGTCCCTACCCAACAGTGGGCTCACAGTCTAAAAGGGGGAGGCAGAGAACAAAACCAAACATACTAACAAAATAAAATAAATAGAATAGATATGGACAAGTAAAATAAATAAATATCCGGGGGACTCCTGCCCTTCCTTCTCATCCCCCGGAGGACCCCGGCCCCTCTTCTTCCTCCTCCTCCTCCTCCCCTTCCTCCCGTTCCCCCGGAGGCCGGAGCTTGGCCTCCCCTTTGTGCTGGTCCAGGGGGCTGGCGGGATCCGGGGGGCTCGGGCCCCCCACCCCCTTAGACGGGCCACTCGGAGTTACTCGTCAATCTATCAATCAACCGTATTTATTGAGGGGCTTACTGTGTGTAGAGCACTGTACTAAGCGCTTGGGAAGTACAAGTTGGCAACATATAGACAGTCATCATCATCATCAATCATATTTATTGAGCGCTTACTGTGTGCAGAGCACTGTACTGAGCGCTTGGGAAGTACAAGTTGGCAACATATAGACAGTCATCATCATCATCAATCGTATTTATTGAGCGCTTACTGTGTGCAGAGCACTGTACTAAGCGCTTGCAGCCCCCACCCAACGGTGGGCTCCCAGTCTAAACGTCGCCGGCCGTTTGGAGCGGTGGCTAGTGGAGGCCCAGGCTGGCACCCGGTGGCATCAGACGTTTCTCCGCGTGTTGGGACGCTTCATTTGCGTCTACGAGCCTGGAGGGTGTGCCCCCAGTTAGTCCCGAACCCCTCTTTTCACTCAAGCGAAGGAGCCTTTGACCCTATCTCAGAATCTTCATCATTCCGGGTGTTCACACCCAGCCAGGAAAAGAGGGGTGTACCCTAAACTCACCCACAGCTCAGCCTTTGGCACCATCTCCCCAACATTCCTTCTCGACCTTTTCCCCCAGCGGTAGCCTTATCTTTGAAATGGGTTGGTAGCAAATTAACACACACACACACACAACAACAACAACCACAAATATAACCAAAACAAAAACCCCAACCCTGTACAAATAAACCTCAGGGGTAGGGGAAGAGGATCTTTGCTGTTTCTTTTAAGCCCGTGTTGTAAACTTCCGAGTCTCTAGAACTTCAACACAAGCTTAAACAAGCTCCAACTGAACTCCAGCTCTTGTGTTTTGAACTTGCCCTACTGGATTAAGAAAGAAAAAAATTTGAATTTGTTTTGGAGTTCTTTACCGGCCTGCTATTTTCTTTCATTTTCTGTCATCGCTTCTTAGCAACCCAACGAGCCCTTGCCCTCTGAGCCAGATAAGTTGGAAGCTGAAGGGGATGGGTCTTCCCAAATACTTTCACTATTACATCATCAAAATTCAGATTTGCTTTTTATGAGCTAGGCTGTATATTTTAATAATGTGTGTTGGCTTTGTTCTTTGACTTTTGAATCCTTTCATTAAATGAAGGGCCTTTAATCACAACTGGGATCTGGGCAATTTCTCAGTGGTTCCAGCCACCAGGTGTCAGCCCTAACATTGGCTCTGCAAGAGAGAATTTTCTGACTGGAGCCCAGGCTTCGAGGGATCCCGGAGAAGGGAGAATCAATCCATCAATTGTATTTATTGAGCGCTTACTGTGTGCAGAGCACTAAGTGCTTGGGAAGTACAAGTTGGCAACATATAGAGACAGTCCCTACCCAACAGTGGGCTCGCAGTCTAAAAGAGAAGGAGAAGGATCCTTCAGAAGAGGCAAATGCTATCGTTTAGCAACAATCCCACCTTGCTAGTGGGCAGTCTGTGGAACGACCACTGGACAGATCCACCCGTTGGAACTGCCGTGACTGATTTCAGAAATTGGCTCAAGAATCAAGCCCTGTATGACAGCCCAGTTTGAGCTGGTTCGGCCTGTGGGAGGGTACAGGTTAGGACTGTCTTCCTAAATTTCAGCACATTTAGAAGTCATTGTTTTCATTTGGTACTGTCCTCCTCCTCCCTTTCCACCTGTTTGGAGTGATGGTGCCGTGTGTGGCGATGAGGTCACCAGAAGGGGAGAAGATGAGGGAAAGCCTTAGGAAATAGGAAAGTCCAGAATGGCAGAGGAAGGACAGATCTGCCACCGAAGGAGTTTATTGTTTTTCTCCGAGGTGGGAATTCCTGGAAGATCGCTAGTGCGAAGTTATTTCAACTGGAAACAGATTGTGTACAACTCAAGGCACAAAGGCCTGGCTTAATTTGCAGCCATTGAAAGGTGAAATTGGTAGAGGGTGGTGAGTAGAAAGTGGGAGGCTGTTATCTGGTTAATTCATGGCAGGAGGGGGAAACTGATGTCCGTGAAACTTAGATGGCAGGAGCCCTCCTTAACTGGTGGCCTCAGTCCTTGCCTGCCTTCTCCTTTTGTGGTCCAAAACCTGAAGCACCCTGTGTTATTTATCTTGAAAACAGCCTTCCGGATTTGGAGCCAGTGTTGGTTTTGACTAACCTCGCAACCTGACCTGGCAGCACCTTCTGGGCCTGCTTTTGGTTCCGGGGGGGGCGGGGGGTGTCTCACACCTAAGCTTGGAGTCCTGCCCTGGGCTCCTTGTTAACCTGAGTTCATTCCAGGGGGGTGGGAGAGCCATGAAAGTTCTGGGCTCTGGCTGCGGGGAGTAGCCCCATGCTGTTATAATTATTGGCAGCTGGGTTTATCTCTCCCTGACACATAACAGTAGTGAGTGAACTGGGACCAGCAAAAAGTGCGTGTGTGTGTGTTTGTGTTTTCAGGGGTTGGGGCTGGATGGTGTAAAGAAAATCTGAGGAGACCCTGAGAGACCCTGATTCTAGAGCTACTTTGTAGAGAAGCGGTGTAATGGAAAGAGCTTGGGCCTTGAAGTCAGAGGATGTGAGTTCTGCTGCTGGCTCCGCCACATGTCTGCTGTGTGATCTTGGGCAAGTCACTTAACTTCTCTGTGCCCCAGTTACCTTATCTCTAAAATGGAGATTAAGACTGTGAGCCCCATGTGGGACAGGGACTGTGTCCGACCTGATTACCTTGTATCCATCCCAGTGCTTGGCACGTATTAAGTGCTTAACAAATACTCTTACTACCAAATACTCCTATTATTAGAAATCACAGAGTCTTGAGCTGGAAGGGATACCATGATATTACTTGGTATAGTCACTCTGTTTGAAGCAGATGAATAGGATACCTGGTTTGTTTTACTTGGTCTGACTTCGGGATGTGCTTCTCTTCCTCCGTCCAGAGGTTCTTGAGTCTCTTAATGTTTCTGTGTCTTGCTATAGTAAGCACCATAGGCAAACAGCCCTCCCTCCCCACTCTCCTCCCCCAAAATCAGGTGAGGATGGATCAAAAGACCTCAATTTCTGGACCAGTAAAGGCTTGGGGAGTAAAGTGGAAAATATGATGTTTAGCAATAACAATATTTGTGGAGTTTGTTAGTGTGCCAAGCATTGTGCCTAAGCACTGGGTTAGATAAGGTACGCAGGTCCGACCCTGTCCCTGTCGCTTACGGGGCTCACGTCTAAGTAAGAGGTTGAACAGGTATTGAATCCCTATTTTGCAGGTGAGGAAACTGAGACCCTGAGCAGTTAAGTGATTTGGCGCTGTACTTCTGGGGCAAATGAAGGGCAAACATTCAGATGCCTCATCCCAGAGGCATTAATGAGAATGGTTGGTCTGGAGGAGAATTCTGACATATTTTTTCAAACTTCTTTTGGTTTAACAGAAATTGTGACTGTTTTTGCAATTGGAAAGGAGGAACGGAAGGGGCTGTCCCTTTTTTTGGTGGGGGGAGCATCTAAAGTAAACTCCTCTACCAACTCGGTTATCTTGTACTTACTACAGTGCCCTGCACTCGGTAAGCACTAAATAAATACCATTGATTGGTTACAGGGGGGTACAAATAAAGGGATGGTAATGGAAATGTGGCACTGGGGTTGCCTAAGTAATAGGAGTTTCAATGTCAGAGTAATAAAGCCATTTCTGCTCTGTGGTACTAATCTGAGATTGGAACCATTTCTCTTCACATTGTGTATGGGCATTGTGGAATTGTGTCCTTACTTTGGCGACAAAAGAGCTGACCAGCTTCCCATATTGCCATTCAGACATTAACAAGTAGGTCTAGATTAGCGCCTCAGACTGAGTAATTAATGGTCTTTCTTTAATCCTAAGGATGAGGACTTCTGAGGATGACAAACTAGGAATCTAGACGCCTGTAGTTCTCTTTCCTCTGTTTTTATCTATTATTTTTTAGTTTGCTGAAGGCTTCCTTCTTTATGGTTTTCAAGCACGTCACTTAGAGGAGAGAGCATTTCCCTTGCTTTCCCCTACCCACCTTTTTCATCCAGCTAACTGGGTAGAGTGCTATGCTAGCAGAGGTGAGGTGTGGTTTCACACACTTTAAATGCTCATGGGCTCAGTGTACAATTTGGAGCCATAAAAATGTAGCCTCCATTGAGTGGTTTGCTTAAAAACCACCAGTGTGAATCAGGCTGAAAAACTGGAATGGGGCAGAGTTTACTGTTAACTTGAGCTGGTCTTTTTTAGGGGTGTACTAATGACGCTTGTTCCCAGAGGTTGCAGACTGCAGGAAACTAGAGTTTTCTAAAAAACCGGCCATCAGAATTCAAATAGGTTCGACTGAAAGCTTTTCTTTGTAGGACTTTTTCTAATTTTGTTCCTTCCTCTGCTGTTGTCGGCCCCCCCTCCACCAACCGCCCTTGTTGCCCCCTTTCTGACTCCCCCAGCTTGACCCCTCCCGTAAGAATCACTTGTTTTAGAATAGCTATTCTTTTTTGAAAGGTATAAAATCACCTTTTTTAAAAAAAGCCGGGGGGTTGGGGGGAGGTTGGTGGTGGGTAACGAGTAGAGACACGCAGGAAGCCCCATTCACGCCTAGTGAAATAGGCCAAGGTAACTGGCTGCATATTGTTTCAAATCCTTCCAGAGGTGAGGTCATTCTTGGCTCTGGGTGACTCTGATTTAACCATAAAGCCAAAGAGGGTTGAGCTTTCAGATGTGGTTTCCAGCCTGGGCAGGGGCGTGGCTTACCTGACATGTTAGTTTTTGCTCCCATTACCATCCCAATCTTTATAAACTGCATGTTTGTTTTCATTGGGTGCCCTCTGAGAGTGTTTTTCCCCCTATTTTTTTTTTTTAAACCTGAAGACCAATAGAGTGGCTTCGTTAGAAGATCGACTTGGGTCAACAGCAACCTCACCGGAACAATAGGAACCCAGCCCCACTTTGACTCAGTTGCGGGAGGAGTTGGTAGGCCAGCTGGCATTTCACAGTGGTTTTTATGGAAAGCCGTATGCCAGTTAGGTTTTCATACCGTTGTTCGTGCGTATGACTTTTACAGTACGTGAGGAATTTTGAGACTGTGTTCACTGGAGTTATAAATCCAGTTTGCTTGAAAGCTAAAGGCTCACTGACGTAGAAAACGAGACCTCTCTCTGCATACTTTCTAAGCCGGGGGAGAGGCTGAATGTGTAATTCATAAGAATTCATTTATTTGGCTCGGATTTTATTGGAAGAGTTGGGTGGAAAGAAAACTTGGGACAATCATCAAAAGGGGCCCGAGAATCCACTCGGACGAGAATGTGCTCAAATATTCCAAGACGATATTTTTAAGAGTGGAACTCGACCACCGCTTGGAAGAGAACTCCATCATATTTCATGGCACGAGCGAGGGATTTAACCCAACATTACTTATTTTTCCAAGTTAATAGGCTGTCCTAATTCTTCTCACTGGTCTATACCACTCCCCTTTTTCTCGTTATATTGGAAATGAACATTCTTTAAGTCATGTGCATTATCTGCCTTCTGCAGTTCATTTGGTTTCAGCCCTAACTTGGTCCTTTGGTTTCCTGGAGAATTGACAAGGCTCACTGTTTCATCAGGTATGGTTCAGGGGAGTGGAGAGTGCATTTCATTGCTCATAATTATGCCTTTAGGCAAACTCAGGAAGTTGGGCAAGCTAGCCTGCTTATGTGTAAGATAGCCTTACTTGGAAATGTTGCGATGGAAGGACTGCAGGGTCGTGAGTGAAAAATTTGCATAATCCTGTTTTTTTGGGGGGGGTTTGCGGCGGAGTGGAACGTTTCTCCACCGTATTCCCTCGGTGGAGAAATGTTGGCCCTTTTGAAAATATTGCACTAAGCCATTTCTACTTTACTAAAATATGATCCATTATCAGATTGGTGCCGTTTGCTGCATTACTCAAAATAATCTTCTGCCTTCCTCCATTACTAACCAACTCTCCAAGCACTATGGGCTAGGGGAAGGGAAAGCTAGTGGTAGACTCTGGGGTTCTCTTTGAGGTGGGAATTTCTAGTGCTCGAGAAACATTAAATTACAGTTCCCCACCTAGCCACAGTATGTCATTAGTTGGGGAGAAGAGTATTCACCTCGGCCTTTTGGTTCAAAGCCCAGAAATTGTAGCCTATGGAATCATTTACAAGTTGGCAAACTACAACTCCATACCTCAAGCACTTTTTATAGGCTTTGGAAAAAACAGGCCCATTTTAAAAAGACTCTTCCTTCTTTCTCTCCCTTGTTTGTGTCCCTCCCGCCCCCAGAAGTAAGTAAGGGTATTTCTTGAGCACCTACGGAGCACAACACACTGTACTTAGTGCTTGGAAAAGTGCAAGAGAAGCCAAAGATACAACCCCCTCCTACAAGGAGCTTACACTGTGCAGGGTGTAGGATATGCTATGAAAAACTGCAGCGTAGGGGGAGCAGAAGGGAAAACATGCATCTGATAAGATGGAGGTGATGAAATATCAGAATAAATCACTGACGGTACTCTTGGTTTTCCTGTCACGGTTCTCTTCTAGCTCTCCTCTTGGCTTTCTCATCACTCCTTTTCAGTCTCTTTCATTGGCTTTTCCACTGCTTCTCATCCCCTAACTGTGGGTGACCCTCAAGGCTCCATTCTGGTCCCCTGACCTTCTGACTCTTCCGACATTCACTCGCTCACTCCCCAGAGCTCATCTAGTTCCACGGCTTTATCTAACTAATAAATAACTATGCAGATAGCTACCTTGTGAGCTCCTCCCTCACACCTCTTCTGCAATCACGCATTTCTTCTTGCCTCCAGGACATCTTTTCTTGGCAGAACATCCACCACGGCAAGAACCTTCTCATCACAGTTGACAAGTTGACATCACCATAATCCTTTCCTTTTCTGGAGCCTAGACCTTGGCATTATCCTGGACTCCTCCCTCTCTTCCAACTCCTATATTAACGCTGTCACTAACTCCTGCTGATTTTTCCTTCCATATCATTTCCACATTTTGTCCTTTCCTCCCCATCCAAATGGCCACCATGCTGGTTGGTCCTGTCACTTGTCTTATGCTGATGCTGGCTTGCCTACTGCCTCCAGCCACCTCACTGGTCTCTGTGCTTCCACTTTCACCCCTCTTCGTCCCGTACTTCACTCTGCTGCCTGGATCATTTTTCTAAAATGCCATTCTGTACACATCTCTGCCCTCCTCGGAATTCTTCAGTTGTCACCCATTTCCCTCCGCAGCAAGCAGAAACTCCCGATCATTCGTTTTTAAGGTACTCGATCAGCTTTCTTCATCCTATTGACCCACACTTTTCTGTCACTACATCCCAGCTCTCACGCTTCGTTCTCCTCAAGCTAACCTTTTTTCAGGGCTTTCTTTTTGTCCACCTTACCTCCAGTCCACTGTGTTCATACCATTTTTCCTGCCTGGAGCTCTCTTCACTTTTGAAGATGCCAGACCTCAGCTTTTGCCATCCTCAAAGCCCTTCTTAAAAAGTCACATCTCCTCCAAGAGGCCTTCCCTGATTTCATTCATCTTCTCCCCAGTTTATATTGCTTCCTCGGCACTCCTTCTCCTAACCGTGGGTTGTGGTGCCCACAACCACTTGTGACTTTCTTGTTCATTTCTGCTTGTGCTCTAGCCACAGCTTCCTACTGACTTTTGTCTTTCTTCGTGTATTTATCGTGGTCCCTTATGCTGTTTGAGTGTTTCATTGCTGCCGATGTGTCTGTCTCCAATCCTTCCCCCAGCCCCACACCTGTATTCCTAGATTGCTAGTCCCTCCACAGACAGGGCCCGTATCTAATTCCCACCGCTATACTCTTTTCCAGAACTTATCTCAGTGCTCTGCACACAGTAAGCACTTCATACCAGTACTTGTCCATTGCTTAAGCACCCGTCTATATACTTGATTTTCTTCCCCACACCTCCCACTTGTAAATTACTTGTATCTCCCGCTAGATTGGCAGCTCCTTGTGGGCATGGATCGGGTGTACTAACTCAATTGTTCTCTCCCAAACACTCAGTGCAGTAGTGGGTGCTCAATACATAGTGTTGATCGATGAGCTCTTCCATCTGAGGAAGTGGGGTAGTCTACCAAAAGAATAAAGGCCGAGATTTCACCAATGGAAAGCTTAAGGGGATCTTCACCGGTCACCAGATATGTACTCCGAAGTGTGGGTGTTGGGAGGAATTAAGCTGTGAAGGAGTTCAGGGAAAAGCGTTTGATTGATGTTCAAGGGGGAAGGATGTGGGTTTCTGAGATACTGAGTCTGGGCTTTTAGTGGGTAGCAAAATTTCATGGTAATTGACTGAACTGCAGTAATTGTCATCCCACAAGTTCCCCGAGGGCTCCCTTGCCCTTCTTCCTGGTCCCACGTCCTACTACTCCAGAGCACCACATAGTCTTGTTAATCGGCATCACGAAAAATCCCCGAACAGGTGGGAAAGAAGAAGTTGAGGAGAAAAGCCAGGGAGGTGGTGGAGACCTGCACACTCCATTTTTCTAGCTGGCCAGAGTGGCACTGACACCTTCAAACATCAGTTTCCAATGCTCCGGCCTCGGCGCTACACAGCCTCACCACAGCCTCACCAGGCCCTCCTCTGTTTGGGAAACGGCTGGTGCCGAGTCAGTCAGATTTACTTCATTATGGCTCTCTACCTCATCTTCAACACCTGGACCCCTTTTGGGCCTCTTCCTCCAGGTTTTATTGCCTAGTCTGTCGCCTTAATTACGTGTCATGGAAGGATTTTCGTCCCATGACTCTGGAAGGCATTGCTCTTTGGGTGACTCAATTAGATCAGTTTCACGGTAGACCTAGTTTCCGTTCACGAGTTTTCCAGAGAAACCAGGACATATTTCTTGGAATGGCACTCCCCTTTAGACTGTAAACTCGTTGTGGACAGGGAATGTGTCTACCAACTCTGTTAAAATGTTACATTGTACTCTGCACACAGTAAGCGCTCAATAAATATGATTGACATTGACCCAGAACCCATTTCTGGAGTGAGCCTGAAACAGTTCTTTTTACAATTTATGCCAATGAAAGGGAAAGGGAGGGAGAGAGGGAAGCATCCTTTCAACTAAAATATCAAGGCTTTTAGCTGCTATTGTTAGACTTGACAGTGTTCCTATCTGAATATAAAAAGGTAAACTGGATCAGCAGCTATGAGTTTCTGACAGAGAACCTTGGCTTCCTGCTGGCAAGGGAAGTGGCGGGGGTTGGGGCATAGCTATACACATACTGGGCTACTCTGGTTCCCCCAAAGTAACCCCTTCTTTCTCCCCTCGCATTGCACTATTGTCCAAGTGCCCAAAGTGGGGAGGATGATCAAGTTGTCCATGGCAGTTAGATGAACAGTGCAAGCGGAGAGAGAGAGTGAGTGTACATGTGTGTGGGCACAGAAGAAAATGCAAAAACACCCAAGAAAGGCACATAGTACACTGAGCAGTGACAGACAAATTAATATAATAATTTGAAAAATTGTGGTATCTGCCAAGCACTCATTATGTGGCAAGCACCATTCTAAGCACTGGGGTAAAGTTAATCCAGTTCAGATAGAGTCCCCATCCCACATGGGGCTCCCAGCCTAAGTAGGAGAGAGAAGAACAGGAATTGAATCACCATTTTACAGATGAGGAAAGTGAGGCATAGAGAGGTAAAGTGATTTGCACAAGGTCACCCAACAGGTATGTGGTGGAGCTGAGGGCTAGAACCCAGGGCGATGCAAAAGATCCACTAGTCATCAGGGAGAGGGAAGAGGGGAGAGGGAATGAGAGGGGAGAGCAGGTTGTAAGGCATTATGAAAGGGACAAAGGGCTTCTAGCAAAAGGGAGAGAAAAGAACAGTAAATGGTGGAGGTAAAGAAGGATGAGCAGTGGCATGTGGGGAATTGTTGGGAGGGAGCGATAGAGATAGAAAGAGAGAGAACAGGTGTGTAGGAACAATCAATGGTCTTTATTGAGCACTTTGTGCAGAGCACTGTACTAAGGGCTTGGGAGAGTACAGTACAACAGAGTTGGTAGACACATTCCCTGTTCATAATGAGCTTACAGTCTGGGGGAGGGGTAGACGTTAATACTGACATAAAGGGCAAGAAATACAGGTCACGGAAGAGTTCAGAGACACAAAAAGGAGAGGAGGAAAGTGACAATTCCAAGAAGTCAAGGAACAGGAGAGGGACAAAAGTACATCCTATTATGAAATGGGGATAATTTCCTATGTAACAGCGTTTCATTTTATATCCTTATCTTTGAGAAAGTAGTATTCTCTGAAAAATGACACTTGCAAAAAGCACACATTGGGGTTTGACCTAGGCTCTTACTAAGGCAGATTTTTCATCTTATCATTTCATCTTATCATTTCATCTTATCATTTCATCATATCCTTATGGCCCGTGAAAAACCCACACTTCTATGGAAGAGGGATTATGAAGCAAACACAGGACTTTAGTCAGGCTTCTGGAGTGGGTGACTGAAGCTGAAGGGAAAGGTAAAGCCCTGAAATGTTGGCTTGTCCTGATTGGTTTTTCTTTGAGCAATTTTATTTCATGACACATGAGCACGTAGTGGGGAAGCTGGGGAAGGGAAGTCAGTTATTTTAGTTAAAGCAGTTCCAGTTACTTTTCTGCAAAGATACTTTCTATGAAACTTTTCTTTATGCTATTTGCCCAGTTAGGCAAAGAGGTGGGGAAAATGCTTGTGAGACATAGGGTAGTATGGCCTCTGTCATATTCTGTCTCTCTGGTAACAGCTCTCTTTCCTATTTGTGAAGTTTTAGGAGGTGTTGGGAGAGTTATGGTGCTAATAGTACTTTGGATTCCGCAGCATATTTTCCTGTAAAGATCTCAGGCTTTTCGTAGCATACAAATGAGAGCATTCTGAAATATATTACACTCAGCGTTCTGATCTTCTGCATCTGCATGTTTCCATTTCATTTGTTGCTGAATTGTACTTTCCAAGTGCTTAGTACAGTGCTGTGCACACAGTAAGCGCTCAATAAATATGGTTGAGTGAATGAATGAATTTGTGTTCCGTTCATTAACTTAAGGCATTTCAGATTTGTAAAGTAGGATTAACTTTACCCAACCAACTAAATTTAATTGCTGAATTGTACTTTCCAAGTGCTTAGCACAGTGCTCTGCACACAGAAAGCGCTTAATACATACGACTGAGTGAATGAATGAATGAGTTTGTGTTCTGTTCAGTAACGTAAGGCATTTCAGATTTGTAAAGTAGGATTAACTTTCCCCAACCAACTAAATTTAACTGCACTGTCTGTCTTTCAGCCTTCCATCTGGAGAGGTCACACCATGGGTGATAGAAACAAGTCTGTAGGTGGTTTTCGGAAGTGTATTAGGAGAGGAACTGAAGTCAGGTCTTCCCATTGTGAGCCACTGGTCATCTAGTGCTGAAAAAGCTTAGGAAGAGTGAGTTCAGGGGAATGGAGCATCTCCCTGAGAACTTTGAATTTCTGGGCTGAAATAAGAGGAGTGCTCATGCTTAAATCACTACTTGGATCTTTGGGGTCCTCAAATCCTCCAGATTTAGGCTAGTGCATTATGAAGCAATTGTGGCCTCCTGGATAGAACAGGGGCCTGGGAGTTAGAGGACTTGGGTTCTAATCCTGTTGTTTGACTTTGGGCAAGTCACTTAATTTCTCTGAACCTCAGTTACCTCATCTGGAAAATGGGGATTAAGATTGGGGACAAGGGCCAAGTCCAACCTGATTATCTTTTATCTACCCCAGTGCTTAGTACAGTGCCTGGCATAGTAAGTGCTTAACAAATACCATAAAAAACCAAAAAAAACCCAAAACAGTGTAAGTGGCAATTGAGTGCCCACTGTGTTCAGATCTTGAGAGAGTACACTAAAAGCTCTCAGAGAGCTTTCCATATAATGGAAGAGTTTTTACATTTCTACATTAGTGTAGCCACTTGTTCCTTTTGCTTTATCACCATCTAATGTAATGTGTTGTACTGGTAGAAAAGAAATAAGTGCCGTAACTATTCGGGTGGATTATTGGAAAGAACAGATATTCCCCTTTGTCTTCTGTTGCGTGATTAAAAAAGAACATTTAAACTGGAAAACTTGGCAGGAGGCAAGAACACTTTTTTACTGTGAAAACCCACATCTCTAAAGGAGGTCATCCCTGACTCCTCTTCAGACTGTCAGAGAAAGGACACCTATAAGAGTGGGTTTGGATGTTTTGCCTACTTTGACCCAGGGAATCCTTCCACCTCCCCCTCTAGACTGTAAGCTTGTTATGGGCAGGGAATGTGTCCATTATATTGTTACACTGTACTCTCCCAAGCTCTTAGTGCAGTACTCTGCACATAGTAGGTGCTCAATAAATATGACTGACCGACTCACTGACACCTATTAGGCTATCTGTTCATCAGAGGGGAAATGGAAGCTGCTGAGGGGTGCTGGCGGGGGTGGGGGGGTGATGGGGAAGGAGGAGGCAACCCTATACAAGTTAAGGCAGAAATACTGGTGCGCTCAGTTTATTGTACTGCATATTAACTGAATCTAGGTTCTGCACATTAACCGATGGCTATTTGCCAAAGCAGTAGCACTGGTCCAATCTGTTCTTTCAAGAATGTTAGTCTTGCTGACCTACCATTTCAGGAAGCCCTTGATGAGCTATCATAATTATTATTATGATTAAGTGCTTGCTATGTGCCAAGGACTACACCAAGCACTGAGGTAGATTCAAAATAATCAGATCAGACACAGTGTCTGTCCCTCAAGGGGCTCATAGTGTAAGTAGGAGGGGCAGGGACAGATGAAGAAACTGAGGCCCAGAGAAGTAAAGTGGCTTGGCCAAGGTCAGACAGTACACCAGCAGTGCAGCGGAATTAGAACCCAGGTCCTCTGCCTCCCAGGGCGGGGCTCTTTCCGCTCAGCCACGTTTGCTTAAGAAAATGTAGCAGTTGATCATGCGGCAGGGGAAGGTGGCAGGATTCACAGGACACTCTTATAGGTGTACTTTCTCTGCCAGTCTGAAGAGGAGTCAGGGATGAACTCCTTTAGAGATGTGAGTTTTCACAAAAACGTAGCAGTTGATCAGCAGCAGGGAGGGCAGGCAGTGTACATTTTTGAATGCTCTTTTCTCCTCCCCACCTGGCCCTCTCAGTTAAGCATGTTGTTGTGTTGGAAGCCGTATCCCCTGCACTGGCATACTTCTGCCCCTACTTGGTGGGTATCAGTGTTCCAGGGAAAGCCTATTGGAAATATCCTTGGAGTGACTTCTCTCCGTGGGAGTCACCCGACTCTTTAGAGCGGATGTGCTAAGCAAGCTTCGGCCTGTATTTTTTGCCAGAGGCTGCTTTAGGCGGAGCCAGCACACCTTAAACAGTTTTTGAAGCTGACATCACCATCTGGGGTGGAATCTTTTTTTTTTTTAAACAAAAAAACTTTGCACACACAAATGCTTCTATAAGCACACCCTTAATGACTCAACAGCTCTCTGTGGGTAAGCAGGGAATAATGGAGCACTTGGTGGATGTAGAAATGTAGCATTGCTGTTGGGCTGTCGGATTTTAGGTTGCGTGCCCAGAGAGGGGGATTTGGGCCAAAGTGGAAAAATCGAGAGACTTGGGGTTGAGTCTGATGTGTCAGTGAGTCTTCTCTTCTTTCTTTGCCTCTCCTCTGTCTCACTACATACCCGTTTAGCAAATCAGTAATAGTACTCACCCAACTACTATGCTTCTTCAGAGAAAGGTGTTGCAAAGACCCGTTGGTTCACCAGGAAAATAGGAATTCCAATATATTGTGAACAGTAATTGCTTGAGAACCAAGAATTTGGTTATTAAATCAGCATGTCTTTATTTTCTCCATTAAAAGCCCAAAATAATTTCAATGAATTGAGAATTCATGGAAGTCTAGTGAACTAATGAAGTAATTTCAGCTGAACTGTTTGGAGGGAGCTGTTATGAATTGTCAAAAGATCAGAATTATTGGTCTTCCAAGGTCAGTGGTTCAGCGCTACTATTTTCCCTCTCCTTAATCTGTTTTAATATCTGTCTCCCGCTGAACACTACATGCTCTTTGCGGGCAGGAGTCATGTCTACCAACTCTGTGGTACTGTACTTTCCTAAATTCCTAGAACAATGCTCTGCACACAGTAAACACTCAATAAATACGGATTGATAGATTGGTGTCCATCCTCCTCACTTGTCTCCTACACAGCTGTGTTAAAAGCGAGCATCGCTTCAGGGCTAGAAGACTGACTTCTTTCTGGGCCTTCATTGTTTGCGATCCTCTCTTGCCATTTGATGTTGTGTGGCCTGTGAATAAATTGTGATGATATTGTTCAAGGAGCCAGATTGTGGCCTTTGGGTGGCATCTAGCTCTGGAGAGAAGATTGGACAAGATTACAGTTCTGTAGACCTTCAGTTTGATCTGGAACATATTACCAGGCTGACGTCACACTTGGACAATCTCCCCAAGGATGTGCTGGCCTTGATTTGGTTTCTACTTCCTTGTCTGTTGTTGCATCATTGATCACTGTGGAACCTAGCTAACAGAGTTGTGAGGGAGCATGTTGGCCATATGAATTTTTGGTTGTGTGTAAGCTTCCTTGGTGCCGGTGGAGGGGTCATCTCGGTTTTCTTTAGACTTTTCTTCCACCCATAATGCCTGGCTAGTTTTGGGAGACGGTTTACAATTGTTGGCATGTCTTCTTAGGTGTGTGCTTCTAGGCATGGTCATCTGCACACAGCATTTCTTAATAATAATGCTAATTGTGGTTATAAGCACTTACTATGTGCCGAGCATTGTACTAGATTCTGAGATAGGTACAAGAGCATGGCTCAGCGGAAAGAGCACGAGCATGGGAGTCAGAGGCCATGGGTTCGAATCCCAGCTCCGCTGCTTGTCAGCTGTGTGACTTTGGGGAAGTCACTTAACTTCTCTGTGCCTCAGTTACCTCATCTGTAAAATGGGGATTAAGACTCTGAGCCCCACATGGGACAACCTGATCACCGTGTATCCCAGTGCTCAGAACGGTGCTTTGCACATAGTAAGAGCTTAACAAATGCCATTATTATTATTATTATTAATTAGTTTGGACACAGTTCCTGTTTCACAGGGGGCTCACAGCCCAAGTAAGGTGGAGAACAGATAGAAAGAACATGCACTTTCCACTAGGCCACGCTGCTTCTCTTGAATGACTGGGATGCTGCTCAAAGTCTGTTGAGTTGAAAGAATTTCCTAGAGGTGTGGAAGCATATGCCAACACCTGCGTTCAGATCTCTAGTACATCTTTCAGTGTGGCTATATGTTGCCAACTTGTACTTCCCAAGCGCTTAGTACAGTGCTCTGCACACAGTAAGTGCTCAATAAATACGATTGATGATGATGATGGCTACAAAGAACGAATTGAACAGGACCAGGCCCACCACACATCCCTGATTCACTCCACTGACAGTGGGGAACGGCTCAGACGGAGCTTCTCGACTCTTACCTGACCAGCCCATGCTGGCATGAAGTAGTTTAAGAACCTCAAACTTTTCAGGGTGACCAGTCTTCCAGGGTCCAGGTGGCATCCAATGCTTTGATAAGATCTGTGAATACCAAGTAGAAGTCTTCGTGGTGTTCCCTGCACTTTTCCTTTATCTGAAACACAGCAGACGTTATATGTGTTGATTTCTTGTATTTGTATTCATGTCTGACTACCCCCCTCTAGACTGTGAGCTCCTTGTGGGCAGGGACTGTCTCTCTTTATTGCTGCATTGTACTTTCCCAAGCACTTAGTAAAGTACTCTACACACAGTAAGTGCTTAATAAATATTGAATGAATCAATCTGCTGGGCCACACTTTTCAGAAGCCACACTTTGATTCCCAGAGCACTTGGTCAACAATACTGAGTAGCTGACTGGTTGATATTCTTTAGTAGCTGATCTAGGAGTACTGTGCTTAGGATCTTGAGAGCAGCGAAGAGTAAAGAGATATCTCAATCATTGCCATAATCTGAACTTTGACCTTCTCTTCTTGAGAACAGCAATAATGGTGGGCATCAATGAGGTCCTGAGGCCTTTTGTCAATGGTCCGTATGTTGAGGAAGAGCTTGTATAAGTCCTTAAGTGAGGTGTCTGCTCTAGGTTTATAAATCTCAGCCAGTGTGCCAGCTGGTCCGTGTGCATTGCTTTTCATCGTGGCTTTCTTCAGTAGTTGGGATGGAAATCAAGTCTTTACTCGTAGGAAGGATTTTGATATCATCTTCCATAGAAGAAAGCCAATTGAAACGGACATTGAAATATTCTTGTGCCTCTTTGGGATTCCTTTCTGGTATGGGAGGATCCTGGAGTCTCTTTAGAAGTGCCACAGTGGCATATGCTGGGCCATATAACGTCTCTAATGATACATAGAATTTCTTGAGTTTTGTGACATTCTGCATAGTTACATCTGCTTCTGCTTTTCTGCTTCTACTGGTCATGCACGTTCCCCTTAATTAAATTTCGATGAACTTTCAAATTCTTGGGAATCTTGAGTACTTTTAGAGGTGCAGTAGATGTTTTGCAGCAAGCAAGCTTTTTACCTCCAAGTTGTTGGCATTGAAGCAATCTGGATTATTTCTCTTGGCTGCACCCAATGTCTGGGCAGCTGCCTGCGAAACAGCGTCATGGGGAAATGTCCATTTATTGTGTAGGTTGGGGATTGTGGCCCAGTGGAAGCAACAGGTTCAACTATTGTCAGTTTTTCTCTGAAGTTTCTAAATTTACACCCTCTTTCAGCTTTACAACACATTGGGGGGTTTTGACTTTGCAACACGTGTCTTCTTTTATGGTACTGGCTCTGAGGGGTGTGGATGGTTGTTGTGTGGGTTGCGTAGGGATCGTGGGGAAGCTGTGGTGGGAAGAAAGATTAAAGAGCACAGGGGGGTGTGTTTATCTGACCACAGTCTCCTCACCTACCTCTCTCCCACACACCTCCTCCCCATAAATCTGGACTGTTACCCCTCAGAGACCTCCGATCTTTTGACCCTATCCAATTTTCTCAACCCTATTTAGCCTCTATACCCAAACTGCCTTCGCTGGATGACCAAATTGATGCTCTCATTCATTCATTCGTATTTATTGAGCGCTTACTGTGTGCAGAGCAACACCACCCTCTCTGCTGAACCCAACTCCCTTACTCCTCTATCCCCTCATCTGCCCTTTCCTCTCCATCCAAACGTTAATCTAAACATTTATTCTATCCCGTCTTGATTACCGTATAAGCCTCCTTGCTGACCTCCCTGCCTCTTGTCTCTTCCTCCATCCAAACTGCTGCCACGTTAATACAGTCTCTCATCCTATCCCACCTGGCAATTGCATCAGCCTCCTTGCTGACCTCTCAGCCTCCTGCCTCTTCCCTCTCCAGTCCATACTTAACTCTGCCACCCGGTTCATTTTTCCACAAAAACGTTCTGGACTTGTCACCTCGCTCCTCAATAAACTCCAGTGTTGACCATCCACCTGCACATCAAACAGAAACTCCTCATCATTGGCTTTAAAACACTCCATCACCTTGCCCCTTCCTACCTCACCTCACTTCTCTCCTTCCTTTTACAACACAGCCCACCCACTTGGCTCCTCTAGTGCTAACCTTCTCTGTGTCTCGATCTCCCCTGTGTCACCACCGACCCCTTGCCCACATCCTGACTCCGGCCTGGAGTGCCCTCCCCGCTCAAATCCAACAGACAATTAGTCTCCCCCAGTTCAAAGCCTTATTGAAGGCCCATCTCCTCCTGCCAGACTAAGCCCCACTTTTCCTCATCTCCAACTCCCTTCTGCATCGCCCCCTTGCTCCTTTTGCTCTTCCCCCCGTCTCAGTCCCACAGCACTCATGTACATATCTGTAATTTTATTTATCTGTATCGATGCCTGTCTCCCCTACTCTAGCCTATAAGCTTGTGGGCAGGTAGTGTGGCTGTTTATTGTTGTATTGTATTTTCCCAAGTGCTTAGTATAGTGCTCTGCAGACAGTAAGTGCTCAATAAATACGATTGAAAGAAGGAATGAACGGCAAACAAAAACTCCTCTCCATCAGTTTTAAAACACTCAATCACCTTGACCCCTCCTATGTCACCTCGCTACTCTCATAATACAACCCAGTCCACACATTTCGCTCCTCTAATGCTAACCTCCTCACTGTACCTTGATCTTGTCTATCTCACCTCCTACATCCTGCCTCTGGCCTGGAACACCCTCCTTCCTCATACCCAACAGACAGTTACTCTCCCACTCCCCTTCAAAGCCTTATTTAAGGCACATCTCCTCCAAGAGGCCTTCCCTCAGCCCTCCTTTCCTGTTTTCCCACTCCCCTTTGCATCACCCAGACTTGTTCCTTTTATTCATTACCCTTTTCAGTATTTTGAGAAGCAGTGTGGTCTAGTGGCTAGAGCCCAGGCCTGGCTTCACCACTTGTTTGCTGTGTGACCTTGGGCAAGTCACTTCTCACTTCCAGTGCTTAGTACAATGCCTGGCACATATCAAGAACTTAACAAAAAACATCATGATTATTATTATTATTCTCTGGGCCTCAGTGACCTCATCTGGAAAAATGGGGATTGAGACTGTGAGCCCCAACGTGGGACAGAAACTGTGTCCAACCCGATTTGCTTGTATCCACCCCAGCGCTTAATGCAGTTCATGGCACATAGTAAGCACTTAATAAATGCCATAATTATCATTA
Organism: Tachyglossus aculeatus; assembly: GCF_015852505.1. Taxonomy (NCBI): domain Eukaryota; kingdom Metazoa; phylum Chordata; class Mammalia; order Monotremata; family Tachyglossidae; genus Tachyglossus; species Tachyglossus aculeatus. The sequence continues at coordinate 34,776,039 of NC_052074.1, read as the reverse complement.
TTATTATTGCCCCCTCAGCCCCACAGTACTTATATACATATCTGTAATTCATTTATTTATACTAATGTCTGTCTTTCCCTCTAGACTGTAAGCTCACTGTGGCAAGGAGTGTGTCTGTTTATTGTTATATTGTACTCTCCCAAGTGCTTAATACGGTGCTTTGCACACAGTAAATGATCCATAAATATAATTGAATGAATAAAATGAATGAGTGGAGCAGGGGAAACTGGGGGGTGGGAAGAAAGGGAATTCCCTGATTGCCTGGTGGGGTCACCAGGGAGAGCTGGCCCGTCCATTTGATTTCTGATAAAGTAAAACTTGGCCACCCTGTCATGGAACCTCTCTGTGTCAATGTAAAAACAATCACATAGCTACAGTACTTATACTCAGCTATAGTACTCAGAGAAGCAGCGTGGCTCAGTGGAAAGATCCCAGGTTTGGGAGCCAGAGGTCGTGGGTTCTAATCCCAGCTCTGCCACTTGTAAGCTGTGTAACTTTGGGCAAGTCACTTAACTTCTCTGTGCCTCAGTGACCTCTTCTGTAAAATGGGGATTAAGACTGTGATCCCCATGTGAGACAACTTGATTACCTTGTATCTACTCCAGTGCTTAGAACAGTGCTTGGCACCTAGTAAGGGCTTAACAAATACCAACATGATTATTATTATTACTGTTATCATTATTATTACTACCACTTGGAAGTGAGTGTACAATTCATGATAATTTTGGTAAAAATGGGACATCCAACTTTGGTTAAGGAGCTAGTGCCTCATTTGTAATAGCATTCTCAGGAGAAGATCGGTTCCCACCTTCAGTATTCCCCACTTAGGATGAAGGATCCAATTTTGTCATAAGACCAAGAACTTCCTTTGTACACATCTATAGATTATTGTACTTATCTATAACTAATTAAATGTCTCTAGGGATAGAGGCTTATTGTGGGCAAGGAGCGTGCCTACCAACTCTATTGTATTGTGCTCTCTCAAGGGCTTAAAGGTACAGGGCTCTGCACACAGGAAGCACTCAAATAGCATTAATTGTTTTTATGTGATTTATTGTTCCATGTCTTTTTGTATTATCAGTTGATCTAGTCTTATCCTCGTGCTTCTACTGTATGTATACACTTTGCCTACCCGTCTTCCCTTTAGCTTGTGAAGGCTTCAAGTGCAGATGCCATTTTTTCATTTGTTGTCTCCCAACAAGAAGTATAGTGCTCTGCACACAGTAGACATTCATTGGATTTTTGTGAAAATTCTGGCCAAAATGGTCATGGAGCAGTTGAGCCCTATAATGGACCTCCCATAGTGGGATATTTGTTGAGATACTCTCCCAAGTGCTTAGTACAGTACTGTGCACAGAGTAGGCACTCAGTACTTGTGATTGATGATAACGAGGAGTTATACTGGCACCTTTCATGAGATGCAGGGCTGAATTGTTGGTTTGGTGCGTTTCACCCTTTTCTCTGTGCCAGCTGACAGACCATGTTGTATTTCAAGCACGGAGTTCAGATATGCCTCTGATTCTAAGGGAGACTCTTCCAGTTCAACAGTCTACAAGCATCATCAAGCATGTTTGAGACGATTTCAGGGACTGTTATGCTCTGGGGGTGCACACATGCAGAAGAGATGGAGATGGTTATGAATTGATTCCCACAATCCGCACAGTGCAATGGACTGACAGTAAGTCTGAAGAAAAGTGAATTCATGCACCAGCCGCCATATGGGAAACTCTACAAAGAACCCCTGTTTATATCAGCAAAACAAAACTGTAGAGCTGAACCGATTTCTGTGATCCAGCAATGTACAGCTAGACAAAAAGGCAGAAAGCAGAAGGAAAAGGCAGCAGGACCTTTGGACTATTGCAAGACAGAGTATAGAGATGGTGAGAAGCAAATTGGCCTAGTGGAAGGAGAACGGACCTGGGAGTTAGTAGGATCCAGCTTCTAATAATGGCCACTTATCTGCTGTGTGGCCTTGGGCAAGTCACTTAACTTCTCTGTGCCTGTAACCTGTAAAATGGGGATCAAGACAGTGATCTCCATATGGGGTGGGGGACTGTGTCCAACCAGAGTGTGAGCCCAACGTGATTATCTTGTATCTACCCCAGTGGTTAGAACAGTGCTTGGCACATAGTAAGCACTTAAGTGCCATAATTATTATTAGTATTAGTATTTACTCCAGTACTTAGTACACTGCGTAGCACATAGTGTTTAACAAATACCATTTAAAAAAAGAAAGGTGTGAGACATCAAACCTCTTACCAGGTTGATGGTCCATAAATCTGTTGGCCTTCTGCATTGCTGTGAAACCTACCACAGGAGACTACAGAAAGTTTCCAGTGAAGTTTCACCGTTGTCACCTGCTGGGTAGTTTGGGAGAGGAGAAGGGGTGACAACAAGATGCCTGAGCAGCTATCGTCTGGGGAAATGAAAGGAGGAGCTCAGACATGACAGGACAGTGCAGGTGACTTAAAAGAGATGGTGAAGCCCATTGCCTATGGGACATCACAGAGGGTGGTGGGAAGCAGGCCACCTGGCCCAGTGGGAATCAGGAGAGAAGTTCATCTCCCCTTCTTGACTGTAAGCTCATTGTGGTCCTATGTTGTACTTTCCCAAGTGCTTAGTACAGTGCTGTGCACACAGAAAGTGCTTGATTGATCTCCTGGAGCAACAGCTGCAGGATGCTGAGAGGCAGACTCAGAAACCAAGACAGGCGTGGTATGGGAAATCCCATTAGCCCAGGTAGGAGCTGATCCACCTGGCAAAAAGGCAAGAGGGAACTTGGGTCTTGCATGGGTGCTTTGAGCTGCATCTCACAGTAGCATCATCTTTGCAAGTGGACAACTATTGATTAGCTGACTGCACTTAACAAAATCGTAACAGGCTCAACTGGTTATCTTTTTAGAGACCAGATAAGTAGAATGTGTCTGTAACTTGACAAAGCAACAAGAAGAAGTGTGGATCACCACTGACTTGCAGGTGACAGAACTCATGACAGAAAAAGTAGGTACCGGGACAGAGGACTAGCCATGTGCAAAACAGCGATGGTGGCCCTGGGCTACAGACCATTTAGTTCATGGGGTAACTGGCTAGTTGTGAGTGGAAGAGAGTGCCAGGGCAAAAGTGGTGGCTTAGGTATCCAGTGAAGAAGTAAGCCTGTGAGTAGGAGGGGAATGTACAGTGAAGCATTCCTTAGGTTCCATAGAGTAATAATAATAATAATAATAATGGCATTTATTAAGCGCTTACTATGTGCAAAGCACTGTTCTAAGCGCTGGGGGGATACAAAGTCATGAGGTTGTCCCACGGGGGGCTCACAGTCTTCACCCCTATTTGACAGATGAGGGAACTGAGGCCCAGAGAAGTGAAGTGACTTGCCCAAAGTCACACAGCTGACAAGTGGCGGAGCTGGGATTTGAACCCATGACCTCCGACTCCAAAGCCCGGGCTCTTTTCCACTGAGCCATGCTACTTCTCCTAGAGGGCTGTTCCTGTGTGGTTCATGTGGAGTTGGTTTTCCATCCCTCCAGTGTTCTCTTAGCTTAAAAGAGGGAAGAAAATATTAGCTTAAACTTTCAAGCCTCTCCCAGCCCAGAAAAATAAACCCTTGAATAAATCTTAGCTAGTGAAGCCATAGCAAGGTGTGGGCGAACTGTTGAATTCTCATATATCTGAGGAGCTCTTTGCATTCCAGTGAGGCCAGATCAGTGTTAGCCAAACTGGGACAGCTCGGCTATGGATTCTTCCTACTGCCAGGGTACCCTCAGTGCCAACAGGGTAGCCCGCTTTTCAAAAAAGAAGCGGGGTAGAGGTGAATGATTGCATAAAATGGTTACCTTGGGGATATAATCCAGGCCATAAAGTCCACCTGGCAAAATTCCCCTTCCCTACCCTGTCACCAGGGTCAAACCCGTCCTGGAATGGGGACCTGCAGGAATTGAAGTTAGCTTTAGGCATACAGCCACTATAGGGAAGCATCATAGCCTAGTGGAACAAGAATGGGCCTGGGACTCGGAGGACCTGGGTTCTAATCCTGGCTCTGCCACGTACCTGCTGTGTGACCTTGGGCACGTCTCTGTGCCTCAGTTCTCTCATCTGCAAAATGGGGATTCAGTGCCTGGTTTCCCTCCTACTTAGGCTGTGAGCCCCATATGGGACTTGTTTATCTTGTGCCTACCCTTTTGCCTGGTACGATGCTTGGCACATACATAGTAAGTGTTTTAACAAATACTGTTGTTATAGTTATTGTTATTATTACAGCGGTTGTTAGGACCAGGAGAGGGTTTTGGCTGTTGAGTAGGGTAAGACAGCCGAGCTGGAGCAGTGAAACACCTGACAACTATTCCTTTAGCATAACTAGGCAATAAGTTTAATTGCTCTTTTTACTGCTGTTAATTTTTTTTTTGGTTTTGCTTTGTCATGTTCTTTCCTTTTGTGTTTTGTAAGTCCCCTCTCTCCACACTCCAACTCTCTTTAGACCGGGAACTCCTTTGGGCCAGGGGTCAAGTTATTCTGATACTTATAAGCTTGTTGTGGGCAGGGAGTGTGTGTTATATTTTTCTGTTGTGCTTTCCCAAGAGCTTAGTACAGTGCTCTGCACACATTAAGCGCTCAATAAATACAGTTGATTGATTTTAGTAGGGCTCAGTGTGCAGCTTTACACAAGAAACTCTCAAGAAGGACAGTACATAATAATGCTGTGCTCCTTGGAAGCAGGGATTGTCTTGTCTGGTCCCAAGTGCCCTGTGCTGTGTATCCTGCAGGCCCTCAAAAAATGCTAACCATGATCTTTCCCTCTTTTCTTTCATTCATTCATTCAATCAATCGTATTTATTGAGTGCTTACTGTGTGCAGAGCACTGTACTAAGCGCTTGGGAAGTACAAGTCGGCAACATATAGAGATGGTCCCTACCCAGCAACGGGCTCACAGTCTAGAAGGGAGAGACAGACAACAAAACAAAACATGTAGACAGGTGTCACTGTCTAGACAACCACTCTTGACCTCCAACCCCTCACTCCTCCCCTCTCCCAATTTGAATAGCCAAAGTTGTTCCAAAAAAAAAACCCCACCTCATCCAGGAGGAATTTCCTGATGAATCCTTCCCCCCTCCCCTCCATTCCCCCCACCCACCCAATGTTCTGATCATGTCATCACCTCACCATTCTTATGGATTTATCTGTTGGTTTGTGCACATATGTGTGTGTGCACCTGTGCACACAAATAGCAATCTTATTTTTTCTTTTTAGTTTCACCAATTTGCCTTTGTTAAAACACATTTACTTTGTTAAAACACATGCTCCTTTGGTGCAGCGAACATATATTATACTTCTGTATGTTCCCCAAGTGCATAGTAAAGTGCTCCATAATCAGTACGTTCTGTTGATGGTGGTGCTTGGTTGGCTAGACCGTATTTATCTCTAGATCTTATGCCGTCTAGTCGTCTCCGACCCATAGTGATGCCGTGGACACATCTGCTAGACTGTGAGCCCACTGTTGGGTAGGGACCGTCTCTATATGTTGCCAACTTGTACTTCGCAAGCGTTTAGTACAGTGCTCTGTAAGCGCTCAATAAATACGATTGAATGAATCTCTCCCAGAATGCCCCACCTCCATCTGCAGTTGTTTGGGTAGTGTATCCCATAGCGTTTTCTCGGTAAAGATACAGAAGTGGTTTACCATTGCCTCCTTCCATGCAGTAAACTTTAGTCTCCACCCTCGACTCTCTCCCGTGCCGCTGCTGCCCAGCACGGGTGAGTTTTACGTGTAGCAGATTGCCTTCAACTCGCTAACCACTGCCCAAGCTAGGAATGGAAATGGGTATGCTTCTACTTGACTCTCCCTCCCATAGTCGAGACTGTTAGAGAACTGGAAACTCTCCAGGTGCGACCCTGAGAGGGGCAGACCATATTCATAATGCCTTAAAATCTGAGCGGTTTGGTTCTGGTAATGGTAGCATGGAATGTAATTATTTTGTGGGTTAAAGCAACTTTTGTACCCATTTCAGAGATGGAGGGAGGATAACAAATAAAAATACGATCCCGAGTTGTTACCAAAGCCATTATTATTATTTTATTACAATTACTCTCCCCATATCAATTTTATCTGTGCAATGAGTGCTAGTCTACTACTTTGTGGTGAATTTTTTCCCTACGTAGTCCCATCTTGCAATATAGTAACCTTGTGATGTTCATTTCAACTACTTGTCATAATGTTGGAGATGTCTTAGAAATAAATAGCATTTTGACAAGCTGTATTCCAGTCTCATGTAGCACTTCTGAACATATTGACTTGCTTATCCTATTATTTAAGCACTGAGTCATATACCTGTCCATTTCTCCTTCCTCCTATCTGTGAATTATTTCTCCCCCTCTAGATTGTATGTAAACTCCTTTTCAGCAGCTATCATGTCTATCCTTAAACTCTCTCTGGCATTTAGTACGGTGTTCTGCACGTTTGTGCTTAATGAATCCTTTTGATTGTGTGCTTAGAACGGTGCTTGGAACATAGTGCTTAACAAATACTATTATTCTTATTTCTTCAAGAAAATCAGGAATGGGAAAAATTCCAGTGAATTTGTTTTAAACGTTTTTGTTTCGTTTTTTGCCTGCTAATCGTCTGTGAAAATGAATGGATTTTTACATCTGTTTTGCCGCCTTACAGTTTTTCCCCTTAAGTTGATGTATTTCTGTGGTGCTGTCGGAGACTTTAAGCTTATGCTGCATCTAAAACAGAGGCAAAGCAGTTTCCACCGGTGGTGACTGCTTCTTGCTCCAAGCTAAATGCTGATGCAGACAGCACTCCCCCAGCCTGTAGTGGTGTGACCCGAGAACAGGGGAGAGGGAGAGAAAGAGTATTTAGTTCACTCTGTAGCTAATTCAGAATCAGGAAGAAGCCACTGCAAGTGGTGGCGATTCTTTTACATTTTGAACTTTGCACTTTTGTTTGACCTTGTTCCTTTGTCCTGTTCCCTGCTCTGTACCCGTGTAGCCTTCCCAGCCCTGCCTTTGCCCTTGGATCTGTTCCCTTTAAGCCCTTGACGATCGTCTCACCCTCTGCCCCTCAGCACTTATATACAGATTCATGGGCAGGGAACATGTCTGCCAACTCTGTATCATACTCTCCTAAGAGCTTAGTAGAGTGCTGTGTGCACAGTAAGCTCTCCATTGATTGGAGTAAGATAAGGCATCAGGGCCACATCATTACTGCCACTTGACTGTTCAGTTTGCCACTATCAATCATTGGCATTTATTGAGTCCTTATTGTTGGCAAAGCTCTGTACTAACTGCTTGGGACATTACAATATGGCAAAGGTAAAAATGTCTGTAGCATTGCATATGAGAGCAACTGTTTCAAGTTTATTAGTACATGTGATTAGCAGTTATAATAATAATAATAATGGCATCTATTAAGCGCTTACTATGTGCAGTTGTGTGAAAGCCATATTATTCAAGATATGCCATAACCATCTTAGTTGATAAGAATTGCAAATAAGAAATACCCTGTGAGCCCTCTCAGTACTATGCTATGTCATCATGGTGTTATTTAACACCTACTATGTGCCAGGCACTGTACTAAGCACCAGAGTGGTTACAAAGAAGTTGAATTGGACACAGTCCTTGCCTCACGTGGGGCTCACAGTTTCAATCCCCATTTTACAGATGAGGGAACTGTGGTCCAGAGAAGTGAAGTGACTTGCCCAAGGTCACACAGCAGACAAAGTGCCCAGGCCCTTGCTCTATCCACTACGCCATGCTGCTTCTACTGTCAAGAGCCCCTCCAGCCCTGATATATTCATTCAATCGTATTTATTGAGCGCTTACTGTGTACAGAGCACTGTACTAAGTGCTTGGGAAGTACAAGTCGGCAGCATATAGAGACGGTCCCTACCCAGCAAACGGGCTCCCTGGTCGGGAAGACCTTGACTTCTCCCCCTGGGGCAATGAGAGTCGTTCACCATATTAGTGCCTTTATCTGGGAAGCTCAGGAACAACTCTACTCCTAAGACAGCTTCATGGTCAAGTTAGTAGTCGAGAATTCTTTTGGCCTTCCCTGGGACTGATGGCCAGATTTTTGACTTTGACTTTGGCTTCACCCAAACGACTCTTCCCCTTTGCGGAAGGCCCTCAACTTAAACCAATTCAGTTCGAGTAGGATTTTTAGGTGGCAAATTCACAGCGCCTGTTTGAGGCATAGTGCCTGCTGTGAACTCAAGAGGTTTCAACTTGCTGATTGTTTTAAAGAAGAGATGTGTTAAGCTCTTCTTTCTGTACAAATCCACCTTGAGGTTTGCCTTTACTGTTTCAGTTTCGGCATTCAAGCTTAAAGGAAACTTGTGACTATTTTTACAGCATGGTCCTCATAGAAAATCTTTGAGCAACGTGTGAAACTCACACCTGGGCCTGAACCTAGGGGAGTTACTTTGCTTTTGAATAAGGAAATGGTCCCGAGGAGTCTGGGTCTCGCCTTTGTGTTGTTTCATGACAGCCTCGCCACTCTTTTAGTATTCTTAGTCTTTGCCCAGGATAGTAAGTGCTTAACAAATGCCATAATAATATTATTACTATGTGCCAAGCACTGGGGTCAGTTCAAAATAAGAAGGTCGGATACAGTCCCTGTCGTTCGTGGTCTAAGGCAGGAGGGATCTGTTTGGCCAGAACAAAGGAGTGAGGGTGATTGTAGGAAGAGGGAAAGCCTGGCTTAGTTTCACTCTCAAAGAAGGCTCTCCAAACAGGGGTCTGAAAGCCACCTTTCTCCTGCACGCTGAGAGGGCCCCAATCTGGAGCAGCAAGCTGCTCTCCTTCAAAGTACTACCTGAGCAAAGCGAGCTCTGAGCAGCAAAGCCTTTCAAACCACATGTTTAGCATCCTCTCCCTTTGGGGCACCCTGGCGATTGAACCGAATAACATTTAAGCTATGGAATTGTTAACAGAGCTCAGTCAGAATAATTGCAGGAGGGCACACAGACCCAACTACCAAAGCAACTCCATGTGCCCCCCCCGCAGCAGTAGTCCTTACTCTTCATTCCTCCCCCCCACCCTTTTTTTTTTCTTGTAATTTTAGAAGTATTTGAGGAGAGCATCAGTATAGGCTTGGCTGGCCCAGCTGAAACTAGGTGGGCTTGTTAATCATTCCCGTGTGATTGCCAATTATCTGGATCTAGCATTGCTTCTGTGCTTTCACCTCTTTTGTAACTCCACTGAGGAGTAGCAAGGCCTAGTGGATAGAGCAGGAGCCTGAGGTCAGAAGGACCTTCCCTTCGTTCCTTCATTCAGGTATTTATTGAGTGCTTACTGTGTGCAGAGCAGTGTACTAAGTTGCTTGGGAGAGTACAACAATAAACAGACACATTCCCTGGCCACAGTGAGTCTAGTCGGGGGAGATAGACATCAATACAAATAAATAAATTGCAGATATGTACATAAGGGCTGTGGGGCTGGGAGTGGGGAAGAACAAAGGGAGCAAGTCAGGGTGAGGCAGAAGGGAGTGGGAGAAAAGGGAGGGCATAGTCTGGGAAGGCCTCTTGAAGGAGCTATGCCTTCAGTAAGACTTTAAAGCAGGAGAGTGTAATTGTCTGTCAGATTTGAGGGGGTGGGGGATGTTCTAAGCCAGAGGCAGGACCTGGGCTAGGGGTCTGCGGAGAGATAGGCAAGATCAAGCGTCCTAATCTTGGCTCCGTCACTTGTCTGCTGGGTGAACGTGGGCAAATCAGTTCATTCCTTTGGGCCTCAGTTACCTCATCTCTAAAACGGGGATTTAGACTGTGAGCCCCATATGGGACAGGGACTATGTCCCACCTGATTAGCTTGTATTTACTCTAGCACTTAATATAGTGCCTGGCACATAGTGAATATTTAACAAATACCATTTGAAAAATGCACAGTTGTGCCAGCATATGTGCTATCATTACCTATTTTGGATAGAATACAACAGCAGAATTAGATGGTGGGTTTGTCCAGAACAGCACAGCAGCTCGACTCCCTTGCTTCCCTTTCCCTTTGCCGCTCTTGTACCGCTAACCCACAGCCCTGGATCACTGCCTCTGTCCGCCTCCTTCGCTCTTATGCTCAAGCTGCTGAACGCTGCTGGCAAAAGTCTAAACACGATGCCAACCTCGTTCACTTCAAGTTTATCCTTTCCTTCCTTAACTCTGCCCTCTCCTTTGCCAGACAAAACTATTTCTCCTCCCTTATTGACACCCATGCCCATCATCCCCGTTAGCTCTTCCGTACATTTAACTCCCTTCTCAGGCCCCCTGTTCCTCTCCTTACCCCCAAAGATCTGGCCTCCTACTTCATTAGTAAAATTAACTCCATCAGGTCTGAGCTCCTCAAAGTCACTCCTCCCCCTTCTCCAACCCCCTGGCTCTCAACCCTCTCCGCTATTTTCCCATCCTTCCCAGCAGTATCCTGAGATGAGATCTTCTCCCTCCTCTCAAGTGCCGTCCCTCCTCTCCTCGTTAACTTCCATTTTCAACCGCTCACTCTCCACTGGTTCCTTCCCCTCTGCCTTCAAACATGCCCACGTCTCCCCCATCCTAAAAAAACCCTCTCTTGACCCCACCTCCCCTTCTAGTTATCGCCCTATCTCCCTCCTACCATTCCTTTCCAAACTCCTTGAACGAGTCATCTACACGCACTGCCTCGAATTCTTCAACACCAACTCTGTCCTTGACCCCCTCCAATCTGGCTTCCATCCCCTACTTTCCACGGAAACTGCCCTCTCAAAGGTCACCAATGACCTCCTGCTTGCCAAATCTAATGGCTCCTACTCTATCCTAATCCTCCTCGACCTCTCAGCTGCCTTCGACACTGTGGACCATTCCCTTCTCCTCAACACGCCATCCAACCTTGGCTTCACAGACTCCATCCTCTCCTGGTTCTCCTCTTATCTCTCCGGCCATTCATTCTCAGTCTCTTTTGCAGGCTCCTCCTCCCCCTCCCATCCCCTTACTGTAGGGGTTCCTCAAGGGTCTACACTCACTCCCTTGGTGAACTCATTCGCTCCCATGGCTTCAACTGTCATCTCCACGCTGATGACACCCAAATCTACATCTCTGCCCCTGCTCTCTCTCCCTCCCTTTAGGCTCGTGTCTCCTCCTGCCTTCAAGACATCTCCATCTAGATGTCTGCCCGCCATCTAAAATTCAATATGTCCAAGACTGAACTCCTTATCTTCCATCCCAAACCCTGCCCTCTCCCTGACTTTCTCATCACTGTTGACGGCACTACTATCCTTCCCATCTCACAAGCCCGCAACCTTGGTGTCATCCTCGACTCCGCTCTCTCGTTCACCCCTCACATCCAGTCCGTCACCAAAACCTGCTGGTCTCACCTCCGCAACATCGCCAAGATCTGCCCTTTCCTCTCCATCCAAACCGCTACCCTGCTGGTTCAGTCTCTCATCCTATCCCGACTGGATTACTGCATCAGCCTCCTCTCTGATCTCCCATCCACCTGTCTCTCCCCACTTCAATCTATACTTCACGCTGCTGCCCGGATCATCTTTGTGCAGAAACGCTCTGGGCATGTTACTCCCCTCCTCAAAAATCTCCAGTGGCTACCAATCAACCTACGCATCAGGCAAAAACTCCTCCCTCTCGGCTTCAAGGCTCTCCATCACCTCGCCCCCTCCTACCTCACCTCCCTTCTTTCCTTCTCCAGCCCAGCCCGCACCCTCCGCTCCTCTGCCGCTAACCTCCACACTGTGCCCCGTTCTCATCTGTCCCGCCATCGACCCCTGGCCCACGTCCTCCCCCTGGCCTGGAATGCCCTCCCTCTGCACATCCGCCAAGCTAGCTCTCTTCCTCCCTTCAAAGCCTTACTGAGAGCTCACCTCCTCCAGGAGGCCTTCCCAGACTGAGCCCCCTCCTTACTTTCCCCCTCCTCCCCCTCCCCATCCCCCGCCTTACCTCCTTCCCCTCCCCACAGCACCTGTATATATGTTTGTACATATTTATTACTCTATTTTACTTGTATATATTTACCATTCTATTTGTATTATTTTGTTAATATGTTTTGTTTTGTTGTCTGTCTCCCCTTCTAGACTGTGAGCCTGTTGTTGGGTAGGGACCATCTCTATATGTTGCCAACTTGTACTTCCCAAGCACTTAGTACAGTGCTCTGCGCACAGTAAGCGCTCAATAAATACGATTGAATGAATGAATGAATGAATTAGAGGAGGAAACAGTTGCATGCCTGCATTTAGTGCCGCTGTAAGGGTTAACTCTAGGATATGAGGTTTTGGGGTTTTTTTTACCACAGGATACTGTAAGAACCCAGCCCCCACTTTAGAGAGAAACCGGTTATGCCCTATCAAAAGATAATTCTTTTTAAGCATTATTTAGTTACGGGTGGTATTCAAAATATTGCCCCCCTTTCTCCTACTATAATATTGCAAAAGCTTTATATGTCACTGCCCACAGTAAGCATTCAATAAATGCCTTCGATTAATTGATTTGATTTGATTGTGTCTATCTGTTGTATTGTCACCCAAGTGCTCAGTACAATGCTCTGTACCCAAAAAGTGCTCAATAAATCCCATAGATTGCTAGGAAAAGGGGATGGGACATCACACTTGATTCACATTCGATTTAGACTTCCTCAGAGCCAAGCAGATCTAGTTACAGGAGGAAAGCAGTAGCTGAACAGTCTCCCAGTGAGACCTAAGGGTCTACCTCAGTGTGAGCCTGAAAACCTGTGCAACGGGAGGGATTCATCACCCAAGTGGTTTATGCAGCGCCCCTTACACTGGGTCATCCCTGAGGGAATATGGGACCCAGCAAATGATAAGGGAGGAGGAGACCCCTGCCCCTTGTGCAGAGGAGCGTGGCATAGTGCAAAGAGCACAGGCCTGGGAGTTATAGGACCCACATTCTAGTCCCAGTTCTGCCACTTGCTTGCTGTGGCAAGACTTTGCCTCGGTTCCCTCCTCTGTGAAATGGGAATTCAGTAACCCATTCTCCTTCCCACTTAGACTGTGAACCCCATGTAGGACAGGCACTGTATCTAACCCGATTAATTTGTATCTACCCCGGTGCTCAGATGAGTGCCTGGCACATAGTAAGTGCTTAACGGGTACCGTCATGATACTAAAGATGACAATGCCAAACACGTTTATGGCCAAGCATTGGGCCACTGAAGTATGGAAATGTCATAACTCAGCAGGGGGTTGCCTTGGTAGCTGCTGTGGTCTTCAATAATGTCAGGATTCCTGGTGGGCCCGGCCACCTCGTGGAACTCCCAATGTGATTCTCTAACAGGAAACCTTCCCTACTGAGTCATTCTCAGGAGGGAAACAGGACTAGAATTGGAGCCATGGTCTTTCCACTGTGCCAAAAGCAGAAACACCCTAAGAAGAGGTTTTCCATATCTCAGCCTAAATATTCCCTAATTTATCGGAAGGAGTATTCAGAGTCAATTTCTAGGAAGGTAGGCCTTTATTTTCATTCAGCTAATCACTGTAGAGTATTTTTTTTTTTAATTGGACCTCCTACCTGGATTATTACAGTAAAAAGGTTGGGTGCTGATTGTGCCTTTACCTGACTTATTCTCGAGACTGTAACATAGTTTTAATTTCATTATCCAATTTACCCCAGTGCCCCTCCCCAGTTGATTATTTTCTGGTGAATTGAAATTTTCCTCATGGCATTACATTTCGGACTTTGTTATTACAGAGTCTTACCTCAGAGTGCTTCATGGTTCAAAATGTTCTGACTTTTCAGTGAGGTGCGAGCGTGCTGCTGTAATGTACCTGAACCAGTCTGAACCCAGGCCTGACCTGATCTCACTTCAGGGGAAGGGGAAGATGTTGAGAATCTGTTATGCACAATGCCACGTCATTTATACCGTTCCTGCAGATTGTTGGGATTACCTGTAATCCAGGGTGCAAGTCACCGTGGCACCATGGCCGTGGGCCTTGCTGAGAGCCAAGTTTTCTTTTGGCCCACTGGGGTCCTAAATAGCTGGGAAAGGTGAAAGTCATTCTGCCTCAGCCACCTGTTCTTTGGCCCAGCTGGTTCTGGGCCCTCGCAGGCCGCTACAGCCTAGAGCCAAACCAGAGCAAAATATAGCCAACATCACAGCAGGGGCAAGGGCCAGAGGAAGGAGAGACAGAGAGGAGAAATCAGGGAGCAGAGACAGGGCCTGAAATCCAAAAAGAAAAGCCAGAGGAGCTGAACCAGGAAGGAGAGTATCAGAAAAGAGAACCAGAAGTCACACAGTCTCAGCGATGAAGTTAAGTATACAGATGGTGGTGGGCTTTATAGTTCACATGTTCATGAGGCTAAGGGAGAGGCTACAGCTTTCATCAAGCCTGGACTCTGAATTAACCACCTCCTTATGGCCTACAGTGTTCGTTGAGTGTCTAGTGGTACAAGTACCTGAGCAACCCACAAAAGAAGGAAGGGACTAGATTCATTGCCCCGAGAGGCTGTCAGTGTAATGGGTGAGGTAGACACAGATTATTTCCTTGTGTCTTCAGGAGACAAGTAACCATTTGTCTTACCCTAAGTGAGGCAATCAGTCAGTATTCATTCATTCATTCAATCATATTTATTGAGCGCTTAAAGTGTGCAGAGCACTGTACTAAATGCTTGGGAAGTACAAGTCTGCAACAACAGTACTATTTATTCATCTAATTGTATTCATAGAGTGCTTTACTGTGTGCAAAGCATTGCCCTTAATGCTTGGGAGAGTACACTAAATAAACAGACACATCCCCTGCCCACAGTGAGCTTGCAGTCTACTGTGGGCAGAGCACTGTGCTAAGCTCTTGAGAGAGTATAATTCAGAAGAGTTGGTAGACATGATCCCTGCCCATCGCTTCATCCCCTGGACTCACCGTTTGCTAAAAGCCTTGCTTTTCACTATGGTGCAGTGGCTGTGCAGTGTGACCGTTGGTCCTTAGGGAAGAACACGGCTCTAAGGATCAGTAAATCTGGGTTTCAGTCTCCAGGGATAGGCCCCCAGTCATAGAATTTTGGGAATCAAGAACCATAGAGAGTGTTCTATAAGGTGGACAGGCTCAGGAGGAGTCCTTAAAAAAGCTTACCAATGTGGCCGCTGAAGACCGTAGAAGCGATCGAGGGAACTGCCTGGTTCCGACATGGCACCGTGGCACTATGCCACGGCCACTTTGGCTTAAATAAGTCCTGCATAGAAAACGTCTCGATGGGCACCTCAGAATGAGCGAGAATGTGCTTGGGCGGATGGCACAGTGCAGGGGGCTCTGCACAAACCACTATCACTAGAATCAGTTCCCCCTGCACAGTTCTTCGGCCTGATGTCTGGGTGAGGCTCGGCTGGGATTTTTTGACAGTAGAATTCATCATCCATCCTCATGCAGTAAAGGCCTTTGTTGAGAGGCTGTGAGGAGGTAATATCTTTCCCCACTATACGGTTTGTTTTATCTATGCTCCCAAAGTTAGGGAGTGAGAGATGGTGCTCTCTGGATTGGGGCTGGAGACTGTGACACTCGGCGCTCTGCGGTGGGCTGGGCGATGCTGTCGGAGACGGGAACAACTGCTCTTTGGGTACTCTTGATGGCAGTGGGCGAGATGCAGGAGGAGGTGGTAGTGGCAGTGGCAGCAGACCATCGTGGGAGATAAGCAGTGAAGTGAAGGTGGAAACGTGCAGCGGTTAGTGGCACTGTGCATGACAGTATTTTACTATTCATTCATTCAACCAATTGTTTTTACTGAGCACTTACTGTGTGCAGAGCACTGCACTAAGCTCTTGGAAAGTACAGTTCAGCAATAAAAAGAAACAATCCCTGCCCACACTGGTCTTACCGTCTAGAAGGGGGGAGACAGACATCAAAACAAATAAAGAGGCATCAATATAAAAAAATAGAATTATAGGTATATACACGTCCAAACAAGTAAACAGGCATTAATACAAATAAACAGTTATGGATATGTACATATATGCACCAGTGCTGTGGGGCGGAGAGGGGGGTAGAACAAAGGGAGCGAGTTGGGGCGACGGAGAGGGGAGGGGGAGCTGAGGAAAAGGGGGGTTTAGTCTGGGCCTGTTGGAGAAGGTGAACCTTCAGTAGGGCTTTGAACGGGGAGAAGTGTGATTGGCAGAATTGAGGAGGGAAGCCGTTCCAGGGCAGAGATAGGACGTGGACCAGGGGCTGACGGCGGGACAGGCGAGAACGAGTTCCAGTGATAAGGTTAGCACCAGAGGAGTGGAGTGTGTGGGCTGGGTTGTAGAAGAAGAGAAGGGAGGTGAGGTAGGAGGCGGCAATAGTGAGGAGTTTTTGTTTGATGTGGAGGTTGATAGGGAACCACTGGAGATTTTTGAGGATGGGGGTGACATGCCCAGAACGTTTCTGTAGAAAGATAATCCAGGCAGCAGGGTGAAGTATGGTCCGAAGTCGGGAGGGACAGGAGGTTGGGAGGTCAGAAAGGGGGCTGATGCAGTAATCCAGTCAGGATAGGATGAGTGATTGTACTAACATGGTAGCAGTTTGGATGGAGAGGAAAGGGCAGATCTTGGCGATGTTGGGAAGGTGAGACCAGCCGTCTTTGGTGACGGATTGGATGTGTGGGGTGAATGAGAGAGCAGAGCCGAGGATGACACCAAGTTTGTGGGCTTGTGAGGTGGGTAGGATGGTTATGCCGTCCAGAGTGACGGGAAAGTCAGGGAGAGGACAGGGTTTGGGAGGGAAGATAAGGAGCTCCGTCTTGGACATGTTGAATTTTAGGTGGCAGGAGGACATCCAAGTAGAGATGTCTTGAAGGCAGGAGAAGATGCGAGCCTGGAGGGAGGGAGAGAGAACAGGGGAGGAGGTAAAGATTTGGGTGTCATCCACATAGAGATGATAGTTGAAGATGTGGGAGTGAATGAGTTCTCCAAGGGAGTGAGTGTAGATGGAGAATAGAAGGTGACCAAGAACTGAACCTTGAGGGACCCATACAGTTAGGGGATGGGAGGGGTAGGAGGAGCCGGCGAAGGAGACTGAGAATGAATGGCCAGAGAGGCTGGAGTCAGTGAAGCCAAGGTTGGATAATGTGTTGAGGAGAAAGGGTTGGTCCACAGTGTCAAAGGTAGCTGAGAGGTCGAGGAGGATTACTACTAAAGTGATGTTGGGGCAGGAGTCGTGCGGGGCTCTGAGTCCCCGTAGACCCTCGTGAGCTGGAGGGCGATGAGCCCCTGTGTTCATCCAGCCCAGGGTGTTTTCTAAGCAGGATTTCTCTTTGAAGTTCGGAAGGTGTGACTTGGGGTGTAGCATTTTAAAAGTTAAGATAGTAGCATGAGTCTCTGGTACTGATTGTGATCAGCGTGAAAAACCCTTTGCTTTCCAACATAGGTATCTGGGTCTAGTGTGTGTTTAGTGTAAGTTAAAAAGTCCTTATAATTAATGGAAAATTAGAATTCACTGTAGTTTTGCTTGAAATTGTACTTTTCAGGAGTATTTCCAATTTTTAGTGTAGTTTCACTCTAGTTCTGTGCAACACAGTCAATTCACCTTGCAGTATTAACTGTGAATGTATCCCCATTTTCCCATAGCTCCCAAGGGCACACCCAAGGAGCTAGTGCTATAAAGGAGTTGTAAAGTCAGGACTAATATGCTGGGAAACTGAAACAGTATGTACATTTAGAAGTGCTTCGTGTCATTCCTTGTAACTGGAAACATCTTAAGTTGAGGATGGTCTGTCTGTAGGTTCTGCGTGTAGGTCCCAGAAGCAGTGTGGCCTAGTGGAAAGAACACAGGCTCGGGAGTCGGAGGGAGTGAGTTCTCATCCTGGCTCTGCCACTTGCTTGCCGTGGGACCTTGGGCAAGTCACTTCACTTCTCTATGCCTCATTTTCCTCAACTCTCAAATGGGGATTCAGTACCTGATATAACTCCTACTTAAATTGTGTGCTCCATGTGGGACAAGGACTGTGTCTCCGACTTAATCGATTTGTGTCCACCCCACCACTTAGCACAGTGCTTGACGCATAGTAAGCATGTAACAAATGCCATTAAGTAAAAATGTTAGGGACGTGAGAGGTCCACCACCACAGGCTAACTCCAAGTGGTCTTCGTTGCCACTGTCGGAGGCCAAACACTAGGCTAGAGAAACCACTGAACCGAGCTAAGTTTTCCTTGGCATTCAGAACACCCAGTTGAACACCTTCAGTGGCCTCCTCCTGTTCCAGAGAAGACCTTTCTGGGTAAGAGCTACTTAATGGATTTTTTCTTTTTTCTTTTTCTAAGTTCAGTTTAAAAGATCAAGGAAGGTTGGAAATGGTGGACCTAGCCCTAGCTTTTTCTCACCCTCCTCCTTGACTCACTCTCCCTCCGCCCTCTTCTCACCCCGCCCTTCCCCACGTAGAGTAGTTGGGAAGCTCTTAGGAAAATGTGAAGTATATTGTTGACTGCCAAAAGTCCATCCCTGCCTTCCCAGGGTGTGTGCTTTGGGATCGAGTAGACTTTCTAGTGTGATGGCCAAATTCCAAGTCAGGACTATGTAATTGAAATTACAGAGGGGTAATAGAGTAGAAATTATAGTGGTAAGCAGAGTACAACTACCATCCTGTTGTGATTTATTGTGTGGGGTTTTGCTCTTTAATACTGCCCATGTTTTGCGACAGAGGAAGTTGTGCTTAGGGGGTTAGTCCTTTCTTTCATCAGTCAGGAGGTCAAAAGTCAAGGCCAGTGGTCTGTGATAACTGCTCAATCTTCAGTCTAGATGTTCTGGGAAAGGGTGGTTTGGAGAGGTGGTATACACAAAGCACAGCAAGCATATGGAATGTAAGTTATGCAGACGAAGGAGAGTTGGATGCACTATGAAATTGCCTGACAATTACAGTATAATGTTGAACCCTAATTTGATTGAAACTCTTTTTGGCAGGATTAAAAGCCTAGCCTGAAAAGACTGCAGGATACTTTCTTGGGTAAAACCACGTAAGAGGGCTCCTTCAGAAACTGTTTCAGAAAGGAGACCGAGAACTTTAGAAAAGCTGATCTGCAGATCTTTCAAGATTGGGAGGAGAGAAAGGAAGTTAAATATTAACCCTAGCTTTATCTGGATAATAATTTAATCCAAGTGCAGCCTACTTTCCCAAAAAGCGATGGAAAAAAAAATCAATTCTTAGCATGAATTAAAAGGGAGTAGAGGTCCTGGACACTTTTTTTGTGTGTTTTTGAACCAAAATGCTGAATTAATGCAGACAACCTCATTTTGTAGTCCTTGAATTTATTTGAGGCTAACAATCCATTGTTTATGTGGTGTTCTGTTTTCTTTCGCTAACCAAAAGCATGAAATCTAGACAGGTATATCTTGTTTTAATGCTGTTGGAGTATCATAAATTTTGCTGTCTTTACAGACCCACATTCTTAGGTGACTAAGAGAGGAAGCTGAATCTTACTACAGCTCTCCCACCCTCCGCCCTGTCCCACCCGAAGTGCAGGTTCTAGCTTGATGGGACTCTTGGTGAGAAGAAAACAGTGAGCTGATAAAGTACTTCATCTGCCAGCAGGAAAAATAGTGCCAGGAAAGGAGAGTGTGAACCGCCTCTTGCTCTACTAGAATTGTATGTTTCTTTGGGGGAATGAAAGGCCTTGGTGTATTGCAGCCTTTGTGGCTTTTAGAGCTTAAAGCATTAGAGCTAGTGTATTTCTTTGATTGCATTTGCAAATTTTCATTGTGTTCTGTTAAGGGTTTACAGATGCAAAACTACCCAGGGCAAAATATGGCAGGTCCAGCCCTGTGCTTTGTAGCAAATGGAATTGTAATAACGAACTTTACCACTTGAATCCGGTGTGCAAATATTAGGGAGAGTATTTCAGGGAAAGGATCAGATTGTGTAAAGTTCATCAATCTCAGTACGTGTGTTTACGCTCTTTGGACTGACATTTTTGTCAGTCTAATCCTTCTTTATGCTCTCTTTGGTCACTTTGATCTGAAAATCACCAGGCCTGTTCACGTGGAACAAGGGCAGAAGGTTGAACTTTTCTGATCAAAAAAGTCAGTCTATATTAGTATTGCACTTAAGTGTTTGAGGGCCAATGTTTTACTCAATGGAAAACTGCAGAATCTTGGTCATTTCGCAGCATTTTCTCCTCCTCGGTGTCCTGCGTGAGATTCTGACTCAGAAAGATAACCCTGTGTCTTGAAGCACTTGTGTTCCTGTGCTGGCTTGAAAACCCCCATCATCTGCCATCTTAGCTTGGTTTCTTGTTATGTATCATCATGATGACTGGTGAGCAATCCTTGACCTGCTCATTCCTGTCCAGAATGGGGTAAAAGCTCTCCTTATTGTTCAGTTGGAGTGATGCCCTTTGAAAATGGTTTTTCAAGAAAGAGATGGCTAACGTGAGTTAACTTGATGATTCTAGAAAATTGATGGATAGATTCCCATGCATCTTCTCCTTCTTATATGCCAGTTCAGTGTTGGCCTTCAATAGCTATTCTATATTAGATCTCTCAAGCCTTGGACAGAAAGACCAGACAGAAAGAAAAAAAAGAAAGAAAGATGCAAGACCAGTTGTAGGGCTCCTTGGTTGGGAGCAGTGAGTGGGGAGGACTCCTCTTTCATATATTTTTTTAAGTTTAATCTTTGTATTTCTGTACACTTGTCCCTTTCTTCTGGGAGTTCAAAGTACTTTACATAGGCAAGCACATTTCCACCCATCTTTGTTCATTAGGGCTTTAAGTAGTTTTCTGTCCCTTCTAGGAAGGGGAAAGGGGTGGTGTTTCTCTTTCTGTCAAAAAGGGGGTGTTTTAGGGGGATCTGTGGAACTGAGGGGCCTTCTCACCTTAAAGGCAGATAGCACATTAAAACAGGACACCAGAATGTAAGTCTGAAAAAAAAATGGAACCACTTCCTTGTCAAAGCCGACTGCCATTTCGTGACCAAATATTTCCAAAGTAGCCGCAGGTTGTTCTAGGATAAAGCATCGGTGAACTTTGCTTTGAGAGGGGGCGTCTAGTAAATTTCAGTGGCTCAGCTGCAATATCAGATATAAAACATCATCAGGGATTAAGCATGGTTATGAAAGTCTCTTGTCGAACCTGTTTAATGAAGAACAGTTCTTTAACCTTGATTTTTTCTTTTGCTGCTGTAGATTGATAAATAAGTTACGTTAGTCATAACATTAAGTGCCTCTTCTTTCCACCCACATAAGCTTCCATTACAACATAATTTCAGTTAAATCTAATAAATATTAAAATGCTTCTCCCACTCACTAATCTCCTAGAGCAATGAAACAACCAAATAAGCTAGCAACTCCTTCCGGTTTTTTTCCTTTTTCTTCTTCTTTCCTGCTAAATTGGAGAATTAGCTGTAATCAAGCTAAAATGTTGTGGGAGGTATTTAGAGGATTACTGTGAATTTCTTTTTAATGTTTCTCTTTTGAGGATTGACTTTCTGTGGGATGGTGGTAAGAATGTCAGGGATGTGGTGTTTTAGATTTAAAACTCATTCAGTAACCCTGTATTCACCATCCTTGCAGAATGAGGGAAGAATTGAATGACTGCAAATTCTATTTTGGGTTCTGTCCCCGCAGGGCTCTGTTAAAGGCGCCTGCTGACTGTGGCTTGGATTCTTTCTCTGTAAAGTGAGAGTAGTGGTCGGGTCTGTTAGTTACATCGCCCATCTCCTATCTCTTGGTTCAGTTCTTGGTATCTTTCCTTGCGACAGTTAGTGATGGGAAAATGGATTGCCAATTGCTGCTTGTATATCTTTTTGAACTGGGGCCTAGGGAGTGGCAACCCACACTCCGGAGGGAGGGAAGATAGACTTTGGCTTTCTGGGATGTAACCTCTCTCCCCCTAAACCTATGACCTCTGCAATGACCTCTTTCTAGGGAAAAATCCCCAAGGACAAACATTTAGGTGGGGGAGGGTTTGACCCGAGAAAACCATCCATTGTTAGCCCATCCTCCTCCTGATTTGGCCATGTCCAGATGTCGGAGGGACAGTCAGCACTGGCTGGACGTGACTGGTCACGATCCCGCTGCTTGTCGTAATAGTGAAATGAGTAGGGGGCGTCAGCTGGAGTGAGCCAAGTCATGGGGACGACAAGGACTAGCAAGGATTGGTTCGAGAATGGGTTGGGGTGAAGGGGAGTTTGTCCACGATGGACCGGGACTCCTCAGGTGGGTTATAGGGTTGGGAGAGGGGATGACGTGAGAGGTGGGGCCTGGTTGGACAAGGGTGATTTGACAGTTTGCGATAATGGAGGATAATGGATCCACAATCTAAGCAACACGACCCCTTTCCTACATGAGGTGCCCGTCTCCCATGTGGAAGTCTTTATTGACTTTTGTGGTATCTAAAGAATTAATTGTGGGGGTGATTCCCTGAGAAGTGAATAAAAAAGCTCGCCTTTTTCCAGTTACTTTTACCTCCTGTCATTTCCTTATGATGGACTTGGGCAGAGGGAGGCTGTTTGCCAGCAAATGGGTAGCGGTGGGATAGAAAATCATGGATTGTTCTCTTTTTTTGTGTCCTGCTCTCATGTAAATGCCTTTCCTAGGACGTTCAAGGGCCGAGGTGTAGTGCCCTTACATCACGGGGATGACTCTAGGGTCTCATTGGCCCTGATTTTATGGGTGTGTAGTAGTGAGCAGTCCTTTGCCCCAAACCCATGATGGCTGACTCTTGGTTTCCTTAGCCATATGGTAGGTAGGGCTACCAGACTCACTTGGATCTGAGCCCAGATGATAGCTGGCAGTTAGGAAGAAAGCTCCCTGGTGACGTTGCCCCCGACTCTTTGGCTAGCACTCTTGGTGTCTCGCAGAGTGTGTTTGCTGTTGATTGCCTAACAGGCTAGTCTGGCCCTTCCGCTCCCTCCCTTTATTACAAAGGGAACCCCTCAACGGCCACAGTTGTTGGTTTCCGCTTAAAACCCAACCCTAGGCAATAATTAACTATAATTTCAGCCTTGGTACCTTGCCCTCCAGAGTCTTACCACCAACTAACGCGAATAAAGGAAGCTTAGTTCCCCTTTTCCCGCTCTATATTAGCAGCTCTCTCCGTCTCCTGCCGTCCCCCATTCAGAAGGAGGAGGGTGTCTAATGAGGCCGAAATTGATGTCAGTCAGTGTTATTGAGCACCCACTGTACTAATTGATTGGGAGAGCACAATATAATAGAGTTGGTAGACACAGTTCCTGCCCCACAAGGAGCATGCAGTCTGGAGAAGGAGACTGGCACTAAAATAAATTTCAGATAGAGAAAATGGCAGGGCGTAAAGATGTGAAATAGGGAAATTCCAAACCATTGAGCGTGCTGCCTGAAGTGCACGGTGAGTTCACGTTAGCCTCCGGAAGAAAGATTCTCAAGAAGAATCCGAGTCCTGGACTCCTAGACACTCCTCCAACCTAGGGAGCAAGCCACGCCAATAAGTGGGGAGGTAGCCGAGGTCTTGATCTGCCTTTGTTTATGAACTGAAAGTATCAGACCTCTCCCCTAAAGGTTCACCACTCCCGGAATGGCACTGAGCAGAAGCGTTAGCATCAAAGGGTTACCCTCTCCTCGCCTCCTGAGGCACCAAGGGGTGAATTGCTTTCCGGGGGTTGGGGGGGGGTATTCTTCCTCAGCAGGGAGTCACGACTCATCTAACCGGTCCCTATCCTACTGGTGAGGAAAGGTAGCAGAGACACCAAGGCCCCTCGTTAGCCTGGCAGGGAGGCAGGGAGCCTTCTCGTTGACAGGAGCTCCAAGTTCTAAATTGACATATGTTTTTAATAGTTTTCTATCTTGAGCGACACCGTATAAAACAAGAAACATAACTCTTAAGTTCTGACTCATGTGGGGTAAAGGCAGAGTTTTCCCAGAATGTGCTCATTTTCTCCCAAGACTCTTCTGTCTTGATTGTACTCTCCAAAATGCTTAAAACGGAGTGCTCTGCACACAAATGTTCAGTAAAGACTAATTACTAATTTATCCCTAAACGAGCATTTGCTCTTATAGCAACACTACGAACACATGGCATTTATTAAGTGCTTGATACGAGCCAAGTAGTGTGTTAAGTCCTTGCGGGGGAATTGGAACATGGCAGAGCAGACACAGTCCCTATCCCACATAGGGTTCACAGTTGAGCTGGAGATAGACAGATAGGGGCAATGTGACCATGTAACAATGGATTGCGACAACAACAACAAGCAAGAAGTCAACAAACCAAGACCACAGCAAGCCCAGACAAGTAAAAGAATGGCTCTTGGTGGTGGGAGACTGAGATGCCCCAGTTCTCCAAGTAAACTCCCCTTAATTACAAGCCAGGACAGCTTCCCCATGGTTCTAAAGGCTGCAAAAGTACGCTTCTGGCACGCGGTGTCCTACAACCTTAGGGGGTGCTGGTTTGGGCAGCTGTGCAGGTCCCTGGATTTCAAGAGGCTCCAAGTGTCATGTGATTCGATCCCTGCCCAACCACTGTCATCATCATCAATCGTATTTATTGAGCGCTTACTATGTGCAGAACACTGTACTAAGCGCTTGGGAAGTACAAATTGGCAACATATACAGACAGTCCCTACCCAACAGTGGGCTCACAGTCTAAAAGTGGGCTCCCCGTCAGGCAGGGGATGAATTACTTCTGGCCCATGGTGTCCTGGGGCACTGCGGGAGACTGGCCCCGGCGTGGGGTGGTCCCAGTTGGAAGGGGGACATGAGCCGTGGGTGACTCAGTCCCTTCTGAAAGGGGCTCCTGGTGTTTGGCGTTGTGTGGCACCGGGGGAGGTTTTTGCCGCAAGTATGGGGCTCCCGATATTCTCAGCATTAGCTAGGCCTCACACTGCCACCCCATCCTTCCTCTGGCACACTTGGGAAGAGGCTCTGGGAGCCTGGGTGATGTGGGGGCTGGGCGGTTTCTCTCTGGGTCGGCAGGCTTTGGTAGGAGAACCACAAGACTGAACTGGGGCTGCTCCTTCCAAGTGGCATAGATGGGATGTGCGGGGATGTCAGGGTGGCTCTGAGGGGCAGAGTCGTCTGCCTCATCTGAGACTTCCAGTTTGCAACTGAGCCCCTCGGAGAGAACTGAGGGTCCAAAGGGGGCAGAAAAATGATAGGGGAACGGAGGGAGGCTCTCTGATTCGGCATAAAGAAGCCAGTCTCGAGGGGAAGAGAGTCCCCAGGAAAGGAATCGACAACTAGAAGGAGGAAATAACCTGGACGAAAACCTCGGCTGAATTTTCAGGAGACGTATTTTAGATTCATTCATTCAATCGTATTTATTGCGCGCTTACTGTTTGCAGAGCACTGTACTAAGTGCTTGAGAAGTACAAGTTGGCAACATATAGAGACTGTCCCTACCCAACAGTGGGCTCACAGTCTAGAAGTCACGGTAGTCACGAAAGTCACGAAATGTTTGCTTACACTTTAAAGAGTAATACCCGGAGAGCGTCTCTGAAGTCTAGCGTTGGAGAAAGGTTGAACGGGTGGGCCTTGGATGGGAATCTTAAAGGTCCATATTAAGCAAGAATTGACATTTGTGTCACCTCTTTTCAAGTCCAAAATGCTGCCCCCTGATTTCCTGGGGATGACTTCTGCAGAAAGCAAAGTAATGGCTGCCTGTGTGTTGTGTGCAGAGGTGTTAGACTGCACGGGGAAGTGGTAGTGGTTCTGTGGAGCCAGTTACAATTCATATCGAAGCAAACTGGTTCCTCTCTCCCTTCTTCCCTCTTCTTCCCTCCTTAAGAGTGGAAACTCCTTGTGGGCAAGGATCATGTCTACCTACTCTGTTATACTATACTTTCCCAAGCACTTAAGCCGGTGCTCTGATTGATGAATTCCTCATCCCCCGTCCCCCGCCACATCTTTAGCCCTCACAACTGGCAACTTTCTTTAATCTGTGCTTCTTCAGCAGTGCATTTTGCTCTTCCCATTACTTTCCCCTCAAGAAAGGATTTTCTTGGCTTGAAGGAGCCTCTTGTCTTCTTTTTGGAATTGTGTCTAATGGGGACAAAGACATGGAGGCCAAAGTGTTGCCTTCAGCTTGTGGGTCATATTTCCGCCTTCTCCTTCCTGATGGTTGCTTCCAGGGCCGGATGTGGGCTGAGGCCCAAGGAGACCCCTGATCCATCAATCGACTCTATTGTATTGGATTCTCCCAGACAGAACAGTGCTCTGCACATAGTAAGCGTTCAATAAATGCCACTCAGCACTTGATCATGCGTGTACTCTGAGAAGGCTTAGGACCAGGGACACTGAATTGTGGATTCTTACGATGGATGCCATCTCTTTATGAGAGGCATATGGTCTGTTTTCACTCTATAGGGCCCTTTTTGTCTGCCTTTCACTGCTTATCTGCACATCCTGATACCATCCTATTCCTGCCCCACATAACTCAGCTTCAGTTAACTGCAGCTCTGTTTGGTTTCTGTTCAGCATTAGGGACTTTAGTTCCTTCAACTGACCTAATATCCGAGAGAGAGGAGACCAGCTGCCTCCTCAGCATTGTCCCTTCCTCGTGGAAAAGTGGCCCCATGTTGTAACTGTGGGATAGGAAATCTTTCCCCAGAATACCTATCCTTCTTAGCACTCTTCTTCCTATAAATTAGCCGTTGTGAAAGTGGGGAGGAATCTGTACCCTTTAAACACTTGAGAGTCACCCTACCCTCAGCCCCACAACACTTATGTTCAGATCCATAATTTGTTTTAATACCTGTCTCCCACACTAGACTGTAAGCTCCTGGTAGGCAGGTAATGTGTCTACCAACTCTGTTTTATTGTACTCTTCCCAGCACCTAGTATAGTGTTCTGCACAACAGTAAGTGCTCAATAAGTGCCATTATTAGATTTCTCCCTTGCCCAGCAAAGTGCTCTAATAATAATAATGATGGCATTTATTAAGCGCTTACTATGTGCAAAGCACTGTTCTAAGCGCTGTACTGTTCCCCCCCACCCCCAACCCTGCCAGCCTCCATAAATTATGCAGTTGTTTGCGTGGCGCTCTGTGGCTTGAGACTACTGGTGTGGGTTTTGATTTTTGAACCATCTTTTAGGTAGCTGTTTGTTATTCTCCCAGCAGGTCCCTAAACTCTCTTCTGTCTCCTTCCAGAAAGTGTGCCTTGATAAACTTCTTCTTTCTGCATGGTATGAATCTAACACCGACCCTTAGCACTTGTGGGTATATCAGTTTATGTTTATTGTCACTTACTGTTCTATTTCTCCTGCCACATTTCTGTTATCAACAGTTGTAGAGTTATTCTTAGTCCCACTTCTATTATTTGCAAATAACTGGTGTCTTTGTGAGTCCCACATTTAGTTGGTAAGCCACTTGAGGACAGGAATTAGGCCTTCTGCTCTCAAGCTCTACACTCAGTGGGCATTGATTAACTCTGTCCTGGGGTAGATAGGTATAGAAAGTGGGTTCTGGGTGTGGTAGTTGGACTAGAAATGCAAAACTTTTTATACCAGGAAGTAAAAATGTCGATAGAGAGGATTGTTGAGGAAAGGGGCCAAGATGAAAACGTCGCTCCTGTTCATCCAGTCATTTATCTAAGCTGTCGTGGCGTGTGTGCGTGTGTGTGTGCGTGCATGCGTATGTACACAGCATTGAGCACTAGGACCGGTTTAGCATGTGTCTAGCGGCAACTGGAGATGTTAATGGTTGTGTAAGTCTTTGGGAAGAGTCTTTGCCTTTTGGGTGAGTCTTAAATCCTGGTTGTTTTTGACCAGCAAACTATAATTTAGACTTGTATTTCCGGGTGTGAGCCTTTTGGGTCGAGCACCACTTTGAATCTTCACCTCTGTATTTTATTAACCTCTAGATAAAACCATTCATTAAAAGTCATTAGAGCAGATGCTGGTCACTTGGTGTCTCCAGGTCCGGAAAGGCGATCTTGGTGTTTCTAGGCATATAAAGCAGCAAATCACTGGCCACTTATTTAAATAATTAGTAAGAATAAGAATAATAATAATGGCATTTTTAAGCACATACTACATGCCAAGCACTGTTCTAAGCACTGGGGGGGGGGGGGACACAAGGTTGTCCCATGTGGGGCTCACAGTCTTAATCCTCATTTGACAGATGAGGTAACTGAGGCACAGAGAAGTTAAATGACTTGCCCAGAATCACACAGCTGACAAGTGGCAGAGCCGGGATTCGAACCCATGACCCCTGACTCCCAAGCCCGTGCTCTTTCCATTGAGCCACGCTGCTCCTCTAATAATTCTCTAAGGAATTGGTCTGAAGACATGTCAGGTATTGTGGGGCAGGGTGCCACAGACTTATAAGCATAGCAGAACAGAGATACTGGAAAACACCAAAAGAGGGAAAGCAGAATATTGGAAACTCATTTTACATGAGGTGACTGTGTGGCTATGAGGTGACTGGAATAGGGTTGACTGACAATTGAGGAGAGCAGAAAAGCTCATATATAAAATACCTCTGACTACCTGACATGCATCAAAATTTTTCCTTTTGCAGAGAAAGATGAAGGGATTTTTAAAATTTTAATTTTGCAAAGTCAACTGCAGGAGCATGGGCTATCCTAACCGTTCCTTGCATTATATTGAACTGTTTGCTCACACCAGCAGGGAGCAACTCATGCATTGCCATGGACATATTAGGATATAAATAATGCATTTTAGGTTTTGAAGTCTATGCTGCTTTATTTTCAAACACTGTGATATTTGGGAAAAGTAGCTGTGCCCAACCAGTTGATTTAGAGGAGCCAATTGCTGCAGGAGAAATGTTAAATTCAGTGTGATCTGAGTAACTCCACCTTCAAACAAGCCTATACAAAGCCCTAAACTCTGTACTAGTTCTTTCTGATGGCTTATGTTGGGCCAGAAGCAAATGTAATTTATTGCAAGATTCTGAATGTAGGTGCCAGTGGAATTCTTGAGTGTCTATACATAAACATCCTCCATTGTAATTGGTTACCATCTCCTCTATTGCTGATCGATGAATGATAGAGGACACTTCACTGTAGAGGGTCTGGTTTAGGTCACTCTTGTGTTGGTTCTCTCTGTAATCAATTAGTCATATTTATTGAGCACTCACTGTGTGCAGGGCACTTTCATTCAATTGTATTGAGCGCTTACTGTGTGCAGAGCACTGTACTAAGCACTTGGGAAGTACAAGTTGGCAACATATAGAGACGATCCCTACCCAACAGCGGGCTCACAGTCTAAAAGATTGTACTCAGTACTTGGGAGAGTACAACAGAACAATATAACATACACATTCCCAGCCCATAAGCTCGTTGTGGGAGACAGATATTAATATAAATAAATTATAGATATCTACCTAAGTGCTGTGGGGCTGGGAGTTATAATAATTTTGGTATTTGTTAAGCACTTACTATGTGCAAAGCACTGTTCTAAGCGTTGGGGAGGATACAAAGTGATCAGGTTGTCCCATGTGGGGCTCACAATCTTAATCCCCATTTTACAGATGAGGTAACTGAGGCACAGAGAAGTGAAGTGACTTGCCCAAAGTCACACAGTTGGAGTTGGTGAATAAAGGGAGCAAGTCAGGGTGATGCAGAAAGGAGTATCTAGAGTGTGAGCCCACTGTTGGGTAGGGACTGTCTCTATATGTTGCCAACTTGTACTTCCCAAGCGCTTAGTACAGGGCTCTGCACACAGTAAGCGCTCAATAAATACGATTGAATGAATGAATGAAAGGGAGTGGGAAAAGAGGAAATGAGGGCTTAGTGAGGGAAGGCCTCTTGGAGGAGATGTGCCTTCAATAAGGCTTTGAATGTGGGGAGCGTAATTGTCTCTCAGATATGAAAAGGGAGGGTGTTTGAGGCCAGAGGCAGGATGTGGGTGAGAGGTAGGCATTGAGATAGACGAGATCAAGATACAGTGTGTAGGTTAGCGTTAGAGGAGCCAAGTGTGCAGGCAGGGTTGTAGTAGAAGAGTAATGAGGTGAGGTAGGAGGGCGCAAGGTGTAAGATCCCGTGGGGCTAAAGTCACACTTTTCTTGATTCACGTTCTTTCCTGGCAGTTAATACAGTGTTCTGCCCACAATAAGTGTTTAATAAATACCATACTACCACTTCTTAGGTTGTGAGCCCCACTAATTCCCCCCTGAGGATTTTCTCCCAGGGCTTGCTACGTTGCTCCGCACACAGTAAACCCTTAAAAATACTTTTATTACTACTACCGTGTTTGCATGCCACAGGAAAAAAAATACTGAAATTTACCAAAGGTCAAATAGAGTTTGGGAACTGCAGTCTCTCAAGCTGTGGAGGGAAAATAACTGATGGGAGAATGTGTATGGAGTGGAAAGCAACATTGGAGTAGTGAAGACAGCTCATATGAAAGTCTTGTGAATAACCATTAGCTCTGAGCGAGTAGTGACAAAAGCTAATTTATCCAAATTTAGACAGAATTATTCCTTGAATGATGACGGTGATAATAATTGTGGTATTTGTTAAGTGTTCTCTGTGTACCGAAGCACTTTACTAATTGCAGGGATAGGTACAGTATAAGAAAACAAACATGAGGAAGAGCAGGGTCCTGGGAGTCAGATGACCTGGGTTCTAATCGTGGCTCTACTAGTTCAGTTCATTCAATCATATTTATTGAGCGCTTACTGTGTGCAGAGCACTGTACTAAGTGCTTGATTGCTGTGTGACCTTGGTCAAGTCACTTAATTTCTCAGTGCCTCAATTTCCTCAACTGAAAATGGGGATTCAATACCAGTTCTCCCTCCTACTTAGACCCCCTGAGACAGCAACTGTGTCTAACCCCAGTGCTTAGAACAGTAAGCACTTATCAAAAATCATAATAATAATGATAATATAAGCAGGTCAGACACAGTCCCTTTCCCACATGATGATCACAGTGTAAAAGGTGAAAGAACAGTTATTTTGTTCAGTTTTACAGATGAGGAAACTGAGGCATTGATGTTCAGTAATTTGCCCAAAGTCACGGAGCAGGCAAGTGGCAGAACTGGGATTAGAACCCAGGTCCCCCGACTCCCAGCCTCTTGCTCTTTCCACTGAACCACATTGCTTATCTCAAGTAACTGTTATTTTCCGACAGCTTGTCCTATTCATTAAAAATATTCTACACACAGTGAATTACAAACACGTTGTTTTTCAGTCTCTTGCAGTTAAATCTCATTAATGTTGAAAGAAAATGAATTCATGGAAGTGCTGTTGTTTGGGTTTTTTTTTACTAAGGGCCCTATTCCAATCAGTCAATAAATCAGTCACTAATATTTAGTGAGCACATAATTGAATGCAGAGTACTATACTAAGGTACTAAGCACTTGGAAGAATACAATACAACACAGTTGGTAGACGCCTCCCCCTGCGCACAAGAAGCTTTCATTCTAGAGGGGGAGACAGACATTAAAATAAAATATGAACATGACAGCACTACTGGAGGATGAGGCTGGGGTGCATATCAAGTGACTTAAAGGGTAGAGAGGCGACACAGGAGGGAAGGGGCTGAATTGGAAAGGCCTCTCGGAGGAGATGTGACTTTAATAAGGTTTTGAAGATGGGGAGAGTGGTGGTCTGCAGGATATGGAAGAAGAGGGAGTTCCAGGACGTGGAGAAAGAGGAGAGATCGAGATACAGTGACTAAGTTACTGTTAGAGGAGAGGAGTGTGGGGGTTGGGTTGTAGTAGGAGATCAGCGAGATAAGATAGGAAGAAGTGAGCTGACTGAGTTCTTGGTAAGGCGTTTCTGTTTGCTGTGAAGGTGAATGGGCAACCAATGGAGGGTCTTATGGGCTAATGGTTTGTTTAGGAAAATGATCAGGGCAGGAGGAAACCATAGGATGGCTCAGTGTGGTTGGGCAGGATTGTCTCTATTTGTTGCTGAATTGTACTTTCCAAGCTCTTAGTACAGTGCTGTGCATACAGTAAGCGCTCAATAAATACGATTGAATGAATGAATATAAATTGAATTTAAAATAGTTGCTTAGGAGAAGGCACTTAGCAAGCTTCAGCCAGCTAGGAATTTCCAAATCTGCCCTTGAAGGTTTCTGTTTAAGTTGCCTACAGAACAAACATCAGAGGGCTGACTGGTTCCAAGTCTGATCCAGGTCTGATCCAGTTCTGCTCCACCTTTGTTTGCTTTGGTTCAATCATTAACCCTGTGTATGGCCCCCAAATCCAAAGGCAAACTTGACCTTCCTATTCATGATCTTTTCCTGAAGGATGCTCCATACCAACTATTTGGTTTTCTCCAATTCTGACAGTTATTTAACTGTGCTAGTCTGATTAAAGCCATGGCGTTCTTATCTGTAGGAACCGGCTGGAAACTTGGAAATGGATGAACATGGTGTTGATTCTGAGAACAAATTCTGCTTTGGTTTTTCTTGAGGGTAACTAGTAGTTGCCTGTCTGACATGTAACAAAGCTATGAGACCCTTAAAAAAGAAAAAAACAAAGAATGAGGCCCTGATTTCACCAAGTCCTTTCTGCTTGAGAAAGAATAGAAATTTACTATTCTCCCTGAATTAAGGGAAACATCTAAGGCAATGGCAGCTCTATTCTTTTATCGGGGTGACCTATTCGGGCCCTGGTTCTTCCTCCTCGTTCCACCCAAAATATGCAGCAAAAATGGGCGTGTTCTGGCAGGACTGAGAGGACAGTGAGGAAGCCCCTTTCGAAAGGGGCCTGCTTCTGGTGCTGTAAGGGAGAGCAGGCACTGCTGGCCTGAGGAAACTCCTTGAAAAAGATCTTCACGTTTAACTCGGGGTTATTTTTTCATCCTTATAGCAAATTGCAGCTACCAGCTTCCCTCCTGAAGATCTAGACGGATCTGGGGATGATGATGACAATTTCTCTGGCTCTGGAAATGGTAAGTTTGACTCTGGATGATCCATCTTTTACCCCTCTCACTCGCCCTTTGCTCATTTCAGCCTTTCTCGTTTGTGGTATTGCCAGCCTTTTCTCTGGGCTCCCTAAGCGGGCTTTAGTGTCACTTCTGGCTAAAGCCCCTTGCAAGTTGTTATTATTGTTATTATTGTTATGGTATTTATTAAGCACTTGCTATGTGTCAGGCACTGTTCTAAACACTGGGGTAGATACAAGTTAATCAGGCAAACACAGTGGGGCTCATGGTCTAAATAGGAGGGAGAACTAATTGAATCCCATTTTACAGTTGAGGAAACAGGTGCAGAGAAGTGAAGTGACTTGATCACACAGCAGACAAGTGATGGAGCTGGAATTAGAACCCAGATCCTCTGACTCCTAGGCCTGTGCTCTTTCCATTAGGCTGTGCTGTTCTGGAGCAGCAGCTGGGGTTACTCGAGTCCAAAACTCTGGTGTTCCAGCTCTGGCCCTCTGGCCCCCAGGCAGGGGGCTGCTGTTTGGTCCTGGGATTATTGTCAACCCTGATTTGCTTGTATCCACCCCAGCGCTTAGTAGTGTCTGGCACATAGTAACTGCTTAACAAAAACCATTATTATTATTATCATCGTTATCTCCAGTGCAGGGAAGCCAGCAGATAAGTGTAGACTGGATAAGCTGTGTCTCCCGTACAACTCACTGGTTGAACATACTTCACTTGATGGTGGAGTGCATCTTGCCTGGGAGTTTGAGCAGTTCTTTTTATAACTTAGTTAGTAAGGCCACTCAGGCCTGGTCAGAATTTAGATGTTCCTTGACTTGAGTGAACACACCCCAGAGTTCTCAAGGCTAGTCCAGCCTCTGAAACTCCCAGCGGAAAGGTGTAGCTTAGGAAGAGCCTGGACCTGTGGGTCGGAGGACCTGGGTTCTAATCACAATTCCCCCATTTGTCTTCTGTGTGCCTTGGACAAGTCACTTGACTTGTCTATGCCTGTGTTTCCTCATCTGGAAAATGAGAGTTAAACAGTACTACCTTTCACTTAGACTATTGGTCCCGCGTGGGACAGGGACTGGGTCTGACCTGATTATCTTGTATCCACCTGAGCATTTAGTACAGTGCTTGGCACATAGTAAGCATTTGACAAGTGCAATTATTATTGTTATTATTAGAAGCAGTACTTTTATTCTCCCCCTTCTAGACTGTAAGCACATCATGTGCAGGGAACATGTCTCCCAGCTCTATTGTGTTGCACTCTCCCAAGTGTTTAGTACAGTGTTCTGCACACAGCGCTCACTGTCATTGATTTTTAGAACTAGGCTGGTACCTTGTCCAGTTTTGTACTAATAAGAGGACCATATTGTTTTTTTAAACTTTTACTGTGGCTAAAATATATCCATATTTTGAAAAGCCAACAGGCTGTACTTTGCTTTTGTTGTATAAAAAATGGATGTGCACCCCACACCAATCTGGATTTCTGGTTATGTGGTCCAGTATGAAGAAACTTGGATGTTCTTCCTCACCTAGGACTTGGCGTGACTTCTTGCTGCCATCATCTAGAGCAGCAACTCCGCTGCTCCTTAAAACCCCAAGATGCTGAAACATACCTTTCCATTTTGAGGCAGAATGCTTCCTAGACAGTCTTGATTCTGGCTACTAGAAATTTCAGGGGGAAAATATCTCAAATTGGTCAGTGGGAGGCTTGTAATTTCTGCGCGGAGGAGGGTTAATGGAGACAAAGAAGAGAGTATGTCTAAATGGATGCCCCAAAGTGTTCAGAAGCAGTGTGGCTTAGTGGAAAGGGCACTGGGCTGGTAGTTCGGAGACCTGGGTTCCAAACCCGGCTCTGTCACTTGCCTGCTGTGTGACTTGGGTACTCTCTCCCCATACCAGTAGCACTTGCCCATATCTTACACTCTGTTGCCTGCTCTTATCTGTAATTGATTTTAGTGTATGATTCCCCAACTAGATTGCAAGCTCTGTAAGGGCAGGGAGCCTGCCTGTTAAATCTTGTGTATATTGTTGATTGATGGAGGTCTTTTTTCTTGGTTCCAGGGCCTATGCCAGGGGTCTCAGTGATCGAGCTGAGCCTCCCAACAAGAACCAACACATTGTTAGCATCTGTATCGGCAGTATCCACAACCTACCCACCCATCCATGAGGAAGAAAGAAGCACAGGAGCAACGCTTACCTCCCCGTCGACAGAAGAGGATAATGAGAGACCGCTGGTTCTTAGTGAACATACGCATGAGTCCTCTTATCCTGATGAGGGGACTACAACCGGCCCTGCTAAGGGGACCACAGGGCACCCAACTACTCAGCACCCTTCTACGATCAAGGTTACCACAACGAGACTCGCCAGCACAGTCCGCAACACTGACCTCCCCAGCTCCCGTCGCCAAAATGCCTCTCACATCTTCCCAGGCGTGTTTGACTCTACTCTGGAGAGAGGCAGCGAGGGAGCTGTGACTGCTTCGGCATCCCCCGAAATGGCTTCTGAGACGATGACCCCATTCGCAGAGACCGAAGGATCTGGGGATACAGTAAGGCCTGATTCTCATGGTTATTTTGTTTTCTTGACTTCTTTCTACCTGAATGAGTAGGGTAGCCCTGGAGAACATCCTCTTAGACCTTTTCTAAGTCCCCGCAACCATTCTGCTCAGCACAATGCTTGGCATATTGTATGTGATAAACAAATATCTTTATTATTATTATTATTATTATTATTATTATTACTGGAAACCCCAATAGAGAATGCCAAATAGGACGGGAATACCATAAAAAAGGAAGAGAATGGATCATAGCGAGCAGTCTGATTTGGGTGATCTTGCCCGTAGACTTACAATTACTGGCTCACTTTCTTCTGCCCACCTGTACCTTTGGGTTGAAAAATAAAATAGATTCATTTTCCACTCATAAACTTATAAGCGTGAATTGGAAGTTTCTTCATGTTAGCCTTCTGGGCATTTGGGCTGCTATTTGCAAGGACAAAGAGTTGTTCCGTGACTGGTGGTCATCAGGTCCATGAAAAAGGCCAAGTCAGGACTCGGGATTTCCAGGGTTTATATTGGCAAGGAATGGACTACGATGGGGTGAAGTAGTGGTGGGACTGAAGGAGAGCCAGTCGGGTGACAGTTCTACAGGGGACGATGCTTGCTTGTATACATACCCTAACCCATCCAGTCATGGCATTCTGGGGTCCCTGCTCTGTGTTTTCCTGCCATTCAGCCTGACGTTTTCTGGACTGCAAGACCTTGAGTGATTCTTTCTGTCTCTCTGAGTGCTCTCTACCAGCTCAAGAGTGGCAGATGCTAGTGTTCACTGGGCACCTGGTGTTGACCGGTTGCTGGGCTTTGGAGGAGTGGGCCATTTTGGTGCTTTGGGTGGTGTGTTACTGAGGGGTAAGGCCATTGATGGCCAACTAGATCCCCAAATGAACCAAGCTGCACCATAATCCCTGTCCATTTTCTCTTTTTCAGAGTGATTTTCACTTTGTTGGCCCCAGTGAGCCACCAGTTGTAGAAGTCCAGCCTGACCCAAGGAAAGAGACCCCAGTGGACAAGGGGGCCACGGGAGCGGCACAGGGAATACTGGACAGGAAGGAGGTGCTAGGAGGTAGGTTTGAAAATCGAAAATGGGGTTTTTTTCCCCACTAAAACTGTGGTTTTCAAGCTCTGCAGGTGAAAGTTCAAGAATCAATCATTTATTGAGCCCTTACTGTGTACAGAGCACTGTACTAAGCGCCTGGGAGAGTACAGTACAACAGGGAAGACAAATTCTCTGCTGCCAACAAGATATTGGAAGTTCTACCTATTGTGGAAGGCTAGACACTCATGTCTCCTAATCTTTAAAACTGGAACTTTTAATGGGATAAATTTATATAAAGAGGAATCAAGAGCTACTGCAGGGCTGCCAGCTTGTTGAGCGAGGACAGTTGGTTGAAATGGGAGAGGACAGGAAAGGCTGCTGGGCCTTGGAACTTTGCATCTGGAATGGAAGGGCTGTGGAATTCCCGAGTTTCAAATCTGAAGAAGCCATACGACCACCTTGTTAGCAATTGCTTGTTATTTGTCAGTGTCGAGAAGAGCTGCAGCCTAGTGGGTAGAGCACAGACCTGGGGGTCAGAAGGACTTGGGTTCTACTCCCATCTCCACTATTTGTCCGCTGTGTGACCTTGACAAGTCACTTCACTTTCCTAAGAAGCTGTGCTTCCCTAAGAAGCTTCCCTAAGAAGCTTCTCTTCCCTAGAGAAGTAGCGTGGCTCAGTGGAAAAAGCCCAGGCTCTGGAGTCAGAAGTCATGGGTTCAAATCCTGACTCCACCAATTGTCAGCTGTGTGGCTTTGGGCAAGTCACTTAACTTCTCTGGGCCTCAAGTTACCTTATCTGTAAAATGGGGATTAAGACTGCGAGCCCCATGTGGGACAACCTGATCACCTTGTATCCTCCCCGCACTTAGAACAGTGCTTTGTACATAGTAAGTGCTTAATAAATGCCATTATTATTATTATTATTTTTATTCCCTGTGCCTGTTATCTCATCTGTAAAGTGAGAATTAAGACCATGAGCCCCCTGTGGGACATGGACTATGCCCAACCTGACTAGCTCATTTCTACCCCAGCACTTAGTAGAGTGCCTGACAAATAGTAAGCACTTAGCAAATACCATAACTTTTTTTTTAAATGGGATTTTCTCTAGAATCTAGGAGCTGCTTGTCGGCAGGAATTGCATTTTCCAACTCA
The DNA here is from genome assembly GCF_015852505.1 of Tachyglossus aculeatus. Classification (NCBI taxonomy): domain Eukaryota; kingdom Metazoa; phylum Chordata; class Mammalia; order Monotremata; family Tachyglossidae; genus Tachyglossus; species Tachyglossus aculeatus. The sequence goes on along the minus strand of NC_052074.1, from coordinate 34,738,603 downwards.
GTTGTACCATACGCTCCCAAGCACTTAGTACAGTGCTCTGCACACAGTAAGTGCCCAATAAATGCCCTTGATCAATTGATGGATTGTTTTCTCTTCCAACAATTTGTTGGCTGGGGTTTTAGTGTGTCTTAAAACTTCCACAAAAGTCTCTAAACTTGAATTCCTCTTTCTTCTTGCCTCCTTTCCTCCTTTCCTCCTTTCCTTCCCACAGGGGTCATTGCTGGTGGATTAGTCGGGTTGCTGTTTGCCATGTTCCTGGTTGGGTTTATGCTGTACAGAATGAAGAAGAAAGACGAAGGAAGCTATTCCTTGGATGAACCGAAACAAGCAAATGGAGGGTACCAAAAGCCACAGAAACAGGAAGAATTTTATGCATAAACGTACTTGTCTCTGGAACAGAATTTTCCCCTGGATTTCCCCTGCTCCTTCCATCCTGCACATAGACTCTTATTTTTGTCTCTTCCATTAAGAACTTCAAGCCATATCCCTGCCTCCTTGCCATTGGAAGTCTTACTCTAGGTACCAAGTAGATTTGGACTCAGTGCCTGGCCTGCTTTCCTGCACAGAGTTCACTAAAGGTGGGACTGCAATCTACTGAGCTTGCTTTGGTTTCTGTCTAAAAACTGCCGAGAGAGCTGGGGGAAGAGAAGACTCTATTATTTGGCCGCTAGAAAACAGCAAGAATTAAAGCTAGCAATTCCATCTCCATTCCTGTCAACTCAAAATCCTCCTTGTTTTAACCTTCAGAGCCACTTCTAGAGATATTGAGTGATTTCTCCATTAGAAATGAACAGTGGCTAAACCACCTGGAATTCTTCGGTGCTTCTGGTTGGCATAACTATAGCACTTACTAGTGTACGTAACCGCCAGGCGTTGACTGCGGAATATTTGTTCTAGGTCAGCATTTACCTCTAACAGGATTCACTGTGCATTGTGGGGAAAGTAATTTAGAAAGAGAACTTCTTTTGCACATTGTCCGCCGTTTTGCTTTACCTTCAAGTTTGACACTCTGAGCTCAGATTTGTTTTTGTTACTAAAGATTAGAATTCTACTGCCCCCGGGGTAAATCAAAAGAGCAGTCTTTTGGTGTTAGGACAGTTCTGCCTCCTGTTTTGTGTTTGTTCTGCTTTATTTTGTCTTTTGAGGTACCAAATCTTCAAGCCAAATGTTAGTCTTAATTTTTATGATGTCCTTGCAAGACTGTCCCCTGGGGCCGCAACAGGGTAGCAGCCACGTGGGACTTTTCCTTTTGTGCCCATGAGCCCACCACTGGCTGCCAACGAGGAGTGGCATTTTCAAACTAAATGTGCCTGTATAATTACAAGTCTAAAATAGCTGACCTGCTGCTGAATGGAAAGAAAAAGGGCACATTGAATTGGATCAAGTATAATGTCGACTCCCTGGTTTTTTGGCCCAGGTTGCAGAGAAGGAAGTGAAGATGGGTAGCCGATGTTCCACCTTCCCGCCCCCCAAGCCTTGCAGGGTTCCCCTAGACCAGACTGTAAAAGCCACAGAGCTTTCCTGGCCATTTGGATTTCAGCCCATCCTTCCCTTCTATCTTTGAACCATCTTGCATGTCTAATTCCTTGAAATTCACAGGAGGGCTAGGAATTGCAGACAGCACTGCCAGTTGCCTTGATTCTCAGTGCCTAAAATGCCTAGGCTGAAAGATTATTTCTGGAACCGCAAGCCAGGCCCAAGGGCAAGTACATTTCCCAGAGAACCAGGAAAGCTTTTTGCTTTTGGCAAAACTGTACTTAATCCAATGGGTTTTTCCATGTACAGTAGATTTTCATAATGTTATAATAAACTTTAATATAAAGTAAGTAGTACAAATTAAGAGTGCTTTTGGTTCTGTTTCGTACATGCTGGTGTTGTGGATGTTGAATCATCCTTTTATCAAAAACCCAAATGTTCACGTTAGGGAGAACTATTAGGTTAAAATGTACCCTCGCTGTAGTTTAGTGTATGTTTTGCTTTCAACTGTGTGTTTCATTTTGTGTGTATCTGGATGAATGAAATATGTGTTTTTCCCCTGTAGTAAGAAGTTTTAGGGAGATTGAGATCCATATTTATGTTGCCAACCAAAAACCTTAATTGTTAGTTGCAGCTTATCGATCCTAAGTTGTTTCTTTTTTTGTCGCTTGTCCCAAATAACGCTTGCACTAGTCTCTTCAGTTGCCAAGAAACAGGGACCAAATTACCATTACAAGCCTGTAATTGATGGAGAACTGGCAAAGGTGGCTGCGTTCATTGCATATTTTGTGAACGTGTTAAGCCGAGAACAGTTGGAACCGACCATTCCAACCAAAGGTGATTGACAGTGGTTGAGTCTGTGGGGCTTGGCTATCGACAACAAGATCTACATCGTGGTTAGTTTTGGTGTTGCCGAGTTCCTTAGTCAAAGCTAGAAATTTTAGAAATTATTTATGGACTAGCTCTCCCCTCACTCTCCATTTTTTTCCCCCTCCCAGGTCCCTTTCCCCACTCCCACCCTAGCATATGTGCACGGAGCTGGTTATTCCTAAATGTTCTCAAACGGAAGGTGAATTCAGTCCATTGCTGGGGCTTTTTTTCTACTCTACTGCGATGTAGCATCCTAGTGGTGATTGACCCACACGGTTGTATTTGCTGCCTTCTAAAGAAACTTCTCAATACAGGTGGATAGTATTGTTTTCCTGAGAGGGAGAGAAACGTTTTTACCAACTAAATGTTGTCTTTTTATAATCTAGGGCAAATGCCTTTTCTTGACAGCTCTCTGTTGAGATGAAAGCCAAATGCCACAATTTTGAATATTTGGTAACTTATAACTGGAGCTCTTCTACAGACCTGAGATTATGCATTATTAAATGATGTAACTTTAAAAGTGCTAATTTCTGATTTTGATGGGAAACATTTCAGTTGACTCTCTGTATGCCATTTAGACAAACAGGTAATAAATGGCATTTGCCATTTGGGGCAAGTCTGATGGTGATGTTTGTTGGGTAGTCTTCGCGGGGTTCTAGAGGTTTGGCTTTCCAAAGCATGCAACCAAATGGTTGAGCCCCTCAGTAGCACATTTGTGTGTAAATGGTTTCTTGTGGCATCAGCAAGTAACAAAGAATGAGCCTTCGGCGGGTCCTGGGCTGCCCATTTGCCCAAGATTAAAGGTCATTCTAGCCCAGGGCTGGCCTCCCCTCCCCATGCAGACAAGCCATCTCCAGTGGGGAAGTAAAGTAGGGGAGGATAAGCACTACAGCCGAGCAGATTCTGCAGCCTGCAGGAGCCCCCCAACGATGAGCCCACCCACAGGTAGAAAGGAACACCCACTGCCCCTCGTGTCCCTCTTCTCGGGGACAGGCCGTGCCAGAAGGTACTGACCTGTGGTGGCCACTGGGTCGGAGGCAGGTAGGAGCCCCGGGGACCAGGCTTCACCAATCCTGGTTCTTGGAGAACCAGTGCACCCAGTTCTGCGATACAGCGTGTTTTCAAGAGACGATCACCATCCAGCCCAATGGAAGAAATAGAATCGGGCAACGCTCTTCCCGCAACACAAGCTTGTGTGACAGAACACTATCAGTCTCTGTGTAGGAAGAAACGGTGGTGCTTGGGCTTTCCTTCAGTCATGGCGTGATGCTATACTTCCCTGCCTCTGCCTTGGCCTCACTGTACATATCTTGGGGCATTTTGGGTTTCCTTGTGTTTTGGTAACCTTACAGTTTGTGCTACCACGATTGATTTGAGACCCCCTCAGATTTCAGGACGGAGAATCGGCTCGGGGAAAACAATTAGAGCGCTAGTGGCTGTGTGGTGCCACTCCCGGTATCTTCCCTACAGTTGGGTTCCCGCTGGGGCCTGGTGTGGGGCGGTGAGTAGGTGTGCAGCATAGGCTGTGCAAACCACGTCAAACAGAAACTCCGTACCATCAGCTTTAAAGCACTCAATCAGCTCCTTCCTTCCTTACCTCACTGATTTCCTACTACAACCCAGCCCACGCACTTCACTCCTCTAATACCAACTTACCACTGTACCGCAATCTCGTTTCTCTTGCTGCCAACAGATTTGCCTCCATCCTCCCTCTGGCTTAGAACTCCTTCCCCCTCCATATATGACATACCATCACACCTCCCCATGTTCAAAACCTTACTAAAATAACATCTCTAAGAGGTCTTCCCCAAGTAAGCCGTCATTTCCTGTACTCCCTCTCCTTTCTGCATCTCCTGTGCACGTGGATCTGCAGTGCCCTTCGAGCACTTAATATGCACCTCACCACCCTCAGCCCCACAACACCTATGTATCCGTAATTTATTTTAATGTCTCTCTCCTACTCTAAACTGTAAGCTCTTTGTGGGCAGGGGACATCTAACAATCCTTATTGTACTGTGCTCTCCTAAGTATTCAGCGCAGTGCTCTTCTTATAGTAAGTGCTCAATAAATACCACTGATTGATTGATTGACTTATAGGAAGGACCCACTGACAGGCAAACTACAGCACAATTGTCCATGTTGAGACTTGTGCTTCAACCAGCATGTGGAAGCCACTGGGATCATCTCTGCCCACACTGACTGGCTATTTTTCAGGGACACTTGCTGGCCCTGTCTACCTCATGGAGCACCTTGGCTGGGCCTTGGGTTTGAAATCTTCCCTAGTCCCAGGAAACAGAACCAGGACTAAGACATGGGCCCCTGTTACCCAGAGTGGTGATCTTCTTCACTGATCCACTAACAGCCAAATAAAGGCATTGCATGGATATAAAGCATTTTGCTAGTGGTGGGCATCATAACCTGGGGATTTCAATCCAAAACATCAGTCATGGTGGTATCTTTGAACCATTGCCCATTAATTCCGATTGAAGCATTGGTTCTTATAACCAGATTTCCCCACACCATGAGGGTCTTCAATAACGCAGTCCTCTCATTTTAGGAAGATTCTCTGGAACAGTGTATTTGTTGTGGGTGTTCTTGCTCCACATTTCTCTATGTGGGATTAGTATTTAATGTCTTTTTCTTTCTCTTTCCCTCTTTCTTTCCCTCTCCCCTACCCCCTCTCCCTGTCTCCCTCTCCATCACGCCCTTCCTGCTAATTTCTCATTTCTTTCAAATTCAGTATCTTCCAGTGAAACTTTTCATGGAGTGATCAAAGGTCAGGGGGTCTGCCTTCTCTCATAAGAATCCGGAAAAGCCAAATCTTCCCTATAGAGGCAAAGGAGTAAGCAGACGAGTAGCTGAAAATGACTTTTAAGTGACTCGGGCCCTGAAGATTGAGGAGAGCCCCTGGCTCATCTGTAGTGTGATCAGGGAACTTTCTTCTCCCTGTTTTCCGTAGAACCTTGCTAAATGGTAGCCGAAGCTTTTCTGGGTAATAATTGAAAATTTGGCACTATTTTTTTTAATGGCATTTATTAAGCCCTTACTATGTGCAAAGCACTGTTCTAAGCGCTGAAAAGGTTACAAGGTGATCAGGTTGTACCTTGTTGGGCTCACAGTCTTAATCCCCATTTTCCAGATGAGGGAACTGAGGCACAGAGAAGTGAAGTGACTTGCCCACAGTCACACAGCTGACAATTGGTGGAGCCGGGATTTGAACCCATGACCTCTGGCTCCAAAGCCCGTGCTCTTTCCTACTGAGCCACGCTGCTTCTCAGACACTATTTAGTCTTAAAGCTCTACTAACGCTTCACTTCAACTATCTCAGAAAGGAAAGAAAATTAAATTCCACGTTTGCCCTTGGAAATCTTAGTCTTCCCCAGCCCTAACCCTTCTTTGACTACTTGAGACTCTAATGGGTCTGCTGAGCACTGAGTTACTGCATCCCAGAGAACCAAGAGCAGCTGCCCCAGTGCTCACCATGGAAGAAAACATTGCAGGGTACTTTGGGGCACAGCGGGGTCACTTTCTGATCAATTCAACTGGAGTTTAGATTCTCACTGTCCAAGATAACCTCAGAACTGCAATGCTGAAGGAACTTGTGGGATCACTCCAGATGGTAAAATCTAAAAAAGGTTTAATAACAGCTCCGACCGCTCTTGATGCTTGAAGGTCCCACTAGTGGAGGGGCCAGACATGTCCTAAGGTTGTAACCAACTGTGGGGGAGGGAGAGAGAGGGAGTGTTTGTGTGTGTGTCTGTGTCCATCTAGGCCTCTTTGGAGGGACTCTGAGGACTTTAGTGCTGAGTGCCGTCCCCTGAGCTCACAAGGTGCTGGTTTCCCCATGCTTACAAAGCCAAGTTAGAGAGCTAATGACACCAACAGTGTGGCATCCACCTACACAAGTCAGCAGATAGGAGAGTCAAGGGGAAGCACCAGTAGCCTGCAGTCAGGTGGCTTGGACCAACTAGCCTCGCAGACGGGTCTTAGCCCCTTATTGTTGGATGATGCCCACTTGCTCAACCTGCCTGATGGGAATGCTGGGGGAATACAGAAGAACTTCCAGGTGACAGGACCATCCTGCAGGAACTCCCCTCCTTGGTGACCGCTTCTTTGGCCCTGTGATACTTTCACAGTTCAGCCTCCAAACCAGCCTTCCTTGCCCATTCTGACATGAAACAGCAAAGAATACAAAAGCATCACATGTCAGTCGCTTTCCAAGTGTCCCACTTTACTCTGCCCTTCATCTCTCGGGCACAAACCACCACTTTGTGGTATAAAACATCAAAGTCTAAAGCCCATTATAGCCCTAATTAGCCTTGTGCCATCAAGGCCAGGATCCTGCTTTGAGATTCCACATTTAAACAGCTAGAATGTGCCCACGTAGCATTCAGGCCAGCTTGATGTGACAGGCCTGCCTGAGGTTAGGCCCCCGGTAATCACAGTAGTAGTAATAATACAAGGAATTAAGCAATTTACTGTGCGCAGAGCACTGTATTAAATGCTGGGAAAGAATACACAAATGGGAATAAGACACAGTCCCTCAGGGAAGGCCTATTCTTTCTCTCTCTGCCAATTGGCTCCATGCATAAGGCATCTGTTGTTCTCCATCAGTGGCACCACAGCCCTTGTCCTTTCTCCCTGAATGCTCAAGGTACAGACCAGAATCGATAATATTAGTTGAGGATTTACTGTGCACAGAGCACTATACTAAGCACTCGGGAGAGTATGACAGAGTTAATAGACACGAACTTGTAAGGAGATTACAAGTTAGTGGGGGAGACAGACACTAAAATACATTACAGTTAGGAGTTAAAAGCAGAGTGCAAAATATGGACATAAATACTATAGGGTGGGGGTGAGAACTCAGTGCTGGGTGATGCAGAAGTGCTGAAATGGCAGTTGAGAGGAAAATAGAGTGGGTTCTTCAGTTATTCATGACTCTGTAGCTCAGGGGTGAGAGCACTGGTCTTGTAAACCAGGGGTCGTGAGTTCAAATCTCACTAGGACCTACTTTCAAGTATTTGGGGAGCAGCATGACAGTGGAAAGAGCATGGGTTTGGGAGTCACAGCTTGTGGGTTCTAATCCCAGCTTTGCCACTTATCAGCTGTGTGACTTTGGGCAAGTCACTTAACTTATCTGTGCCTCAGTTGCCTCACCTGTAAAATGGGGATTAAGAATGTGAGCTCCAAGTGGGACAACGTGATTACCTTGTATCTGCTTAGAACAGTGCTTGGCACATTGTAAGCGTTTAACAAATACCACCACCATCATCATCATCATCGTCATTCATTCAATCACATTTATCGAGCACTTACTGTGTGCAGAGCACTGTACTAAGTATTTGGACAGTACACTTCAGCAACAAAGAGAGACAGTCCCTGCCCACAACAGGTTCACAGTCAAGAAGGGAGACGGACATCAAAACAAGTGAACAGACATCAATAGCATCAATATAAATAAGTAGAATTTTAGATATACACATCAAAACAAGTTAACAGGCAGTAATACAAATAGAGTTATAGATATGTACATATATACACAAGTGTTGTGGGGCAGGTAGAGTCTGGGTGAGGGGGCAGAGGAGAGATTAATCAAGAAAGGTATCCTGAAGGACATATGACTTCCGAAGGGCCGGATTTGAAGAGTGAAGGAGTTCTGAGCAGAAATGAGGGCATAAACAAGAAGTCAATGGTAGGAGAACTGAGAAGGCAACACGATGAGTCGGTTGACTTGGGCTGAGTTGCAGTGGGAGAGGAGGAAGGTCAGGGAAGAGGGAGAGCGGATTGTCTTAAAGCTAATGATCAAGAGTTCCTGCTTGAAGCAGAGAGGAATGGGAGAATTATGAGGTGTGCAGTATGAAGGATGATGTTTTCATTCATTCATTCAATCGTATTTATTGAACGCTTACTATGTGCACAGCACTGTACTAAGCACTTGGAAAGTATAATTCAGCAATAGAGACAATCCCTGCCCACACTGGGCTTACAGTCTAGAAGGGGAAGACAGACATCAAAAGAAGTAAATAGGCATCAATATAAGTAGAATTATAGAATTTTAAAGAAATGATCCTTGCAGCACAGTCAAGGCCTGGAGGGAGAAAAGACCGGGGGCGAGGAGATAGCTCTCTCCCTGGGCTCTTGCCACTAGGAAGCTTTCCACAGGATTTCTAAGATGCTCTTCTGTCCCTGAAAGAGAACACAAATAGTAGTAATACTAATGATGGTATTTCTTAAGCACTTACTATGTGCCAAGCACTGTTCTAAGCACTGGGGTAGATACAAGGTAATCAGCTTGTCCCACGTGGGGCTCACAGTCTTAATCTCCATTTTACAGACAAGGTAACTGAGGCACAGAGAAGTTGTGATATGCCCAAAGCCACAAAGAAGCCCCATGTGGCACAGGGACTATGTCTGCTCTGCTTATATTGCATCTATCCCATCACTTGGGAGAGTGATTTGCATATAATAAGTGCTTAACAAATAGCACTATTATTATTACTATTATTGAGAGTTGTAATTTTATAGAGAGCTCTTCCAGACCCCTGTTCCCTGCCCCTCCAGCTGCTGATGGCTCCCTTCACAGAAAAGATTAACATGGAGAAGGCTGATGGGAGGCCAACCTCCTTGGTTGTTTTGAGGACCCTGTAATTTGCTAAGTGGAAAGTACTGCATTCCCTGGACTTTGGGCCAATAAGACGCCTCTCTTGGCCAGCAGAGAAAAGCACACAAATTCACAATGAAGAAGCTTTTGAGGATCAAATTCCCCTTGGTTCCCTTAAGATTTTCTATTTGAAGAAGCAAAGTACACAATACTTAAAAAGTTCAACCCAGAGAAGCAGCATGGCCTAGTGGAAAGAGCATGGGCCTGAGAGTCAGAGGACCTTGGGCAAGTCACTTCTCTGTGCCTCAGTTCGCTCATCTGCAAAATGGGGATTCAATACCTGTTCTCCGTCCTACTTAGGCTGTGAACCCCATGTGGGATCTGATTATCTTGTTTCTACTCAGCAGTACAGTACTCGGCACATAGTAGGCACAAAACAAATTCCACAATTATTATTAAACCACTCCACATGAAATTTAAGATGAAACAAATCCGAAAACGATTATTTCTTACCTGCAAATGGATGCACCCCAGAGACAACTGTGAATGTTAATTTTACCAGGAAGGGCCCATAGTGGGATTTGCATCTAATGTAAGGGCTTAGTTAAACAATAGGGTCTGCAAGCAGCTGGGCCCATTTTAGTGCTCTGCATGAACTGGGCACCTCTTCAGGGCTCCAAATATAGTAGGCACCTACCCTGTATGTAGGCACCCAGTATAGAGCAGTAGCGTGGCTTAGTGGAAAGAGCCCGGGCTTGGGAGTCAGAGATCATGGGTTCCGATCCTGCCTCTGCCACTTGTCAGCTGTGTGACTTTGGGAAAGTCACTTAACATCTCTGTGCCTCAGTTACCTCATCTGTAAAATGGGGATTAAGACTATAAGCCCCACGTGAGACCACCTGATTACGTTGTATCTACTCCAGTGCTTAGAACAATGCTTGGCACATCATAAGTGCTTAACAAATACCATCATCGTTATAGCACTCAGCACATAGTAGACACCCAATACAGGGCTCAGCACCAGGTGAACACCTACTGAACTGTTGTGCCTCCTGTAGACGTCATGTTAAGAGTTCTACTAACACTAGGCATCCTGTAGTGTTTACACAGTAGATGCCAGGACTCTGTACACAGTAGGCGTCCAATAAAGATGGGATTTTGAACACTGTAGACTTTCAGATTGGTGCTTATTTAGCACTCTGGACACAAGAGGCACCTAGTATGTTGTTCTATTCCCAGTAGATGTCCAGGGTGGGAGGGTTTTTGTGTACTGTAGGCATTCAGTATGGTGCTCTGAACACAAAGAGAAGCAGCATGGTGTAGTGGATAGAGCATGGGCGTGGGATTCAGAAGATCTTGGGTTCTAATTCCTGCTCTGGCACATCTGCTCTGTGACCTTGGGCAAGTCATTTCACTTCTCTGGGCCTCAGTTATCTCATCTGTAAATTAGGGATTGAGACTGTGAGCCCTGTGTGGGACAGGGACTGTGTCCAATCTGATTAAGTTGTATCCATCCCAGTGCTTAGAACAGTACTTGACACATAGAAAGCACTTAGCCAACAATAACAAAAAAATAGGTGTCCAATACAGTGTCTTGAATGCAGAGGTGGTCCATAAATCCTACTGAATCAAAACATTTTATTAAAATAGCTATTCCCTTTTGCCACTTGGTGTCTAACCTGTCAATAATCAATCAATGGTATTTATTGAGTGCTTTCTGTGTGTGGAGCACTGTACTATGCACTTGGGAAAGTATAATACGGTAGAGTTGGAAGACACGATCTCTGCCCACAAGAAGTTTACAGACCAGAGGGAAAAAGAACCATTAAAATAAATTACAGATGCACATAAGTGCTGTGGGGGTTGGGTGAAAATAGAAGTGCCTAGGGGATACAGACCCAAGTGCACAGATGAAGCAGAGGGGAAGGCAAATAGGGGAATTGAGGTGTTAGAGAAGTCCTCTTGAAGGAGATATGTTTTTAAGAGGGCTTTGAAGGCCCACTGTTGAGTAGGGACTGCCTCTATATGTTGCCAACTTGTACTTCCAAGCGCTTAGTACAGTGCTCTGCACACAGTAAGCACTCAATAAATACGATTGATTGATTGATTGGCCGAGAAGTGGAGTCATTTGTGAATGGTGAGGAGTCCATGTCAGAGAGAAGATGAGGGCAAGGGGTTGGCGGTGAGATAGACGAGGTGGGGGTACAGTGAATAAATTGGCGTTAGAGAAGTGAAATGTGTGGGTTGAGTTGTAGTAGGAAATCAGCAAAGTAAGGCAACATTAATAATTGTGGTATTTATTAAGTGCTTACTATGTATCAAGCACTGTTCTAAGCACTGGGGAAGATACAAGTTAATAATCATGCCAGAGACAGTCCTTGCCTGACATGGGGCTCACAGTCTAAACAGGAGGGAGAACAGGGATTGTCTTCCTATTTTACAGATGAGGAAACTGAGGCACAGAGAAGTAAAGTGACTCACCCAAGCTTACACAGCAGGAAACTGGCAGAGTGGAAATTAGAGTGGCTCAATGGAAAGAGCACGGGCTTTGGAGTCAGAGGTCGTGGGTTCAAACCCCAGCTCTGCCAATTGTCAGCTGTGTGACTTTGGGCAAGTCATTTAACTTCTCTGTGCCTCAGTTGCCTCATCTGTAAAATGGGGATTAAGACTGTGAGCCCCCCTTTGGAACAACCTGATCACCTTTAACCTCCCCAGCACTTAGAACAGTGCTTTGCACATAGTAAGTGCTTAACAAATGCCATTATTATTATTATTATTATTATTATTATTACCCTGGCTCCTTCCACAAGGCCATGCTTCTTCTCTGGTATGTGCTTTTAAGTCTATGGTAAGGAGCTTCTGTTTGCCGTGGAGGTAGGAGGTGATTCTTAAGGAGTGGGGAAACATGGACTGAATGGTTTTTTAGAAAAATAACCTGGGGAGCAGGAGGAAGTATGGAGGACTGAAGTGGAGAGAGACAGGAGGCAGGGAGGTCAACGAGGAGGCTGATGCAGTATTCAAGGCAGGATAGGATACGTTTTTGGATCAGTACTCCTAGTGCCCTGGTCAGGCCATCCCAAATATCTGAAATTAGCTGGTGCCACTCTCTTTCTGCACTCCCCAACCCTGCTTACAGAAACCCCAAGAAAAATATAATCTGTGGTCTGCTGGGTGTGAAGCAGGTGGGAGTTCCAGACAGACAGCAGGAAGGGTAGAAGGAAGGGAGGGATGGATGGAGGGAGCAAGCAGTCAGCAGCAGGAGTGACAAGAATAAGTTATAATAAGAAGGTAAACTTGAGAGAAATTTAGAGTGCGTGCTGGGGTGTAGTGAGGCAGGAGAGTGGATAGATAGGAGGGAGAAAGCTTGCCAGACTGCTTTCAAGCCAGTGGTCAGGAATTTCTGCTTGATGATGAGAGGAACCATTAGAGGTTTTTGAAGAATGGGGTGATGTGGGCAGAAAGATGTTTTAGAACAAAGATTCAGACAACAAAGTATGGCCTGGTGTGGGGAGAGACTGGAGGCGGAGAAGTAAGCGAGGAAGCTGATGCAGTAAGTCGACTCAAAATAACGACAAGTGCCTGGGCTTGTGGTATTTGTTAAGCCCTTACTATGTGCCAAGAACTGTATAAAGCACTGGGGTACATACAAGGTAATCAGGTTGGACACAGTCTCTGACCCACAGAGGGGCTCACAATCTAAGGGGGAGTATTAAATCCCCATTTTACAGGTAAGGAAATTATTTTACAGATAAGGAGTAGTTAAGTAACTTGCCCCAGGTCACACAACAGGCACACACACATGCGGAACTGGCATTAGAACCCAGAACCTCCGACTCCCAGGCACTTGCTCCTTCCACTAGGCCACACTGCTTCCACTAGGCTCTGTTAAAAGACAGGAAGGATATAGGGTTGAGGGATTGGGAGAATGATGGCATTGCCAATTGTGATGGGGAATTTAGGTGGAGGAAAATATTAGGGATGGAAGATGAGTTCAGTTTTGCTTCTATTGACCTGGTAGAGGTGTCCTGGTGGCAGGAAGAAATGGGAGGCTGCAGAGGAGGGGGGAAGGTAGATTGGGGAGCCAACTATGATGAGGACAGGGCAGCTGAATTAGTACCAATCTCTCTACTGTGTCAATTAGTTATTTCCTTATGAGTTTACTGGTAATTCACTTATTTTAGTTAGATGTCCCCAGCTCAGAGTCAGGTCTCCAGTGATGGTGACTCCAGTGGAAGAAGGAGAACTTGGAGTCCAGAGTGATGTTATGAAGCAGTGTGGGCTAGTAGAACCTGGGAGTCAGAAAACCTGGGTTTTCCCTGCTCTGCTACATTTTTTTAAATGGTATTTTTTAAGTGCATACTACGTACTAGGTACTGTACTAAGCGCTGGGATAGATTGAAGATAATCAGGTTGGACACAGTCCATGTCTCTTTTAGGGCTCACAGTCTTAAATCTCCATTTTACAGATGAAGTTAACTGAGGCCCAGAGAAGTTAAGTGACTTGTTCAAGGTCACACAGCAGATAAGTGGCAGATTAGATTAAAGATTAGAATGCAGCAGCATGGCGTAGTGGATAGAGAATGGGCCTGGGAGTCAGAAGGACCTGAGTTCTAATTCTGACTCTGTCACATGCTTGCTGCATGACCTTGGGCAAGCCATTTAACTTCTCTGTGCCTCAGTGACCTCATCTGTAAAATGGGAATTGAGACTGAGAGCCCTATTTGGGACAGGGACTGCGTCCAATCCAATTAGCAGAAGCAGCATGACAGAGTGGATAAACCTCCAGCCTGGGAACCAGAAGGTCATGGGCTCTAATCCTGGCTTTCCTACTTGTCTGCTGTTTGACCTTGAGCAAGTCACTTCAGTACTCTGTGCCTCAGTTACCTCATCTGTAAAATGGTGATTGAGACTGTGAGCCCCAGGTGGAACACGAGCTGTGTCCAACATGATTTGCTTGTATCCACTCCAGAGTTTAGTACAGTGCCTGCCACACAGTAAGTGCTAATAAATACTAGAATTATTATTATTATTATTATTATCCCAGACCTGGACTCTTTCCACTAGGTCCTGCTGCTTCCCTATGTCTGCTGTTTGACTCTAGGCAAATCACTTAACTTCTTTGAGTGGTTGTTTCCTCATCTATAAAATAGGAATTAAACTCTACTTCCTCTTAGTTAGACTGTGAGTCTCTTGTGCCCACCCTGATTACCTCATATTTATCCCAGTGCTCACTTAGTACAGTGCTTGGCACATAGTAATCCCTTAACAAATACCATCATAATTATTATTATGTTTTTGGGGAAGAGTGCAGGTAGAGCACTTTAGACAGAGGAGCAGGAGGCAGGTGTCAGGCCCCAAGCAGTGAAGGGGGAGGGTAGCAACCATCACCTTGGACTGAGGCCCTAGAAAGCCACCTCCAGGGCCCTTCCCTCCCTGCCATGTCACCTGAGGCAAATATTCATCTCCAATGTGGACACTCCCATTTAATGGCAGATTAAGAAGCCTACAGTGCTTAGAACAGTGCTCAGTGCCTAGAACAGTGCCTTGCACATAGTAAGCGCTTAACAAATACCATTATTATTATTACAGGAGGGTATGTGAAGGGCCCTTCTGTGTGCTAGCCAGTTCTGTGTCAATATTCCCAGACTAATCAGGGAAACAGAAGGGGAAATCAGGCTGCATCAACCTCCTCCCTGAGCTCCCTGCCTCCAGCCTCTCCTTCCTCCAGTCCGTACTTCACCACCGCCTGGATGGTTTTTCTGAAACCTCATTCTGCACACTTCTCCTGATTCTTCACAAACTCAAAATTCATATAATAATAATAATAATAATTAAGATGGTATTTGTTAAGCGCTTACTATGTGCAAAGTGCTGGGGAGGTTACAAGGTGATCAGGTTGTCCCATGAGGTTTCACAGTTTTAATCCCCGTTTTACAGATGAGGTAACTGAGGCACAGAGAAGTTAAGTGAGTTGTCCAAAGTCACACAGCTGACAGCGGAGCCAGGATTTGAATCCATGACCGTTGACTCCAAAGCCCGTGCTCCTTCCACAGAGCCACGCTGCTTCTCTAAGCTTCTCTAAGCTATCTTCTCTGCTTCTATAAGCAAGTGGCATGACCTAGTGGAAAGATCATGGGCCTGGAAACCAGAGAACCTGTGTTCTAATCTCTTAGCCACTCGTCCGCTCTGTGACCTTGGGCAAGTTACTTAACTTCTCTGTACTTGAGTTAGCTCACCTGTAATAAAATGGGGATTAAATCTTACTTCCTCCTAATTAGACTGTCTGGCCTGATTAACTTGAGCTTGACATAGAGTAAGCACTTAACAAATGTAGTAATAATAATAATTATTATAAAGGGGATGTATATGTATCACCCTTTACTTCTTCCTCCTGCCTGGAATTTATTTGATGTCTCCTCTGCTTGCTTGTAAACGTGACAGCAGGGATCATATCTATTAATTCTATTGCACTTTCCCAGATGCTTCATCCAGTGCTCTGAACAAAGCAGATCCTCAATGAACACTACTGATCAATTTATTGCT